>NW_023596225.1:33703729-33706082 GCF_011947565.3 Pollicipes pollicipes | reverse complement strand
CAGCAAGCCCTGGTAGGGTCGCCTTCGAGCTGAGCAACAAGCGATACTTCATGCATACGAGCTTGCACCGTCCGCCGTTCGGTGCCGGGCGGCCAACCTCGCCGCCATGCGCCGCGGACTCGACTGCGGAGACCGCTCTCGGCGGCGCCTCGGGTGATCGGTCGCCGAGACCGTTCTCACGGTCGCTAATCGACCGTGAGAACGTCACGAACTCTGCCCGCCACTCGACGCCAGTTTACGTCAGGCTTGGACCGCGAGTGCCGTTGTCGATCTTTGACGCACGGACGCGCGGCGTCGTCTGGTTTCCTGCGACTGCCGCCCGCTCGCGTGCGAGGGTGAGGCCCAGCGGAGCGACTTATCGCCTCCTCCCGCCCCAGCATCCGTCGGGCACGAGCCATAACCGTCATCACCGGCGGCGAAGCGGGGCATTACGCCAAGTGGCGTTTATCACGGCGCGCCGGAGTCAGACGGGGGCTATTTCACGCTCGGTCGAGCCTGCGCGACTGCTCACCGACGATACCGACGACGATGAAGATCACGCAGCACACGGAGGCGAAGACGGTGGCCGCGCGGGGGTAGTGGATGACGCGCTCCGTGCCGTTCGTCGCCGCCGAGAGGTTCGTCGCCGGGTCGATGACCTCGCCGGCGGTGTTCATGGCTGCAGGCGCTGGGTCACGTGACGGGGAGGGGCGTCCGCCGGCGGCAGGCCACAAGAGACGCCGTCACTTGGCTGCGTTGTCGTCTGTCAGACCGTTTGCCGCCGTGACTGGTGGCCACCGGAGTCTGGAAAGACAATGGGTCATCATTAGCCCGACTCTGGACGCCGCGAGCTGGGAACAATGACGGTAATGGGCCTGAGAGGGAGTGAGAGAGGGGAGTTAAGAGAGAGGGGGAGTCGAGCGGTGGGTAGTAAGTGGGAGCGGGGGGGGGGCGAAGGGAGGAACAGGCGGCAGGCGTGTGGAGGCACGACGGGGAGATGTGGGTCCCCGAGGCGCGGGGCTGAGGTGGCATGGTGAACTGACGTCGAGGAACAGCAATGCGGGATGGGCGGGAGGCGCGAGCGAAACGGAGACGAATGAGGCGTCGATTTCTTGTGGGGATTACGAGTAACGGGAAGTGACGGGGAGTTCGGGAGCTAAAAGCTCAGAGGGAGAGAGATACAGACAGGCTAGAAGCAGGGGAAAAATGAGAGCAAAGTTCTTAGCAAACCGGACAGTCCAATAGTCATGTGACGTATTTCATTCCGTCGTTGAAGTGACTAACCATTACGCACACGTGCAGGTACATCAGGTCGGAGAGTGCGAGAGCCAGTGAGTCGGTGCCCGCGACGCCAGGAGTCAGAACGGCCCGCGACGCCAGGAGTCAGGACGGGCGCGGCAACGCCAGGAGTCAGGACGGCCCGCGACGGGCAGCAGTCACAGCGACGACAAACAGGAAATTGAGCTGATGCGTCGAATCACCGCCTGCCGACCGCGCCGGCCGCGCGCGCGCTCTGCAGGCGGCGCCGGGAAGCTGGCAGCGGGGGATGGGCCAGCAGACCAGAAAACAGACCGCGCGCGCAGGCCGATCTGCAGGCGTGTCGGGTTGTCGCCTCTGCCCAGCTCTGCTCTGTCGGGGGGGGGGGGGGGGAGGGGGGGGGGAGGCTGGCGCGGGGACTCCGTGCAGCCCCGCAGCTGGTGAGGGTAGTGCCTCGCGATCGGGAAGGCATGGTCACAGGCCGGGCAGTCATACGACCTGATAAAGTCGCGTGAGCGGTTGTGACCTGGTGGAATGTCCTGATGAAAAAAGTTCTGAAGGCAGCCGCGAAGGGTGCAAAAACGCAACGGTGTGCAACTGTGGCATGTTACGCTTCAGTTGAACGATGGATTCTGCGATCGTGTTAGGGGCACCCGCGGCGATTTTGTAGGAGCCGATGCCATTATCTCTCACTGCTCTCACGTGAGGAGGCATTTTAGCAGCGACAACACGTCCTCTTCACGAGGAGACTCACGCGAGTTGGAAAGTCATCCCGACGGGACAGGGTCCGCGCCGGCTGTTCGAGGACGCATGACTACCAGCGAGCTTCGGCAGCGGCTGCGAAAGCTCACGCGAGCTCCGGCCAGCGCCAGCTACCCAGCCTGTGGCCTGGTCCGCCGGCCCGGTCCCACCACACCTCGCCGCGTCTGCCGGGCCAGGCAGGCGGGCAGCAGGCAGGCCGAGCGGCACCCTCACAGGACCCACCGCTGAGTGTTTACCGGGCCCGTGCAGGCCGCCGGATGGCTCGCAGAGGGACGCCGCCCTGCGCCGACCGTCATTAGCTTGCTCTGAAATGGACTTTAATGGTCGCGGGCGGGAGACGCGCACAAGCGGCTGC
>NW_023596225.1:33680613-33702729 GCF_011947565.3 Pollicipes pollicipes | reverse complement strand
CGAGAAGAGAGTGGAGAGAGAGAGAGGAGAGGAGAGAGAGAGCGAGATGAGATGAGGAAGATGAGGAGAGATGAGAGAGAGAGAGAGAGACGGCTTATTAAGAAAAACGTGGCTTCGAGTAGCGGCGCATATAGCAACATGCGCACAATATCCTCCGACGAAAATTACGTAGGACGTTTAGTACGTAGGATTCAGTTTGATGTCGAATTATCAACTGTTTGCCACAAACGTGGGTACTTCCCACCTCGAGTGCTGCCGCCAGGCATAAAAAGAGCGTGTGCGTCACAAGTGCCGTATCGCGATCAGGACCATCCTGATGGCAGTTAGGCGGATTACTGCTACCGGGCCCCCGCCGTGGGAGCTCGATACGGCTGTAAGTGCGGATACAAGAGATCCTCCATTTGTCGGTCATTATGAATCAATCCGATGGCTGCTGATAAGTGACGTGGGGCGCGGTGCGTGACTGTGATTACGTTGCAGCTTTGCACCGAGAGCCCCCAGGCTAGGAGGTAAAACGGGGAGAGGAAAAGAGGCTCCAAGGCAGAAAAAACAGGGAGCACAGTAGCCTTATGGCATTCAATAGAATATTGGCATACAAACGGTGAAACAACAAACCAGCCCCGCGGTGCTCTCCTTCCCTGCCAGGGTGAAAGGCGGGCGATGCCATGCAGTGTCACGGCAGCTGGGTGTGTCGTACGTCCCCGCTCCTATTTGGGAAATTTTTGTGAAATCTGATTATTCTGGTGACCTGTCTGGCTCTGTGATCTCCTCTTTGCCTGGGTATTTGCGCTTTGATTTAATACGAAACGAACAACCCGAAACGGCTTCTACGCTTGACCTTAAAATGTGTCCGATGAGAGGCGAAAACCACCTGTAGCCATTTCATGAGAAGAAGTTACTACTTACTTCGGGCTGGCCGAAATAATTTCGGCGTAACTTACTTACTTCCTACACTGGTTTCATGAGCCTAGCATTATTCTCCGAAGTAAGCAGTAAAATGCCGAGGCTGAAGTCAAGACCCTATAACAACAGGTTGGGTGGCAGGATATATACCGAAATATACTAGGTTTGGGACCATGCTGAACTGGGAGCACCTATATACCAATTTTAATGAATGAAATTACAAATGATGGAATTTTAACACGATTTTGATGAGTTATAATTACTGCCAAAGCATTATCACGTAAAATCACGTAATTGTAAAAAAGCACCCAGCAATATTCCACTAGTTACTAAAAACCGACAATTTTACAGTTCTTGCGCAGCAGAGACGTTCAACAATAACACCGCTTTAACCGCAACTTCGGCACGCCACTTCGATGTGTTTTGGTGAGGCTGCTTCACTAATATTGTATAGCCAATAAATGAATTGCGTCGTAAACAACTATGAAAGAAACAAACTCATTTAATGACCCCTCCCAACACTTCCTTTACTTTTTCTGGAAAAATCCTGTGAAGACATATTAGCTGCACGAAAAGGAAAAGAACAAAACCGGGATGCTCATTTCTGTGTCGGAGCATGGGCGCCTCCCATGACCTGACTACGGAATATTTCCTTTAGAATTTCGTTTGAAATTATCCTTGCCAGTCTGTCCCTGCTGGTGAAAGGTTGCAGGGGTATTGTTTGAAACTAAATATGTTGATGTGATGTTTGGATCCCTGCTCTAAGGTCTGAGCAATGCCTTTATGTAACACAAAGAAAAGGTGGCAACTTCAGGTTCCAATTGAAGCCCTCATTAACATACCTTAACTTTGAATTTTAACATCGGTAAGAATCTAAAAAGATTCTCTACAATCATGCCAGTGAGCTTACCCACATTACATGTTTACAGATTTTGAAGGTGTTGAGCTTGAAGAAAAGGGGAAGACACTGTCTGGTTCCCCATTGCAAGACAGGAGAGGAGAAAAGTGTGAGGCCACCCAATCTTATTGTTCACTCTTGCCGAGTGACAAAAAAGCAGCTGAAGGCTCGATCAAGGCTGCTGAGAAGGGTAAAATAATTACCAACAAAAGCACTGGAGTTTGCTCCTTTTACTTTTCTCCCGGAGATTATGTACGTAATCTGAAGTATGAGCTGCTCAACCCGGGGAAGGACCACATGACAAATCGCGAAAGACGTCGCAAAGTGGAGGCAAGACCTTTCCAGAACCTTGGGAGAGAGATACAGAAGGAGTAAGATTAGCATGTTTTGTTTGTAGGCTTTATTGCAATACCGGCACCAGCAATCTGTTTTATTATGTGTCTTCAGATGCTAACAAGCGCTTGCGCGCTTGCTTCGCTGCGCCAATGAAAATTTGATAAGTTTTATTATGCATCTGTTGCAGTTGGAATCACGGTTTTAGATGCCCTGGTTGCCAAAATATCGCATAAAGTGTGGAGAAGACTCGACCGCAGGCCGCACGCGGTACTGGCGGTCTCTGGCGGCCGCCGCCAGGGGAGAGCGCATTTCGCCGCGCTCTCTGCAACACAGCCAAACCTATTCAATAGGATGAGCGAATGGTCGTGGGGTGTGGCCGGTGAAATTTTGCGCCGTACGCCGACCAGTACGCCGATGTGGTTTTCAACGCCATATTACAAATACTTTTGACCGTAGCGGCTGTTATATTAGGCGCCAGCATCTGGCAATTTGTCCCGCAATTTTCAGCGCAACAGTGCGCTGCACAAACTCGCGATGCGACTGAAAGTGTGGCCGCATCGATTGTGAATGTCGGAAAACAAAATACACGCCTGTACGCCCACGGCGACCGCCGACGCGAATCGACCGACACGCTGGTGTAGTTTTCAACGCTAGATCACGCATAGTTTTGACGGTCGCGGCTTGTATTCAGCTTCGGTTTTGAAAACTCGGCCCGTTGCAACTTGTAATGCAGTTTGCAGCGCAATGGTGCGCTGCACAAACTCGCTACGCCCACGGAAAATGTTGCCGCTTGAATTGTTAGTGTTGGGAAACAAAATTAAGAGCCCTACCTTCTTTCCGTACCGAGATATAACGGTAAACGTTAAATCGCGTCAAAAACGGCCGATTTCATCTAGTCAACACGTGTGCACGTGCCACGTTTTACTTATCACCCTTACCGTCACAATATGTGACTATAAGGATGATAATCACGCCACATTGTGGTAAAAGTCGCCTTTATTAGATGCAAGGCATGTACAGTGGTCCGGGCTTGTGTTGGAATATGTGACCAGACACAGCTGTTTTGGTACGGATAGGAGACATACTAATAAACGTCTTGAGACCCTTTTCGTTGGAAAAACGCCTTTGTAACACTCGTAAACGTTTGTCAAAAAATCATAGTTGTCTTGCCCTGTAACGCGTAAATGCCCTCGAGCACTCCCATGGTGACGTCACCGTGGGATTGTCAGACCTAGTTCCGACTGGGTTCCGCCCCCCCCCCCCCCCCTGGCTGAAACAGTTCAATAGCGATGCAAGCGGTCGTTCCCATGGCAACGGTGCGGTCGCTTTGGACCCGAGAGGTTAGGATGCCTATGATACATCCAGAAGCACCGCTAAAGTGACATAAAAAGTGTGGTCATTTATAGCTTAACTCGGTGATGAATTTGTGATTTGGTTGACTTATTAGTCCTAGACTAAGTACAATCATTTTTTTCTTCGCTGAAATGCAGGCATATCATTTTTGGTATTGTTCCGTTACTCGCAGAACTAAACAAAGCTGTTCGGTTCGTGTGTTCATATCCTGAGCTTCCCTGTACTACGAGTGAAGGTAAGATGCATCACAACAAAAGCTCCTTGAAATAGCTGACTTTATCCTTACCCTAGGTTGTGCATTTTATGAACTTATTCATGTCTGTCCGTATCATAGCAAAACATAAAAAACATATGCTCGTGAAATCCACGATTTGCGGGAAAGAGGTTGGTTTTTCATAATGGTCTGTCGGCTTTATCCATCACAGTTTCTATGTTTGTGATGCCTACAAAGCTCCTATGCGAACCGCAGTTGCATTGATTTCCTCACATACGCGGACTCGTCCGTGCTTGATATATTGGCACCGCTTTATAGCTCAGCGATTTATGACTGCAGGCTAATTCTCGGTCTAAATGACCTGTTTCTCCCCTCCTGCATGGCCGTGAGCTGGCTCCTCTATGACCATCATTGATTATTTTACGACAGGCCGGAGGATCTTTATATTCTACTTCAGCTTCGGAGTAGCCGTCTACTCCACGGCGAAGCCAGCTGCGTTTATGGAACCCGATGGATTGATGGTGAATTATGGAGCAACCCCTTACTCCAGATCTCTCCGAAAAAAATACAATGTTACGGCGTTCAAGAAAGTAGTTACTATTTTCTCTATGCCACCGGATTCGAAGTAAAGACTTATGGAGCTACATCCTGTGCCACAACTATACGCCATTCTCTCTCTCATTCCCTCATGAAACTGTTTACTGGTGGTGCTTTCGTATGGCAGCAGTTCAGTCCTTGGCATTGCCGGGAAAGCTAAAACGCACAAGTGGTAATATTTCAGGCTTTTGGATTTGTCGGGGCTGATATATTGTTCTAAATCACAATGTTTTGCTCGCCCCTGAAGCATCTACATTTTTTCTTCCAAAAACCCAAGCCCCTGCGCGTGGTTTACGACTAGTTTAACCCAGCACTGACTTTCCCGTTATTGGATATATGCCATGTATTCACATATCTATGCATGATCTGGTCTCTCACATAGCTATTCATGGTCTGGTCACTCACAGATCTATTCATGTGCTCACATATCCATTCAAAGTATTTGATGAAGCTCCTCATCTTCACCAGGGGTCCTCACGCTTACTAGAGATGCTCACCACTGATATTCTTATCCAGTATTTTGTCATCAGTTTTTTTATTTTTCCGACATATAATAGAGTCCATCGACTTGTTTTCGAAAGGCAACTATGATTTACAACTACTGTAGCGAATTGCATTTATTTTGTGGACGAATACATGCCAATCGTTTCCACCGGTCAAGGCTGTCGTCTTGAACCTTCGCCTGAAAAACGCGACATTTGCTTCGTTCGTCACTGAGGTAGTCAGAGTGCAGTGGTACCAAACGCGGCACTGCGTGGATTGTCAAATGACTGCTCCCGCAGAACCACCGCAGCATCAAAGTTTCCCCGTTTGATGGGATGAACGTCATCACGTGACCGCGTCCGAAGCCAAAGCAAGCTGCGACGTTGCCAGCAGCACAACTAAACGCAAACGCTAATAACTTTCCAACAAACATGCCTCAAATCTAGGCATCGCATCGACAAGGCTGCGTACTGCTCCCGATAAGATATGTCAGGTATGGGCGCGCATTGTTTTAGCATTTGCTCGGCTGATGTTGAGTCAGCTTCCTCATTGGAAATGCCGCGGTATCCACAAGCTGGTTCAGTGCCAAGCAGGTTTCAACCTGGCGGCCAGGTTTTCGCTGACCTCGTTTTCAAGCGCAGCCCGAATTAGCTGGTCACTCTCATGGCCAATTTATCAACGCCATGAAGTGGCTGTTCAATTAGCTGCTGGGCGTCGTCGCCGCAGTCCGTGTCGGACGCAGCTCTCATGGAGAGGACGAGAGGCTGGACCGAGAGACGCGGGCCTGTCTCGCCACAGCTGCGCGCCTGAAACCGGGGACTGGTGGCGCGCCTTACGCCAGAGCCGCAGTTTATTTACGTTTGACGGAACAGAAGATGAAAACTTGGGCGCATTCCGTTATGCTTTGAGGTGCGCGGCGTAAACTCTGGGCTGAAAGCGTCCCTGAAATGAGCGAGCAGCAAGCTGTGAAGCAGCGGAAGGGGTTGCCAGTTCCGCGGGAACCGTGGCCGCCAAATGCAAACGATTCGTGGATTTTCTAGGTCATAGGCGGCGGCGTAGCCAGGATTTTTCTCCTGAGTCGGCCAAAGCAGGGCACAAAGATCCCTCTGTGCCAGGGAACACCCATTTCTGTTGCTTCAGGGGCCCTGTCTTTAATTCGGAGAGCCTTTTTAAGCTTGGGATTCTATTTTGAGGCGCCAGGGCCATTTTGTGTGTTACGATTCCTTCTGGCGCCTTAAGCGGCCTACAAATTGGTAGGACCTTTGGCTCCACAGGGTCCCTGTCACCCCCAGCGGGGTGGAGATATCTTCCTTCGGCTACGCCACTGGTTGTAGGATTTTCCGGATTAAATGATGCGAGATACCTCAGTCAAACCAGGCTGATCGTCTGCCTGCACCCTCTCTTGGATGCCCAGCGGTGGCTTGTTTAAAACCAAGTTGATCTGGTCAGAATCGTCTTCGCGAAAATCTCCTCCAATGAATCTCCTCAAATGCTCCAAGTAATCTTGCCTGACTTGACTCTGGCGATCCCGAAAGGGCTGGGCGGAGGTGGAGGCGAACTTGGGCCGCCCAAAAGTCATTACTTCTTGCGTTTAGAATATATCCTGAAGCAATAAGTACTTGAGAGCCCTCTTCGCTCCGCTCAGACGAGGGATCCCCTGTGATGCATTCGAGCATGTTCTTTCCCCGCTCATTTGAGCGTTCTTAAGAGCATTCCGGCGATTTAAAACCGCTTTCGGTGGCTTTAGCTCGCCCCCGTTCCTCGCACGTGCGGATGGAGCCCTGACAGCCTTTACATCAGGGAACCGTTCAGAGCGAAAGGACCGGTAAGAAATGCAGCGTCCTTGTGGTTTTGGTACGCAAACGGATGATGAGCTATTTGCACAACAGCTAATTTGTGTGGCCTGTCTAAAAATAAAGTGGTACGAAGACTGCATTGGGTTCCACTTGAAGCACCGGAAGTTCCCGGAAATGCCGCTTCGCCAACATCGTTCATCGTCGGGTGATAGAATCGTCGTTGTCACGACCTAGCGGTGAAGAATCAAACCCGGAAAAGCTCAGACTTTGCGAGCTGTCGTCGCTTACGTGGCACAGTGCAGTCGTGATTCATCAAACCCGGGAACAGCTCATTTCGTCGCTTCTGCCTGAAGGTCGCGTGACACCACAGTCCCGGTGCTGTTCTGTCTCCCTGTGGCCAATTGAGTCCGCTGTAACCTCTGTTAATTGAGTCCGCTGTAACCTCTGTTAATTGAGTCCGCTGTAACCTCTGTTAATTGAGTCCGCTGTAACCTCTGTTAATTGAGTCCGCTGTAACCTCTGTTGGCCATGGAGCGCCGCAACAGGCGCTTAGGCATCGTCTCTGGGGTGGGGCGGCACTTCTCGCAAAATGCATAGCTGATTTAGGAAGATATTAACACTGGTTTTGACATCTTGAGACGATCCTTTCCATGCATCGCCAAAGGCCTAATGCTACTTAAAATATTGTATTCATCATATCTCCATTCATGTGTCCAGAGTGATCCCGCCACACGCCTGTTTCGGCGACACTGCCAAATGTTGACCCCTTCTCCTCCTTGAGAGTATTGGTGCCATCATTGGGTGCCATCTCGGCAAAGACCACTGTCTCCACCCCAAGACAACATCCGGAGAAGGCTCCTCGACCCTTTTTTCCAGGAGACAACTCCGTGGTGCAGGAGGTTATGTGGCCCCCGCAGAAAGGCCTCGTCTCCGCAGAACTCGCTACGGCGCAGTATCGCTGGGGTTTTATTCTGTGTCAGTTTCGGCGACCAGGTCTGACCGCGTTGCAGGCGCTGGATTGAGTCTTGTCACGTGTCGTCAGCGAACGACACGTCGACCCGTGTATTGAAACGGCACCAAAGTCGTCCATTCGGTATCTAGGTCGCAGGGCTCGATAAGCCTCATGGCTTTGACGCGGATTGATTTATACCCGCGCGAGCGATGTGTGTGCGTGGCACTTGATATGTTCGGTGTGTACGCCTCGATGAGCTGGGCACTATTCTAGGCTGCTTTAGCGTATAACGTGGTAGTTTCCGGCGATGACGTTTACCTAAGGTCTCGTTCATAAAGCTCACTGTTGGATCACAAAATAACGATTAAGTTTAATGGAACCATAGGTCACCACTTTTTGACTGCTGGGCAAATTAAATGGCTACCTGCCACTGGGCTAATGGCGAAGGCAGATTACGTAACGTCAGGGCTGAGTCGCTTCAAAATGTGCACGCGAATGTCTATATTCTTGTAGTATTTATCCATGCTTGTAGCACTTTCGGTTTAACTGGAAACACCAACTCTAAATCACACAACAAGCGCATAAAGCCTGGCCCAAAGCCACAAGCTTTCTGCTGGGTTATGCATCAAAAGTGTTGCGCTCTTCCGGGTCAGACGTTTTGCGGGTCTCACGAAAGAGTCATGAATCTTGCCCCAAAGAAATACATTGAAGTAACATCATATTCCCCTCTGAAATGGTAACTGGTGCCTATTGATGATTTTGAAGCTCATTTTAAAGCAAACAAAAGTTGAGCCACATTTTTAAAGCAAAAATGTTGGAATAAGATCCAATGACAATACAAAATGGCAACTTGGAAAAACTGAAACAGCGCGTACCAGCCCTTTCCGAGTGACCCACTTCACGTCAGAGCTTCGTTTAGGAGCACAGCTGTGCTCGGATGGTTCCAACTGCGCTGTTTGCAGTCCCGCGTATTTTCGCACGGTGCAGTGTTCATCCCCGGTGGCAGCCGTTCCGGCCGAGCGGTCCGGGCTCGTTCAACAGGTGGGCGATGTGGTGGGCGATCTGTCCAGCAGCGCTGCAGCTGGACAGGTCGGTGCCGCGCCAGCCGGATGATCGAAGCGGCGCTTTGTTTAGATGGTACGAATGAGCCCCTACTGAGATCGTGGGCAGCCCAAGGGCCAATGGGGGAGATATGCCGTGTGTCTGGAAACAAGACTTCAGCCAAACGACGGCGTGTTCGTTCAATCCCGGAGTCAGGAGGCTGAACGAAAAGTAAAATGAGAAGGCACGGAAAGGGCTGAAGAGGGAAGAAACAAAACATAGTGAATAAGGGGACCGAAGGAAAACAAGAGAAGCTACATCGAAACGCGATGCGATCGGCGCCATTCGTCAGGGATTGGAAAGTAAGTGGCGCGTGGAAATTAGATTGCATCGATGATGACAGACCAAACATCACGGCTATTCCGCTGTTTGCACAGGCGGCAACCACATGGCATGCCTAGGTTGTTGCATGCAATGTGAGCTGTTTGCAGCCGCGGCAAATTGGGATAGAATAGAAGGGGCAATTGCCGAGTTGTCTGGAAAATTTGACCGTAGCCATGTTCTTTTTGCAGATAGCGTAGTTGACGTGTCCCGAAGCGACAAGAATTGGGTCGTTCCACATATCTAGGATAAAACGGCAGATTGCAGTTTATTTCGCCGTAAAAGCTTTCAAAAGCCACGGATCAAATTCAACTGGACAAAAAGCAAACACCACAGATGGGTTGTAACTCGTAAGTCGTAACCGGTTTCATGCACGTTACGTTTCACATTGTCTGTGAGAATAACGGAAATGTGGCAGACTAATACAGCTTATACTAAACAGCATATCTGATCTGGCAGATGGGACAGGATTTGATATGAAACTTGTACAAAGGCAGATCGCTTGTTAGATCGCACTTAAGCTGGTGCATCGAAATCAGCTCAAATCCGAATATGCAACCCGTTAAGACTCTAGCTGATCACACGGGGTCACATGAGAAGAACAAGGAAAAATGGTATAACTCTAAACCCAGAACACGCGCTGCTGCCTTTTGCCCGCTGAAGACGGGATGCTCTGATGTGGGCGACTGTTGCGGTGGGATGCTTTAAGAGCGGTACATTGCATGGCAATGCAATGCAATCGCCTTGCAAATACTGTGCTATTCTGGATCGCACTACTTGGCTGCGTATGGGATCTAGAGGCAGTTGCTATGGCGTCGTCAAACTGCACAGCGTTTAATCGATGCTTCTTCGAAACGAGCTTTTCGAACTTGGTCAGAGGTATTTACAGACAGCCTATCGTTGCCGATTGATCTCAGCGACGCCGGTTGGCCCTGCGAATGATACTATGCATGAGGCACTACTATGGTGTTGACTGAGGTTGAGACAGCGTCTGCCGCATCTACACTGCGTATGGATCTTCTCTACCTGCTCAGACCAGCCCCAGAAACACCCAGACCTACGCCAGTCTACAATCTGCGAGGCGATCAGATAAGCCGCCTCAACAACAGTGACGGACAATCCCCGGCACCACCGTCACATCCGTGTGATTGCCGGACTCGTATGTCCGGCTGCGGCCCTGTCTGTGTGTGTCGACGGACGCCGAATCGGGCGATGACGCCGAGTCTGCGCCACCCCGGCAGCCGGCCGGCCGCCGGGCGCCTCAGTTCCGCTCGGCGCGCCGTCCGGAGAGCGCGTGTCCGGGTACCGATCACCAGTCGCCCCCGCCGCGGCCTACAAACCGGTGCCGCGGCTGTGCGATCCCGTTCGCCGCAGCGTCGGCAGCGGGCGCGTTCGAAGTCCGCTGACCTGCCGCGAACCCGCGCGCGCTCGCTCACCTCTGACCCGAGCTGGCGCCGCGCCGCCCGAGGCGTCGGTGACCCCTGACCCGCGCGCGCGCCGGGGACGATGCTGGGCGCCGCGAACGGTCCCGTGGCGGTGCTGTCCACCGCGCTGCACGTCGACAGCGGCACCAGCAGCGACGACGACGACGGCCTGCATGACTGGGCGCGGGACATGGTGAAGGGCGTCTGCTGCATGGTGGCCGTGCTCGGCGGCGTGGGGAACCTCCTCACGCTCACGGCCGTGCCCTACGCCAGCCGCTGTTGCCGCGCGCCGCGCGAGGTCAAACGACTGCGCTACAGCACCGCCACCGTCTTCATCCTGAACCTGGCGGTGGCGGACCTGTTGTACTGCCTGGTGAACCTGCCGCTCTACTATTTGCAGTACAGCCGGCCGAGCTTGTGGCGAGACCCGGCCCACGGCTTCGCCTGCCCCCTGGCTGGCGTGCTGCGCTACACCAACGCCGCCGCAGACTGGATGTCGCTGGCCGGCATCGCCTTCAACAGGTATGTCAGCCAGGCCACTGTCGTCTTCTGCAGGCAGGGCATCATGCCGCGATACGGTTTCGACTCTGGGGAGCCACCAGCGGGCCTGTCAGGCGGTCAGCTACGGCGCGGCCCTCAGGCTGGGTGACGGTGGCGACGACCACCGGCCGCGTGGAACAGTTTAACGGCCCCTCGGGCCGTGCCACCTTGTATAATGAATCAGAAACAGAAGCGACCATCTAGTTCGCTGTGATAGGTAGCGCGTGTTGCTCGAGAGCCGCCGGTGTCTAAAGCAGCGTCTTGGGTTGGATTTGGTCTGGCTGATGATGTGTGGCCTTCATGCGTGCGGACGTTGGTGGGGTAAAACCGGCGCTGCGATGACAGCTTCAAAGAAAACCGCTTAGCATCATTCATTCCTACTTTCAACGGCGCCGTCACTCCTTTGAAGATGAATGATCGTTTGTGCGGGCTTTGAGAGGGTGACATGAGATATATTAACGCATGACAGTTTTGTCGGTTGGGTACTCACCGACAGATGGTAGTTAGTAAGTGGGTTTCCGCCACATTAAATAAGCCACGCCGCTCTGATCCTGTGCTTACACACTGCCGCTGGGCACAGCCGACTCTCCTGCCTGGCCCTACTTAGCTGACGCACTGTTATTTGCCACGAGCTTCGAGCGCATCCGTTTGCACCAACTTGCCAACCACTTTGACATTGATTGTTGCTGACCAGTTCACCTGCAACATAGGATCCCATCGCAGATTCTTCCGAACAGGCACTTGTGCTTGCACTCCATGCTTTTCACCGAAGATTAGCAAATTTTATGTTTGTAAATGCTCCATATTAATGCCATGATGTGTTTATGTCGACAACCATCCTGAGTCAAGACAAGGTGATACTAGCTGTGAAATTTCTTTAATGCTTCATCTATGTACCATCAAACCGTTTAGTAAGTGATTTCCATTGTTCTCAAAGCAAACAAAATTGTTTTGTCGGAAAAAAGCAATAGGGTGTGTATGTAGAGCTCATTCACGCAACCCGCGTACATACGAGCTAGGCTGAATCATGGAATGTACTATACTGTGGGCTAAAGCGTGTACACGTACGGGTAGCCAACAGCTTGAGCCGTCTGTCAGCCGCGAATGAGACACGCAAGGCTGTGAGTTATCGCAGAAGTTTAGCAGTTGGCCGTTTAACTTTGGAAAGTGAGCATTGAAGAGAACATGGCCATTTCAATTGGATTTTAAACTCGAATAACTAGATCGCACTTGGCAGTTGGACGAAGTTATGGCATAACTGGTTCCTAGAACTCTCCTTTGAAGCAGCCAGAATGACAATTTGGCTCTGAACTATGAAAATGCAGATCGCCAGGATGCGTAACGTTACTAGCAAAAGCGATGCCGTGACATTACGAATATGATAGGTCAAATGCTTCTGAAATACGGAGGAAACTTCTATTGAATAGTGGAGAGTTCATACTGTCATGTTGCAAGATGAGGCGATTTGAAAAATTTTACGAACTATATGGTTCGGAATTGCAAAATGTCAAAATGATTGTTGGTTCCTGTGAATCCTTACTATCTGACATGTGGTTCGTTCAATGAAGTAACAGTTGACAGACCAGGCCAGTCGTTGTGCAAATAACTTCATGATAACTGCTCTACAACATATTGACTGTCTGCACTCATGTTGATGATATCTCGAGCAATGTCTCAGGGAATGCTGCATAGTTGTGTGTTCACATCAAACCAGGTTAAATCAAGACATATCCTTGCAACTTAAACTCTTCAAACTGGATGCATGTTAACGTGATCCAAGGCCAATTTTTAAAAAAACTCTTTCCGGTCTAGAAAAGAAGCATCAATCACCTGGCCTTTCTGCCGGGTCCCTCATTGTATATCTTAAGCCAAAATAAACCAGCAATAAATTCCGAACCCCTGCTTTTGTGTCGAAGAGTGCAGCCATCCACAAAAGACATCGATCTCACAGCTGTTTTCCGCCGGTCCGGCGACAAAAACAGCAACAATCGAGTCTGCTGCAGCCTTGTGTTTGTCCACTGGTCCCGAACTGGGAGCAGCAGCCCCCAATGCCCGAAGCGGCGCTGTGACCGTCAGCTTTGTGCCCTACGCTGTTGACCGTCTGCTGTTTACTGAGCAAATGCTCTTACGTGGTATCGTAAACTTCGTTTGGGGAGGGCTTCGAAGCTAGCCGAGCGGCTGTCCAAAGAGAGGCGCCGGTCTCAGTGCACCTCGCATGCCAAGGCTGCCATCTGAGCGGTTTTCCGAGCCCATTAGCTCCGGGTGGGCGGACAGAAGATATGACGTCACCGAATCACACTGGACACAAGGCGCTGTGATGTCACCGAACCCCACCGAATACACGGCGCTGTGACGTCACCAAACCTCACCGAACACACGGCACCGTGACGCCACTATATTCCAACGAGCACACGGTGCTGTGACGTCACTGAACCCCATAGAATACACGGCGCTGTGACGTCACCAAACCCCACTGAACACACGGTGCTGTGACGTCAACAAACCTCACCGAACACACGGCGCTGTGATGTCACCAAACCCCATAGAACATATGGTGCTGTGACGACACCGAACCCACCGAACCCACGGTGCTGTGACGTCACCGAGCCCCACCGAACACACAGCGCTACTGCTGACCTATCAGCAGCTAAGCTCGGGACCAGGTCTGCCTCAATTATCAAAGCTATCGTGGCTGTCTTAGGCTTGGTGTCCTTGGGTGCGATATCATATAAACCTTACTTTATATTCGAAGCTGATTCGCCTCTTACATTGATCGCTTTTGATACCCGTATAGTGAACGGTTCATAAGAGTTAAGTAGGTCAAAGAGGTAAGATAATAGATAATCTGATGCGGAGCCTCGCATCAGATCAAAGGCTGCCATCGCATAATTGATGGTGCCTCCTATTCCCATGCCACGCCATCTAATGTTATTTTATTTTAATTCAGTCGCAATGCTGACTCCGCCGGAGTTGGGGCGGTTCTCTCTGTCCCGTGAGATGCAAGGTGACAAGGTTATGGATGGCCATTTACCAGGTAACAACAATCATACTCGCTAGCAGCACGTTATGGCTCAACAGCCATGGGCACCAAATAACCTCAAGCGCACTACTCCCAATGAATATACCTATCGACGCCTTCTTGGCCGGAGTTCACCCACGGCCCTCATTTCCTTTTATCGACAGGTTACGGGTCTCATGGGCTCTCACCCAGTTGCATAGATGAATATTGAGTTCTCTCGGCATCAGGTTGACGACTGTCGAAGGCTGCCGGTGACATGACCTCAAAGTCAGGGTGTCCTAACAGCCTGTTTGGCCCACTTCCATATGCCTTCGTTTCAAAGCTGCACATGACCTGGATGCGCATTTTGCCGGCACCCCAGCGAAATGCCCGGCCATTCCTGGCCAGTAGGGCCACGTCTATGGCTGGACATTTTGAGGTGGTGAAGTTGATTGTGCTTGGAGGCAGAATGCCACGTGCAGTTAGTGTGGACACAACTAGGGTAAGGGAAGTGCGGTGATATGCACGTTAAACCTAACGTTAAAGAGAACGTGACGTTAGAGGGCAGGACGGACCGCATCGAGCAGTGCAGCACGTTTAAGGGCATGTTCCACGTTTGTATGGGCCTTGAACTGGAATAACCATTTTGATGATCATTCGGCGCTGTTGATGGCCCTGTCCTTCCTGAGACCTAACATCCCCTAGTTTCCGGGCTACACGACCGCGAAAAGGTGCAGACAATTTCGTGCATGTTATTTCAAGGCCATTCAGGCGTGCATGACGTCATAGCAACGCCATTAAAATCCTGTCATCCCACCTCAAAGGCCATGCGGCGCTCAAGGCCAGGAAAAATACTATCGTTGAGCTGTTCAGATAGCGGCTTCCGTGAGCACGATTTCCGGATATAGTGGACGTCAGTTGGCTCGCAACTTACGTCAACGTCAGTTGGCTTGTAGTCAAACAACGTATGAAAAGCGCCATAACCGGGTGCGTGTATGCAGAAAACATTTTAAACTCACGGGTAAATGTGGGAGAACACCACGGGAAAAGAACAAAACACGAGCAGCTAACAAGTTCAGCGCAGCGAAAACTTTCAGCATCATCCCCGTCATCCCTCGGTGAGTTTGAATTACTACAAGTGGGCGCTAGGGTGGCAATTTCGCACGGCCATTTTGACGGCACGTCAGCGTTATGCAAACGTTCTGTGACGCAATAAACAACGACGCATTCAGGTGCAATGCACTGAGAGGGAAATTTTGTTGTCTAGAGCAGCCTTTTCCACTTCAGGTACACCAAAAGTTACAAGTGAGCTTGTTTCATCATTTCTGATGCTTACTTCCGTGTCTGGAAATGTGGAGCATACCCTTAAAACTTTTCAAGCTAACTTCTGTTGTTCATCCGGATTTTAACGGTCTGGTGCTGGAGGCAGGGTTGAAGCAACGGACGCTATTAAGCGTGGACGCTGATCACAAGTATGCATCCAATTAAAAGGCTTGGACCAAATATTTGAAAGCGTTGTTCTCGACGCGGCGGATCTCGATTTGAAACCCCATCACTGAGCCTATCCCTGCCTCCTGCCCCACGCCCGCATCACAGTATGCATAATATCTGACCCTTAAGACAGCACGAACAAATTTTGGCAATTTCTACATTGCTATTGTTGTATCTCCGAATATGCCTGGGTCAGGTCATGAATATTGCAAGGGATAATCCTCTCTTAAATACATCGGTGCCGCAAAATGCAGTTGAGGATTAGGCAGATGTTTTCATAATAAAACATGAAGGTCTCATAAGGTCATCAGCCCTGATTAAAGTGTTTATCTTGTGGCCCCACCCTGACACTGAATTGTATTCAGAGCATCGAATATGCTTTCGGCGATGCAATGCGAGTTGAATTTTGCGATGAATCCTCCAGACCAGCGAGACGCTGCCAGTTATATGCTCAGCAGCCGTGCCAGAACAGGGTGTCAGTTTGAGAGTACAGCTTTCGTGGCATGATGCCAAGGGCTTGAGAAAGATTAGCCTGAAAGCAATCTGTTGGGGTAAGGAATAGTCTTTGAGCGGCAACATCGAACGTAAGCAGATCGGCTGCCTTTACCAGCGAACTGGTCACAATGCATTCGCTTAAGCGCCCATCTCACACTGAACGACACCAGATGTGGCATTCGCGGGCGCGGGTGAGTGTGCTGACACAGCGGCCTGGAGCGCCGGGGATTCCCCTCCTTGACGCCGCGCTGGACAGCCGCCGCCCCACGTATCGCGCCCGCACGTGCGTCATTTCGCGAAATCATCGTCCACTGACTGTGTGGAGGCTCGCTAGCGCTATGAGCCCTTGGCAAACACTGGCGTGTCCGGTACGGCTGGCTCATGGTCGGCATTACCGCCGCACGCCGTCGCTATGTATTGCGTAGATGGGTGGCCGGGCTGCAGCAGAGATATCTAGCGGGCCTCGGGCGAAGCTGCCGTCGCGAAGGAACCGGTGGAGCGGCTAAGTGGCGGGGGGGGGGGGGGGGAGAGGGGGAAGGCCCATCGAGTTCCGAACTGATTACCAACGACGCGGTAGCGGCAGCCGCGCGCAATTAGTGAAGGCGGCGCCAGCCGCCAGCCGCGACTGCTCCCAGAAGTGGAGCTAACCAATCGAGTTTCGTGGCCATTGGCGCTGTTGCCACGCTCTCGCGGATCTGGACGTACCCCCGGCCGTTTCCAGGAGGCCTGAGGGAGTTGCATGAAGTGTCGGCGTCGGTGGCGAGCTGGACGTCGGTGCCCTCTGGCTGTCGTTGGCCTGTTCGTGGCCAGGTGCATGATTGCGTGGTGTCGTCTGACTAATTCGCAGTCGTCACAGTCCCTTCCGCGGGATTGGATGGGCACGAGCAAATAACGGTGGGGCCATTTTGAAACGGAGAGACAACGAATGAATGAATTCGAGCGCGTGAGATCTCGGAACTTGACACCAAATTGTGTTGATGTTTGTTCCTAGCGACCACTTACTTTTCACATTTCCGAGCATGTTCTGCAACGGCATTCAAGCGTAGCTTTCCCTGACAGTGGTGACAAGGGGCACAGGGGTCTTGGGAAGGAGTGAGAGCACCCACTTTTGAAACAAATTTTTGAACATCGCCATAGTTTCAACGTTCATTTTTTTCCGAAAAGTAGTGAGTTTAGCCCATTTACCCCCACTTTAAACGCCCGCCGCGATGACCTTGCCTGCAGTAAACCCCAGCAACCGGGCCCCAGCCTGTCCCGTGTCCGACGATAACGGTCCAGGCTGGCGAGTCACGAGCGCTCAAAACGGCGCCGGGCTTAGTGCCGGCTTCCGAGTGCTAGGTACTGCTTCCGTGCAGCGAAAGTCCCGTGACGGTCCGGTGCCGCGCGCGCTCGGACTGATGGCGCGTGCTCAGCGGTCGAGCGGGAGCGCCGCTGGCGACGGCGGAGCGGCCGGCCGCGCCGGCGCCGACGTGGCGAGACTGGTGCGCTGCGAAGCCGGGCGCACGCGCCAGGATCACAATATGGATATGCGTACGTACGTACGTGCGCGCGTGTGTGTGCGTGCGCGCGAGCTACGCGATCCGGTAGTTGCTGCCCGCTGGAGGCAGGTGGCGGGGAGGAGGCCGGCAGAAAAGGTCGTTCCCATTGCTGGTACCGAAAGAACAAATTCAGCATGAGACCTGTCGTAGCGCGTGAGGGAGCAGGCTATTAAAACGCCCGCGCCCCCGCCGTATGACCTGCGGTTTTCGCGCCACCAGCCGTCCGATCCATATGGTAACTTTTTTCCTTCACTCACAGAAATCCCCATTGCCCTTTCGATAGATTGGACCCAAGACGATATTTTGCGTCACAACCGTCATATCGATGCCGGGGCACTTCCTCGAGTACAGTAAATGGCTGCGAAAACTGTGCGGTTCGCGGAAATCTATGGGGAAGCCGCGCTATCAATTTCTGCAGCAGCTGCGGCACTATATTTCACGTCCCATGAACAAATTCTACACAACGTTCAACACGCGTTATGGAAGTCATAACTCTGCCACGAGGGCGTGCGTGCATAGCATGAGATTCGATCAGCATCGGCCTTGCATTTTCCATATCTCAACTGCCTGCTCTACACATGATCATATCATGGTACCAGCGTCCTGTCCCCCCCTGTCCAGCCGGCCTGAAACCGCCCGTGTCGTCTGTGCAGCCGGCCTGGCGCCGCCCCTGCCCCGGCGACAGCCGCCGCGCTGTCATCTCGTCGTTATCGGCGCGCCCCGCCACCCGACAGGCTATTGCTGCCCCCTGACACCGCACACAGTGCTATCGGGGGCGGTGCGTGGCCGGCTAATACCGCCGGCCGGTTCCACGCGCGCCGCTTCTGCCGCGTTTTTGTGCGCAGAAAAAGACGCGACAAAGACGGAGCGGGAGGCCGCCGCCTGCGCCGCTGTCTGGAGCGGCGGCGGCGAAGCGGGCGAGGCAGTGGTAGCGCGCAAACTGGAAGTCGGGAAACGAAGTCAAGACGAGAGTGGCTTTGCTCAGTTAGTGACGTCGCTTCCTCGCTGGTTGGCTGGCACAGTTTCGCTTTGCGCGAAGTTGCCATTCCACCGCTCGCGTCACTTCGCGACACAAACACGGGCTTGTCAATGGAGCTTTGTCGAGGCATTGTCAGTGTGCGGAGATTACGAATGCTGCGCCGCATTGCTCTCGCGCGAAGCAGGCCTGTCTACCCGTGATGGAGGGTCCAGGCGCCACAGTCGCGCCCCACCCATGCGGACGCTCTCCGAGCGCGTCGCAACGCCTTGGAGAACAGAGCACGTGCCTCATTGATAGGCCATTAGTACGTCTGCGTTATGTAAGCTCCTCGGGCCAGTCCGCGTCGGAATGGGTCCGGGAATAGCGAGCGAGACGTCTATGTTATGGTCGTCGCAGAGCCCAGTTGGCACGGAGGCTATTTCCTGTCACGGCGGTTGGAAACACCGCTCCGGCGCACGAGGCACCATGGAAGCACGAAGGGAAGCAGCTTGTTGCCTTTTCCGGTTCGGATGGCACGGACGCGAATGAACATACGCCCTTGGGGAACGCTGCTCGTGCATGTGTATCCTACACGCGTCAGTCGTTTTACACTAATGCATGGCGCTTTCTAGAAGAGGCGTTGCATGGCAAAAATTGGCACCTGGCGACGGCAACTGGCGTCGTGGCTGGCTCTGGCGACTGGCGACTGGCAACTGGCTCAAAGTGAACCCACTCTCACCGTCGCTAGGCCAAAACGCACCCAAAATCCGCGTCGCTTCGCTGCCAGCGCCGGCCCTGCACCATCCGCGCAGATCACGTGCGTTTATGGCGCGGCGACAGCTTGTAGGATGACGAAACGGAGGATTGTACCTGAGGGTGCGTCCCCTCCACGGGCCGGATCACGTGGCGCCAGACCGACCTGGCGGCTGAAGCGGCGCCAAACGGCCCAATGGCGCGCGTTGAGCCGGGCACTGATATCGAGCGTCGCCGACTCTGATGCGGCAGGGTCGGTCTCCTCTCTTGGTCAGCGGCCGCCGCCGAATCGACCTGCTCGAGTCGAGCGGGGCCCGCACGGGAAGAAGTCTAAATCAGTCTGCTCTCAGACTGATCTGGTCTGATCGATCAAGTCCGGACTAGGATAAGCTGAGCTGAGCTCATCATGATATGACCCCAGCCTGCGCTCAACCTGACGAAATCCACCTCAAGCCGAGTACGAAATCACAAGCATTTGGCTGCAGTGCTTTGATATCGTGACGGATGCAGGCACCTGAATTCCCGATAACAGCGCTTCGCTAGCATGAAATTAGGTCGGCTCGCCCGGCTGGATTCCTACATGCATTCCCCCGCGGAACACTTGATCCATTTATTACAAAACTCAGCCATTATAGAAGTCAGCCAGCTATCAGTCCGCCACGATGCATGTCAGACGCTACCTATGAGATGCTTGGTGATAAAATGGTGATGAAGACGCCGTGATGCGCAGCCCAGAGCCAAAATGTTAACGAAATAGTCGTAGGGCGCCTCCGTGTGTTTTGCGTGGCAGGCTGGAAGCGGGAAGCAATCGGGGAATCTCCCTCTCTTTCTCTTCCGCGCTCCCTCTCTCTCTCTCTCTCTCTCTCTCTCTCTCTCTCTCTCTCTCTCTCTCTCTCTCTCTCTCTCTCTCTCTCTCTCTCTCTCTCTCTCTCTCTCTCTCTCTCTCTCTCTCTCTCTCTCTCTCTCTCTTCTCTCTCTCTCTCTCTCTCTCTCTTCTCTCTCTCTCTCTCTCTCTCTCTCTCTCTCTCTCTCTCTCTCTCTCTCTCTCTCTCTCTCTCTCCTCTCTCTCTCTCTCTCTCTCTCTTCTCTCTCTCTCTCTCTCTCTCTTCTCTCTCCTCTCTCTCTCTCTCTTCTCTCTCTCTTCTCTCTCTCTTCTCTCTCTCTCTCTCTCTCTCTCTCTCTTCTCTCTCTCTCTCTCTCTCTCTCCTCTCTCTCTCTCTCTCTCTTCTCTCTCTCTCTCTCCTCTCTCTCTCTCTCTCTCTCTCTCTCTCTCTCTCTCTTCTCTCTCTCTCTCTCTCTCTCTCTCTCTCTCTCTCTCTCTCTCTCCTCTCTCTCTCTATCTCTCTCTCTCCTCTCTTCTCTCTCTCTCTCTCTCTCTCTCTCTCTATCTCTCTCTCTCTCTCTCTCTCTCTCTCTCTCTCTCTCTCTCTCTCTCTCTCCCTCTTCTTCTTCTCTTTTTTTCTCTTTAAGCCTTGTGTTGTTCGCCGCCGAATTACTGTCAAATGCGGATGATTGGATGTAGTGCAGGAAAACTATACAGCTACATTTTCCCGCAAGTCAATTTAGCTGTTTATGGCCACTCTATCCTTCGGATCATAAATTCTGGGTACACTACTGTGTGTGCATGTGTAATTTCAGCTCCCACCTCGGTCTGCTGAGAATGTTTGCTGATCTAATGGGATGTGTAAGCCCGTGCGAAAGCCTTCTTTCGACAATATTGACGGGAAAGAACGGAGCCGGTGCCTCGTGACGACCTCTTATATCAATGCGACAGACCACCGGAAAGATTAAATTATGCCCTTTGCGCGGACGGCGGACTTAAGAAGCACTGGCAGCCATTGGACGAGTTCTCAAGCGATAACAACGCACATGAAATGAGAATTAAGATAATTACTCACAATTATTGTTACGTGAAGCCAAAAAAGTGTAAGGTTAAAAAATATGTACTTTTGATGAATTCGGTTACCGACTAGCTCACAGTCAAAAATGTAAATATGAAGTGGACACCAGATTCGGATACCAGACTGTACCATCTTGGAATGGCAACGAACATTCGCGTTTTTAACTCGAAGATTACTCAGGCTGGGTATGTCATTGTCGTGAGTAAGTTGACAAGATACGACATGCACTCGATGATCAGCGTACACAGTGGCTCGGTCGAGCCGTTTGCTAAGGTCTGCGCTTTGCAAGGACACGAGCGGATACGGTGACGCATTACGTAGTGCGCATGCTCATACATGTCGATGAGAAGAACATTCTCTGATCTACTTTAACTAGCCGTTGGCGCATGTTTTCGTGTATTCGTTACGCACTTGTACCTTTGAGTATTTGTTTATCAGAGGTTACGCAGGTTTGTGAGCGCAGAGCGCTTCGTTTGTGAACTTAAGCACCAAACCACTACTAGTTGCGGTCTATACTGGCGCCATACAACATTAATGCCAGAAATCGAACTAAATCTGTTCATGGTGAGAGGAATAAGAATAGGCCACTATGTATCCAGAACGAGCTCTTGTGATGATCCTGACTGGAGTTTTGGACCGCGCCGCCTCAAGGCTAGTTAGAGCCAATTGAGTCTGCGCTAACTTCTCATCATTCATTCATTGAGATACGTGAGGTGAGTCTTGGATCATGGAGGTTCCAACCATTCGCGATCCAGCGAACGCATCGTCCTGCGGTGAGCTCGACCGATGGGCAATGCCTCAATGTTCGACCGAAGCTAACATTGAGCCAAGTTTTGCACTCCATCTTAGCGGTAAACAGCTCACAAAAGTATTGTCCGTCTAGCCCTATTTCTCGGTCACAAGCGAGCGGTCCGCGAGCCCGCCGTCGCGAAACGCTTCATCCCCCCTCGTTCTTGGTCCCCTCCCAGTCCGTGCTTGAAGGTATCAGCGCCCTACCGCCCGCGAAACGCCGGGAGATCGCGTGGTTTGCGCTGCTGGGCACTGCTGACGATACCGATGGGCTG
>NW_023596225.1:33671375-33679613 GCF_011947565.3 Pollicipes pollicipes | reverse complement strand
AGCTGCTGACGTCATTGTCGCATCCTCGCACGCCGGTTGAGGGAGGGGGGGGGGAGGGGGAGGGCAGTGATACACTAGTCTTGTACCCAGGCTGGAACCTGCGACTCGGAACATCAAGTAAGCATGGGCAAACGCTGCATCGACTGAGCCGCGCCCTCCCAATCAGTTTAATTATGGTGATCGTTAAGCTAACGGAGAACAGTCAGCGAAATATCGCCGATGCAAAGCCATTCTGCGCGCTCGTGGCTGGGGAGCTTAGCAACGCAGATTCGTGCCATCACTGAATGTTAGCACGGGCGGCTGCGATGTTGGAATGGACATGCAGTCTTGCAGGAACTCATACATGTAACCGAATGCGGCACACCGAAGCGGCTTAAACGTACCGCTTGCGGTCTTCTACCGGGAAAAGACACGAGCTCGGTCCTTGGCCGAGTCGGTCTTTGGTGCGCTTATGTGCCTTACTGGGAAGGAGTCATCCGGCCGGCTGTAAAACCTCAGGATGTGCAGACCGCGACCCGTCACAGTGACCAGTGGAAGCGAGATATGACCTCACGCCCGGGTCTCTCCGCTGGCACTGAGTCACGGTGACAGGCTGTTTAAGGCTGGCGGTGATGTGTGGCAAGTTATGACTCATCTGCACTCATTATCGGGCGGGGTGAGTGAGACGGGAGAGAGGGGCAATGGTGACTGGACGAAATGGACGCAGAAGCTGTCGCGGGTTCTGCAGGCTGCAAGCAGCCTGAAGCGGGGACCAGCGGTAGTGCGACAGCGGTTCAGACGTGCTGTCTGACATGCTGTTCAGGCATGCTGTCGTCCCCTGACCATACATCGCGTCGTTGCTCCTAGCCTGTCACCACGTGACCATGCCGGCGCGTGTAGAGTCCGCAAGGGAGCGTTCCCGACGCCCGACAACGAGCCTGCGCCGAGTATCCGCCATCCGACCCGCAGGCGGCGCCTTGCAACGTTTGCCTGGTGCTGACCCGACAGACCGCACCGCCCACCGTCCGGGAGATGCAACCACCATGGCAGTCCTCCGCTGCCCCTGCTCTGTATGCATGAGCTCTGTCGTCAGGGACCCCGCAGATCTGGCCGGGGCCGTGCACCCACCCCTGACCTCTCCCCCGTCTGCTGACACGAGACGAGGCCGAGCTGATGACAACCCCCGCCGTCTGCCCCTTCAGGTACGTGCTGATCGGGCACAATCACCTGTACAGCAAGATCTACCGGTTCCCGTGCATCGTTGCCATGGCGATCGCCGTCTGGATCTTCAGGTGAGTCGCCCCGCCGATTCCGCCTGCATGTCATGTTTGGCGTGCAGGGCGTGCATGGGCCGTGCACCTGCGCTGCCGGATGCGACGCAGAGGGCCTCCTCTTCACGTATGCTCGGCCATGCGTTTAAATTGTTGAGGATGACGCTTCGCGTGTCGCGTCACGTGCTGGATGACTAAGAAATTTCAGGAGAGGTCGGCTTATCCTGTTGTGCTGGCGTTTGGCAAACCATCACTGCTCGTGACATGGGATAAAGACGGGCCGGTTTCCTCAAATGCAACGGGTTAAGTGCCTGTATATACCATTAACGTTTCCTTAGAAGACGCATCACTCAACAACGGACCCATTCATCTGTCGCTAGCGGTAACAATTTACGAGCTGGAGATGGTGTCAAGCATCGCTGGCACCCAGACGTATACAGCCGCAGACAGCCCCTGATTGCTGGGACTGAGTTACGAAGATCTCGAAACCCGTCACATGCACTGCACGCATCTAAATTGATCCCGATTTATAAACACACTCGTGGCTTTCCGGTGTAGACTCCGTTAGTTGTGTTCGAGGAGTCTCTGATGTCTGGATCATCCTAGGTTTCGCGGTCGCTAGTGTCAAAAGTTTTTTACGCGCCATGCTGACGTGCGGCAAAATCACACTTTTTTCTTTTTTTGTTTAAGCCAACGAGCCCGACAAACACCACTCGTCGGGAACGACTCCGCAGCCATTCCACGACAACGGCGTTCGCGGAATTGCGCAGTCGTCCTGAAATCGCCGATCCTCGCGGAGCGAAGCGCGCTGTAGCATTCCGCGCGGGTATTGTGTCCGAGTGACTAATTATCGGTAATAGGCTGGGCCGAATGCCTCCGCGCCGCGCCGCCGAAACAGGCCCCCGAGTATGCAGGACACGCCACGGCGGCCCGTCTCCGCCGCCGCGGCACGGCCCGAGCACGCGCTCCCGCGAGAGCCGAGCGCACCCCGACGCAGCTCGGCTGAGAGCCGAGCGCACATCGCGCTGTGCAGATGGTCGCGAACTCTCAGTCAGCCGCAGAGCTGGACAAGTAAAACATCGGCACCGCCAGACAGGTTTAACTCGATGCTCTTTGCGATGCGAGACCTGCTGGCTGGAGTCATTCAGTGTCATGTCATGTCAGTATCGCTGAAATGCATAATAGCTCCCGACTCCAGTCGTCGTATAATTGTTCCCCGAGGCCTTCGACTTAGCTCCGATGCTGCTTGGCGGGTACTTGCGCAGTCTGTGACCGTTCCGTCTCGCCGTCAGCTTCGCTATGATGTTGCCGCCGCTGCTGGAGGTATGGGGTCGGCTCGGCCTCGACGAGCGTACCTTCTCCTGCACGATCCTGAAGAAGAACGGCAAGTCGCCCAAGAAGATGCTCTTCGCAGTCGGCGTGCTCTTGCCGTGCTTGATTATCGTCACATGCTACGCGCTCATCTTTGTTAAGGTCCGCCGCAGTCGGCAGACCATCCGTGGCCACAGGTGAGAGGGAGGGAGAGGGAGAGGAGAGGAGAGGAGAGGAGAGGAGAGGAGAGGAGAGGAGAGGAGAGGAGAGGAGAGGAGAGGAGAGGGAGGAGAGGAGAGTGGTGTGGACATTCGGGACAGGGAGGCGGTTGAAGTACAATTTTCCTATGTGGCGGTGACGAATACGGCCAAGAGTCAGCTGTCGTTCTGCGAAACCCGGTCGTTCTGGAAATCGGTCTCCATGTGATCAAACAAAGTCGTCCCACCGTTTATGTGGTACAAAAACGTGACTGAATCCGCGAAGTTGCCAGAGGAGGATTAGGAGAACGGAGACCATTAACACCAGTATCGTTCTAAAACTGTTCAGTGTTTAGCACGGTGCTTATTGTGAGCAGACTGTGCTAACGGTATAGATGAAGCTTATTTTCATTCCTGCATCCTTGAAGGAGCGGGTGAAGCTTGTATGATTGCAGAAGGGGCCGTGACCCTCATTGTACGCCCCAGGCGCTTTCAGGAGGTCTGTCCCCCCTCCCCATAACACTCGCTAAGAATGCTCCCCAAAAAGCTTCTGTTTTTTTTTCTCTAAAACGCACTCCTCTGCCTTACAATGAATAATACTATCTCCTTCTCCGGAAAGCGTTAGCTATTTCGTGTTTTGTCTCCGAGTGCAGCGTTTCATAGCCCCCCACCGCCGAGGCGCACGGGGTGGAATGGGCGCCTGTCGCGCCATTGAGACGCAGCATGAGTTTCCAGCTCAGGGCGCCAAGGGGTCGCCAGGCACGCTGTCTGGTTTCTATCTAGCGCTGTGTAGCCGCGTAAACAGCGTTCACTCCCGCGGGAGGGCTGGGGCGCGGCATGAGGTGTCAACGTCCTAGGAGTGACTCGCCGCTGGTACGGAAGATCGCCATCCGCTAGACAATTCGGTGGGCTACCTCGCGCCGAATTAAGGTTAACTGGGGTCCGCTTTCGTGTTTCAGTTCATTCACCGGCGGCGCTGGGAAAAAGTGCGGAAGCCCTGACATCTAGCGGTGGGCTGCGTTACTAAAGCTTTGGACTTCATTTCAGCATGCATGGTGCGCGGACGTCAATGAGCCCGTCCAAGCAGAGCGAGCAGCAGAAAAATAACGCGCGGAAGGAAGACATGAGGCTGACCAAGATGATGCTCACCATCTTTCTGGCGTTCTTGGCCTGCTTCTTCCCGCTGATGTTGGTCAACGTGTTTGACGATGATGATGTAAGCGACAGGGTTGCAAAATGATGTCATGAGTTGTACGCAACATGGTCGATGGCTGCTCCCAACGAGCGTCTGATTAATGGTGATGGTTTTGCTGAATGTTGAGTGGGCATTGGAGAGAGATGATCTGTGTATCAGTCTGGCTCAGTATTCATGTCACATTTTTGATGAATAGCGGTGAATGTGGTTAGGAAATGGACACAATTGCCGTATACCATAATACGCTGTCAAAGAACGAAAACGATTCGAGGCATAGCGTGGTTCGGGCCGTCTCGTGTATGCGTTCTGCATGACTTATCCGTTTTCTGGCAAAACTAAACGCTCTGGATGGAAAAAGCATGTGAAGTTGACGTTTTTTCCCCGAATATGTTTATTCCCACGGCATTGAGTTAATGCAATTCAACCGGTTCGTTCGCACATGTTTCACCACGCAATTTCGTCTAACCTCCGTTGAGTTCTTCAATCATTCCATGGACTTGTGCTATGCGCTCTCACCTCTCACCGCTCTCTGCTCCATGGTGCGCTACCCCAGCCTGCACGTAGTGGCCTGGTCGGTGCTGGCCTGGATGTCGGCCGGTCATCAACCCCTTCATCTACGCCTTCTCCGAACCGGCAGTACCGCTCTGCGTACCGCCGCCTGCTGTGCGGCTCGCCGCGGCCGCCCAGCTCGCACAGCGCCGCCTCGCGCTCGGCCAGCAGCCGTACCTTATCACGGACGTGTTCAGTACAACGTCATCTCGGGCCGCATTGTGCACAAGAACCAGCGGCGGCGACGAAAAGTGAACCGCCGCCGGGGTCACGGTGGGTTGAGCGCGGGGGTCAGAGTTCAGAGCACACGCCGCGCGTGCCCGGCTGGTACCAAAGCTGCAGGGGCGCGGCCGCGGCGCCCGACTGTGATAGGGGAGGCGACGCTGCGGCCGCCGGCGGCACAGGCGCCCATGAGCGCGTGTTTGGCGATAGTCAGCGATGGCGCCGGCGCTGCGGGGAGGGGAAAGCAGCGCAGTCGGAGGTGCTGCGAGCTCGGCGGTGCCCGGCGTGTGGTGTGGGAGCGACGTGGGCGGTCCGCGGAAGGTGCTGTGTACATGATCTGTGTTCGCGCTGGTCTGGGATGATCGTCTCGGTTGAAGTCGGGCCAGATGCGTCGCCGGTACGCCATCCATTCGCACACGTCCACGCCTTTGAGGATTCAGGAACTTGATTTTATCGTTACGTGTTTTTGTTTACGAGATGGAAAGACGGGTTATTTTACGGCTCTTCAACGGACTTCGATTTGTCAAACCGTGGTAGGCATGCATGTCACCAGCGCCATCTATTCATGTTTGTAGTCCAGCGCCATCTGCAACGGATGGCGCGTCCCGACTTCACTTCAGAGACGTCGCGCATGGCTGCCCCGCGCCTGCTGCTGTCGGTCCGCTATCTTACTGGTGTAGTAAGATGACTAAATGCCATGACTATGGACCAGAACTCGAGATTTGTTTATGAAGCGCGTGCGCAAGGTCTATGAAACTATTCCTTTGCTTGGTCACTCGAACTCACATGCTTGGAAATAAACCGTGTTGGCATAGAACCTGGAAATGTTTTTACGATTCTATTGCTGTGCTGGTGCCTGTAAATACCTGGTAGGATTTTTGTGCCGGCCGTCTTATTTTAAAGATGGAATATGTGTTGTGGGTGTAGGCTATAGCAGATAGGTAAGTGTTTGGCGAAAAAACAAAAACTACCATGCTGCTACCCCATTTTGTTGTTTTACAACCTTCCGCAGACTATACGCATGTATATATGAGCGTCATAGCGCGTGGAAACATGTATTGCCTGACTTGTGTTGGTAATGTGTAGGTGCACTGAATGTACTGGAGTAAGGCTAGCGATACTCCCCGCTTGCTTGTCAGTGACAGTGCTGCGAGCCGGCTAAAACGTCATGCCTCATCTGCTGAGTCGACTCGAGGCAGGCGCCGATTAACACCACTGATATGGCATTTTCCGAACAGTGTCTACGAGCTGCTTAATATACTGAAAGGCGTGTTTTTACAGAGATCCTGAGTTTTCGGTAGCCTCCGAAAAGGAAGCGTGATAACACGAATCGACATTATATGAAGCATCGCTCAATTCATGTTTTCGCGAGTGCCCACATTGAAATGCCTCTGAACGTAAGAGCCACACTGGTCAGGGCTGCTTCGTGCATCACCCCAGTGCACTGTTCCGACGAGGTCCTCGCAGTACACTGTCGGCTTGGGGGGCAAAGATTCGGGTCGTGGAGGCAGGCCTCAGACTGTGCAGACCAGGGAGCGATGCGACAGCTGCGATACACAGGGCCAGTTCATTCGTTGTGCGTGACACACTCCGCGCATCCTCTGCTAAAGACAGACCTCGTTCATCCTCGTCGATGGTCCTGTGCCCGACAGCCTCGGCTGGGAGGGGGGGGGGCAGCTTGGTGAGGATCGATCTCTGTGACGTTATCCCAGGAGGGGAAGAGGGGATGGGGACGCGAAACGGGGCCAACACGGCCTCAGCCACCAGTAATGAAGCTTTCTGAGAAACCCCTGCGCACATACGTGCTGCTCAAACAGTGTTCTGATGCGCCGGCTGCTGCGTCGATCGTGTGGGGAGGTCATCAGACTGGGGAGGAAGACCCTTGGGCGAACTGGGGAGAAAGAGCCTTAGGCCAACAGGAGAGAGAGACCTGGGCTAGCTGGGGCGAAAGAGACTTAGGCCAACTTGAGAGAAAGAGCCTTAGGCCACTCGGAAGGAAGAGCTTTATGCTAACTGGAGAGAAAGACCCTTAGGCTAACTCAGGGGCGGATCTAGCCTGGAGTTTTTTTGTTCTTTTTTTTTGGGGGGGGGGGGCAACCGTTGGTCGCCAACAGGCCACACACAACACAAATTCACAGATTGAGATAGGTACACAGATCAAGAAGAAGGCAGGTCATGTTCTTTAGTGGGAGCGTTGACAAGGGCTGAGATGATTAAAAACGCTTTCTGGCTCTTGAACGGTCCTCGTTCAATGCCAACAGCAATCCAATCACCCACGTGCTTATCAAACACGATGTTTGCGCCGAGTGTGACTAAGCTGGGTCAACACGCGCTTTGTTTTGATATTCAAATCGCTGCCAACTTTTCTTCATGAAGTTTTTTTCCGAAACGGAAAAAAAATGTTTCATACCGCACCATCAAAGTTAAAATAGACGGTAAGTAGGCGAAACTTTTATGAAGTTCTGGGAATTTTTTTGGAGGCTCAAACATACTCTCAGAGTTTTTTGGGGGGCATGGCTCCGTGGCCCGCCCCTCCCCCCCCCCGGATCCGACTATGGGCTAACTGGGGAAAAGGACCCTTAGGCTAACTGAGAAGAAAGACCCTTAGGCTTACTGGGGAGAGAGAGCTTTAGGCCATCTGGGTAGAAAGAGCCTTAGGCAAACTGGGGAGAAAGAGGCTTGGGCCAACTGGAGAGAAAGAACCTTAGGTCACTGGGGAGAAAGAGCTTTAGGCTAACTGGAGAGAAGACACTAAGACTCACTGGGAGAAAAAGCCGAGGACTAACTGGGGAGGAAGAGCCTTAGACTAACTAGAGAGAAATGCCATTAGGCTATCTGGGGAGAAATAGCCTCTGACAAACTGGCTACTCTGAGCCTTAGGCTAATTGGGGAGAAAGACCCTTTGGCTAACTGGGGAGAAAGAGCCTTGGGCTAACTGGGTAGAAGAGGCCTCAGGCTAACTGAGGAGAAAGAGCCTTGGGCTAACTAGGAAGAAAGAGCCTTAGACTCACTGGAGAGAAGAGCCTTAGGCTCACTGGAGAGGAAGGGCCAGAGGCTCGCTGTCAATGACCAGCGGCATTCGGGATATGGTGTGGTGTGCGACGTCCTTATGATGGAGCACTCACCCGGTGCTGGGGTCGTGTCGGGCGCGGGCTATTTGATTGTTTTCTTTTTCTTTCCGTGCACCGCCATGAACCAATGAGAGTTGCCTTCGATACTGCTCCTCCCCTCCCACCCCCCCCCCCCCCCGCCACTCTCCCTCACTCTCCATGCGCTTGTAGTTTTTTTTATCTCCTGTCTTCCTCGCAGACCATCCCATGGTGTTCAGATCACGGCAAGGCTGCGACCAAACGGGGATAGTTTTGTTGTCGGAATGCAGGTCCGTGGCCGGCAACGTCCCTGGCTACAGCAAGCCAAGCGCGACTGTCAGTGGTCAAAGTCGATGGTCGTGGTTACCCCGCGCGGCCGCTAGACGTCGGCTGGGGATCACAGCTGTCCATAGATGTCGCCCATG
>NW_023596225.1:33615694-33670375 GCF_011947565.3 Pollicipes pollicipes | reverse complement strand
GAGCTTTCCTGAGGGGACGCGGGTGACATGAATGGTGCGAGGTAATGAACGCTGAATTGGTGGCTGGCGGGGGTTTTCTGCTCGTTGATGGCACTGGGGCGCGTTGGAGCAAATATGCAAATATCCCGAATCGAATCGATTGATCTGTGATTCTTGTGCCGCCATAACACGATGTAAAAGCTGTTTACATTGTAGGGGCTGGGGAAATCTGCTAAGCAGATTACGGCCTTTCGTTCATCAATGGGAAGGCAATTACGATCCATTATGTCTGGACTGGCATGTTATTATCGATTGGGAGATGGTTTCTGTGGGCTAGATGGAACACGTGCTTGATCATATCGTCCACTTATAACACATCAACAACAAGAAGGCCAACGGTGAATAGTCTCTCTCCGATTGCCAGCATTTGCCTGGTAATACAGCCTGGTATAAGGCCATGATTCGTATTCCATCGAACGCCTTCTAACGAACATGACATAAAGCGTCGGAACGATTTTGCAGGATCGTCCAAGTTGAACACGTTGCTCCCACGAAGCTTTTCCCTACGATGTTGATAATAAGTGAAGATGCTTGGCCAATGCGCTTGCCGAATTTTGTGCCAAGATATTGCGGCATTCTGCCATGGCTTGACTTGTAAGCTTTATGTGACTTTCTTCCTCTCTTTCCTGATCATAAGACAAACTGATGTGAATTCCTTGTGATATCGTTAAGCTTCCTTATTTTCCGAGATTTCTTGTCTCCCTCCCAGCTCAAGAGACCTGGTCGTCGTTTCCGGACACCAGTCGAGCCGCTCCCGCTGCGAGCCCGCACGCTCTTCTGTACCCCTGTGTCGCGCGAGGGTGCCCCGATCGGTCGGAAGAGCGGCCGGCTCGCCGGCAGCGACTCCCCGCCCCACTCCGTCGGCCGTCTCCAGCCGCGTCGGTGCCGACGGGGCGCGCCGCGCCGACCCCGCGTGCTCGGCGGACGCCCTCCACTCCGCCGGTTCCCACGCCGTCGTCGCTGCCGCTTCCGACAGCGCCCTTCTGCCCGGGCGCGGCTACTGGCCGCCCGTCGTGCTTACTCCCTTTATCATCCCCGTCCCCCCCCCCCCCCCCTCTTCCCCGAAGGCGTCCGTACGGCCGCGGTGCATACACAGCGGCGGTTTCAGCCTGGCGTGTAGTGCGTGCCTGGTGCCGCCATTGAGGCGTTCCCTGTGTCGTTACGTTATTTATTGACAGCCCGGCGGTGTTGGTGGACCATCATTTGTAGCTGCTCCAGTGCCAGCTGCCTCCATAATCCCCTCAAAAGGAACGCAAATAAATATACAAGGCCGGCCGGGGAGGGTGGAGATGTCGCTTGGACCATGTGCCTTCTCTCCTGCTGGGTTTGTGATAATTAGCTTCCGCAGTTAAGCGTGGGAAACATTTTCGCCCGTTCCGAAGATCTGGACAGCGTGTTCTGCGTACCGGCAGCAACGTGATAAGGATCGGAAGTGCGAGACATTCCGCACCATACCACACAAGAAATACGCTGCTGCATCTCATTCTCTCCGTCAGAACTTATGTGGATATCCTGAGTCATATGCATGAGCGTCGGTGGGACTAATTGACTCAGGTGGGGTGCCAGTTGTTAACCAGGTGGAGGTCCGCCAAATATGGCACCATATCGCTTTTTGTGCGGCCAGCTGGGGAAGAGCGCGCTCACTTATGTCGCTCTAAACGAACCATGCGCCGCAGATAATGCGCTTTGCTTACAGATGAGGTTTTTACGGCGGGGAGCCGGTCGTTGCAAAGCGCTGAGAAAGTGTGCCTGACGAGGCTTGCGACCTTTGCGACTCGGTTTGTATGGTCCGCTATTTGTCCTCAGCAAAACAAGTGTCACAGGATACGCAAACACCTGACGTCGTTGGTAACGCAACACGATGGGGGCTTTCTGCGACAGTGGGGGCGTCACCCCGTGAATAATAATCACGACAAACGCAAACAGCGCCCCTGTCGGTCCGCCGAGCGTAACTCAGACTCAGTCAGACACCGCCTGAAGTGTATTGCGCTGCGTCGGCAGCGGGTGAACCGCGGTGGTTGCCAACAGCGAACGAGCGGCACGTTTTGTAAATCAATGTCTAAGTGCCACTGGTGCTGTGGTGAGATGCAGTATTTTTCCATGTTTGTCAACGCGGGACGGGACTATGAACGATACGCCAGAACAGGTCACCTTGTGTATGCAAATATCCCCACTTCTGGAAAACACCGCAGGATGGCTAAACACCGCCGGATGTTGATGAGTCGCTGCAGCAGTCCATATCGCTCACATGTGGGCAGACCCTACCGCTGCACAGGGAGGCTGTCATTCGAGACATTGTGCAGAAAATATGGCGGAATGGGTAAGCGGGATCACCAAAAATGTTAATGGACAAGAACTGGCGATGCAGCGACAGAGCGTCGCCCTTCACCGTTGTGTCCTCGCTGGTGCGCGAAGTTCTACAAAATAACGTTTGGGTTGTTTGCGATGCACCTAGCTGCTGACGTCATTGTCGCATCCTCGCACGCCGGTTGAGGGAGGGGGGGGGGGGTGAGGGGGAGGGCAGTGATACACTAGTCTTGTACCCAGGCTGGAACCTGCGACTCGGAACATCAAGTAAGCATGGGCAAACGCTGCATCGACTGAGCCGCGCCCTCCCAATCAGTTTAATTAATGGTGATCGTTAAGCTAACGGAGAACAGTCAGCGAAATATCGCCGATGCAAAGCCATTCTGCGCGCTCGTGGCTGGGGAGCTTAGCAACGCAGATTCGTGCCATCACTGAATGTTAGCACGGGCGGCTGCGATGTTGGAATGGACATGCAGTCTTGCAGGAACTCATACATGTAACCGAATGCGGCACACCGAAGCGGCTTAAACGTACCGCTTGCGGTCTTCTACCGGGAAAAGGACACGAGCTCGGTCCTTGGCCGAGTCGGTCTTTGGTGCGCTTATGTGCCTTACTGGGAAGGAGTCATCCGGCCGGCTGTAAAACCTCAGGATGTGCAGACCGCGACCCGTCACAGTGACCAGTGGAAGCGAGATATGACCTCACGCCCGGGTCTCTCCGCTGGCACTGAGTCACGGTGACAGGCTGTTTAAGGCTGGCGGTGATGTGTGGCAAGTTATGACTCATCTGCACTCATTATCGGGCGGGGTGAGTGAGACGGGAGAGAGGGGCAATGGTGACTGGACGAAATGGACGCAGAAGCTGTCGCGGGTTCTGCAGGCTGCAAGCAGCCTGAAGCGGGGACCAGCGGTAGTGCGACAGCGGTTCAGACGTGCTGTCTGACATGCTGTTCAGGCATGCTGTCGTCCCCTGACCATACATCGCGTCGTTGCTCCTAGCCTGTCACCACGTGACCATGCCGGCGCGTGTAGAGTCCGCAAGGGAGCGTTCCCGACGCCCGACAACGAGCCTGCGCCGAGTATCCGCCATCCGACCCGCAGGCGGCGCCTTGCAACGTTTGCCTGGTGCTGACCCGACAGACCGCACCGCCCACCGTCCGGGAGATGCAACCACCATGGCAGTCCTCCGCTGCCCCTGCTCTGTATGCATGAGCTCTGTCGTCAGGGACCCCGCAGATCTGGCCGGGGCCGTGCACCCACCCCTGACCTCTCCCCCGTCTGCTGACACGAGACGAGGCCGAGCTGATGACAACCCCCGCCGTCTGCCCCTTCAGGTACGTGCTCATCGGGCACAATCACCTGTACAGCAAGATCTACCGGTTCCCGTGCATCGTTGCCATGGCGATCGCCGTCTGGATCTTCAGGTGAGTCGCCCCGCCGATTCCGCCTGCATGTCATGTTTGGCGTGCAGGGCGTGCATGGGCCGTGCACCTGCGCTGCCGGATGCGACGCAGAGGGCCTCCTCTTCACGTATGCTCGGCCATGCGCTTTAAATTGTTGAGGATGACGCTTCGCGTGTCGCGTCACGTGCTGGATGACTAAGAAATTTCAGGAGAGGTCGGCTTATCCTGTTGTGCTGGCGTTTGGCAAACCATCACTGCTCGTGACATGGGATAAAGACGGGCCGGTTTCCTCAAATGCAACGGGTTAAGTGCCTGTATATACCATTAACGTTTCCTTTAGAAGACGCATCACTCAACAACGGACCCATTCATCTGTCGCTAGCGGTAACAATTTACGAGCTGGAGATGGTGTCAAGCATCGCTGGCACCCAGACGTATACAGCCGCAGACAGCCCCTGATTGCTGGGACTGAGTTACGAAGATCTCGAAACCCGTCACATGCACTGCACGCATCTAAATTGATCCCGATTTATAAACACACTCGTGGCTTTCCGGTCCTATAGACTCCGTTAGTTGTGTTCGAGGAGTCTCTGATGTCTGGATCATCCTAGGTTTCGCGGTCGCTAGTGTCAAAAGTTTTTTACGCGCCATGCTGACGTGCGGCAAAATCACACTTTTTATCTACCTTTTTGTTTAAGCCAACGAGCCCGACAAACACCACTCGTCGGGAACGACTCCGCAGCCATTCCACGACAACGGCGTTCGCGGAATTGCGCAGTCGTCCTGAAATCGCCGATCCTCGCGGAGCGAAGCGCGCTGTAGCATTCCGCGCGGGTATTGTGTCCGAGTGACTAATTATCGGTAATAGGCTGGGCCGAATGCCTCCGCGCCGCGCCGCCGAAACAGGCCCCCGAGTATGCAGGACACGCCACGGCGGCCCGTCTCCGCCGCCGCGGCACGGCCCGAGCACGCGCTCCCGCGAGAGCCGAGCGCACCCCGACGCAGCTCGGCTGAGAGCCGAGCGCACATCGCGCTGTGCAGATGGTCGCGAACTCTCAGTCAGCCGCAGAGCTGGACAAGTAAAACATCGGCACCGCCAGACAGGTTTAACTCGATGCTCTTTGCGATGCGAGACCTGCTGGCTGGAGTCATTCAGTGTCATGTCATGTCAGTATCGCTGAAATGCATAATAGCTCCCGACTCCAGTCGTCGTATAATTGTTCCCCGAGGCCTTCGACTTAGCTCCGATGCTGCTTGGCGGGTACTTGCGCAGTCCTGTGACCGTTCCGTCTCGCCGTCAGCTTCGCTATGATGTTGCCGCCGCTGCTGGAGGTATGGGGTCGGCTCGGCCTCGACGAGCGTACCTTCTCCTGCACGATCCTGAAGAAGAACGGCAAGTCGCCCAAGAAGATGCTCTTCGCAGTCGGCGTGCTCTTGCCGTGCTTGATTATCGTCACATGCTACGCGCTCATCTTTGTTAAGGTCCGCCGCAGTCGGCAGACCATCCGTGGCCACAGGTGAGAGGGAGGGAGAGAGGAGAGGAGAGGAGAGGAGAGGAGAGGAGAGGAGAGGAGAGGAGAGGAGAGGAGAGGAGAGAGAGGAGAGGAGAGGAGAGGAGAGGAGAGGAGAGGAGAGGAGAGGAGAGGAGAGGAGAGGAGAGGAGAGGAGAGGGAGAGGTGGTGTGGACATTCGGGACAGGGAGGCGGTTGAAGTACAGTTTTCCTATGTGGCGGTGACGAATACGGCCAAGAGTCAGCTGTCGTTCTGCGAAACCCGGTCGTTCTGGAAATCGGTCTCCATGTTGATCAAACAAAGTCGTCCCACCGTTTATGTGGTACAAAAACGTGACTGAATCCGCGAAGTTGCCAGAGGAGGATTAGGAGAACGGAGACCATTAACACCAGTATCGTTCTAAAACTGTTCAGTGTTTAGCACGGTGCTTATGTGTGAGCAGACTGTGCTAACGGTATAGATGAAGCTTATTTTCATTCCTGCATCCTTGAAGGAGCGGGTGAAGCTTTGTATGATTGCAGAAGGGGCCGTGACCCTCATTGTACGCCCCAGGCGCTTTCAGGAGGTCTGTCCCCCCTCCCCATAACACTCGCTAAGAATGCTCCCCAAAAAGCTTCTGTTTTTTTCTCTAAAACGCACTCCTCTGCCTTACAATGAATAAGACTATCTCCTTCTCCGGAAAGCGTTAGCTATTTCGTGTTTTGTCTCCGAGTGCAGCGTTTCATAGCCCCCCACCGCCGAGGCGCACGGGGTGGAATGGGCGCCTGTCGCGCCATTGAGACGCAGCATGAGTTTCCAGCTCGGGGCGCCAAGGGGTCGCCAGGCACGCTGTCTGGTTTCTATCTAGCGCTGTGTAGCCGCGTAAACAGCGTTCACTCCCGCGGGAGGGCTGGGGCGCGGCATGAGGTGTCAACGTCCTAGGAGTGACTCGCCGCTGGTACGGAAGATCGCCATCCGCTAGACAATTCGGTGGGCTACCTCGCGCCGAATTAAGGTTAACTGGGGTCCGCTTTCGTGTTTCAGTTCATTCACCGGCGGCGCTGGGAAAAAGTGCGGAAGCCCTGACATCTAGCGGTGGGCTGCGTTACTAAAGCTTTGGACTTCATTTCAGCATGCATGGTGCGCGGACGTCAATGAGCCCGTCCAAGCAGAGCGAGCAGCAGAAAAATAACGCGCGGAAGGAAGATATGAGGCTGACCAAGATGATGCTCACCATCTTTCTGGCGTTCTTGGCCTGCTTCTTCCCGCTGATGTTGGTCAACGTGTTTGACGATGATGATGTAAGCGACAGGGTTGCGAAATGATGTCATGAGTTGTACGCAACATGGTCGATGGCTGCTCCCAACGAGCGTTTGATTAATGGTGATGGTTTTGCTGAATGTTGAGTGGGCATTGGAGAGAGATGATCTGTGTATCAGTCTGGCTCAGTATTCATGTCACATTTTGATGAATAGCGGTGAATGTGGTTAGGAATGGACACAATTGCCGTATACATAATACGCTGTCAAAGAACGAAAACGATTCGAGGACATAGCGTGGTTCGGCCGTCTCGTTATGCGTTCTGCATGACTTATCCGTTTTCTGGCAAAACTAAACGCTCTGGAAGGAAAAAAGCATGTGAAGTTGAGGTTTTTCCCCGAATAGTTTATTCCACGGCATTGAGTAATGCAATTCAACCGGTTTTCGTTCGCACATGTTTCACCACGCAATTTCGTCTAACCTCCGTTGAGTGCTTCATCATTCCATGGACTTGTGCTATGCGCTCTCACCTCTCACCGCTCTCTGCTCCAGGTGCGCTACCCCAGCCTGCACGTAGTGGCGTCGGTGCTGGCCTGGATGTCGGCCGTCATCAACCCCTTCATCTACGCCTTCTCGAACCGGCAGTACCGCTCTGCGTACCGCCGCCTGCTGTGCGGCTCGCCGCGGCCGCCCAGCTTCGCACAGCGCCGCCTCGCGCTCGGCCAGCAGCCGTACCTTCATCACGGACGTGTTCCAGTACAACGTCATCTCGGGCCGCATTGTGCACAAGAACCAGCGGCGCGACGACAAGTGAACCGCCGCCGGGGTCACGGGGTGAGCGCGGGGTCAGAGTTCAGAGCACACGCCGCGCGTGCCCGGCTGGTACAAAGCTGCAGGGGCGCGGCCGCGGCGCCCGACTGTGATAGGGGAGGCGACGCTGCGGCGCCGGCGGCACAGGCGCCCCTGAGCGCGTGTCTGGCGATAGTCAGCTATGGCGCGGCGCTGCGGGGAGGGAAGCAGCGCAGTCGGAGGTGCTGCGAGCTCGGCGGTGCCCGGCGCGTGGTGTGGGAGCGACGTGGGCGGTCCGCGGAAGGTGCTGTGTACATGATCTAGTGTTCGCGCTGTGTCTGGGATGATCGTCTCGGTTGAGTCGGGCCAGAGGCGTCGCCGGTACGCCATCCATTCGCACACGTCCACGCCTTTGAGGATTCAGGAACTTGATTTTATCGTTTACGTGTTTTTGTTTACGAGATGGAAAAGACGGGTTATTTTACGGCTCTTCAACGGACTTCGATTTGTCAAACCGTGTAGGCATGCATGTCACCAGCGCCATCTATTCATGTTTGTAGTCCAGCGCCATCTGCAACGGATGGCGCGTCCCGACTTCACTTCAGAGACGTCGCGCTGGCTGCCCCGCGCCCTGCTGCTGTCGGTCCGCTATCTTACTGGTGTAAGATGACTAAAATGCCATGACTATGGACCAGAACTCGAGATTTGTTTATGAAGCGCGTGCGCAAGGTCTATGAACTATTCCTTTTGCTTGGTCACTCGAACTCACATGCTTGGAAATAAACCGTGTTGGCATAGAACCTTGAAATGTTTTTACGATTCTATTGCTGTGCTGGTGCTGTAAATACTGGTAGGATTTTTTGTGCCGGCCGTCTTATTTTTAAAGATGGAATATGTGTGTGGGTGTAAGGCTATAGCAGATAGTTAAGTGTTTGCGAAAAAACAAAAACTACCATGCTGCTACCCCATTTTGTTGTTTTACAACCTTCCGCAGACTATACGCATGTATATATGAGCGTCATAGCGCGTGGAAACATGTATTGCCTGACTTGTGTTGGTAATGTGTAGGTGCACTGAATGTACTGGAGTAAGGCTAGCGATACTCCCCGCTTGCTTGTCAGTGACAGTGCTGCGAGCCGGCTAAAACGTCATGCCTCATCTGCTGAGTCGACTCGAGGCAGGCGCCGATTAACACCACTGATATGGCATTTTCCGAACAGTGTCTACGAGCTGCTTAATATACTGAAAGGCGTGTTTTTACAGAGATCCTGAGTTTTCGGTAGCCTCCGAAAAGGAAGCGTGATAACACGAATCGACATTATATGAAGCATCGCTCAATTCATGTTTTCGCGAGTGCCCACATTGAAATGCCTCTGAACGTAAGAGCCACACTGGTCAAGGCTGTTTCGTGCATCACCCCAGTGTACTGTTCCGACGAGGTCCTCGCAGTACACTGTGGGCTTGGGGGCAAAGACTCGGGTCGTGGAGGCAGGCCTCAGTCTGTGCAGACCAGGGAGCGATGCGACAGCTGCGATACACAGGGCCAGTTCATTCGTTGTGCGTGACACACTCCGCGCATCCTCTGCTAAAGACAGACCTCGTTCATCCTCGTCGATGGTCCTGTGCCCGACAGCCTCGGCTGGGAGGGGGGGGGGGGGGGGCAGCTTGGTGAGGATCGATCTCTGTGACGTTATCCCAGGAGGGGGAAGAGGGGATGGGGACGCGAAACGGGGCCAACACGGCCTCAGCCACCAGTAATGAAGCTTTCTGAGAAACCCGCTGCGCACATACGTGCTGCTCAAACAGTGTTCTGATGCGCCGGCTGCTGCGTCGATCTGTGGGGAGGTCATCAGACTGGGGAGGAAGACCCTTGGACGAACTGGGGAGAAAGAGCCTTAGGCCAACAGGAGAGAGAGACCTGGGCTAGCTGGGGCGAAAGAGACAAAGGCCAACTGGAGAGAAAGAGCCTTAGGCCACTCGGGAGGAAGAGCTTTATGCTAACTGGAGAGAAAGACCCTTAGGCTAACTCAGGGGCGGATCTAGCCTGGAGTTTTTTTGTTCTTTTTTTTTGGGGGGGCAACCGTTCGTCGCCAACAGGCCACACACAACACAAATTCACAGATTGAGATAGGTACACAGATCAAGAAGAAGGCAGGTCATGTTCTTTAGTGGGAGCGTTGACAAGGGCTGAGATGATTAAAAACGCTTTCTGGCTCTTAAACGGTCCTCGTTCAATGCCAACAGCAATCCAATCACCCACGTGCTTATCAAACACGATGTTTGCGCCGAGTGTGACTAAGCTGGGTCAACACGCGCTTTGTTTTGATATTCAAATCGCTGCCAACTTTTCTTCATGAAGTTTTTTCCGAAACGGAAAAAAAATGTTTCATACCGCACCATCAAAGTTAAAATAGACGGTAAGTAGGCGAAACTTTTATGAAGTTCTGGGAATGTTTTTTTGGAGGCTCAAACATACTCTCAGAGTTTTTTGGGGGGCATGGCTCCGTGGCCCGCCCCTCCCCCCCCCCCCCCCGGATCCGACTATGGGCTAACTGGGGAAAAGGACCCTTAGGCTAACTGAGAAGAAAGACCCTTAGGCTTACTGGGGAGAGAGAGCTTTAGGCCATCTGGGTAGAAAGAGCCTTAGGCAAACTGGGGAGAAAGAGGCTTGGGCCAACTGGAGAGAAAGAACCTTAGGTCACTGGGGAGAAAGAGCTTTAGGCTAACTGGAGAGAAAGACACTAAGACTCACTGGGAGAAAAAGCCGAGGACTAACTGGGGAGGAAGAGCCTTAGACTAACTAGAGAGAAATGCCATTAGGCTATCTGGGGAGAAATAGCCTCTGACAAACTGGCTACTCTGAGCCTTAGGCTAATTGGGGAGAAAGACCCTTTGGCTAACTGGGGAGAAAGAGCCTTGGGCTAACTGGGTAGAAGAGGCCTCAGGCTAACTGAGGAGAAAGAGCCTTGGGCTAACTAGGAAGAAAGAGCCTTAGACTCACTGGAGAGAAAGAGCCTTAGGCTCACTGGAGAGGAAGGGCCAGAGGCTCGCTGTCAATGACCAGCGGCATTCGGGATATGGTGTGGTGTGCGACGTCCTTATGATGGAGCACTCACCCGGTGCTGGGGTCGTGTCGGGCGCAGGGGCTATTTTGATTGTTTTCTTTCCGTGCACCGCCATGAACCAAATGAGAGTTGCCTTCGATACTTGCTCCTCCCTCCCACCCCCCATCCGCCCGCACTCTCCATGCGCTTGTAGTTTTTTATCTCCTGTCTTCCTCGCAGACCATCCCATGGTGTTCAGATCACGGCGAGGCTGCGACCAAACGGGGAATAGTTTTGTTGTCGGAATGCAGGTCCGTGGCCGGCAACGTCCTGGCTACAGTCAAGCCAGCGCGACTGGTCAGTGGTCAAAGTCGATGGTCGTGGTTACCCGCGCGGCCGCTAGACGTCGGCTGGGGATCACGGCTGTCCATAGATGTCGCCCATGCCGACGTCTATGGAGATATCAGCAGTGTCCTAGCATTGTCTACTTTGGGTGTAAAGCAGCACCCTATGGGAAGGAATTTTTCACTTTTTTCCCATATTTTATGTGAATTTTTCACTCCCGCCTGACACTGTCTAATCGCACATGTCAAACCCCTATTTCCCTTTCTGAGGTTTTCAGATGTCATCCAAAACGGAGCTCACTTGAAACCACCGAGAATAAACGAGGCTCCACAGAACCTGGACACCAGTGGATATGTCCTGCCTCGCCTACATCTGAATCATGTCTATGTATGCACAGAGCAAGGGCGCCAGATACCTCCAAGTCCAAAAACCCCAGCAACTACAGCCGCTTGCACGCATTAAGTTTGGTTTGTTCACAAAATGCATTACAATCGGCAGCTGTGTGCTAAATGCAAGGTTCTCACGCATCCCCTATTTTTTCGTCTCACTGCCACACCACGAAAGCAGAGCCTGGTGCAAACACCAGTAAGGCCTGGTAGAGAATTTACTCAACTTATTTCTTTTCCCCCGAGGAAACTTGACCACTAAATTGCATCACTCCCGAAATGCATGAGTGAAGGATTCAAGAAATGTCTTCCAAATTATGCTTACAAGATGAATATCACCATTAGAGCACTTATTTTAACGGATTAAAGTCAAATCAGCTGATAACAAAATTTTGCCAGAAGAGCATCAGTTTTTATACTTACTTAACTGCTTTTAGTTTTATTGGTATTATACGAGTGGGATACCACTTTGTTCTTCCTTTCTTTTGGACTGCCTTTAGCGGTGCTATCTGCTGCTTAAAATGTTGACCAACTTCTCTGCAAGATTCTCCAACTGCAAACTTGTACGTATTTTATACATAAATTGGATTAATTCACCAACCGCCCAAACATGTTTGATATGCACCCAAGAGTGAACAATTCACAGGGAGTGAAAGAGACAATCTGAAGCACGGGACTTATTTTTACCGCCATTCTTGCCCCGGTGAACCCTCGTTTAACCGTTTTCTTGGTTCATGGCGGTGCTCAGTGATGATAAATCTAAGCCTTTCAAGTGTCAACTCACCAGGCTACCTGAGAAGAGCATCCTAATGTTGCCACACAGAGCTTTGGGACAGACCTGGCGCAGCTAATACAGAAGTGTTTGATGGCAAAATTCTGCCCTCTGGAGGTGTTTGTCATGCACACCTCCTACTTGTCTCGCATTTTAATCCCGTAGGTTGGTGGGCATGACTGATATTTATATTTGGGGGGTGAGTGGGATGACTCTGTCTGCCAGCAGACCATGCAAAAGGTACTGACTTTTTGTCTTGGGGAGTAGGAAGAATTCAGTAAGCCTCCTTTGAACCAAGTAATCGCTTACCTTACCTGCTTTCAACACATGATTCGTAACCAGCGTTAGCCATTTGCTGTTTCAATCAATGGAGTTTTGTCATAGGACAAATTATGATGCCACAAGGCATGCAATGGGCTTATTTTCTACCATATTCTTGATTTTTTGTCCCAAATTTCTTGAAGTGGTCCCCCATGGCTGCTTTAACCAGATGTTTTCTATAGTTGTCATTGTTTGCTGGCTGGCAAATGACTACTGTATACATGCACTATACTTTTAACACAGGGATTCTCTAAGCCGCATAGGAATTATAATATGAGTTAAATATCAGTCTGTAACAAATAGTCAGAACATTCCATTTAAAATGTGAAGCCAACATGTCAAACTTTGTCATTAAATATGAATAAACTTGCCTAAATATATGCCTTTGCTGTAACTGAAAAGGCAAGCAGCAATACTGGCATGGTCATCTAAAGGTTGTTACTTTTGGAGAAGAGCGATTGTTTTGTGGGGCATACCCATTATTACCCTTGACATAGGTTAGCCATGACACTCAAAATAAGTTGTTCAAAGTGATTTCAGGTATTTTGATTTGTGTGTTGTCGACTTCGTCTGATGTCAACAAGCATACACAAATGAACTGAATAAAAATGCAAGTTGAAACCAGCCAAAAATGAGCTATATCATGCTTTTTATCATAAGCGCTGTTGTCAACAGTTAGGTGAGTTGAGATGATGTACAACATATGGGCTACTCTAAGCTAGGTTAAGTTGTTTAAGTGCATGGCAAGTGGCAATAGGAATTGTGCAAGAATCGGTAACTCACAACTGCTGCTGTGATACGAACAGGTTAGACAGGATGAGATGAAGTAAGGCCTGTTCACGTTACACAGTTAGGCTACTTTCATGGAATAAGCATTGGTATTTTGTAAGAAACAGCGACAAAATGTTTGTTTTCCCTGACCCTATCTTAAAAAAGCCAAAAGCGTGTCTACTGTGTTGGACTTGTGACTTGTAGGAGTCCAAGGTTTGTTTTTTTTTTTGTTGGAGTGTTTTAAGTTTTTTGAATTTTCTATTATTTTGTTATTGAATTCCTTTGCTTTGTTTTGTGTTAAATTGCTGTGGAAGGAAAGTGCAAAGTACAGCACAAAATTATCGGTGCTAATACTTGTTTATGCTCATTACACTGTCATGAAATTATTATGCTTTAATGTATTCTGTTTCACTTGAACGGCTTAAGACGTTAAAAAACAAAAATTGCTGTCCGGATTATGATATTTCGTCCATACCCACTTGAAATAAATGTCTTTGTTTGCTGAAGCATTAGTTACGATCTCATAAGCTCCATCTTTTGTGAATTGATTTTTTCACTCCTGCACGGTTTTATGCGATGGAATTTTTCATTCTCACCCTACTTCAAAAGCAATCCTAGCTCCCTGGATATCAGCATGGATGATCGGGTGGTGACAGCACGTGACACCAGCAGGTGATACCACCAGGTGATGTCAGCAGGTGATACTGGCAGGTGATGTCAGCAGGCGATGCCACCAGGTAATACTATCAGGTGATACCAGCAGGTGATCAGGTGGTGACAGCTGCTGAAACCAGCAGGTGACACCAGCAGGTGATCAGGTGGTGACAGCAGATGACACCAGCAGGTGATACCAGAAGGTACACAGGTGATGCCAGCAGGTGATACCAGCAGGTGATCAGGTTGTGACAGCGGGTGATACCAGCAGGTGACCGGGTGGTGACAGTATGTGACACCAGCAGGTGACACCAGTACTTAAGCGCGAACCTCGGATCCACCCAGCTTGGGGTGTTTCGAGGACCTATACCACGCTTCAGTGACCAGAGCGTATCATGACAGAAAACCAACTGCACGGTGTGGGGATGCATCGTTTGCATGCCGCTGGATGATCCCAACGCTGCCCCCCTCCCCCCCCCCTCTTGTAGGTGCACCAGGAGTCTCAATCGGGAAGCGAAGAATGCCACTTTTTTCGAAAGCGGTTATGCCATTTACGTTGCTTGTTAAGTTCTAAAACGTTGTACATGATTAAGTACAACTGCATCACAAAACTTGATAAACGACAGAACCACAAAAATTACTTTCGGCTGGAAAGTTGTTACGCTGGAAAAACACAACCTGCCCACTTGAAGTATGAGGGCAAGCCAAAACGTAGTGGGACACCGTTGGTATCAAGCCATTCACCTGCCGCCGTTCTGTGACTTCAGCTGGCATGGCTGTGATATTCCAGGGGGTGCCGGCCGACATACACATGCGAAAAAAGTATGCAAAGTGATAAAAAAACAAAAATAATGTCTCTCAGTGGTTCTGTTCCAGTGTCATAAATATCCATAGACCAGGTTTTCACCAATCGTGTTCCGTCAGACAGTTTTTTTCCCTACTGCTCATGCACAATGGGGGCAGGTGATGCAATGGTTTCATCATCCGGTGTGGTTTCAGATGTGACTCAGCCATCGCTCATGATGAACGTGACATCCAGAAAGACACGAAGATCGCTACGCTGTACAGGCACACACACAGGAACTGTAGCGATTTAGCAAACACAGCAGGAATCAGCTTTGTGAGCCCGTTTCTGGCAGCGGATCTATGTGAACATACCTATGTTATAATTTTTCGTGGTAAACATTTCGACACTACTTTCCGACGAAAGTCGTCGAAATTCTTATTCATGCCTATGTATTCCGCCATGTGATGTGATGGCTTTACGTTGGAGTAGTGCTGCCCGTTGCGTCAAATCAGAAAGTTTCCAGTTTTGCGTGGGGTATTTTGGATCAGTGCTTGATACAAAATACCCCACGTTACCCCAGGTTTCAGCGGCGTAGTGATCATTGGGGCTTTATGAAGCATTCAGCTGCTGAGGCTATATGGCGTCGCCCGCCTCTCATCCTGGCAGGACGGGCGGACACCGTGGGGAATCGAACCTCGTACCTCTGGTTTCCCAGACGCGCAGTGGTGAACGCAGCCACGTTAACCACTTTCAGCGGCGTAGTTTCGCAAAACGAACTGGGGGCTGGGCAGAGAAAATGACGTAACCTAACCAAAGAAGCCAACAGGCGGGTTTCTCCCCGGATTTAGGCCACTTGCGTCTCAAAATTGGGATGGAGGGCCCGCTTTCTTCCCAAAGTTTGCGAGGGAAGCACTGGATTTCAAGTTGTGGGTCCGAATCCTCCCCACCCCCCCACCCCCTCCCAACTGAACAGGAAACCACATACCTGCTGCCTCCAGTTTCACTTGAATCGCCAAATATCAAGACCTTGGTGGCACACCATAACGCAGTCGATATTTTCAAAGCGGTGATGCAGGAGCGCGCACATGTCGAGATCCGGGCGCCGTTTACAAGGCGTGCCGCCGTATCCTGCCGCGAAACACGCGCCTTTGGCAGCGGCAGCTTCTTTCTCCGTAAGTGTTGGCTCGCTGAGACCCAGGGTGTGCTCTCATATTGCGCAGCCCCTGCGTGAAACCGTCTGCCATCGTCTTTCAGCACTATCACTGCGCTGAGCGTTCTTCAGACTGCCATCCGTAATATGTGAGAAAAGCCTATCATCATTCCACATCAAAGCCATATCAAAGTCATATCAAAGCCATATGAAAGACTTAAATGACACACTGCCAATTACCAACCAGAAGTCTGCAGGTATAAATGTAACATTTGGCTATCCCGTGCGACAGTCGCTTGATACGCTGCGTCGCTGATGTTTTGGCGTGAAACAGTAAATCCTAATGGGTGGATTGCTTCAAGTGTACCAGACTACGCTGCGTTTTTGAAAAGAGCACTGCAAGCAAAACGCTTCAAATGGACGATGAGATAAGATAGGTAGGCGAAAGGAGATTGGAGAAAATTAATCTCCAGTGATTGAAACTATTTCTTAGTCCAGGGTTGCGAAAGTCAGCATGTTCATTGATCACCTGAGGAGAGGTCTGTAGGTTCGTCAATCGCCTGGAGAGAAGTTAGCATGTTCATCCATCACCTGGGGAACAGTCAGTATGTTCGTCGATCACCTGGGGGGAAATCAGTATGTTCGTCGATTACCTGAGGAGAAATCAGTATGCTCGTCGATCACCTAGGGAAGTCAGCATGTTCGTCGATCACCTAAGGAAAAGTCAGTATGTTCGTCGATCACTTGCGGAGAAGTCAGTATGTTCGTTGATCACCTGGGGACAAACCATTATGGTCGTCGATCACCCGGGGATAAGTTAGTATGCTCGTTGATCACTTGGGAGAAGTCAGTATGTTCGTTGATCAGCTGGGAATAAGTCAGTATCTTTGTCGATCATCTGGGGAGAAGTCATTATGGTCATCGATAACCTGAGGAAAAGACAGTATGTTCGTCGATCACCTGGGGAGAAGCTTCGCCACTCTCACGTCACTCACAGCGGGAGACACACGCCGAAGGATGTATTTGGGGCCGCTTGAGTTTCGCCGGTGTCGGTTTCTTGCAGCCAAGTGATTTTCTGATGCGCTCTGCGCAGCAACCGAAAGTTCGCCTAAGAAGACTTGTTCCAGAGACGGTAAGCTATTTCCTAGCGGATCTGGAATGTTTCAGCAGAATATGTTCCCACGCCGCACGTCAAAAATGGCAAAGAACTAATGACTCAGCGTCGTGTGGAGATGACTGACCGGCCCGGCAACTCCCAGGATTTCAGTGAAATCCAGAATCCGTGACCTATTTTTAAAGGTCGCCTTCGTGGAATTGCCTGTACGACGGACGAGAAGTTTATTGAGACGCTGATTTAGGGCCTCTTGGGGGGGCGGGCTCTTTCAGGGCTATGGGGGCATCAGCAATCGCTCAAAGCTAGGTAACTCCCTGCCCAATCGCGTTCGAAACCTGCTGAAAAACAAAGGAGCGAATGTCATGTACGAACACGTCGTGTCGAAATTCGGAACTGAGATAACTACCAAATGTTTGTGACTTTGCATTTTCTGCTCTTTTTTCAAAGCGATTGGCGCAATGGTACTTGTCACGCGTACCGACCACGCGCTCATAATGGCAGTATTCGTCAGAGCCGTGCCATGCAATCATTGGTTCGGTCCGGCAGCGGTGATTTGGGATCCGAAACAAGGTCTGGAACCCTAAAAAAGTAAGGATATACAAGTGGACAACGGAATTTTACATTGCAGCTTAACACCGAAGTCCCCCTTAAAGGTGCTCGCGTTCGATGATGTCTGTAGTCCCTGACTTCCTGTATATGCACGTCCAGCAAGCACTGCAAACGTTTTGTTCACGACGGGGTTTCCACCCGCTACGACCCTCCAACGCGAACAAAGGCGCCGCAAGGGTAGTGAGACGGTGGGCTCCACGAGCTGGGTGACAGCCTTATTACAATGTCTGCACGGCATCCATGCTCTGAATGTGTGAGATTTTCTCCCGCTTGTTATGACATCCTTTTTCACTCCGTTCGCTCTTGACGCAGCGAATTTCAACACGGTGGTTAATCCGATGAGGCCTTACGCCAGACTGATAGGAGTTAAAGTGATCTTGCGAGGACGGCAAGCTTTAAAGTGATAACGCGAGGACGGTAGGCGTTATGGAGATAACGCGAGAACGGCGGACGTTCTCGGTTATAGTGAATCCAACGGTTATAGTGTATCCAGCATTGCGGCGCAGTCAAACAGGCTCATCAGCAAGTTCGCCAGAATGGAGAGAGAGGGGGGAAAGAAAGTGAGAGAGAGAGAGAGAGAGAGAGAGAGAGAGAGAGAGAGAGAGAGAGAGAGAGAGAGAGAGAGAGCGAGAGAGAGAGAGAGAGAGAGAGAGAGAGAGAGAGAGAGAGAGAGAGAGAGAGAGAGAGAGAGAGAGAGAGAGAGAGAGAGAGAGAGAGAGAGAGAGAGAGAGAGAGAGAGAGAGAGAGAGAGAGAGAGAGACGGCTTATTAAGAAAAACGTGGCTTCGAGTAGCGGCGCATATAGCACATGCGCACAATATCCTCCGACGAAAATTACGTAGGACGTTTAGTACGTAGGATTCATGTTTGATGTCGAATTATCAACTGTTTGCCACAAACGTGGGTACTTCCCACCTCGAGTGCTGCCACCAGGCATAAAAAGAGCCGTGTGCGTCACAAGTGGCGTATCGCGATCAGGACCATCCTGATGGCAGTTAGGCGGATTTACTGCTACCGGGCCCCGCCGTGGGAGCTCGATACGGCTGTAAGTGCGGATACAAGAGATCCTCCATTTGTCGGTCATTATGAATCAAATCCGATAGCTGCTGATAAGTGACGTGGGGCTGGCGTGACTGTGATTACGTTTGCAGCTTGCACCGAGAGCCCCCAGGCTGGGAGGTAAAACGGGGGAGAAAAGAGGCTCCAAGGCAGAAAAACAGGGAGCACAGTAGCCTTATGGCATTCAATAGAATATTGGCATACAAACGGTGAAACAACAAACCAGCCCCGCGGTGCTCTCCTTCCCTGCCAGGGTGAAAGGCGGGCGATGCCATGCAGTGTCACGGCAGCTGGGTGTGTCGTACGTCCCCGCTCCTATTTGGGAAATTTTTGTGAAATCTGATTATTCTGGTGACCTGTCTGGCTCTGTGATCTCCTCTTTGCCTGGGTATTTGCGCTTTGATTTAATACGAAACGAACAACCCGAAACGGCTTCTACGCTTGACCTTAAAATGTGTCCGATGAGAGGCGAAAACCACCTGTAGCCATTTCATGAGAAGAAGTTACTACTTACTTCGGGCTGGCCGAAATAATTTCGGCGTAACTTACCTACTTCCTACACTGGTTTCATGAGCCTAGCATTATTCTCCGAAGTAAGCAGTAAAATGCCGAGGCTGAAGTCAAGACCCTATAACAACAGGTTGGGTGGCAGGATATATACCGAAATATACTAGGTTTGGGACCATGCTGAACTGGGAGCACCTATATACCAATTTTAATGAATGAAATTACAAATGATGGAATTTTAACACGATTTTGATGAGTTATAATTACTGCCAAAGCATTATCACGTAAAATCACGTAATTGTAAAAAAGCACCCAGCAATATTCCACTAGTTACTAAAAACCGACAATTTTACAGTTCTTGCGCAGCAGAGACGTTCAACAATAACACCGCTTTAACCGCAACTTCGGCACGCCACTTCGATGTGTTTTGGTGAGGCTGCTTCACTAATATTGTATAGCCAATAAATGAATTGCGTCGTAAACAACTATGAAAGAAACAAACTCATTTAATGACCCTCCCAACACTTCCTTTACTTTTTCTGGAAAAATCCTGTGAAGACATATTAGCTGCACGAAAAGGAAAAGAACAAAACCGGGATGCTCATTTCTGTGTCGGAGCATGGGCGCCTCCCATGACCTGACTACGGAATATTTCCTTTAGAATTTCGTTTGAAATTATCCTTGCCAGTCTGTCCCTGCTGGTGAAAGGTTGCAGGGGTATTGTTTGAAACTAAATATGTTGATGTGATGTTTGGATCCCTGCTCTAAGGTCTGAGCAATGCCTTTATGTAACACAAAGAAAAGGTGGCAACTTCAGGTTCCAATTGAAGCCCTCATTAACATACCTTAACTTTGAATTTTAACATCGGTAAGAATCTAAAAAGATTCTCTACAATCATGCCAGTGAGCTTACCCACATTACATGTTTACAGATTTTGAAGGTGTTGAGCTTGAAGAAAAGGGGAAGACACTGTCTGGTTCCCCATTGCAAGACAGGAGAGGAGAAAAGTGTGAGGCCACCCAATCTTATTGTTCACTCTTGCCGAGTGACAAAAAAGCAGCTGAAGGCTCGATCAAGGCTGCTGAGAAGGGTAAAATAATTACCAACAAAAGCACTGGAGTTTGCTCCTTTTACTTTTCTCCCGGAGATTATGTACGTAATCTGAAGTATGAGCTGCTCAACCCGGGGAAGGACCACATGACAAATCGCGAAAGACGTCGCAAAGTGGAGGCAAGACCTTTCCAGAACCTTGGGAGAGAGATACAGAAGGAGTAAGATTAGCATGTTTTGTTTGTAGGCTTTATTGCAATACCGGCACCAGCAATCTGTTTTATTATGTGTCTTCAGATGCTAACAAGCGCTTGCGCGCTTGCTTCGCTGCGCCAATGAAAATTTGATAAGTTTTATTATGCATCTGTTGCAGTTGGAATCACGGTTTTAGATGCCCTGGTTGCCAAAATATCGCATAAAGTGTGGAGAAGACTCGACCGCAGGCCGCACGCGGTACTGGCGGTCTCTGGCGGCCGCCGCCAGGGGAGAGCGCATTTCGCCGCGCTCTCTGCAACACAGCCAAACCTATTCAATAGGATGAGCGAATGGTCGTGGGGTGTGGCCGGTGATTTTTGCCCATTCCATCAACTGCCAGCCTTTTGAATGATGGCAGCACTGGCGTTGTATTAAACAGCATTGTATCGAAGAGTGAAACACCGCCTCGCTCCTTCCGTTCATCATCGAAGTGCGCTAATCCCGCGTGTATTCGTGCCATGTGTGCCGAGATGTGGCACAAAATGCGCAAACCCGTGGAAGAGAGTAAAATCCACCATTGAGCCCGTGCCAGTACACCGTCATTCCTGTGTCGCTGCAACCCCCACCGGTATCTAGATGTTGGTGCGAGATGGCATAAGGGGTCGGAAGTAATGAATTACGGCAGCCAGTCACGTGATTAGACGGCCGTTTAACCTTGAGGCAACATTCGGCGTCAGCCGAGACACCGGGAGGCGCCGTTCCGTTGCGGCACAAAAAGCTGTCGTGCAACACACTAATCTATGCTCATTTGCGAGCGACATGTGCGAAAATGCGATCAACAAAGTGTGGCATACAGCATGAGTCGACCAGTACGCCGATGTGATTTTCAACGCCATATTACGAATACTTTTGACCGTAGCGGCTGTTATATTAGGCGCCAGCATCTGGCAATTTGTCCCGCAATTTTCAGCGCAGCAGTGCGCTGCACAAACTCGCGATGCGACTGAAAGTGTGGCCGCATCGATTGTGAATGTCGGAAAACAAAATACACGCCTGTACGCCCACGGCGACCGCCGACGCGAATCGACCGACACGCTGGTGTAGTTTTCAACGCTAGATCACGCATAGTTTTGACGGTCGCGGCTTGTATTCAGCTTCGGTTTTGAAAACTCGGCCCGTTGCAACTTGTAATGCAGTTTGCAGCGCAATGGTGCGCTGCACAAACTCACTACACCCACGGAAAATGTTGCCGCTTGAATTGTTAGTGTTGGGAAACAAAATTAAGAGCCCTACCTTCTTTCCGTACCGAGATATAACGGTAAACGTTAAATCGCGTCAAAAACGGCCGATTTCATCTAGTCAACACGTGTGCACGTGCCACGTTTTACTTATCACCCTTACCGTCACAATATGTGACTATAAGGATGATAATCACGCCACATTGTGGTAAAAGTCGCCTTTATTAGATGCAAGGCATGTACAGTGGTCCGGGCTTGTGTTGGAATATGTGACCAGACACAGCTGTTTTGGTACGGATAGGAGACATACTAATAAACGTCTTGAGACCCTTTTCGTTGGAAAAACGCCTTTGTAACACTCGTAAACGTTTGTCAAAAAATCATAGTTGTCTTGCCCTGTAACGCGTAAATGCCCTCGAGCACTCCCATGGTGACGTCACCGTGGGATTGTCAGACCTAGTTCCGACTGGGTTCCGCCCCCCCCCCCCCCCCCTGGCTGAAACAGTTCAATAGCGATGCAAGCGGTCGTTCCCATGGCAACGGTGCGGTCGCTTTGGACCCGAGAGGTTAGGATGCCTATGATACATCCAGAAACACCGCTAAAGTGACATAAAAAGTGTGGTCATTTATAGCTTAACTCGGTGATGAATTTGTGATTTGGTTGACTTATTAGTCCTAGACTAAGTACAATCATTTTTTTCTTCGCTGAAATGCAGGCATATCATTTTTGGTATTGTTCCGTTACTCGCAGAACTAAACAAAGCTGTTCGGTTCGTGTGTTCATATCCTGAGCTTCCCTGTACTACGAGTGAAGGTAAGATGCATCACAACAAAAGCTCCTTGAAATAGCTGACTTTATCCTTACCCTAGGTTGTGCATTTTATGAACTTATTCATGTCTGTCCGTATCATAGCAAAACATAAAAAACATATGCTCGTGAAATCCACGATTTGCGGGAAAGAGGTTGGTTTTTCATAATGGTCTGTCGGCTTTATCCATCACAGTTTCTATGTTTGTGATGCCTACAAAGCTCCTATGCGAACCGCAGTTGCATTGATTTCCTCACATACGCGGACTCGTCCGTGCTTGATATATTGGCACCGCTTTATAGCTCAGCGATTTATGACTGCAGGCTAATTCTCGGTCTAAATGACCTGTTTCTCCCCTCCTGCATGGCCGTGAGCTGGCTCCTCTATGACCATCATTGATTATTTTACGACAGGCCGGAGGATCTTTATATTCTACTTCAGCTTCGGAGTAGCCGTCTACTCCACGGCGAAGCCAGCTGCGTTTATGGAACCCGATGGATTGATGGTGAATTATGGAGCAACCCCTTACTCCAGATCTCTCCGAAAAAAATACAATGTTACGGCGTTCAAGAAAGTAGTTACTATTTTCTCTATGCCACCGGATTCGAAGTAAAGACTTATGGAGCTACATCCTGTGCCACAACTATACGCCATTCTCTCTCTCATTCCCTCATGAAACTGTTTACTGGTGGTGCTTTCGTATGGCAGCAGTTCAGTCCTTGGCATTGCCGGGAAAGCTAAAACGCACAAGTGGTAATATTTCAGGCTTTTGGATTTGTCGGGGCTGATATATTGTTCTAAATCACAATGTTTTGCTCGCCCCTGAAGCATCTACATTTTTTCTTCCAAAAACCCAAGCCCCTGCGCGTGGTTTACGACTAGTTTAACCCAGCACTGACTTTCCCGTTATTGGATATATGCCATGTATTCACATATCTATGCATGATCTGGTCACTCACATAGCTATTCATGGTCTGGTCACTCACAGATCTATTCATGTGCTCACATATCCATTCAAAGTATTTGATGAAGCTCCTCATCTTCACCAGGGGTCCTCACGCTTACTAGAGATGCTCACCACTGATATTCTTATCCAGTATTTTGTCATCAGTTTTTTTTTATTTTTCCGACATATAATAGAGTCCATCGACTTGTTTTCGAAAGGCAACTATGATTTACAACTACTGTAGCGAATTGCATTTATTTTGTGGACGAATACATGCCAATCGTTTCCACCGGTCGAGGCTGTCGTCTTGAACCTTCGCCTGAAAAACGCGACATTTGCTTCGTTTGTCACTGAGGTAGTCAGAGTGCAGTGGTACCAAACGCGGCACTGCGTGGATTGTCAAATGACTGCTCCCGCAGAACCACCGCAGCATCAAAGTTTCCCCGTTTGATGGGATGAACGTCATCACGTGACCGCGTCCGAAGCCAAAGCAAGCTGCGACGTTGCCAGCAGCACAACTAAACGCTAACGCTAATAACTTTCCAACAAACATGCCTCAAATCTAGGCATCGCATCGACAAGGCTGCGTACTGCCCCCGATAAGATATGTCAGGTATGGGCGCGCATTGTTTTAGCATTTGCTCGGCTGATGTTGAGTCAGCTTCCTCATTGGAAATGCCGCGGTATCCACAAGCTGGTTCAGTGCCAAGCAGGTTTCAACCTGGCGGCCAGGTTTTCGCTGACCTCGTTTTCAAGCGCAGCCCGAATTAGCTGGTCACTCTCATGGCCAATTTATCAACGCCATGAAGTGGCTGTTCAATTAGCTGCTGGGCGTCGTCGCCGCAGTCCGTGTCGGACGCAGCTCTCGTGGAGAGGACGAGAGGCTGGACCGAGAGACGCGGGCCTGTCTCGCCACAGCTGCGCGCCTGAAACCGGGGACTGGTGGCGCGCCTTACGCCAGAGCCGCAGTTTATTTACGTTTGACGGAACAGAAGATGAAAACTTGGGCGCATTCCGTTATGCTTTGAGGTGCGCGGCGTAAACTCTGGGCTGAAAGCGTCCCTGAAATGAGCGAGCAGCAAGCTGTGAAGCAGCGGAAGGGGTTGCCAGTTCCGCGGGAACCGTGGCCGCCAAATGCAAACGATTCGTGGATTTTCTAGGTCATAGGCGGCGGCGTAGCCAGGATTTTTCTCCTGAGTCGGCCAAAACAGGGCACAAAGAGCCCTCTGTGCCAGGGAACACCCATTTCTGTTGCTTCAGGGGCCCTGCCTTTAATTCGGAGAGCCTTTTTAAGCTTGGGATTCTATTTTGAAGCGCCAGGGCCATTTTGTGTGTTACGATTCCTTCTGGCGCCTTAAGCGGCCTACAAATTGGTAGGACCTTTGGCTCCACAGGGTCCCTGTCACCCCCAGCGGGGTGGAGATATCTTCCTTCGGCTACGCCACTGGTTGTAGGATTTTCCGGATTAACTGATGCGAGATACCTCAGTCAAACCAGGCCTATCGTCTGCCTGCACCCTCTCTTAGATGCCCAGTGGTGGCTTGTTTAAAACCAAGTTGATCTGGTCAGAATCGTCTTCGCGAAAATCTCCTCCAATGAATCTCCTCAAATGCTCCAAGTAATCTTGCCTGACTTGACTCTGGCGATCCCGAAAGGGCTGGGCGGAGGTGGAGGCGAACTTAGGCCGCCCAAAAGTCATTACTTCTTGCGTTTAGAATATATCCTGAAGCAATAAGTACGTGAGAGCCCTCTTCGCTCCGCTCAGACGAGGGATCCCCTGCGATGCATTCGAGCATGTTCTTTCCCCGCTCATTTGAGCGTTCTTAAGAGCATTCCGGCGACTTAAAACCGCTTTCGGTGGCTTTAGCTCGCCCCCGTTCCTCGCACGTGCGGATGGAGCCCTGACAGCCTTCACATCAGGGAACCGTTCAGAGCGAAAGGACCGGTAAGAAATGCAGCGTCCTTGTGGTTTTGGTACGCAAACGGATGATGAGCTATTTGCACAACAGCTAATTTGTGTGGCCTGTCTAAAAATAAAGTGGTACGAAGACTGCATTGGGTTCCACTTGAAGCACCGGAAGTTCCCGGAAATGCCGCTTCGCCACATCGTTCATCGTCGGGTGATAGAATCGTCGTTGTCACGACCTAGCGGTGAAGAATCAAACCCGGAAAAGCTCAGACTTTGCGAGCTGTCGTCGCTTACGTGGCACAGTGCAGTCGTGATTCATCGAACCCGGGAACAGCTCATTTCGTCGCTTCTGCCTGAAGGTCGCGTGACACCACAGTCCCGGTGCTGTTCTGTCTCCCTGTGGCCAATTGAGTCCGCTGTAACCTCTGTTAATTGAGTCCGCTGTAACCTCTGTTGGCCATGGAGCGCCGCAACAGGCGCTTAGGCATCGTCTCTGGGGTGGGGCGGCACTTCTCGCAAAATGCATAGCTGATTTAGGAAGATATTAACACTGGTTTTGACATCTTGAGACGATCCTTTCCATGCATCGCCAAAGGCCTAATGCTACTTAAAATATTGTATTCATCATATCTCCATTCATGTGTCCAGAGTGATCCCGCCACACGCCTGTTTCGGCGACACTGCCAAATGTTGACCCCTTCTCCTCCTTGAGAGTATTGGTGCCATCATTGGGTGCCATCTCGGCAAAGACCACTGTCTCCACCCCAAGACAACATCCGGAGAAGGCTCCTCGACCCTTTTTTCCAGGAGACAACTCCGTGGTGCAGGAGGTTATGTGGCCCCCGCAGAAAGGCCTCGTCTCCGCAGAACTCGCTACGGCGCAGTATCGCTGGGGTTTTATTCTGTGTCAGTTTCGGCGACCAGGTCTGACCGCGTTGCAGGCGCTGGATTGAGTCTTGTCACGTGTCGTCAGCGAACGACACGTCGACCCGTGTATTGAAACGGCACCAAAGTCGTCCATTCGGGATCTAGGTCGCAGGGCTCGATAAGCCTCATGGCTTTGACGCGGATTGATTTATACCCGCGCGAGCGATGTGTGTGCGTGGCACTTGATATGTTCGGTGTGTACGCCTCGACGAGCTGGGCACTATTCTAGGCTGCTTTAGCGTATAACGTCGTAGTTTCCGGCGATGACGTTTACCTAAGGTCTCGTTCATAAAGCTCACTGTTGGATCACAAAATAACGATTAAGTTTAATGGAACCATAGGTCACCACTTTTTGACTGCTGGGCAAATTAAATGGCTACCTGCCACTGGGCTAATGGCGAAGGCAGATTACGTAACGTCAGGGCTGAGTCGCTTCAAAATGTGCACGCGAATGTCTATATTCTTGTAGTACTTATCCATGCTTATAGCACTTTCGGTTTAACTGGAAACACCAACTCTAAATCACACAACAAGCGCATATGGCCTGGCCCAAAGCCACAAGCTTTCTGCTGGGTTATGCATCAAAAGTGTTGCGCTCTTCCGGGTCAGACGTTTTGCGGGTCTCACGAAAGAGTCATGAATCTTGCCCCAAAGAAATACATTGAAGTAACATCATATTCCCCTCTGAAATGGTAACTGGTGCCTATTGATGATTTTGAAGCTCATTTTAAAGCAAACAAAAGTTGAGCCACATTTTTAAAGCAAAAATGTTGGAATAAGATCCAATGACAATACAAAATGGCAACTTGGAAAAACTGAAACAGCGCGTACCAGCCCTTTCCGAGTGACCCACTTCACGTCAAAGCTTCGTTTAGGAGCACAGCTGTGCTCGGATGGTTCCAACTGCGCTGTTTGCAGTCCCGCGTATTTTCGCACGGTGCAGTGTTCATCCCCGGTGGCAGCCGTTCCGGCCGAGCGGTCCGGGCTCGTTCAACAGGTGGGCGATGTGGTGGGCGATCTGTCCAGCAGCGCTGCAGCTGGACAGGTCGGTGCCACGCCAGCCGGATGATCGAAGCGGCGCTTTGTTTAGATGGTACGAATGAGCCCCTACTGAGATCGTGGGCAGCCCAAGGGCCAATGGGGGAGATATGCCGTGTGTCTGGAAACAAGACTTCAGCCAAACGACGGCGTGTTCGTTCAATCCCGGAGTCAGGAGGCTGAACGAAAAGTAAAATGAGAGGGCACGGAAAGGGCTGAAGAGGGAAGAAACAAAACATAGTGAATAAGGGGACCGAAGGAAAACAAGAGAAGCTACATCGAAACGCGATGCGATCGGCGCCATTCGTCAGGGATTGGAAAGTAAGTGGCGCGTGGAAATTAGATTGCATCGATGATGACAGACCAAACATCATGGCTATTCCGCTGTTTGCACAGGCGGCAACCACATGGCATGCCTAGGTTGTTGCATGCAATGTGAGCTGTTTGCAGCCGCGGCAAATTGGGATAGAATAGAAGGGGCAATTGCCGAGTTGTCTGGAAAATTTGACCGTAGCCATGTTCTTTTTGCAGACAGCGTGGTTGACGTGTCCCGAAGCGACAAGAATTGGGTCGTTCCACATATCTAGGATAAAACGGCAGATTGCAGTTTATTTCGCCGTAAAAGCTTTCAAAAGCCACGGATCAAATTCAACTGGACAAAAAGCAAACACCACAGATGGGTTGTAACTCGTAAGTCGTAACCGGTTTCATGCACGTTACGTTTCACATTGTCTGTGAGAATAACGGAAATGTGGCAGATTAATACAGCTTATACTAAACAGCATATCTGATGTGGCAGATGGGACAGGATTTGATATGAAACTTGTACAAAGGCAGATCGCTTGTTAGATCGCACTTAAGCTGGTGCATCGAAATCAGCTCAAATCCGAATATGCAACCCGTTAAGACTCTAGCTGATCACACGGGGTTACATGAGAAGAACAAGGAAAAATGGTATAACTCTAAACCCAGAACACGCGCTGCAGCTTTTTGTCTGCTGAAGACGGGATGCTCTGATGTGGGCGACTGTTGCGGTGGGATGCTTTAAGAGCGGTACATTGCATGGCAATGCAATGCAATTGCCTTGCAAATACTGTGCTATTCTGGATCGCACTACTTGGCTGCGTATGGGATCTAGAGGCAGTTGCTATGGCGTCGTCAAACTGCACAGCGTTTAATCGATGCTTCTTCGAAACGAGCTTTTCGAACTTGGTCAGAGGTATTTACAGGCAGCCTATCGTTGCCGATTGATCTCAGCGACGCCGGGTGGCCCTGCGAATGATACTATGCATGAGGCACTACTATGGTGTTGACTGAGGTTGAGACAGCGTCTGCCGCATCTACACTGCGTATGTATCTTCTCTACCTGCTCAGACCAGCCCCAGAAACACCCAGACCTACGCCAGTCTACAATCTGCGAGGCGATCAGATAAGCCGCCTCAACAACAGTGACGGACAATCCCCGGCACCACCGTCACATCCGTGTGATTGCCGGACTCGTATGTCCGGCTGCGGCCCTGTCTGTGTGTGTCGACGGACGCCGAATCGGGCGATGACGCCGAGTCTGCGCCACCCCGGCAGCCGGCCGGCCGCCGGGCGCCTCAGTTCCGCTCGGCGCGCCGTCCGGAGAGCGCGTGTCCGGGTACCGATCACCAGTCGCCCCCGCCGCGGCCTACAAACCGGTGCCGCGGCTGTGCGATCCCCGTTCGCCGCAGCGTCGGCAGCGGGCGCGTTCGAAGTCCGCTGACCTGCCGCGAACCCGCGCGCGCTCGCTCACCTCTGACCCGAGCTGGCGCCGCGCCGCCCGAGGCGTCGGTGACCCCTGACCCGCGCGCGCGCCGGGGACGATGCTGGGCGCCGCGAACGGTCCCGTGGCGGTGCTGTCCACCGCGCTGCACGTCGACAGCGGCACCAGCAGCGACGACGACGACGGCCTGCATGACTGGGCGCGGGACATGGTGAAGGGCGTCTGCTGCATGGTGGCCGTGCTCGGCGGCGTGGGGAACCTCCTCACGCTCACGGCCGTGCCCTACGCCAGCCGCTGTTGCCGCGCGCCGCGCGAGGTCAAACGACTGCGCTACAGCACCGCCACCGTCTTCATCCTGAACCTGGCGGTGGCGGACCTGTTGTACTGCCTGGTGAACCTGCCGCTCTACTATTTGCAGTACAGCCGGCCGAGCTTGTGGCGAGACCCGGCCCACGGCTTCGCCTGCCCCCTGGCTGGCGTGCTGCGCTACACCAACGCCGCCGCAGACTGGATGTCGCTGGCCGGCATCGCCTTCAACAGGTATGTCAGCCAGGCCACTGTCGTCTTCTGCAGGCAGGGCATCATGCCGCGATACGGTTTCGACTCTGGGGAGCCACCAGCGGGCCTGTCAGGCGGTCAGCTACGGCGCGGCCCTCAGGCTGGGTGACGGTGGCGATGACCACCGGCCGCGTGGAACAGTTTAACGGCCCCTCGGGCCGTGCCACCTTGTATAATGAATCAGAAACAGAAGCGACCATCTAGTTCGCTGTGATAGGTAGCGCGTGTTGCTCGAGAGCCGCCGGTGTCTAAAGCAGCGTCTTGGGTTGGATTTGGTCTGGCTGATGATGTGTGGCCTTCATGCGTGCGGACGTTGGTGGGGTAAAACCGGCGCTGCGATGACAGCTTCAAAGAAAACCGCTTAGCATCATTCATTCCTACTTTCAACGGCGCCGTCACTCCTTTGAAGATGAATGATCGTTTGTGCGGGCTTTGAGAGGGTGACATGAGATATATTAACGCATGACAGTTTTGTCGGTTGGGTACTCACCGACAGATGGTAGTTAGTAAGTGGGTTTCCGCCACATTAAATAAGCCACGCCGCTCTGATCCTGTGCTTACACACTGCCGCTGGGCACAGTCGACTCTCCTGCCTGACCCTACTTAGCTGACGCACTGTTATTTGCCACGAGCTTCGAGCGCATCCGTTTGCACCAACTTGCCAACCACTTTGACATTGATTGTTGCTGACCAGTTCACCTGCAACATAGGATCCCATCGCAGATTCTTCCGAACAGGCACTTGTGCTTGCACTCCATGCTTTTCACCGAAGATTAGCAAATTTTATGTTTGTAAATGCCCCATATTAATGCCATGATGTGTTTATGTCGACAACCATCCTGAGTCAAGACAAGGTGATACTAGCTGTGAAATTTCTTTAATGCTTCATCTATGTACCATCAAACCGTTTAGTAAGTGATTTCCATTGTTCTCAAAGCAAACAAAATTGTTTTGTCGGAAAAAAGCAATAGGGTGTGTATGTAGAGCTCATTCACGCAACCCGCGTACATACGAGCTAGGCTGAATCATGGAATGTACTATACTGTGGGCTAAAGCGTGTACACGTACGGGTAGCCAACAGCTTGAGCCGTCTGTCAGCCGCGAATGAGACACGCAAGGCTGTGAGTTATCGCAGAAGTTTAGCAGTTGGCCGTTTAACTTTGGAAAGTGAGCATTGAAGAGAACATGGCCATTTCAATTGGATTTTAAACTCGAATAACTAGATCGCACTTGGCAGTTGGACGAAGTTATGGCATAACTGGTTCCTAGAACTCTCCTTTCAAGCAGCCAGAATGACAATTTGGCTCTGAACTATGAAAATGCAGATCGCCAGGATGCGTAACGTTACTAGCAAAAGCGATGCCGTGACATTACGAATATGATAGGTCAAATGCTTCTGAAATACGGAGGAAACTTCTATTGAATAGTGGAGAGTTCATACTGTCATGTTGCAAGATGAGGCGATTTGAAAAATTTTACGAACTATATGGTTCGGAATTGCAAAATGTCAAAATGATTGTTGGTTCCTGTGAATCCTTACTATCTGACATGTGGTTCGTTCAATGAAGTAACAGTTGATAGACCAGGCCAGTCGTTGTGCAAATAACTTCATGATAACTGCTCTACAACATATTGACTGTCTGCACTCATGTTGATGATATCTCGAGCAATGTCTCAAGGAATGCTGCATAGTTGTGTGTTCACATCAAACCAGATTAAATCAAGACATATCCTTGCAACTTAAACTCTTCAAACTGGATGCATGTTAACGTGATCCAAGGCCAATTTTTTAAAAAACTCTTTCCGGTCTAGAAAAGAAGCATCAATCACCTGGCCTTTCTGCCGGGTCCCTCATTGTATATCTTAAGCCAAAATAAACCAGCAATAAATTCCGAACCCCTGCTTTTGTGTCGAAGAGTGCAGCCATCCACAAAAGACATCGATCTCACAGCTGTTTTCCGCCGGTCCGGCGACAAAAACAGCAACAATCGAGTCTGCTGCAGCCTTGTGTTTGTCCACTGGTCCCGAGCTGGGAGCAGCAGCCCCCAATGCCCGAACCGGCGCTGTGACCGTCAGCTTTGTGCCCTACGCTGTTGACCGTCTGCTGTTTACTGAGCAAATGCTCTTACGTGGTATCGTAAACTTCGTTTGGGGAGGGCTTCGAAGCTAGCCGAGCGGCTGTCCAAAGAGAGGCGCCGGTCTCAGTGCACCTCGCATGCCAAGGCTGCCATCTGAGCGGTTTTCCGAGCGCATTAGCTCCGGGCGGGCGGACAGAAGATATGACGTCACCGAATCACACTGGACACAAGGCGCCGTGACGCTACCGAACCCCACCGAATACACGGCGCTGTGACGTCACCAAACCTCACCGAACACACGGCACCGTGACGCCACTATATTCCAACGAGCACACGGTGCTGTGACGTCACTGAACCCCATAGAGTACACGGCGCTGTGACGTCACCAAACCCCACTGAACACACGGCGCTGTGACGTCAACAAACCTCACCGAACACACGGCGCTGTGATGTCACCAAACCCCATAGAACATATGGTGCTGTGACGTCACCGAACCCACCGAACCCACGGTGCTGTGACGTCACCGAGCCCCACCGAACACACAGCGCTACTGCTGACCTATCAGCAGCTAAGCTCGGGACCAGGTCTGCCTCAATTATCAAAGCTATCGTGGCTGTCTTAGGCTTGGTGTCCTTGGGTGCGATATCATATAAACCTTACTTTATATTCGAAGCTGATTCGCCTCTTACATTGATCGCTTTTGATACCCGTGTAGTGAACGGTTCATAAGAGTTAAGTAGGTCAAAGAGGTAAGATAATAGATAATCTGATGCGGAGCCTCGCATCAGATCAAAGGCTGCTATCGCATAATTGATGGTGCCTCCTCTTCCCATGCCACGCCATCTAATGTTATTTTATTTTAATTCAGTCGCAATGCTGACTCCGCCGGAGCTGGGGCGGTTCTCTCTGTCCCGTGAGATGCAAGGTGACAAGGTTATGGATGGCCATTTACCAGGTAACAACAATCATACTCGCTAGTAGCACGTTATGGCTCAACAGCCATGGGCACCAAATAACCTCAAGCGCACTACTCCCAATGAATATACCTATCGACGCCTTCTTGGCCGGAGTTCACCCACGGCCCTCATTTCCTTTTATCGCCAGGTTACGGGTCTCATGGGCTCTCACCCAGTTGCATAGATGAATATTGAGTTCTCTCGGCATCAGGTTGACGACCGTCGAAGGCTGCCGGTGACATGACCTCAAAGTCAGGGTGTCCTAACAGCCTGTTTGGCCCACTTCCATATGCCTTCGTTTCAAAGCTGCACATGACCTGGATGCGCATTTTGCCGGCACCCCAGCGAAATGCCCGGCCATTCCTGGCCAGAAGGGCCACGTCTATGGCTGGACATTTTGAGGTGATGAAGTTGATTGTGCTTGGAGGCAGAATGCCACGTGCAGTTAGTGTGGACACAACTAGGGTAAGGAAAGTGTGGTGATATGCACGTTAAACCTAACGTTAAAGAGAACGTGACGTTAGAGGGCAGGACGGACCGCATCGAGCAGTGCAGCACGTTTAAGGGCATGTTCCACGTTTGTATGGGCCTTGAACTGGAATAACCATTTTGATGATCATTCGGCGCTGTTGATGGCCCTGTCCTTCCTGAGACCTAACATCCTCTAGTTTCCGGGCTACACGACCGCGAAAAGGTGCAGACAATTTCGTGCATGTTATTTCAAGGCCATTCAGGCGTGCATGACGTCATAGCAACGCCATTAAAATCCTGTCATCCCACCTCAAAGGCCATGCGGCGCTCAAGGCCAGGAAAAATACTATCGTTGAGCTGTTCAGATAGCGGCTTCCGTGAGCACGATTTCCGGATATAGTGGACGTCAGTTGGCTCGCAACTTAAGTCAACGTCAGTTGGCTTGTAGTCAAACAACGTATGAAAAGCGCCATAACCGGGTGCGTGTATGCAGAAAACATTTTAAACTCACGGGTAAATGTGGGAGAACACCACGGGAAAAGAACAAAACACGAGCAGCTAACAAGTTCAGCGCAGCGAAAACTTTCAGCATCATCCCCGTCATCTCTCGGTGAGTTTGAATTACTACAAGTGGGCGCTAGGGTGGCAATTTCGCACGGCCAGTTTGACGGCACGTCAGCGTTATGCAAACGTTCTGTGACGCAATAAACAACGACGCATTCAGGTGCAATGCACTGAGAGGGAAATTTTGTTGTCTAGAGCAGCCTTTTCCACTTCAGGTACACCAAAAGTTACAAGTGAGCTTGTTTCATCATTTCTGATGCTTACTTCCGTGTCTGGAAATGTGGAGCATACCCTTAAAACTTTTCAAGCTAACTTCTGTTGTTCATCCGGATTTTAACGGTCTGGTGCTGGAGGCAGGGTTGAAGCAACGGACGCTATTAAGCGTGGACGCTGATCACAAGTATGCATCCAATTAAAAGGCTTGGACCAAATATTTGAAAGCGTTGTTCTCGACGAGGCGGATCTCGATTTGAAACCCCATCACTGAGCCTATCCCTGCCTCCTGCCCCACGCCCGCATCACAGTATGCATAATATCTGACCCTTAAGACAGCACGAACAAATTTTGGCAATTTCTACATTGCTATTGTTGTATCTCCGAATATGCTTGGGTCAGGTCATGAATATTGCAAGGGATAATCCTCTCTTAAATACATCGGTGCCGCAAAATGCAGTTGAGGATTAGGCAGATGTTTTCATAATAAAACATGAAGGTCTCATAAGGTCATCAGCCCTGATTAAAGTGTTTATCTTGTGGCCCCACCCTGACACTGAATTGTATTCAGGGCATCGAATATGCTTTCGGCGATGCAATGCGAGTTGAATTTTGCGATGAATCCTCCAGACCAGCGAGACGCTGCCAGTTATATGCTCAGCAGCCGTGCCAGAACAGGGTGTCAGTTTGAGAGTACAGCTTTCGCGGCATGATGCCAAGGGCTTGAGAAAGATTAGCCTGAAAGCAATCTGTCGGGGTAAGGAATAGTCTTTGAGCGGCAACATCGAACGTAAGCAGATCGGCTGCCTTTACCAGCGAACTGGTCACAATGCATTCGCTTAAGCGCCCATCTCACACTGAACGACACCAGATGTGGCATTCGCGGGCGCGGGTGAGTGTGCTGACACAGCGGCCTGGAGCGCCGGGGATTCCCCTCCTTGACGCCGCGCTGGACAGCCGCCGCCCCACGTATCACGCCCGCACGTGCGTCATTTCGCGAAATCATCGTCCACTGACTGTGTGGAGGCTCGCTAGCGCTATGAGCCCTTGGCAAACACTGGCGTGTCCGGTACGGCTGGCTCATGGTCGGCATTACCGCCGCACGCCGTCGCTATGTATTGCGTAGATGGGTGGCCGGGCTGCAGCAGAGATATCTAGCGGGCCTCGGGCGAAGCTGCCGTCGCGAAGGAACCGGTGGAGCGGCTAAGTGGCGGGGGGGGGGGGGAGAGGGGGAAGGCCCATCGAGTTCCGAACTGATTACCAACGACGCGGTAGCGGCAGCCGCGCGCAATTAGTGAAGGCGGCGCCAGCCGCCAGCCGCGACTGCTCCCAGAAGTGGAGCTAACCAATCGAGTTTCGTGGCCATTGGCGCTGTTGCCACGCTCTCGCGGATCTGGACGTACCCCCGGCCGTTTCCAGGGGGCCTGAGGGAGTTGCATGAAGTGTCGGCGTCGGTGGCGAGCTGGACGTCGGTGCCCTCTGGCTGTCGTTGGCCTGTTCGTGGCCAGGTGCATGATTGCGTGGTGTCGTCTGACTAATTCGCAGTCGTCACAGTCCCTTCCGCGGGATTGGATGGGCACGAGCAAATAACGGTGGGGCCATTTTGAAACGGAGAGACAACGAATGAATGAATTCGAGCGCGTGAGATCTCGGAACTTGACACCAAATTGTGTTGATGTTTGTTCCTAGCGACCACTTACTTTTCACATTTCCGAGCATGTTCTGCAACGGCATTCAAGCGTAGCTTTCCCTGACAGTGGTGACAAGGGGCACAGGGGTCTTGGGAAGGAGTGAGAGCACCCACTTTTGAAACAAATTTTTGAACATCGCCATAGTTTCAACGTTCATTTTTTTCCGAAAAGTGGTGAGTTTGGCCCATTTACCCCCACTTTAAACGCCCGCCGCGATGACCTTGCCTGCAGTAAACCCCAGCAACCGGGCCCCAGCCTGTCCCGTGTCCGACGATAACGGTCCAGGCTGGCGAGTCACGAGCGCTCAAAACGGCGCCGGGCTTAGTGCCGGCTTCCGAGTGCTAGGTACTGCTTCCGTGCAGCGAAAGTCCCGTGACGGTCCGGTGCCGCGCGCGCTCGGACTAATGGCGCGTGCTCAGCGGTCGAGCGGGAGCGCCGCTGGCGACGGCGGAGCGGCCGGCCGCGCCGACGCCGACGTAGCGAGACTGGTGCACTGCGAAGCCGGGCGCACGCGCCAGGATCAGAATATGGATATGCGTACGTACGTACGTGCGCGCGTGCGTGTGTGCGTGCGTGCGAGCTACACGATCCGGTAGTTGCTGCCCGCTGCAGGCAGGTGGCGGGGAGGAGGCCGGCAGAAAAGGTCGTTCCCATTGCTGGTACCGAAAGAACAAATTCAGCATGAGACCTGTCGTAGCGCGTGAGGGAGCAGGCTATTAAAACGCCCGCGCCCCCGCCGTATGGCCTGCGGTTTTCGCGCCACCAGCCGTCCGATCCATATGGCAACTTTTTTCCTTCACTCACAGAAATCCCCATTGCCCTTTCGATAGATTGGACCCAAGACGATATTTTGCGTCACAACCGTCATATCGATGCCGGGGCACTTCCTCGAGCACAGTAAATGGCTGTGAAAACTGTGCGGTTCGCGGAAATCTATGGGGAAGCCGCGCTATCAATTTCTGCAGCAGCTGCGGCACTATATTTCACGTCCCATGAACAAATTCTACACAACGTTCAACACGCGTTATGGAAGTCATAACTCTGCCACGAGGGCGTGCGTGCATAGCATGAAATTCGATCAGCATCGGCCTTGCATTTTACATATCTCAACTGCCTGCTCTACACATGATCATATCATGGTCCCAGCGTCCTGTCCCCCCTGTCCAGCCGGCCTGAAACCGCCCGTGTCGTCTGTGCAGCCGGCCTGGCGCCGCCCCTGCCCCGGCGACAGCCGCCGCGCTGTCATCTCGTCGTTATCGGCGCGCCCCGCCACCCGACAGGCTATTGCTGCCCCCTGACACCGCACACAGTGCTATCGGGGGCGGTGCGTGGCCGGCTAATACCGCCGGCCGGTTCCACGCGCGCCGCTTCTGCCGCGTTTTTGTGCGCAGAAAAAGACGCGACAAAGACGGAGCGGGAGGCCGCCGCCCGCGCCGCTGTCTGGAGCGGCGGCGGCGAAGCGGGCGAGGCAGTGGTAGCGCGCAAACTGGAAGTCGGGAAACAAAGTCAAGACGAGAGTGGCTTTGCTCAGTTAGTGACGTCGCTTCCTCGCTGGTTGGCTGGCACAGTTTCGCTTTGCGCGAAGTTGCCATTCCACCGCTCGCGTCACTTCGCGACACAAACACGGGCTTGTCAATGGAGCTTTGTCGAGGCATTGTCAGAGTGCGGAGATTACGAATGCTGCGCCGCATTGCTCTCGCGCGAAGCAGGCCTGTCTACCCGTGATGGAGGGTCCAGGCGCCACAGTCGCGCCCCACCCATGCGGACGCTCTCCGAGCGCGTCGCAACGCCTTGGAGAACAGAGCACGTGCCTCATTGATAGGCCATTAGTACGTCTGCGTTATGTAAGCTCCTCGGGTCAGTCCGCGTCGGAATGGGTCCAGGGATAGCGAGCGAGACGTCTATGTTATGGTCGTCGCAGAGCCCAGTTGGCACGGAGGCTATTTCCTGTCACGGCGGTTGGAAACACCGCTCCGGCGCACGAGGCACCATGGAAGCACGAAGGGAAGCAGCTTGTTGCCTTTTCCGGTTTGGGTGGCACGGACGCGAATGAACATACGCCCTTGGGGAACGCTGCTCGTGCATGTGTATCCTACACGCGTCAGTCGTTTTACACTAATGCATGGCGCTTTCTAGAAGAGGCGTTGCATGGCAAAAATTGGCACCTGGCGACGGCAACTGGCGTCGTGGCTGGCTCTGGCGACTGGCGACTGGCAACTGGCTCAAAGTGAACCCACTCTCACCGTCGCTAGGCCAAAACGCACCCAAAATCCGCGTCGCTTCGCTGCCAGCGCCGGCCCTGCACCATCCGCGCAGATCACGTGCGTTTATGGCGCGGCGACAGCTTGTAGGATGACGAAACGGAGGATTGTAGCTGAGGGTGCGTCCCCTCCACGGGCCGGATCACGTGACACCAGACCGACCTGGCGGCTGAAGCGGCGCCAAACGGCCCAATGGCGCGCGTTGAGCCGGGCACTGATATCGAGCGTCGCCGACTCTGATGCGGCAGGGTCGGTCTCCTCTCTTGGTCAGCGGCCGCCGCCGAATCGACCTGCTCGAGTCGAGCGGGGCCCGCACGGGAAGAAGTCTAAATCAGTCTGCTCTCAGACTGATCTGGTCTGATCGGATCAAGTCCGGACTAGGATAAGCTGAGCTGAGCTCATCATGATATGACCCCAGCCTGCGCTCAACCTGACGAAATCCACCTCAAGCCGAGTACGAAATCACAAGCATTTGGCTGCAGTGCTTTGATATCGTGACGGATGCAGGCACCTGAATTCCCGATAACAGCGCTTCGCTAGCATGAAATTAGGTCGGCTCGCCCGGCTGGATTCCTACATGCATTCCCCCGCAGAACACTTGATCCATTTATTACAAAACTCAGCCATTATAGAAGTCAGCCAGCTATCAGTCCGCCACGATGCATGTCAGACGCTACCTATGAGATGCTTGGTGATAAAATGGTGATGAAGACGCCGTGATGCGCAGCCCAGAGCCAAAATGTTAACGAAATAGTCGTAGGGCGCCTCCGTGTGTTTGCGTGGCAGGCTGGAAGCGGGAAGCAATCGGGGAATCTCCCTCTCTTTCTCTTCCGCGCTCCCTCTCTCTCTCTCTCTCTCTCTCTCTCTCTCTCTCTCTCTCTCTCTCTCTCTCTCTCTCTCTCTCTCTCTCTCTCTCTCTCTCTCTCTCCTCTCTCTCTCTCTCTCTCTCTCTCTCTCTCTCTCTCTCTCTCTCTCTCTCTCTCTCTCTCTCTCTCTCCCTCTCCCTCCTTCCTCTTCTTTCTTTTTTCTCTTTTAAGCCTTGTGTTGTTCGCCGCCGAATTACTGTCAAATACGGATGATTGGATATTTAGTGCCAGGAAACTATACAGCTACATTTTCCCGCAAGTCAATTTAGCTTGTTATGGCCACTCTATCCTTCGGATCATAAATTCTGGGTACACTACTGTGTGTGCCATGTGTAATTTCAGCTCCACCTCGGTCTGCCTGAGAATGTTTGCTGATCTAATGGGATGTGTAAGCCCATGCGAAAGCCTTCTTTCGACAATATTTGACGAGGAAAGAACGGAGCCGGTGCCCTCGTGACGACCTCTTATATCAATGCGACAGACCACCGGAAAGGGATTAATTGTACCCTTTGCGCGGACGGCGGGCTTAAGAAGCACTGGCAGCCATTGGACGAGTCTCAAGCGATAACAACGCACATGAAATGAGAATTAAGATAATTTACTCACAATTATTGTATACGTGAGGCCAAAAAAGTGTAAGGTTAAAAAATGTGTACTTTTGATGAATTTCGGTTACCGACCTAGCTCACAGTCAAAAATGTAAATATGAAGTGGACACCAGATTTCGGATACCAGACTGTACCATCTTGGAATGGCAACGAACATTCGAGTTTTTAACTCGAAGATTACTCAGGCTGGGTATGTCATTGTCGTGAGTAAGTTGACAAGATACGACCATGCACTCGATGATCAGCGTACACAGTGGCTCGGTCGAGCCGTTTGCTAAGGTCTGCGCTTTGCAAGACACGAGCGGATACGGTGACGCATTACGTAGTGCGCATGCTCATACATGGTCGATGAGAAGAACATTCTCTGATCTACTTTAACTAGCCGTTGGCGCATGTTTTCGTGTTATTCGTTACGCACTTGTACCTTTGAGTATTTGTTATTCATAGGTTACGCAGGTTTGTGAGCGCAGAGCGCTTCGTTTGTGAACTTAAGCACCAAACCACTACTAGTTTGCGGTTATACTGGCGCCCATACAACATTAATGCCAGAAATCGAACTAAATCTGTCATGGTGAGAGGAATAAGAATAGGCCACTATGTATCCAGAACGAGCTCTTGTGATGATCCTGACTGGAGTTTTGGACCGCGCCGCTCAAGGCTATTTAGAGCCAATTGAGTCTGCGCTAACTTCCTCATTCATTCATTCATTGAGATACGTGAGGCTGAGTCTTGGATCATGGAGGTTCCAACCATTCGCGATCCAGCGAACGCATCGTCCTGCGGTGAGCTCGACCGATGGGCAATGCCTCAATGTTCGACCGAAGCTAACATGAGCCAAGTTTTGCACTCCATCTTAGCGATAACAGCTCACAAAAGTATTGTCCGTCTAGCCCTATTTCTCGGTCACAAGCGAGCGGCTCCGCGAGCCCGCCGTCGCGAAACGCTTCATCCCCCCCCCTCGTTCTTGGTCCCCTCCCAGTCCGTTGCTTGGAAGGTCATCGCGCCCCCTACCGCCCGCGAAACGCCGGGAGATCGCGTGGTTCTGCGCTGCTGGCACTGCTGACGCTACCGATGGGCTGCCATGTCTGGCGGCCTGGCGCCAGATTTCTGCCTGTTTGCACGGGTGAACCAGGTGGGCCAGGGCGGGTCGCGCGCCGCTGCTCTTTGATCCCGTATGACCAGGTTCGGCCGGCTGGGTGCGGGTCGGGCGGGTCGGCTGGGTCTGGACAGAACGGGTAACCATCTGGCATGTTTTGCTTATCAAGCGGCTGCGGGTACACGGTGCGGTATTTCGTGCTCGAAAGACCCCACTTGAACTTTGATCTCTCACTAATCAGGCTCCAAAATCGCAGCCGTTCCGCGCGTTCCGCGCGTGGGGGACTAACTCCACAACCACACAGCAGCCATGACAGGTGGCGCCAGCGTGGAACAATCTGTCGATGTTTTTCCTCCCGGGAATATTAATATTTATGTTAGGCCGTTTTTTAAAGCCGGGGAAGCTGTTTTATAGCTGGAGTAGCTGAGTACAAACAGGCTCATGGAAACAACCGCCGTCTGTCTTGCAGGTAAACAGACAACTTATTTCCGCTCTTCGCGTTGCTGCCGTAAGGGTGCAAGGAGTAGGATTGTGATCCGCATGGTCATTATTGATGCTTCCAGGGTGTAATAAGGGTGCAAGGGCGCAGGTGCAAGCATTGTGATTCGCATGGTTAATATTGCTGCTTCTAGCTCTTGACAGGGGCGTCACGACTCATTCTGTAACTACCGCGGTGCGGTATGGTTCTCTGCATCTCCGACTTAAACGGAGTGACGCCCCTCGCCGTCATATGACCGCTGAAGGCGAGGGAAGAAGGCAGACCTGTCGCTGTTTTCCTGATCCCAAATTTCATTAAAAACACTCCAAATTCAAAGCAATAACGCCAGCCATAACGGTCCAGTGATGGCTTCCGTCAGGGCTTTAGACCAGCACGCCGGGCGTCTTAAGCCCGCTTGATTGAATGCACGTTGGTATGGACGTCACGCCTCCGGTCATTCAGCGCTCATTGACGTTGAAAGTCGATGCCCCTTCTGTCGTGTTCACGGGTCGGTACTCAGTGCGTGGCCGGGATTTCTCAAGGCATCGTATTTATTTGCACAGCATGGTAGTCATGTCACAGCATCGTTAGTCTCACAACCCATCTTAACTGTTTGCAGTTAGGATGAGTTGTGAGGCTAATGATCTTTCGAGGCGTTTGGGGTATGACGGTTGAGTGGAAGTGAATGAAAGGAGACATGCTACATGTATAGCTTGTTAGACTGTATATACAAGCTCTAAACTATTAAAACTGCCTTCAGAGCCTTCACCCCCGGACGAAGGTGCTTCGCATCATTTTGAATCTCATATGGCCACAGCGAATATCTGAGTGAAGGTATGAAATGTATGAGTACGTGAAGCAACTTGGCGAAAAACACGGGAATCCAACTCGAGCACATATGTTCACAACCCAACCGACATGTCATGGCCAGCGCAAACAGATTACTGTATCTATCATCTCATTCCGTGCGCCAAAATTGGATTGCGCAACGTTTGTGCAACGATAGCAGTCCGCTATCGGCACGCTTCGTGCGTATTACATACATCCTGTCCATACGGTCCGCCGGCCGTATCAAGGTAGGCGCAGCACGCTTTCGCTCGCGCCAAAGTGAGCCCGTCGCCGCAGCGGGGTAGACAGCTCTTAGCGCGGACTGAGCTTGTTACGGGACTGACCGCGCCATAATAGCTCTAAGCCGACAGGGCACGTCATCGGGCTCCCCCGTAACCATAACTCCTTTATCCGTACGCGATTGTGATGTAAAGACGACGTTGCCGGTAAAATATTAGTCTCCTGATTTGGGGCAACCAGGACATAACTCCTGCTTTGTGTGAGCCCGAGGGGCAATACATCAGGAAAAGACTGTATGGGCGCCGGTGCGAACGCGTGTATGCGTGATTGGCGACATTGCGTGGTCGAGATGGTGGAGCGGGAGCAATTCATTTTCTTTCTCATGTGCCGGTGGGTTTTGAGTGTGCGTTACGTGCGACGAAATGGGTTGACGATAAGGCAAGGAGCTCGTTCATGACGTGTCGTGCAGAGATGAATGGGTGGCCGAGCTCAGTTGGCCGTCATCAGCGGAGCGAAAAATGAAGTGTTTATTGCCCTATTCATCCATAGCATGCCCCACCGCGGGCCCAGAAATGCAAAAGTGGCAGCGGTCGCCGTCCCTGTCAGCCGACCCAGATTCGTCGCCAGAAGTAGGTCATGCTCAGTGTGATCCAGATTCTCATGCTAGAGACCTTGAATGCAGATCTCGTGAACGATGTCTAAGCTGCTATTTCTGGTATAACTGGGCCTGCAGTTCGCTTGAATTCTTGCTGCATCTCAGGAATCGCGGTGCTCGCCGTCACGTGAACAAACATTCACATTGATTAATCACATTATTTCGGATGTCTGGTTGAATGGAGAGCTCAAGCAAACAAATCAGACAAATGAGGATGGACCGACTTTAACGTTCGATGTAAATAAACCATTAATACCAATTTTTGCTTATCAGAAGAGCATTGTGTGTGTTCCCCGTCTAGTTGACGAGGTGTCAGCTTTCTTTGTCGTAACTATACACATTTGTCCTTGAATGCGGAACCGGCCATTTCGTTCCAGCTCTCGGAACCCATTGGATGTTTTTGGATCCAAATACACCGACCCGTATGGCGCGAAGAAATGCAGTAGGTCAACACGTCAAAAGATGTACATTTGCTGCATCAGCCGACAAGCGTCATCTGCAAGTGTACGAGCCGACAACCATGTTAGCCAATCAACCAAACAAAATCAACCAAGCTTGCATATCGCTTATGAAAAGACTTGAGCGCGGTTCGCGGTATCCCGAGGCATTCAGACAGGCAGCGCACACGTGGGGCTCCACTTGGCACCCGGCCTGGGACTGAGCTCAAAGCCGCCACAGACATATGAATGCGGTTCGTGGTGTCATTCATACAGATCGTTTGCTGCCGTTCGATGCCGGTCTCGGCTCTGGGATCTGGGTCTTGTTGTTGATTGGCGTCAATCATATGGACAGATCGATGATTGAAGTCAAGTCGGGTTTAACGTACAAGTGGGCGTTGTTACCACACTGAAAGAGAAAGTTAGCGTTGTGAAGAATCAAATTGGTTTAGATAATTCACAACGCTCTATCCAGGTGCATTACGTCAAGGTACGTCGCGTGACAGGTGGATGCTGCTGTATAACTCCGCTGTGCAAACTCCCGAGTCCCGATTTACGCTGCACACACTAATCAACGCCAAGAACAGCTGCAACATAACATCCCGGGAGCAAACTTCCAGTACTGTAAAACTCACTCGTGTAACGACTTCCCTCGCCACAAAATACGCTCTCCGAAACCATGTTTTTTCAACGTCCCTTCGAGGTCGTGACCCCGATGCGCTCACTCCCGCCTCAGGTCCTGATAAGTGCGCGATGAGCCGCTTTGGATAGCGTGCCCACCGGGCGAGTGTGTGCTTTTGTGGGTGTCGCCTCATCGCCGAACCCTTTGCTTGTGGCGGCATTTGAGTCATGGCTGGCTATCGCCACGCTCGGGTCAGTAAACATGAGTGGCGCAGCGGGCGCTTTAGAGTGGCGCAGCGGGCGCTTTATCAACAGAGGTGCCTCGTTTGTCTGGCACGGGATGCCCCTGGCTGCACTGGGCGCCGCCACCTTTGGTCTGTGTACACAGCCACCGACGTCGCGTTGAAGGGAATTAATTCGGGCCGTTTGAAGACGGCTTGCCAATCACACAACCATGTATGGAGGCTTTGCGCAGCTTTGCCAAGGTAATGAGTGAAGTATAGCCTTCAAAGGGAATGTTCCTCATTCGAAGATATTTAAGCAAACATCAGATATGAAGAGGCCAGCTCACTGATAACTAGTGGTGTACGTTCGAGCAGAAAATGCTGCTCTAGACACCACAATTCCTCTGTTAAGTAGATATGCTCCTCGATGCGTCTTTGTTTGATTACGTCATCGTGCCTCGCGCAACATTGACTGAGAGCCAATGGACGGCCATTATGACTGGAAATCGTGTTCGCGAACGGCAGATATGAATGAACTGGCCATTACATTTTTATCTTGATCGCCGCGTGACTTAAGAATTGGCAAAATTTGAATGACGTTATTATGACGTCATGAGTGCCAAGGTGTTTTTGAAACGCTCTCCTCAAATGTTCTTTCCATTTTCGCGGGCATATAGCTCAGACACTAGAGAGGTTTAGGTCTCAAGAAGGGCAGGGCTGTGAACAGCATCGAAAGGTCTTCGGGGTGGCTATTTCAGTTTAAAACTCATACAAATGTGGAACGCTTTTTTATAACTTACTTTTATTTAAGAGCCAAACTAGTTTAGTGGGCTGCTCCTAGAGAACACCCGCAAGCGCTGAATACTCCGTCGAAACATTGATACAAAGCTGCGAACGACGGAAATCTTCCGCACCTCTCCGTGAGTTTACTGCTGCACACTTCAGCTGTGTCCTCTGCTCTGGCAGCGTGACAGCAGACCGGCCACCGATGGGACTGCGCGGTAGTGGGAGCGCCTTTGCAGCCGTGACGAGACACTTCCATCGTGAATTGCGGGGAAACCTCCTTGAAAGCGGTCATCAGCGGGCACGTGGACGTTCACTCAGGCTATAAAAGCGTCGGCGATCGCCCTGTTTTTGGTGCGGATAGTTGCCTGTGCGTGCTGTGAGGGGTTCGACGTCGTTGCCGTGAGCGCGCGCTGTGCAGCGTGTTCAGTGTGTGCCCTGATTGGCGGCGAGCCAGTTGTGTAGCGCATATACCGACGGGATGTCTTAACAGCAAAATATAGTAGAAAAATGGCTGCGCAGGCAGTAACGTAGTCATGAATTTGTCCAGCAGGGGTCAAATCAAGTCATAAAGAACCCTTACTGCGACTTGATTGGTTAGGGGTCTTGCTTTTGGAATAGGGAATGTTTCTTTGGATGTAACAGCGACATAGATACGTTTCGACCGTTCATACCTTCAGATATTTTGGGATGTGCTCTTTTAGCCCGACGACACAATTCATTAGTAACTTAGTTGTGTATTTAGTAACTGCGTAACTTAGTAACTTACTTAGTAACATTAGTAACTTAGTTGTGTATTTGTGTGACCGCTGAGGAGTGCGGCGTCGTTACCACTTGACTTGACCAATTCCCAGTAAAAATGGTTACTGGTGCAAAGGCTGTCGGCGTAAGTGTACAAAAGTATCGGATACAGTGGCTCGCGTTGCCGCGGCGACGCCGCGTGCAGTTGACAAGCAGCGGCTCTGTCACGCCACGTGGGCCGCGTACTTCTAGGGTAACTGACTTCGGCACAAGTTTGGAGCAGCCTCCATCGCTCGCTTGGCCACGCTCTGGGCTGGGCTGGGTTTACTCATTCCTCTCCTTCGCCGGTGGCCTGAGGCGAGCCTGAGAGCGTTCGTCCACACCAGAGCCCCAGAGCCGGTACTTGGAGGTCTAACCTGGATGTCGCCACCTGGCACTGGTACCCGTGCCAGGTCGCGCATTAGCCTCAGACACGCCCTCGAACCCCGATCGCGTGCTCGCGGCCCCGCACGAGGGACTCGGGCTCGCACCCGCCGCAGCCGCTCCCGGTGGTCTGCCGGCATGGTCTATCGATCAGATGTAATAGCGTGGGATGGTCCGTTGGTCTTCCTGCATCCGACGCAGCCGCTCCCGGCGGTCTCCCGGCATGGTCTATCGATCAGATGTAATAGCGTGGGATGGTCCGTTGGTCTTCCTGCACCCGCCGCAGCCGCTCCCGGCGGTCTCCCGGCATGGTCTAGCGATCAGATGTAATAGCGCGGGATGGTCCGTTGGTCTACCTGCATGGTGTTCCGACCATGTGTGGTAGCATAAGCAGCGGCTCTGCTCGTTCGGGGTCAGTACAGCCGCGTGAAGCTGGATGCTCCAGCGGAGCGCCAGCGGAGCGCCAGCGGAGCGCCAGCGGGGGCGATTATGGTCGGGGCGTTCTCGACCCGTTTGCAGCGGTTCACACTGTGCTGTCCCCAGGTGACGGCGCGAGGTCATGTGTTCTGTCCCGCTCTTACACTCCTGTGCTCTCCTCGCCGTGCTTTCTTCCACTCGTGTGCTCGTCCACTCCTGTGCTTCCCTCTGCTCTCCGCGCTGATGTCGCCGTGCTCCGACTCTGCGGTGGTCAGTGCCCACGTGCTCTACCGCTCTGTTAGCTGGCGACCCTGTGCACTGACTCAGCTGCCTCTGCGTTAACTGTGGCTCAGTTAGTCAGTGACTCGAAGTTCTGCCTCTGGCTCTGACACAACGGCGCTTCGACCGGCCAGCTGAGGGTGACGCGTTACTCCGTTCCAGGTGCGTCTGCCTACTGAGCATCAAATGGAAGGGGCGCATCTTCGGCGGCTGGAAGAGCTACGTGATCATCGCCCTGATCTGGCTGTACGGCTTCCTGACGCAGGGCCTCTCGCTCTTCCAGGTGCGGAACCGTCACGCGTTAGTTTGCGCGCTCACATTCCCCTAGGGTGTTTCGCATCGAGGCAGGGTCGTATTCCGCGTCGGTAGGTAGTTGGGGTTCACCGTCCCCCATGTTTGAACATCGCTCCCGCCCTTGTCTGTTTTTTGGGGGATACGTTCGTTACTCTCCCTGCCAACGCCCCGCGTCCGCCTGATTCTATATGAGCCTGTGTACACGCAGCCGTCCAGTGTGTGTGTGTGTGTGTGTGTGTGTGTGTGTGTGGTGTGTGTGTGTGTGTGTGTGTGTGTTGTGTGTGTGTGTGTGTGTGTGTGCGTGCGTGCGTGCGTGCGTGCGTGCGTGCGTGCGTGCGTGCGTGCGTGCGTGCGTGCGTGCGTGCGTGCGTGCGTGCGTGCGTGTGTGTGTGTGTGTGTGTGTGTGTGTGTGTGTGTGTGTGTGTGTGTGTGTGTGTGTGTGTGTGTGTGTGTGTGTGTGTGTGTGTGTGTGTGTGTGTGTGTGTGTGTGTGTGTGTGTGTGTTGTGCTTCCATGGCACAGCCTGGAAAGTCCTCTGTTGCCTTGCTATCGTATGTGGAGAGACGGGACGCCCGGACCCGGCGTTACCTGGAACGAGATGCGTGGCGCCGGTGATTGCGCGCCAATCTGTGTGGCGCGCAAACAGTGCAATGTGTTGGATCAACTTCCCGGTCGGACGCTATGACAACAGGGTTCGCAGCGGCGGCTTCGTTGGACTAGCAGGGCCCCCGCCACCCACGGTGGTGAACGATGGGACTCCTCTGTAGGTAGTTCTTTCGATTAGTTATCTGGCTCCGGGCGCCGTGTTGCGAACTTGCCCCGCCAGGTCAACACTGGACCGGGGTAGGTCAGCACTGGACCGGTGCCACTCGCCAAGGTTTTTCGTCGCGTTACGTGTGACCCGTTACCCACAAAGCAGGAGTGGATAACCTCAGGCGACTCAGGGCCGCCCATAGGATAAGATTTGCTCCAGCTTGCGAGTTGCCTTCCCAGTGTCTAGAGCGAGTGGTGTTTTACTATCGCATGACCTTTATGGAAATCAGGATTGGTTTTGATGCAGACTGAAGCTAGTCTGTACCTCGAGCATTCACTCATTAAAGTTAAAAAGACTTTGGTGTTAAAAGAGAGACGCCGCATATTTTTCGGTTTATTAAACCCTCCCGGTCGTCTGTTTTATAACTCTCGGTATGTATCACATGGCCATCTCTGTACAAATTATATTGGGTCTGTCCATTTTAAGAGACGCCAGGTTGTCTCCACCTTCCTTGACCTCCCTTGCAACTGTGTCACCTTTGCAAGGGAGGTCAAAGCACCCTTGGAGTCCTTGTAATGCCGTATGCCTGGTTAAGGCCCGCTGGATCTTTAAAACGTTTGAGAGGCCATTAGACATTTCACAGAGGAATTATATGCGCATGAAGAAATGTATGCTGGTGCTTACGGTCTTTTTCTGGGCTTCGGACGACTCAGGGTCTAAAAAGTTTCTCTCGGGGTTTTGATGTCCTGGTCAAATCAACAACATGAGGGGCCGGCTGGTCGCAACGCCGCTGCTATCTGGATGGTTTGTTTCTCATTTCAGGCAAGTAACTTTATCAACAGACGGTTTTAATGTTCCCATCTTCTTCGGCCTCCTAGCCGCCCGGGCCTTTGATCTTCTTTTGTGCGCTTGATTTCGTGGGCGATATTATGATCGCGCCAGAAGTTTTCAATGCCACCCCAATGTTTTATAACTCATGACTGCCTTGGAGCGTTGTGCGAAAGAATTCGGAGCGCGTACATTTATCTGCCAAGTGTGCACTTCTAGTAGACTGCATAGCTTCGCAAAACTAATAAAGTCATGAGAAGATCTTTCGAGGTGAACTTCATCAAGCTATCCTTTGAACGTCGCAGCGCAGTTTTTGCCCGAATGCTCCGAATAACCGTGTGTTGGAACGAAATGTCATTAAATGATCAGCTGTTAGTTGCAAAGTCATAGCTGAACAAGCTTACTGTTGGGAGGGACGAGGTGCCTCTGTACCTTAGATAGTTTGAACCTTCTTTAAGGTGTTCAGCAGCGGGTTTGAAAAGCGGCAAGCCCCTGTCTGCGGGATAAGAGGCAGCCAACGGCTTCCCATCAACCTCAGAAACCTGAAATCATAGTATTGCCCAATATTCGCGAGTTGCGGCATCCTCTTATCGACTCTAGAAAAGGCCAGCCGGGTGGATGATGCATTAATTTCAAAAATCCAGTCACAATCTCTTGGTTTAAGAGTATTACGAGGAGACTGACGTAGAAAGCATAAGAACACAGCATACCCAAACATCTATAGTGAGATTGAATCCCGGCAAACAGGTGCATCCAGATCAACATCACGGTACGAAGGGCAATGTCTGAACATTTCGGCACGGCAGGTGTGATGAGTTCAGCGGTACCAAGCCAAATCCTCCTCAAACACATTCTAGAGTGATGCTGTTTCGAAATGAGGAAGGTTTTCGCATGTTTTGACTAGGCATATTGAACAACCATTCATCTTATTTACTGTTTGAGAAAATGATTATTTACGTAGTATCATCTGTTAAGTTATCAATCAAATGATAATTATGGTACTTTATTCAAGATAACGGTACCCCTGCTTTGAAGCCAATCCTGGTTCACTACCTTTCCCCAGTTCCTCACCCCCCGAGGCCGAAAATGAGTCAGTGAAGTACCAAAACGAGAAAACGCGACTTTATTTTCATTTAGCGCTTCCGTTCGCCCGTCAAGCTCACGTCATTAAAGGAAAGTCTCCAACACACACAGCCGTTTTTCCTCCCTCTCCCATTCCACGCGTGTGGCCTTACTTCCAGCGGCCGAAAAGACGCATCACATCACGCGAAACTGTTTCGCCGGCACAGCCGGGGAGAGGGTGGGGCAGTGCGCGTGGGGTGTAATCATGCATGAGGTCCCGCTTTGTAGGCTGCGCGGGGTCCAGGTGTCAGCGACGTCCGCCCACAGCGCGGCGCGGCGCACTGGGACGGCATTTGCATGAGAGATGGCCGCCGAACGGGCGCCTGACATTACCGCCCAATAGCGTGTGGCGAGCGATAGGTGACGGATGTTGGGCGGTGAGCGATTGACGTGATGTGATGGGTGTTGTGTGATGTGTGTCATGTGATAGGTGGCATGTGATGTGTGACATGTGGTGAATGGCATGTGACGTGCGATAAGTAATGTGTGACAGGTGACGGGTAACTTGCGTCGACCGACACGAGCGGCACCATCATTCCAGGATTGTGATGTCGGGGCATATCCAAAGATGACAGGTAGCTTGTGACGTACTCCACGTGACGGGTAACCGGTGACGTACTCCGCGTGACGGGTAACCGGTGACGTATTCCGCGTGACGGGTAACCGGTGACGTACTCCGCGTGACGGGTAACCGGTGACGTACTCCGCGTGACGGGTAACCGGTGACGTACTCCGCGTGACGGATAACCGGTGACGTACTCCGCGAGACGGATAACCGGTGACGTACCCCGCGAGACGGATAACCGGTGACGTACCCCGCGAGACGGATAACCGGTGACGTACTCCGCGAGACGGGTAACCGGTGACGTACTCCGCGTGACGGATAACCGGTGACGTACCCCGCGAGACGGGTAACCGGTGACGTACCCCGCGAGACGGGTAACCGGTGACGTACCCCGCGTGACGGATAACCGGTGACGTACTCCGCGTGTCGGGTGACAGGCCTTAAACGATGTTCGACGCGTTGAGGACGGCGTGCGCCGGATGGAGACAAGCGAGTTCCATGTAACGTTTGACGTCCAACACCCGCTGGACGGTTGCCCGCCGACTCTCGCGCGCAGGCTCGGCCCTGACCTCCGCTCGGGGGTGTGACACGGCACCACTGGTCGGGACTTTCCGCGCGACGCACGGCCTGACCCGGGCCCTCCCCCTCCCCCCCCCCCCCGCTCTGCAGGCATGCACCCTCCGCCATAACCACTCACAAGGACGACCGACTGACCTTTCGTTACACCATTAGGCCCACGTCAGGCGCCATTCGTCCGTGTTAGACGGCGTCGTCTCATAAGGTCGCAATGCGGCGTTTCCCAGCGGAGGACGGCGTCACCGCACCGCCAGAGCCTCACCCCCGCGCGCTGGCCTCGCCTCAGGTGTACGGCGAATACGGGTGGAACAACCTGACGCGCAAGTGCGACTTCCTGAAGGACGGCAATGGTCAGCCGCGCACCGACTGGTTCCTCATCTCGTGGTCGATCCCGTGCGCGGTCATCCTCGTCTCGTACTCGCTGATCTTCGTCAAGGTCAAGCAGTCGGGCCGCACCATTCTGCGGAGCTCCAAACAGTGAGTGGCGCGCGCGCGAGCACCGGCTGAGCTCCTGGTGGAGGGGTGTCCGTGCGCAAGAGTGCCGCGCGAGGGTCAGTGAGGAGTCACTGGCCGCATGGGACTCGCTTGGGCTTACCATACTGAGCCTAGGCAAGGAGCACTGCAGAAGGACAAAACCTGGGGTGAGTGCTTGCTGGCGCTTTAGCGGACTGAGGTGTAAGATATTTTTTGTGGCCGAAAGATGTGGACAGCTGTCCGCAGAGCGACGGATTTGCAGGTTTGGCTCGCATCCTAGTGAGCTTCCTCGGACCCCACTTTCAACAGAGGGTGGCATCTAGTGGAATGGGAAGCTACATGTGCAGGAATTCATGGGCGTTGCAACGACTAACAGCAATGCATTAACCCCACAAAAAACATAGACAGAATGCATTTGAAAGCAGAATGCATTCGAAGGCAGAGTGAATTTGAAAACCAAACATTGGTGTACTGTCCACAAACTGGGCCCACACTCTGTGCTGTCACGGTCCACAAGGGCGGCAACGCGTCTTACCTGACTGAAACAGATGGCAGCCGTTTAATGCTAACTCACCAACTACACAGGAAGCCCACCGAGGAAAGCCGGCCGTTACATAATGCAACGTACGCTACGATTGCTATTATAAGGCTTCTATTGCACAACAACTCCAGCCTCTCCTGCTTACCATTGCGTCAGCTTGGAAGCCGGCCAGCGCTACAGTCGTGCCAACAGTACCCACCAAATGGGTTAACATTTCAATTTCGCTGTTGTGCATGAGACTCAGCATAGATAATATGTGTTTGTTGCAAATTTGACATGTGCGACGCGTGCTCCACTTTATTGTTTCATTCCTTGTGCAATTTGTTTCATCTTCCTCGATTCTGTGAGTCTGCTAGGCCTCACGCGATTTTTGGCTGTTTAGCTAAACCCACTTATTTTACAAACAACCATTTCCAAAAAGAACGTGCAGACCACCCTGGTTCCAGCTGCAAGGTGCACCGTCCTTACGAAATGCTTTCCTAGAGTCATCTAACGCGTGTGCATGAAAGCGCAGGAATGTTTTATGAAACTCACGGCCATGTGCGCATCGTTCCAGCCAGCGGATGGAACACGTGGAAGCCCTGCTGAAAACGCGAGAGGACAAGACATCCCGCATGATATTCGTCGTCTTTGTCACCTATTGCATCTGTGTGCTGCCCATCACGGTGGTGAACGTCGCCGACCCGTACAACAAGCGGCCGTACGTCTCCATCATCTGCTATTGCATCTACTGGCTGCAGTACTGCTGCAACAACATCATCTACGTCGTCAGCAACGGCGTTTACCGCAAGGCGTACATCATCTTCCTGACGGAGGTGATACCGCCGCTGAAGCGCATCTTGAAGCGGCCGGTGAGCTGGCAGGTGCGGCAGAGCACGGCCATCACCACCATCACCGGCCACACCCTGTCCACGCGCAGCTTCAGCCCTCTGTCCCGGCAACTCCAGCACACCGACTCGCTCGTCAGTCAGGTGGCGACCAGCAGCCAGGCGACGACTAGCGGCACCTCACCCTCCAGCCGGGCCGAAGACGGCGCGCCGCTGTGGGGCAGCGGCGCGTGCGCGCGCCGGGTCGGCCCTCCGCGCCAGCAGCGACGTCGCCTGAGGCGGTCGCGCTCGGCCGACGCCCCGCGGCCGGCGGCGGGTGGCGCGCGGCCGCGCCGCCGTCTGGCTGGCCGCCGGCGCAGTCTGCCGCTGGAGCAGCGTGGTCGCGTTGCCGCCGCCACGCGCAGCGCGTCGCTGCTGGAGCTCGACCGGCGGCGCGGCGGTGCCGAGCTGGAGACGCGCGTCGCGCGCCAGCGCTTCTGCGGCGAGAGCAGCGCGCGCCAGGCGCCGGGGGGTGAGCGGTGCGCGGGTGCGGCGGCGCCCGGCACCGGCAGGAAACGCTCCATGACTCTGTGAACACGTTACGGCCTGCGGAAGCCAGCGGGCTGGCGCGGTTGTGAAGTAATGGCGGGCTGTCTTTTTCGCTCGTTGTCGGATAGATTTACGAGGTAGTTTGCTGCGATTGGTGGGCAGCGTGGGCTTCACGTGGCCATTCGACGCAGGAGAATGCTCACTGGTGCTATCATGAGTGCGTGGCGCACGTCAGCTGTTGTAGATGGTTCATGGTTGTGTTATGTGTTGTGTTATTTTTTAAGTGGCATTGAGGACATGCGCACCACCCCGGGAGTGGGCACTCCCACGTGCACGTGCATGTGATGTTATGCGGGCAATATGATTCTGTTTTGTACTACGCCAACACTGCACAGCTGATCTCCAGGGCCATACGCACAGTACTGATCCATAATGCACTGCCGCCATTGCATCCAGCTACGCACATTGAGGTGTACGTGATTTGACGTGTCACCATTCTTCGTGTTTATGATAAGCATCTTTGTCACATTAAGACGTGAAAAGTGCGTATCGGCGAATATTCCATTCGTTGTCCACAACAAGCGCGATTCAGCGAGATCTACTGTGTGTGTTATCTGGATGGTCCAGGTGTGGCCAATGTGCAAGAACGCAACACGGGAAACCACCAGATTAGCTCCCTTTTTGATGTCCCAAGCGTCTTAAGCACATCTGCCACCAGGTAGGTCGTAATTCCTCGTCAGCAATGAGATACAGTCGCCCCCGATAACAATAACAAGGACGCGCGTGATCGGACCTCGTGCATGCAGCTGGTCTCTGGAGCTCGGGGTCACCTGAGTAAACTCGCTCCGGAGAGTGCCCACTAACCAGCAGCCTTAACGCAGCCCGCTGAATCTCCATGGCGCTGGCTCGCCGCCGTAGGCACGCCAGTCATCCGTATCTTTCCTGCGCGCGTTCCGAAGCGGATTGCCAGCCGTGTGTGTAGAGCTAGTGTAGCCTTGCTCGCTGCGAGGACATGTGTATGTATATCGTTGTGTATTCCAGCGGCTGAATACCACTGTTTGTAAGCGAGCGAACCGTCGTGCTCAGTACAAAAGAACGGGAGGTTGTGGAAATGGTTTGTCGGCTATTGGGATTAGGGAAGGGGCACAAAAAGTTGCATTTCACCGTCACTGATGTCCTGGTCCTCACCAGGGTACGGCCTTGGTGCGCCAGCCGGGAGTGCGCTTCGAAATAGCGGCTCCAGCTTACGTCTCAGTTCGAGGCCAGGTCTGTCTTCAGCAGGTCTGTGGGCAAGCGACTTTAAACCCCTCGTCATGCTTTCGCCTGGCCAAAGAACGTGGTTTGGCAGTTGCAGTGTTGACAACGCCATTTTTGCGGGGATCAGTTCTAATATTGGCGTTTTGATCCAGTTAAGTGGTAACAATTAGCTCTATGGTCGGAAGTTCAAAATGATCGAGACACGAAAATACACTTGGCTTTTGGCTTTCACCAGCTTTGATGCTAAAAAACTTATAACGGCTAGAAGCCGAATATATTTCCCACCTTTGGCCATTTTGGACTTCCAACCGCCCTGCATATATTTGAGATACTGCCGATAATGTCAGCTCTACATGGTACCATAAAATTTTGACTTTGAAAGATGCAACAGTTTCCAGCGGCTTCGCCGCACCGCAATGTTCCAACCTTACACATTCATGGAGCTGCCAAGTGACTTGTCCTCCGACAAAGGTGTGATGCCATGTGTGGTGTGGGAAAGGGATTAAGTGTCGCTCTCTTTGCTTCGTCATCTTATGTGACGAATGCAGATGGTGTGCCATATTTATTTCATATTGTTATATCCATCGCTTTTGTGAATGTTTTCGTAAGAATAAAACACTTTGACTGACTGAATGATGATCACGACGTGCAGTTCAGTTTAAAAGCTTCAAGAAGATCAAGACTGCCTTGATCGGCCTTGCCGTTGATGCAAATCACGCTCGAATCTCGCCGTCGCCCCCTCTGAATCCGCCTAAATGGAG
>NW_023596225.1:33565694-33610694 GCF_011947565.3 Pollicipes pollicipes | reverse complement strand
GATCGTCACGTGATCGACGGACGTTTGTGCAGCAGTCAAAACGCCACATCTGCGCGTGAGTTTCAGCGACTTTCGGCTCGTGTTCATCATAGGAGTAGACTGATCCGAATCCAACATATCGGCCATGACCCTAATTCAACATATCGGTCATGAGAAGAGGGCTGTAGACAGGTGAGCTACGCAGCCATTCTCACATTTTGCGGACATGAAATTTGATAGGCCTGTAGTCGCTGCTTCTTTAGAAATGTTTTCGTGGTACTCAGAGGTGAGCGATGGCCCGTTAAAGCGCTGATCCGCCACTTGGCTAGGTAGATTACGTTTTTGTTGATATTGACAACAGAGAGCAGAATGATGATCTTCATTTAATTCCAGCCCATTAATTTTGAGATTTCAACTTTTTAGCATATCGATAAGACGATAGTTTTAGCCTTATTCCTGGCAGAACGACCAAGAGAATGGAGATAGAGATGCGTTGATATTTGGGCAATATACCCATATCGAAACAACTAGCACAAGTAAATTTACTTATGCCAATATTCCTTTATTTAATTATTATAAAGGCATATCGCCGAAGTATCAGCGTATATATATATATATATATATATATATAATACATATATACATATATATATATATATATATATATATCCATTCTTCTGGTTTTCCTCCGACGAATAAGGCTATTACCACTGTTTTATCTAGGTGAATAATGTTCCTCCCAAATGCACTTAACAGGTTACGTAATTTTTGGACACATCCTTTGTACAAGCGGTGGGCGGGGCTCGGTATGAATTGTTTCCATTAGTAATCTCCTGTCGGGAGCAGTATCGAAATTTAAACACAAAATTGCAAATATCAAAGAAATGCTTCTTGGAGATAAAGCAGTGCGGACACCCGGATCGAGGTGAGCGATATAAGCCAGCGTAACAGCGATATAAGCCAACAGCACAGGCACCTGCAAGACACCAGTAACGTCATGGAGGGGACAGTATCTGTCTGGTTAGATGTTTGTAAAATGAGGCATGTATTCAAGGTTTTATGAGCACATGTTTGCTATCAAACTCTTTCTTTCACTAATCAAACTGCACACGTGATGAGCCTTTCCATACATCAGGCTGTATTGTCTTACATCACTCGGCGGTATAGGAGCTCCAAACTACACACATGATGAGCCTGTTCACACATCAGGCTGTATTGTCTTACATCACTGGCGGTAAAGGAGTTCCAAACTACACACGTGATGAGCCTGTCCATACATCAGGCTGTATTGTGTTATATCACTGGCGGTATGGGAGTTCCAAACTACACACATGATAAGTCTGTCCATACATCAGGCTGTATTGTCTTACATCTCTGACGGTATGGGAGCTCCAGATGGAATTTACGTGCTGCTCAGAACATTCCCTAGCGTTCCGTAAAGGCCAGAGGTGCGGGCGGTTTCACTGACGGTAAAGTTTGCCAAGAGGTGATGAAATAGGAACGCTGAAATAAGACTGAGAGTCGGACTCGCGGGGCTTCAATGAACTCAAGCAAATTTGAATCTTACAAATGTTTGAATTCTGAAAAGGAGATTGGAGCCCTGAAAATTACGATGCTAAAAATACATTGTTGAGTCCTGAAACCATATATTTGAACAAAGGAATCGATGCATGCAATATCCTCTGGGCTTAAATTGCCTACTTATAAAGTGCCTTTGGCCCCATTTCTCTTTGCGAGCTTAATGTTGTAAGTTCACGCCCTGCAAGTTTTGTGTCGCTGGCTTTCACTGTTCTTCTGAAAAGGCTCAACGCCCGCCGGACATGTATCATGTCTACCTTTTTCGATACTCTGACACAGATTTCTCCATTATGTGGTATGGAAAGTCTACGAGTATGGCCATGCCTAATCAAAAGCCAAAAATATAACACTTACACAGCTTAGCTGCAATGCCTCCTTTTATTCCTTCGGCCGAGTTAAAAATGTTCCCCGGGCAAGAAGCGATGCGGACAGATAGTTCGTGACAAACAGAGCTGGTTTAATAGTGGGAGTTCTATGACGTTAAAATTTCGAAATATCGATGGAAAGATTCGAAAACGCTCGAATCTATTTAGGTCCATTCGAACCTTGAATCTGAGTCCAAATCCGAATCCATCCACCAGAGAAATCAAATCACAAATTGCAGCGAATCCTCAGCTCCTAGTTTTATAACCTTTCAGGACCATGGTTCGGTCATGAAATGCACAGCATTCATAGCTTAGCATACCATTGCAACGCAGTGATTGAAGGGCAGAAGATACTTTTCAGTTCCTTTCGCCTTTCCAAAATGTTTAGGGAGTAAAAATAGAAAGCCGGAAAACAAGCTGCAAATGGTAACGGATTGTCGGATTAATTTTTACTTTTGGTAATATTTTAAGAGATTTTAGCGTCAGTTTAATTATTAATTAACTTAATCATTTGGCGTCAGCTTAGCTAGCCTATCCAGCTGAAAATCGCCTCTGACGAAAATAAATTTGCAGTCACCTTCGTCCGCGTCTCATGATATTTACCTTGAATAGTCTTAGAAGCTCCGCATAATTTTCCAGTCTAAAAACAGCCTTAGAAAAAACAGCCTTCAAAGATCGCCTTAGCCTTTTTTGCAGTCACCTTTGCCCGCGTGTCATGATATTTACCTTGAAGAGTCTTAGAAGCTCCGCATAATTTTCCGGTCAAAAAAGCCTTAGAAAAAACAGCCTTAAAAGACCGCCTTAGAACCATTAACATTTGCCGGGTGCCAAGACACCAGAAATGGTGCCCAAGAATACTCCATTTCCACTGGGTCCAACAACTTACGCAGGTTCATCCACATCCTGCCGAATCCGTACATGGGGATTTTATGCGCATAATTCCGATGCATGAGCTTAATCTCCGGTTTTCCCGTACGATTATTGATCATCTGCGTCGTAACAGGGCGTCCCTCATAACAAATGGTTTTAGCACGTTTTGCATCTATCACACCTGGTGTATACGCCATCGGTCTAATGCTGTACTTCTGCAGCATTGCGGCCCTGCCCTAACCCTAGCTGTGCTCCAAAGGGTGTCAAGCTGATCACTTGTGAGATTACTGATTATTATCTGTTTGACGTTTTATACTGAAATTGTATCTAACGTACACCTCTTATTACCAAAATAAGTGTTTTCCCGTGTTCGACTTTGACTCGACATGCACATCGAGTTGATTTTCGAGTGATTCTTGGTGATGCAAGCTATCAAGCTGACACCGCCTGGGAGATTTTGCCACCCCCGATTCCCTATGGGTTTGGGGAAGTAGCTCCTTCAGTATTTTAGGGCCTAATCATCAGATCAAAACCCTGCAGTTCGACCTCTGCCTCTAGCTCTGAAGTCGACAACAAACAAACCAGAACGTTTACGTGTTGCAATCAGAATCATGTCATATATATATATATATATATATATATATATATATATATATATATGTAGATGTATACATTGTCCGCCTCTGTAGCTCAATCCGTCACAGCGTTCGTCTACCATCTTTCCTACGGCGGGATGGCTGGGTTCGAGCCGCTTCAGTGCTCACCATTCGCCCCCAGCTGGCTTGGCCTACGATCGGTGGGAGCAACCGCTCAAGGTCAGATGAGGTCAGAGGGCGGGGCGGACCGTGCCAAACATCGTAGCACGCTAAACTTTCTTCTCGAAATGCTGCCTCTGAGCTGGAATTCCACGACTAGGTGGTGTGATCAGCGCTCACGCAACAAGCCCTGCTTAGCGTGGGGGCTGATCACAAAATACGTCCAATCAAGATGTCATGGAATGACACATTGTGTACACATATCCATACCAGTTTTCATTTTGACTTTAGCTGCTGTTCGAGATAGTACATTTGAAGGCTTGTTTCCCACGCTTTGTGGACCTTCGGTCTTAGATGTGACATCGGTAGTCTGTATAGCTTGCGACCTCAGAATCTGTCATGGCTTCTACAGCCAGTCCGCATGGTGTGAGCAGGCTCTAATGTATATATATATATATATATATATATATATATATATATATATATATATATCGCTAGGAGAAAAAGGTGCGATAAAATTATAGCTGATGAGCTCAGGGTATACAACGAGGAATGTTAAATGCTACATTTATACAAAACAAATGATGACCAACTACCATACTTCATGTAAAAAAACAGCTAGCAAGCTCAAAACAGTCTTCTATTTCACGCCGATGGCCTGCGAGCGAGGACGCGGGGCGACTTCGAGCGGCCGCGTGGTGCCGTGCGTCGCGCGCTGGCGGGGTCACGCAGTGCGCCGCCTCGGGCGTCGGGCGCCGGCGGTTGTGTGTGCCGCCGCCGTCAGAGTGTCAACACACGGCGTCGGATAAGATTGCCCGCGGCAATCAGCCACCCCGCAGCACCAGAGGCATGCGGCAATCAGCCACCCCGCGGCACCGGGGCATGCGGTAATTTATCGAACCGGCGCCGGTGCTCTGGAGGTGGTCGGCCGCGGCGCCCGCGAGGATGATCCGGGATAATCCGGGATAATCCGGTTTACGGCACGTATTTGGTTTGATGGCGTTGATGAATGGGAGGCATCAGCGTCGGTGCATTGCGCCGTTAGATGCGTCATCATCCACGTCTTGATAGACGTTCAGATAAGGGATAGATAGAAGTTAAGAGGCTTTTTACATGGGAAGATTGTGTTTGTGTAGGGTTGTCACTAAACTCAGCCACTTCAGCTTTGATGATATCATTCAGTGGTTATCATTCTATGAGTCGGAACTGCCCAATCGCTTTGCAGCTTGACGTCATGCTCCGCATTGCAGACCGCAAGCCTGTTATGATTCAAATTGGCAAGGTAATAAGGCTCATCAAAACAAGAGCACCGGCACTAAAACAGCCTTTCGCAGGCATCTGCTTGCTGCAACCACAGAACAGCTTATACAGCTAAAAACGTAGAGCAGCGCTTTATCAATTTATTTTGTTCAATCTGAGTCATTCCAATGACCAACTTGGGGTCCAGAGTAGGGGAAGCTGGGGCATTTCCGAAGATGGTGTAAAGCCGAAAATTGTGACATCGATGGCAACACTGACACCAACCGGTAGGTGCGAAAACTTTCAGCTGAGTTGAGGACTACATGTTGGCTGTGAGGGATCGATCTGTCACAACAAGTAGAAGTGGAGTGAGGAAGGCATTCGAAGTGAATAAAACCTCCTTCCACACGGACTAATGGTTTGAGCTATTATCATGGTCTGGCGTGTTCTCATGCACGCGGCGTTTCGACCAGCTAACTCTCCGGACGTCCTTTGGTGTTGTGGAGGTCTGAAGACTGGATGATTTTTCGGTTTCAGCCATGCACGCGCCGGAGCTCAAACACACACAACTTACGGGATAGCCTGTGCGTGAACGTCTTGTGTTACGTTTTGAGGCCTCTAGATCATGACCTTCGGGTCAAATAAGGTCAAACAAGCCCAAGCTCCAGATTGGTGTTCGAAATGGCCTTAGACCTCCCCATGCAACTACTTTTGAACTAAGTGTCTTTTCTAAGCAAAAGATCACTAGTGTTTGCTCCTATTTTGGCCTTCGGAAGGCCAAGGTTACATAAAAAACTCTAAGACCCTTTTGACATTTGAGTTGAAATAAGCGTCAAGGAATGATTTAGGTGACATACCTCTGAGAGTAAAACGTCGGCTGTTCTTTTTTGTTGAGTCGTCCATGAGGCGACCTCCTCTGGCCTCCATTAAGTCCAAAATAAAGTGTCTGTTGACATTCCTGCGATAAAAATTTGCGCTGGGCGTTAAAAGCTGCCTCATGAAGCAAGTCCTTTATTGAAAGCACGATTTGGTTTTGACCTCGGCGTGTCCTTCATACCTGACTTATGGCTAATGGAACTAGTTGTTCCCTTAAATTAAGTTGTTTGATTGTGCAAGGAACTACCTCGAAGACGCATGTCTGTGTCTAACACTCCGCTGTTGCATCGGATCGAACGATTCCTTAGGAATTGCCTTAGCTGATAGCTTTGGCCTGACTTTGACCTGCCATTGGTCAGCGACATGGCAAGGTTCATCTAATTTTGTTTACCAAAAGATCGGCTATTCAATGTCCCTATAGCCGCGCCGTTCGTGAATTGTTCTAGAAAAAAATATTCGGGGAGGAAATTGACCCCCACTCGAGCGCGTGCTTACGGAAAAGTTGCCTGCGTCTTGTCTTAGACCGGACAACAGAGGGTTTTATGTGACCCACCATGTTCCCACACAGCCGCTCCGAACCCGTATCGGCCAGTTGCCAGCTGACCTTTCCATTTCAGTTGGATCACACAGTCCGCCCGCTTGATGATGAGCCCACTCACGATAAGCATGTTAAGCCATCAAGCACGAAGATTTCCCAGAACTGAGTCACTGGTTGAGACTAACGCCAGGTGGCATGTCGGCTTGTATCAACAACACAAATTCACATTATCGCCCCAAATGAAATGATAAGAACTTGGCAACGTGTTGCAACAGCAGTGCAACACATGACACACCGATCGGATTTCCATGAATACAGTGAGGGCGTTGTGCTAAGTCTGCGAAAAACGTCATAAGCTGCGGGAGAAACGGCACGAGCTCTGATAGCTACGCTAGCATTCGTCAGCAAAACCGTGGTGATCTGGTGGGACCCTCCGTGCTACTTGGGTTTAATGGGGCTGGTACACTCAATCACGCGCCTTATATCCTTCGTATTATCACCCTCATACTGATCAACGTTTTGTCGTCCACGGCCGGACACAGACACCAGAAAACACGACGAGGATAAGACAGGATCGACGACTGTCCCGCGCGAAAAACAGGCCAGTGGTACACAGGCCACCATGAACGTTGCGCTGTGCGACATCGAGGGCCTTCAACGATCGTGTTTAACATGTCAGCTGTTAGCAGCGCGGTGGTATAAAGGTATCGACGTTGCCACACGGTATTTATGGTCCTGCCGCCGTAATCGCGAGCTTTCAGCGCTTTTTACCACAGTGCTAGCGTGAACGCTTACGAAAAACCCTAGATATATGGGTGCACTGAATGCAATAAGCTGGGTGCCAAGTGACCGCTGCAGTCGGCGCGCCCGAAAACACCAATAAACAACAACAATGAACGCAGTGAGCCATATTGAGCGTTACGCACGCCCGGACCCCGCTCAATCACGTCTTGCCGTTGGTCGTCTGCCAAAGCCCTGTGCGTGATCATTTGCTTAGCGTGAGCCGCCCGTGCGATCCCAGCAAAATTCTGCAGGGGCGCTTCTGAAGCCAAATTATCTGCCTACATGTTCACTTCACGGCTTTAATTACTCACCGTCTCGTACCCGGTCCTCCATCAGGAAAGTTTCGACAGACTGAAATGAAAATCACGGATGTGCAAGAGGCGAATTCAGTTACCGGGCGCTTTTTCAACCACGCGTGGTAGTAGGTCAGCAATAATCCCAGGCCGTCGAGACATATGCGCACCTTGGGCGGAAGTAAACCTACACATCGGTCAGCTCGGCCGCGTTCCTCACTGGCAAAATACGTACCTGAGTTGTTACCTATGACGTCGCAAGTACCCGCGTCACACATAGCCGACTAATTGCCAAGTCGCAGGAGCTGTTGTGACGCACTTCCCTCTGACGTCATGGGTTGCAACTTGTGGACAGCTGTTGGTAACGGGGAACGCGGCTCCGGGCAGCGATTGCCCCATTTGCCATACTTTCAGCCTATCGAACGGTGACCCAGATGGCGGATAGGCGAGTCGGGCACCGTCTCGATCCACGGGCCGGCCGCCTGCTCGCCGCCGACCGCGGCAAGAGCACCCAGCATAAAAATCGGCCAGGCCGCCGTGACGGGATCCGGCATCTGGAAGCAAAGCAGTGTCGGTCCCATTACGCGATCTTACCTGCGAAGGCCGCGCTTCTCTGTGGCGGACGGGACTGCATCCGGCACCGAAGAGCTGGCCGCGGGGGACGGAGCGTCCGGGTTGTCCCCGGGGGGTCATCTCACGATGGACGACGTTGCCTTCGGGAGTTGTCCGCCTCGAACTCACACCGCAGGGGACCGAACTGACGCAGACACGGAAGAGTGTCCCTGTAGCGGTGCGACGTGCACGCTTCAATAGGTGGGTCACCGCTAGATGGCGCAAACAAACGTGCTGGGCGTGGCGCTCGCATATGGCGTTGCGTGAGAAACGTGTGTTTTACTTTGTTTACACGGTGTTAGTGGTGGACAATTCTATCCGTGTTTGACCTAGTAAATAAGATGGCTCAGCTGACACAAGTCTGTCTGCTGACAGGAGAAGGCAAGCAGACACCGGGAGGCCATCATCGCTGTCTGTCGATTTGTCTGAGCGGAGCTGCCGAGCCGCGATGTCGTACGACACCGTGCAGCCTGACAACGGCGTTCATATCTCCTTGATCTGCCCCGGTCTGGGGGTGTTCCCTTTTTTGTCAGCTCCGGGTCTGTATCATCGCGGTGCCGACACCGACGTTCCCGACCGGATCAGCACAACCAACGCAAAATTGGTAGTCCCCGCCACTCGGTCGCAACCAGCCGGTTGACAGCACGGGCGACGAGTGCAAGCTTACCCGGCGGTACTGCTCTGCACGGAGGCCTGGACTGTCAGCTGAGGGCAATTATGGCAGCTATTGCCACCTTTCACTGTCGCGGAAGATAGTGACAAATGCGACACCACGACTGGGTAGGGGAATCCGTAGCGGGGTAGCTGTCGAGCTTGGGTGCGAATGGCTCTGCAGTTCACCTATTCATGGTTCACTAATGCTCACGCCTAAATTACCAACGCAAGGAAGTCGACACTTGGTAATGAACAGCTGCTAATAAAGTTCTTTTTATTTGTTTATCTGTGTCATAAATGCACCAAAATACACCTCAGTACAAAGCTATTTCAGTATTCACACTTGCCACACACAAAAATGACAGGCAACGATTGCAGCCGAACGTTACCTACAACGCCGCCGAAAAACGCCGTCATGGCAATAACCAAAGAAACCATCGCCATTGGAACACAACGGCACAGCTCGACAGCAAGCAGCCAACCGAGAGGTCGCATCTCAGACATAAAATCCTGCTGGACGCCCATGATCTCATGCGTGCGGCAGCCGTCGGTAGGTCGGCCGGCGCCGCGGCGCCTCGCCGGACGGCGGCGGAGGGCTCCGACCCGTGCGCTACTCGCTGCTGGAGGTGCCGGCGCCGTTCCGCGTGGGCCGGCGCGCGCCGTGCGGCCGCACCGTCACCTCCGACTTCCCCAGAGAGGCCATCTTCTGCACGTGAAGCGGGTATGGCTGGGTCACGACGCCTGACCGGTACAGCTCCTGGAGACGCAGCGCGTGCAGGTCTTTACAGCTGCCGGCGATACTGGGAGGGGGGGGGGGGGGGGGGGGAGCGGTACAGCTGCTGGAGGCTCGTGCAAGGTTCTTAAGCCCCTGGGGACAATGTGTCTTGGGGTTAGTACAGCTCCCGATCACACCATGTCTGGAGGTCAGTACAGTTCCTGATGACACCACGTCTGGAGGTCAGTACAGCTTCTGATGACACCATGTCTGGAGGTCAGTACAGCTCCTGATGACACCATGTCTGGAGGTTAGCACAGCTCCTGATGACACCATGTCTGGAGGTCAGTACAAATACTGATGACACCACGTCTGGAGGTCAGTACAGCCCCCGATGACACCACGTCTGGAGGTCAGTACAGCTACTGATGACACCATATCTGGAGTTCAGTACAGCTACTGATGACATCATGTCTGGAGGTCAAGTACAGCTCCCGATGACACCACGTCTGGAGGTCAGCACAGCCCTTGTGGACGCCGCATCTGGGATCTGCACAGCCTCTGATGACACCATCTATGGACACTGACAGGTCGGCCATGGTGTGCTGGGGAACATAAGCGTAAATCACGACTGCAGTTATTTTTTAACGTTGTGGCTTGGGATCAATCCACGGCCATAGCCATCGATCTCCAGGTGCAGTTTGAAGAAGGCAGTGTATGGGAGTGGGTAAGCCATGACCGCACATGCACACTGTTTAAATTGCCATGTTCCGCCTGCTAGTTTTACGAGCGTGCGCATATTTCCGTGCTCAAAAATGCTCCAGTCTTTCAGTTTGATTCATAATGATCTGCATGTGTGGCTTCGGGTTTAGAGCACCTGCTAAGCATAGCTTGTCGCGTGCGCGCTGAGCCCATCGCCCAAGTCGTGCCGACCAGTTCAATGGATAATCTTGTCCGCGCCCTTTCACCAGAAATAAATGCGGAGGATTCCACGTGCCGCAAAATGCTGCGACACGGCCGCCCCGGGCCTGGGTTGACCCTCGTTGGCCGGCTGCCAGCTTACCGTCCTTTCAGTCGGGCCAAACAATACGTCCACTCTGGGGCTCGTACCCAGTGCCGTTAGACTGCGAGTCCAGCGTCTTTCCCCTAGACCACGGGAGCTACAGTTGTGACACGGTTGTCTACAGATAGTGATACAAGAGAGGTGTTGAGCTCACGGTTTTTCGGTATCATGAATGCAGATCTGTCATCCTGACACTCATCGACCTCCAATGCATCAGGAGGTATTGGCCTATAGACATGATCAAGCAAACATGGGTTATATTGTCAATACTCGACGCTTCAAGCTGTCCTCATGACCAAGAGCGCTGACTTCAATCGTTGCCATACGCACGACTTAAAACGTCCAGTAGTGACAATATAACTAATGTTTGCTGGATTGTTACGGCTTTAAACAGGTACCTCCTGTTGTATTGCAGGTAGATGACTCAGCATAAGAACCCTGAAAAACAGAGCAAGCACGCATTGGATAGCAGCGTTGGAGATACAACTCGAACGCCGCACATTTACGCTGCCGCTTCCACAACCAAGTCCAGGCACAGCATCTAAAACTATCGTGCCTTGTAACTCTATTGCAGCTATCCGTATCTCGAACTGGTTACTTTTAAATAGCTACTGCTAACTGGAGTTATGTGGTCTCTTCCCCGCGACTTCATTTCAACTCGGACGTGTACAACTTCAACACGGCCGTTGCCCATTACCTGATGCAGGGACGAAAACCCTTGCTTCCTTCCCTGCTTTCAGCCTTACATGTCTCATCCAGGAAGGATACTAATCGCACTCAGCCCTATGTGCCCCATCCAGGGAGGAGGCGGCTCGCTCTCAGCACTCCGCACCCCATCCAAGGTGGAGACTGTTCGCTCTCAGCCTTACACGCCCCATCCAGGGAGGAGGCGGCTCGCTCTCAGCACTACGTGCCCCATCCAGGGAGGAGACTGTTCGCTCTGAGCGCTACATGCCCAATCCAGGGGGGAGACGGCTCGCTCTCAGCACTACGTGCCGTATCCATGGAGCAGACGGTTCGCTCTCAGCCTTACATGCCCCATCCAGGGAAGAGGCGGTTCACTCTCATCCTTACATACCCCATCCAGGGAGGAGACAGCTCGCTCCCAGCTGGCCTGGACTCAGCCCGCTCACCTTCAAACTGCCGATGACGTCCTTTCCGACCAGAGAGACCTTCACGTCCAGCTCTGTGCCGGTGAGGCGCGGCACCTCGGTGGACGCATGCGTCGTCTCCACCTGCGCATGCCAGATGAGCTCGGCTCAATTTCAGCAACGTAGCCAACGTGGCAGTGGCCACGGAACGTTCGACACAGACGCTCAGGCGGACCCTGCCGGTCGCTGCATAGCTGCGCTCATGTCAGTTGTTGTGCCTTGTTCATCGGCCGTCTGTTCATACGGTCCCAATCGCATGTGCACGTATCATTTCATGCATGCACAGGCGTTCGCATTTACACAGCTGGCCCTCTGCTAACATATCGTTGATAAACAAGCTGGAAAGTAGCATGTGTCAGAGTATGTGACGCGTGCACATACAATTATATGCTTTCCCGCCGCACACGGGACGCATCTCGAGGGAAACCTTGAACGCAACGCTGGTCAGGCCGTGCGACCTGACTGAGGCATCACAGTGAGGTCGGCTGCGGGCAGACGCCGGATCGGGCGACGTCACGAAGCCGAGGTGTCGCCGACACCGGCGCGTCAGCCAGCTCACGTTGTAGGTGATGTTGGAGATGACCGGCAGCTCGGCGCCAGCCGGGCCGAACATCAAGTCGGCCAGTTGGTGCCTCTGCGACATGGCCAACGCCTGGACACGGCGCGGTAAATATCAGTCAGCAACCATGTGGCGGAGTGGAAAATGTATGGTTAGGTGGCTTGGATTTCCAATGAAGTGCAGATTAGAATGAGTTATACAGGTGGTTCTTAGAAGCCTTATTTATACCACATCCACAAATGATGCACTTCTATTAAATGTAAGCATTGGGCAGGTGACATTTGCAATTTCAAGGTTGATTGTTGTGCTTTACATATTAGTTACATTATCTTTACTTCTATTTCTTATGTTCATTTCATGTTTTTCATACTCCAAAAAACTAGCACCATAAAACAAAACAAATAATTACACTCAGAACTGTGGTTTTATTGTGTCATTTTTAATAGGCCTAAGTGCTATTTCACCTATGGCGCTTAGGCACTTTTCCCTTTGAATAACGGACGGGATGAAATCATGCTGGTGGTCTGAATCTCACTGACCATGCAGAAATACACAAAAATCACAACTTACAAGGTCATCATAATATGCTAGCTTAGGCAGTCTGACAAATGGACCTCTGTAGCTATAGTTGCACATCATCTGCTTCATTGTGCACTCATATCCCATGCTGACTTTTCAGTACATGAAAAGCTGAAGTACATTTGAGCACATGACAAAGTCAGAAAAATCTGCATCTGCTAATGCCACAAACACTATGGGTCTCCACACCCCTGGACTGTAGCTAGATAGAAAAAGATATAGTGAAGTCTAGCATGGAAAGGTAAAGACAGCTTTGTGTGAGAGCAACTATTTCATATATTTTCTTCCATACCAGGAATGGCATTCTGGGATTTTGCCATGATATGGTACAACATTTCCAGCATGAGCTGCCCACCATCAACATCTGAGAGCATATATCCTGCATCCATGATGCCTAGCTGTGTGCTAGTACCACCTGTGACAAATTACTTCAACATTTTCTATAAATCATGCGTGGAAGTGGAAGTGTGAATGCTTAAGTAAATAAATGTTGAATTGTAATGCCTTTGAATAATGCTAAAAGATGACAACCAAACCAATTGAACTTAAGCATAGACTAGTAATTGTCCTACTTCCAACAACTAATGCAAATTGGCTCAGGGTTTAACCTGAAGGTAATGCCATCAATGAAAAGCTGGGATGAAGGCTAACAATTCAACTCATTGGAAATATATAAGATACATCTACACATATGGCCCTCCTTGTACACCTGTCTTTTAAAAATCATGTCATCTACATATAATCTACACCTACATGAATTACCACTGATGTAATGAATTATTTTTTAGACAGAATATGTCTCCTTGCCAATACACAAACAAAAGTTGCTGGAGATGTGGTTGTGTGGAGTTTAGAATAAAATGCCTTGTGAAATGGCATAGCTTTATGTGTCATGTTAGAGAAGTGATGTCTATAATTTTGTGTAATGTAAATTATGAAAAGCAGGATTCTGAAGCATCACAACTGTCTAGCAAAACAAAATGGGACAACCAACTGCAAGTTGGCATCTAACATGTTGTGCTATGAATTGTATGTAGTTCCATGTGCTAAATGTAGTTCCACTTGCTACAAAATGTCCTGGTAATTCACCTGGCCACAGATGTATTGTCAGCATTGTTTTAATTTTTGCAACATCACTTTGTGGTACAACTGATTCATCACTTATGTTTGGTGTACAGGATATCTAAACAAAGAAAATAAAGCCACCTTCACTTCCTTCTATTTTTATAATGCATCCCAGAAATGATAACATGACTACAGTATCTTGTCTTCCTAATCAATTAAATTAAAGTTCCCTGTGAAATGACAATTAAGATCAACTAAGGTGACAACCTCAATACCAAAGCTATTACCACCACTTTTGGATGGCTTAAAGGCAAAATCAAATTTTACTGAATCCTGAAACATGAACCTGGACCAGTGTTAACTAGCCAAAAAGATTGCTTCTGGTAAAAGATGGATCTAAATCTCTGGGATGTTCCTCTTACCAAACCAACCTCCTCAGATTCTGCATGTGTGCTCCCATGCCATTTCTCTGGTTCACTTATCTTAATGAGACACAAGTTATCATTTTACTGCAACACAAATATGCCTACTGCCAAAGTACCCAACCACATGGCCTGTGACTCAGAATTCAGAGAAGTTAAACATCACAGCCAGTCTCTCATGAGCCAGTTGATTAAAAAAAAGCAATGACAAAACATGTGCAACCACTTCTAAAGATACTAACAAGTGCTATACTCAACAGGTCTAACCTTTAGGATCCAGCCGAGCATAACTTGTGAAGATAATATTCAGCCATCTAACCTTACAGTGTACTGTTTGAAACGGTTCAGAGATTTATCAAACGTGAATGCCTTCATCTACAACCAAGCTGTGCAGCAAATCTATTCTCTTTTCAGTATTCGATCACCCATCTTTGACGATTAAAAGGAATGAAGTACATATGAAAATACATGCATCCACGAGCAATAGTTGTCTATTTCACCTTGTTTTGCAAATATTCCAACACCGACCCAGCGCTTTAAAATCTACTCACCGCAAAGTAGACTTCAACTAAAGAGGTTTTGCATATTCAAAACTGACCGCTCAGCATTTGCCTACACTTCGCAGGTTTGAGCTCAAAGAAGGCCGCTAAACTACAGGTGCTCAACCGAGCTTCAAAAAACTGCTTCGCGAATTACGTCATATTTTTCGTTTATCACACGTCACCAGTCCACCCTTGGCAACGCACTGTTTTGTCATATTCCCTAACTATGGTGGCATTAGGTCGCCATAGTACCATTTGTTGAAGAGGATGGTTTGTGTCGAAAATGCGGTATGGAAGGCGGAGCCGACGTCAAACAAACTTTAAATTAAATTTGGCTTATTTAAATATTGGGTAGTGTGCCTTACGATAAGTCGAGAAATGACCGACATGCATTTTGCCGAATTTTCTTTTACCGAGGGCTTTCAGCCCGATGTTTCTTTGTCGACATGCCTTTTGCCGCTGTGTCAAAATAACGAAATGTAAAAAGCCGATCACCATTACACCTACGCATTAATTCATCGACATGTCCAGCTTACGAAATGTTTTGAGTCAAAATGCAACCATATTCGGCGAATACCAATTTACGGGCATGTTGCTGGTTGAATGCTTATTCGCTGAAATTTTATTTTGATTTATTGTCGATAGCCACAATGTTTCTTGGATGAACGCTTTGTCTGGCATGCGCTGTAGTTGAATGTTAATTGCTGAAACATTCTTAAGTCGGCGGCTTATTTGTTGACATGTAGTTAAGTAGCATGTTATTGGTCAAAATGTTCTTTAGTGGAATACTAACTGCCAGAATGTTCTTTATTGAATGATGATGAACCGAAAGTTGTGTAGTCTAATTCTATGCGCCAAAATGCTGTTAATGGGCTGTTGGTGTGGTCTCTTCAAAAGGTATTTTGTGAAGGTTCAGTTGTGGCGCAGGCTGGTTTCATTTAACCTGCATTGGCATCCACGTTGTCAGATCAGATAAGGTCATAATAAATATCCCTGGATCCGTCGCCCATGTAGCTCCAATGATTTGTCAGCATGGACAGGTGAAAAAGAAGCCCCTCTGGTCTCTTTCATCTCATTCTGTTTAGGCGTTGGCGGAAACAGTTGTGGGGCGTTTATAAATAACGACACGCGTATTGGCGAATTTTCTCATTCCTCACCTACTTTTATTGCTACGCCTGTTTCCATAACTATCCCAAGTATCAGGGATATTGATTCCGCTCCACCAACCAACTCCCGCCAATGCGCACTGTAATTTATCGACGACCTGCACAGTTTGCGCTGGTTAGCACTTCAGAAAATTGTAATCGTAAAGTTACCTTTCCACAAAATGAATCGGGTTACTAGATCATTCGATAAATGTTGGTGCTCTTCCCAAATCGCTAGTCGTCAAATTGGCCTGTTGACAATAAGGCATTAGGACAGCTGAGCATTCAGTGGTTTTCCATTCATGTAATTGTCATTCGCTCCTTTTCTATTTCGGTCCACTAACATTCCTTAAGCTATCGCTTCGACCAAATAGTTTTCGGGCAGTAGGCATTTTTAATTATTTGTGTATCGGCAATTGACGTGCTGTAAAAAGGCATGTTGCCAATATGCATCTCACCTTTTTTAGGCTTGGTTGCTAAACATGGCGGCAAAAAAGGGCGGCAGACCGCATTGAGGTGTTTCACAATCGGTGACATAGCAGTCGCTTAAATATCATTCTGCAGATTGTCCTGGAACCGCATCCCACCACCTTGCTCTCAGCATGCTTCACTCTTCATGGATGGTGATAAGGGCAAAGTGGGTTTGTTTAAAGGGAAGGTTTCATATCTTGAGATCTTAAGGCAAGCATCAGTGTAATGACATAGGCTCATTTATAAAGATGAGTATTCTTGTAAGTGGTTAAAAGTGCCCGGGATAACAAAATTTATTCACAAATTTAGTAAATATGCCTTTCAATACGTCATGGTTTAAATGCGCCATGGAACGCTTGTATGACAGCATTCCGTTGTAATTCTCCAACCTTCTGAGATGTGGCCCGCGGCGATGCCTGGGTCTGTGCTGATCCAAATATCGCTAGGTCATCGCGTTTTGGCCCTGTTTCGGGATGTTCTGCATATCTGTCCATGAGTTTAAGGTGCTAACTTGTATTCAAATATTCGGTTATAATGATTTTCTTAGTTTTATTCTATTACAAATCAAATTTCCGTAATAACTAGGAAGTATGTGTGATTTCTTGTATTATCTAGCAGAAAACATAGCCTGCATTCCAGCTCAGCATAACTTGTACAAAAGTGGATGAGAGCCCATTAACGGCCATTTCATCGGAAGTCGTGTTCTTGAGCGCATGATACGAACGGCTCCGCACTGATACTTTTCTCGACCTTGAGCGCCATGTGACCGGTAGAATGACAGAATTTGAATGGCGCTGCTATGGGTCATGGATGCCTGGGTAACCTCGAAACAGCTTACACATCTTTGTGAGTGTGAAGCTCAGAAACTAGCGGATTTTAGGCGTTTTGAAGGACAGGGTTGTAAACTGCATCGAATGACCTTCAAGACGGCTTTTTAATTCAAAATCCCACACAAATGTGAAACATTACCTTTAACCACGCAAGGTTGACGGCTCACTTCTCGGCGCGCAGCTGCAGGGTACGGGGAGGGGAACGACTGTACTTCCCTTCATGAACAGACACGTAAAACAATAAAACAGGCGAGCGCACCAGCACCGGTAGCATGCGGTTTGCGAAACCGTTTGCCCGCTATCCACTGGTAAAGACTTCGCGGACAACGATGTATGGATTTCCGAGTTGGGACTTGCTGCAATGCTCCGCAAAGTTGCATGCAGTTTTTAAAGATGAGCATGGAGTCCAGAGGTCACCAGTAACAGAAATGCTGGTAAAACTATATACGTGCTTTTTATTGGTGTTGATTCGAAGGAGATGGATTAGGTGCCTCCTGAGGTTGGGGCTGGGTGCATGGATGGCGCAGCGAGGTGGCGTGGTCGGTGCTGTGGGATGTTTAAAGAGTTTAAACAGCGTTGCTTGCATCATCTTATACCCCCACAAGGTCAAAAAACGGACAGCATATTGCTAATTGTTAGCAAACCCGGATTTCGTCACAAAGTATTGCACAAAACTTGAATTGGGGAATCTTGGTCTCGTCTTTAAGGCGGGTGTTTCCATGACCCCTAAAACTGGGACTCGGAAGAAAGCCCAGATTTTTTTCAAAACAGGATTTGTGAAACGTTGCTCAGCCTGCTGTAAATGTGTCGCCATGATCGTTGAAAGCCAGATTTGAAAGCAAGTTCAGATTGAATGATACCACGTGAAAATTAGGCTGACGCACCCCATACAATTTGTTCACTGAAGACGGTCACCAAAAGCCACGCAAAGGGAGAGCGAGCCCACCGCGCCAAGGTGGATGTCTTTCGTGACATTCGCCGACGGAAGTCCACCAGCGGTGACCCGAATGCCTGCCCGCATCGCAGCTCTCCCAGGTGTACGCAAGTGTACATACACGCCTGTCTTCCGACCGGAGGAGCAGACAGATAGTGGTCATGCGCCATATAACGTAGTGGGGAGGGCGTCCATGGTAGAGGCCGGGGAAGTGTGGCCGCGGGATGCTCACTCCTGGAGCTGAGTTTGATCACAGGTGAGAGTGGTGCTCTGGAGCTCCGTGTGTAAGACTACATTGAGCTCTGTATACTGAGCTCCGTACTGTGTGCACATTGAGCTTTGTATACTGCGCAGGTACGAGACTGGAGCTCGGGGGTTCGGACATTCTGCGAGGCGCGTCCAACCGCCTCCTGTCCGTGTCTGTTCTCTCCCGGCGGAGGCAGGCCGGTCCCAAGGGACCAGCCTTCGTCGTGTTGCGTGATGAGCCGGCGATCCAGGTCAGGGCTCGGAGATGCGTAGCAGCGGTCACTGTGTCAAGGTCGCGCAGCCCTTCCGCCGCGGCTCCGCCATCGGATCTGGGGCGCTCCCGGTCGGTAAGTAAATATCCGAGACGGATTGGCCTCTGGTGGCAGAGACCAGCCTTCGTTTTTGATGCAGTAATGCAGCAGGTGACCCATCGTTAAATGTATCGAGCACCTGGTCGCGGTTGAGAGGAACGGAAAAACGTAGGAACGTGCCGAGAAGAACGTAAGCAGGATTTTGCATTGGAGCGAGGCAGATTTTTTAAAATTTGCTGAAAAGTGGTTAAGCGTGCCGCAGGGGTACACAATATCTTGCGTGTCGTGTAGAATGACATATTTTCCGTAGCATTTTCACGAGTCTGCCCGGAGTTTTATCTGTTAACATTATGCAATTATTAATAATTGTCCTGCATTTGGTAAGAGGTGCATCCGAAGGCTACCATGCGCGTACGCCCCTGCTTCAAATTATGAGTACCTAAATATATTTCGGCTAACGAATGCACACTATGGGTTTTTATGAGTTATGATACCGGCGAATTCGGTTCATTCATTTCGCATGTCATGCAACTAACGGTGTGAATGTGTGAAAAGCCTCGCACGCTCGGGAACAACACGTTACAGACGCAATAAGTGGAATTATGCCGTGTTTTGAGTAAATAATAATGCCCTAGTAACTGTATTTAAGGATTACATGCACAGGTCAAAGTAAGGATGTAAGGGCTTACATGCGTTAGTGAACGAGTTTTTGGCTCCTTGTTCAATTGGTGATGCAATGGCGTTGGAAATTCACAAGAACGCTTACAGTTTACCTAGGAATGACTAAGGAGTGGTAGTTAACACAGGATTGTTATGCATCTGTGTTGATGAGATTCTGAACTGGTAATCTGCTCAAGGCAATCTGTGGTGAATCGTAATGACAACACACGACTTATCAGGTAATATTCCAGATTGCAGGTTATTGCATCAAGGAATTAAGTGTTATCATCTTGCTTAGTTTTGCTTCAGTCTTTTGTGTTTTCGGAGGCCGAGGGATTGAAAATATTTCACAAAACGACAGCCCTGCGCTAACGTGTCGTAGATATACCAAAGATAGATGCATAGGTAGATCCACTGGAATGGGAAGGGCCAACCGTCCGATTAGTCAGAGCCTTAAGGGGATAATGAAAGCGTTTGAACTTTTTTAAAGACACTGTTTCGTTTCCCCCGCTTTTTTGGTCGCCGTGCGCAGCGTCCTGACAGCAGTCACCAGTCATGAAACGATTGCTTCTCTCGAAACCTGCGCATGGAATAAAAACGTCGTGCCAGGTTGCCAACAAAATTATTTTAAAGGCTAGCATTCCGGTTGACATTGTTAGTCGAAATATAATTCACCATTTCCGGTAATTAATAAAGATGAGCAGGCAGAACATGATGCTCTTTCAGCTGCATCACTAGCCATTCATAACCACTGTCAGATAGCTGGAGTGGGCACAAAGCCATAGGTCCTTCGAGCCTTTGGCCGCGCAGCGCATTTTCTGAGCAGTGACGGGGTCGAGAGAGAGCAAACGGTTCGCATTAGCGGCCAGCTGCCGAGCGAAGCGCACCACGTGCAGGGCCCCACGTGCAGTCGCAGTGTAACGCTACGCTTGTTGTGACTTGTATAACGTTTGTACATGTTTTCACCTTACCTAGATATTATGCATGCAAGTGCAGTCAGGTACACCTTAGAGAGGGCATCTGATACTTATGTAGGCCATGAATCGCTTGGTACGGGTGTTGGTGCACGAGATCATGAAGTGACCATGATTATGAAACACTTTTTACAAACAGTTTAGAAGCATATCATGTTGGCAAATTCATATACGCCAAAAATAAAACACTTTTTACACTCCGAGCCTTGAAACTGAAGCTGACCGGTCGGTTACTTTGGCCCCACAGAAAACAACAATGCATGGTGGTGCTGGAGTGAGGCGAGCAATCTTATCAGTCCGTTCGAAATATGATATAACTTATAAACATATAACTAATATAATATAACTTATAATGTCAGAAGGCGTGGGACGGGCGAACCACTCAGATGCGGCATCGACATATGCGAGTTATATTGGTTTATCTGGAGAGAATTCGAGCCTAACACATCTTTTAGTTATTTAGTTGCTTATACATTGATGGTTTTCAGGGTTCGGCTGTGTTCCTTAGACTCGGAATCCTGAACCTTAGGGTGCGAAAAACCAGTATTCAGGATTCGGGTCCCAGCAAGATTCGAGTTATGTTAGTCCGTATCATCATCTCACGATAATCCCAAATGCTCATGAAATGTTCATCCAAAACATGAATGCTCATCAAAAACGTGATAGGTCAATACACGACTGAACAATGAGCCACCGCACTTGACTTGTTTGCATAATTATGGTCATTAGATACCTCCCAATCCGCTTATTATATGGTAAGGCACACGTCTACAATGCGGCATTGCTGGAAGACTAGGAGACATGAAAACGTCCTCCTCACTATATGACCAGGCACACGTCTACAATGCGACATTGCTGGAAGACTGGAAGACATGGAAACGTTCTCATCGCCGCGTGTCGTCGACGTTCTATTTACACGCCATCTGCCATGACCGTGTCAAGGTCGGTTGACTCGTGGGATACTAGGTCAGTGGTGGATGGCCGCAGGCACTATCTGGGTCAGCAGCGCCGGGCCGGCCGCCGGCACCGTTTCGCTGTCCAATAACGGTGCGGGTGGCTTCGCTGAAAAGTGATAGCCCCGTTATAAATCAAGGCCATATGATTCCACTCGTCAGAGTGTGCGACTCTCCCGGGCCAGGCTCTGATAGGAGACACAAGGTTTGTGGAAAAATGAAGATTTGGCAAAGCGATCCAGATGGAAATATTGAAGGAACGCGATGGCATGTGCTAATACAGTCTTCCACTCAGCAAACTAGCAAGGCCCGGCATGAGACGGGCGATGCAGCTGAACGACCTGACGCGTATGACGCGTAGAAAGGAGCAGGGCCTGACGACCAAGGTCCGACAAAGGTGTTTTTGCTGTTATTTTTATTTGTTTTTACCAAGTGGAAATTGGTGGGCATGGTACACAGTTCACAGGAGCAATTTTTACGCTAGCATTAACCTTTTACACGGTGACATTATTAGACAGCAACAAATTCGATGCCTAATCTGAAATGCGCAAAAAAAAACATGATAAGCAGGGGCGAAACAAACTGTTTGTCGTCAGTTCTGTCAAAACAACAGGGCAAATTTTGCTTTGGAGGCGTTTTTGTTTCGTCATTATGAGCCTAATCGTCATGTTATGTTTGCGACTTTGGTTCCACAGGAACAAATAATAAATGAGCGCAAACGTAACGTAATTGATCGTAAAATTAGGATTTAGTACCAAGTTACGAAACAAAAACACTTCGGCAGCAACGTTTTTGATACAGCCGACGACATTCCATGAGGTTCGCCCTTGTTAATCCTGGTTTTCATGCATTTCGAGCTTGGTACCAAGATTACATCCCTGTCTTGTAATGCTAGCGTGCAAAGGGCAAATATTTGTGTGACAGGCCATGTCAGCGGTCAGTGGTCTCCGTGACCGATCAGCGAAACGACTCGCAAAGCTCTCACGACATGTAAGGGGAAATGCAGCGCTGCGGTGGTGTTGAAACGCTGCTGCGTGTGGGCTAATTACACCTGAAATAAGCAAGAAGGCCTTAGGCTCTGGTTTTTTGGTACGGTTACATCGGAGTTTTCATGCTGACAATAACTGAAATTTTGCTTCAATGCAGTAGGAGGTACTGGTCAAGCAATGTCATCAAGGAGACTGATAAAGTGTCAAAACTCGACGTTTTAGGACACGTTTCACGCGGGACAGGCAATTGCGCCGCCTACAATTCACGAAACTCTTTTTCACCTCTTTTCTTATCGCTTTATTCCAAGTTTCTCTCTTCCATGTACTGCCATTGGTCTAACGCTGCTACTGTTTCCATTGTTGTCATGTGGTGTCCCTGATTTTAGATATTGGTATTACTCGAGACTCATTCTCTGGACCCCTCATCTCTCCTGACTCGCCCTCTGTGTCCCTCATCTCTCCCGGTGGTCACGTCCCTGGGCTCTCACCACAGACATCTGCGAGCTGTTCAAAGAGCAGGCTGTTGCGGAAGAGCGTAATATAACCCTTTTCGACACAGATTACACTCATAGAATGCGGCGCCTGGAAGCAGCCATTAATACGAGATCCGAACACGAGAAGTGGCAGCGGCAACAGCTTTGCTTAAGTGTTTTCGGTAATTTGGCCTCAATACTTTCGCAATGCTCTGGTCTCAGTGCAAAACCGCTAATTATTGAAGATTCATTAGTTTTTTGGACAAAAAGCCAAATTTAAGAAACCCGCAGCCGGCCATTTTTTAACCAGTGCCACTTGCAAGCTAAGCGCCCTGAATTCACTGTGTCTTTCGCTCTCTTCGAGCCGAGTACAGCGTTGTTGTATGATAACAACGGGTCTGCAGAAGATGAAGACAATAAGTAATACAAAATAGGAGACAACGAAAGGTTTCACGTAGTGATGATTGAAAGGAGTTATGCTTGACGTTCAGTTTGGCTTTGGCTGCTTCACGTAGAATGTCAATAGTGCCTAGAAGCTCAAGCTTGACACGTGAAGTTGATACGATAGGTGAAGCTGTAGTGCATGGGCGGATTTTGTCCACCTCGAAATCCAAGCCATATTTTCACACCTACACATTTGTATAGACTACCCCGCCGCAATGTATAGACTTGATGCCGTCAGAAGTCAAGCGTGGCTAAAAGCAGGTCGATTCGGTGTACTGTCTTGAAGGAAATGGTGAATTCGCCACATAAATCGCTAGATAAATCATTAACTTCAATGACGTTTCAAAGAACGCCGATCAGAACAATTACGTCACGCAGCGTGCAATAATCAGTGAGCGATCCAGAGGCAGGGAAGAGAGAGAGAGAGAGAGAGAGAGAGAGAGAGAGAGAGAGAGAGAGAGAGAGAGAGAGAGAGAGAGAGAGAGAGACGCATTTGCCCGAAGGGCCCTACCCTATTATCGGAGCGCTTCATGCCCTGCCTGCACTCTTGGTCGATCAGAGACCTTCCAAACATCCTTCCTATTCGCCCAGAAGACCCCATGGTATCCCCGCGGCTCTATCTGTAAAGTTTCCAGACTGCCGTCGGCTGCGCAGGGGCGTATCACATTGGTATCGGAGTCTTTCTCCCTATTCGGAGAGTCCTGCACTGTTGCTGGTTTCATTTAAGTTACCTCGACGAAGCACTCGATGCTCGGAGGCCCTCTAGATAAGGTCAGGGCCCCTTCCCTTTGCTATCATTTCATTTTCATTCGGAGGCCCTACACCCTTGTCGGGATCCTTTCTGTTACTCTGCTCGGGAACTGATGGCCGCACGGTGGCGCGCTACGTAGGTGTTCGCCACTTCATATTTTTTCGGAAGACCCCACGCTGCTGTTGCGTTCCCTACAATACATTTGCCTTGGCACTCTTAAACGCTCAAGGACCTTTTACACTGGTTTTGGGTTCCACCCGTTTGCTCGGAGGGCCATGTGCTTTTGGCCGGGCCCTGTGTGCTCACCAGCAGGAATACTCCCAATGGTTCAGAGGCCTGCAACGTTGGTCTTTGGTTCTTGTCGTTTGCTCGGAGGACCCTGCATTGTCGACGAGGGTCTCTGTATTAACCAGTCGTGGCACGCTCGGTCGCCTAGGTGCCGCCCGTATTGGGATATATGGGCTTGCGCTTCCCATGTTATCGGAGCCCCCACGCTTCACGGAGCCTCTACAGGTAACTCGGCTGGGGTACTCTTGATCGCTTCGGAGCCCTTCACATTGGACATGGGCCCTTCCCATGAGGTCAGGAGCACCTTAACCTGTTTCCGAAACCGCCACATGGGGTTGCGAGCGCCGACGCTCCACCACTCATGGCATATCGCCTACTCGCGTTTACGGACCAATTTAATGCATGCACATAGGTCCGAGATCTTCAGGCTGACATCATGCTTTAAGGTGTTAGCCACAGATGCAGCATACATACATGGTGCGATGAGCTTTACTCCTGAAACAATATTATGCTTCGCCGACGTGGCATAATAATTCCCCTTGGTTCTTGAATTTGCTGCACCCATCGTAACCGTATGAGTGCACCACTTCGCAACAGAGTTGAATGCCGACACAGTTCTCACTCCTTCACCACACTCAAATCGAAAGGCTTTTAATTCGCCTTTAGCTAAAAGCTGGCCCAATTGCCGACTAGCCGACTTAGCCGTTGGCAACCGGCTGGCCACAACCAACCTTGAGGTTAAGTGTCGTGCTTGATTTCGATGGTACCTAGCAGGCAACTTTCTCATTTTGCCACATCTTCTCCCGAAACTTAGCCTCAAAGTGGTAAGATCCACCACGACCTGAAGAATATGAACGCGCTCTATGTGCGCCCATACGTGCCACGTCGTGTTTGATTGGGCTGTGCACAGCAAGTTGGTTTCACATATTACAAATAGGAAACGTAAACATCTTAAAATGCTATGGGCGTCTTTGGGAACCGCTCATTGCAACAGATTTTTGATGCTGCGGGAAGTTTCCAAGTGCAAAATGTTTTCTACGAAAATCGAACACGGCACATGCATTCATACAAGAGCATGTGCCCTAGAAGTCCTTCGACCATTGAGATCTATTGCCTGCATATTGAATTATACGAATCTTCTTAGAATGCCCACACCACAGGCAGGCAAACAGAAAGCAATCGTCTAGGCAGTTAGCTCTTGAGGGCGCTGCATTGGAGAAACTGGTGGTTCATTGTGGACAGCTCTTCGCACAGAGTTGCGTGAATGGGCTCGCACCTACGAGAAGCGTTTCATCAACACCAAATGGCCAACCTTCACAGCTTCATCTGCACCGCACCGCGACCTCCATCGCCTGAATGGGGTTATGGTCCGAAAAACTCGCTCATCCTGGCACGCCGGCGGTACCTGTCTGTTATCTCGCACCTGTCGCTGTTTGTGCCTGTAGCTAGGGGCGTAACCACACATTAAAGGTTACTGCGGTCTAATCTGCTTTGACGTTGTCCTATGTGTTTAAAACACACAAATAGCCCAATCTTCCCCATCGTGTCTGCGGGCCCGGACCTCACTGACCCCGGTGCCGGTTACGCCCAGGCCTACTGCGTTCCTGGGCAGGATGCGCGGAGGCCGAACATGCCGTGCACCAATCAGAGCCCTTCGTCGCATGCCCAGCCCACGCGGCCGGGCGAGGGCGGCTATTTGAGCCTGGGGATGCATGTGGTCGGATTCTGCGGAACCGGATTTCGTTATGGAGCCGCATTGGCCGTTTTGGAGGCACGCGGGATCAGTGGCCCCAGAGGAGATCAGAGGGGAAACACGTGATTTCGATCAGGCGTTTTTTTTTCTCGTTCATGCACTGCCGCAGCGGCGGCGCACACCACGCCTGCGCCACGGGACTCTTAGAACAGCCAGTCACCGATTATCCATGGTTTGGCATGGCATCTCGTTTTCCCGGTCCGTAGTGGAGCAAGGCCACTCTTATTCAGTCGACCACCTAGCCATCTAATTTTGTTCGATCTGAACGGACCCCTTGCGAACTGAACTGGAATGGACCAGCCTTACGTCCAGGCTGTCTTCGGCTGGGGACTGGGCTGCTGCGCTGGCTCAGTCACGTTACCACATGATACGATCGATTCCTTGCTGGTGCCTCGTAACAGCCCGCATTATGCTATTTCTGTTTACGTCATATCAAGCTATTTCGTCTGCCGGAGTGTATTTCGTCTGCCAGAGTGCTCAGAAACAATTACGGCGTTTGAAGATTGTATTGCCAAAGGCGCTGGTGCTGCAGGCGTGCGCTCGTCTGTGCTAAGTCACACCCAGTTCAGGGTGTGAGGCGGTGCGTTCGATGCTTAGAGTGCGACAGGCTTACGGATACACCACGACATACACAACGTCGCCACATGGGTAAAGTCTATCTTCTCATTCTGGATAATGTGCACGAAGGTCGTCCAACTAATAGCGATTATTTCGTATTTTGTGGGGTCTTTGGGGCCTAACTTATACGACCTCCAAAACTGAAACAAGGAAACCATTCTGACTGCACAGTACCCACTGCGCAATACGTAAACATTATTGATTGTACGATGATCACTGCGCAGAAACTGGCGGGATTTGTCAAAATGCTTACAAATGCATGCTGAGTTGCAAAACAAACAAGGTTAGATGGAGCTGTGGACGCATACACTGTTGCGAATGTCGCGTCACAATGATGACTCATCGTAACATGTCCGTCTGCCAGCTGGCGGCTGCATCTCAAACATCACGAATCTAGCGACGCAGATCCCTCACGCTACAATAAAACCCACGCAAACCCCCATCTGGGCTGGAACACCGTTCGCTCGCACCGACGCAAGCTTCTGAACTGGAACATTTCAGGCTGACATATGACATGGCAAAGTACATTGTCACCAGAATCACACAAGCCAACACCATACACCGCTGGCAGACCCACAAACACTCCCTCAGCGGGCTATACAAGTGCACAGGAAGAGTGCATGTGCGATAAGTGGAAAACGCGCCCCTGAAAGACGGCGTTCGAACCATTAAGGCGTGCTCGGTAACTACAATCACCGGATTGGAAGTCCTACACTCACTCACTGGCCGTAGTCCCGGTCAAACGGCACGACACCACGCTACGAACGACGCGAGCGGGACGCTGGCGCGAGACGCCACTGCGTGTGGAGTGCCGACACTGGTCTGTACAAGTCCCTGGTTACATCGCATCAGCGGAGACGGACGTTGTGCAGTCCCCACCTCCTCGGCAAATATGGCAGCTGCATTCACAAACGCATGCACGGTACGCCATGTGGGAGTCCGTGCACATGTCAAGGTCAAGAACGTAAAGACGATGCAACACCGATGATTGTGCAGACAATCAGTGCGAAAATCAATGGCCCATCTGATTATGTGACAGCTAGCACACACCTCAAAAACAGCCAGTCGGCTGCCGACGCTGCCGCAAATGTACACCGAGAATGTGCAGCTCATGTTAACCTCTCCCTATAAACACACCCACGGTCAGCGGCGGCGCACGCCTCCTCGTCCGGCTGCCGCTCCGCCCACCGCCCGGGGGCAGTGGATGCCGACCGTCCGGCTCCTTACGCTAATGACTGGATCCGAACCACTCATCCCGACCGGCGCTCGCGCCGGAGCCCGGCTCCCATACGAACTGGGGCCGCGCGCGGCCGCGGCGGCGGCGCCCGCCGACGGTGGCGCTCCCACCGCCTCAGCGGTCCGGGCGCGAAGCAAGGCCAGATGGCGCCGCCGTCGGATGGCGACGGGCGTACGCGTGACCGGCATACTTTCTCGTGTTGAAGCGGACCACTCCCGGGACAAGTACCCCCTAGCTCAATGGCGATCCCATTCCCGATTTTCTGTGGACGGGTCTGGAAAGCCGATCCTGGACACGAGATAGGGGCGAGAATGCGGGCCAGGGGTTGGGGGCCGCCGCCGCGTGCGCGCGCTGCAGCCGTGCCGCCGCCTGGCGGACGCCAGGCGGCAGCACCTGTACGCGAGTGACTAGGGCAGAACTCGTCGCCCGGGTGGACTTTGTTGGCCGTCGCGGGGCGAGAGACGGCCGTGCCAGGAGGCACAAGTCGGGACTAGAACCGCACTCCACACACCGCACGCGCTGCAAAGCCAACACACCACACACACACGTCTGTTCCTCCCTCATGGGAGTGTGTACATGACCAGATACAAGCTCTGAAATGGTGGTCCGGCTCTCTCCGACCGTACGACAGATCGCACCGTGTTTGCTTGGCTTTAGCTAAAACGTCAAAAGATCCTGCCGGAGCATCGTCGGACAAATCATGAACCAACTGAAAACGACTTCACGAACGCCGTCCCAGCTGGTGGCCATCATCACTCTCGGTGGGCTGTCGTCCTAGTGGCCTGTCGCCATGGCAGGCTGCTACATAACGCGATATCATTGATGCCAGCGCGCAACTATACACTCGCCTAACGCCGACGTACAACATAGTCCGGGCGAAGTTCTATGCTAAAAACATGGCACGGTGATGGCTCTAGCGCAAGTTTCTGAAGCCAAACGCCTAAGCGGACGCGATGACTGGTGTAGCCGAGATCTGTCAGTTCGGGGGACTCGATGCCTCCCAGATTTCCCAATCCGGGCCGGGATCCCTCGACGCCCACACAGATATGCGTTCGTGGGTATCGAGTCCTCCATATTCCCCACGGTCGGGGACCCTCGAGCCCCAGATCTGCGGTCGGGGGACTCGATGCCTCCCAGATCCAACGGTCGGGGACCCTCGAGCCCCAGACTGCGTTCGGGGGACTCGATGCCTCCAGATCCAAGGTTCGAGCCCAGATCTGCCGTTGGGGACCATGCCCCCAGTCCAAAAGCTCGGGGTCCCAGATGCGTTGTCGACAGAACAGACCACGACCCCAAGACCGGGCGGCTTCGAGGCTGCCTCAGCTCCACGCCCCGTTCCCACGCCCGCCTCCGGGTCGCCCTCCCCCCCCCCCCCCCGGTGGCGCCGGCGGCCGTCTCGTCTCCCGAGCCTTCCGCGCGGCGGCAGCGACCTCTGCGTCCCCGGCCCAGCTCGGCCGACTTCGCCTCACACCCTCGGCGCGGCCCTGTCACTACGAGCGGCGGAGGTGCCACCAGTGGAGCTCTGCTCGGACGTCAGTCGCCTGGCCTCGCCCAGTCGCCCTCCCTCCGCCGCCAGCAATGCAAACCCCTCCCCCCCCCCCCCCCATACACAGCACTCAGCCGTACCGTCCCTCAAGACGTGCAGCGGCGACAGCGGCGAGGTTCTGCGGCAGCGGCAGCGGCAGCAGCGGAGCCCTGTCGTTAGCCTACGAAGCCAGCTCCTCCAGAATCTCCTCGACGGTCTTGCGCTCCTTGCGGTACTGCTCCATGTAGTCTCGCGGGATGGTCCAGTCGAGCAGCAGCTGCACGTTGGCGCGCAGGATCTCCACCTCGTTGGCGCCCTCGCGGAACGGCGTCTTGCCGCCTGTCTCCAGCGAGTCCTTGAGCACCTGCAACGCCGTGCGCAGCGTCACAGTCCGGCTCGGCTAGCGCCAGTCTGGCCAAAGCAACGTCGCAGCCCCATTCATTCAGCTGCCAGCATCACCCTGACTGAGTTCCATACAGCCCTTTCCACCTCCGCCGGCCTCCCATCCCTGCCTCCCGCCAGCCTACCCGCCTCCCCCACCCCACCTCTGCCAGCCCTCTCCTCCCCGACTCCCACCAGCCCTCTCCGCCAGCCCTTCCTGAGTCCCAACAGCCCTCCTTGCCTCCCGCCAGCCCTACCCGCCTCCACCGGCCTTACGTCGTCGATGAGCCGCCGGCCAAAGCCGAACTTGAGCAAACGGGCGCTGGTGCTGATCTTCTTCATCAGGATGGCCAGGTAGCCGCGCAGCTTGGACACGGCCATGCCGCCCCGCGTGATGATCTCGGGCAGCGTCTCCGGCTCCAGGATCTCGGTGCGGTAGCTGTCCACCTTGCCGAACTCGGGGCCGCCGCCGCCGCCGCTCGCCTGGTACTCCGGGTGGTCCGTCTCCACGTGCCGCTCTCGCTCCGCCTTGGTCTGCGGCCGCGGCGCACCGGTCGTAAGGTCGCGTGACGTGATGAGGGCGCGGGGCACGTGTCACAGTGTAACAGGTGTGATGATGATATTAGGAGCACATGTCAAAGGTGCGATCACACGAGCAGGGGTGGACGACGCGAGTCGTGGTCACGGGGTACACAACAGCAGTGTGTGTTTTTACAGCATTAAAACCAGCCAACGTGCACTCACTCTTATGTCTGCAAACGTACTCCCACGTCGAAAAAGTAGGTGGCGCCAGAGTAGGACCAAGAGCACTCAGTCTTAGCCAGTCAAAAACATCGACGACGTTTCAGGGAACGCATCGTGTAGTGCGAAGCAAACTATTGCCAGCAGCAATCCGAGACACGCTCACTGAGCATTGCACGCGGGAAATGGGCCTGGCATGGGCAAAGTGGTACGGGTCGTTCCGTACCGGTCAGAACGCGGGACATACGCTTTCGCGAAATCCCCTTTACGCAATGGATGCTTCCTAGTATCCGTGATGGAAAAGCCTCTCCCAACCCCTTCAGCAAATGGCTTGACGGGACGTAGTAAATGAATGTCGAAACGCCGCATCCAAAACAGTATACCTCCCATCAACGACCGTCGGGAGGCCCCTGCAGACCGACAGCCGCAGGAGCCGGGAGGTTGCGTCACGGCCCTGAGCGCCACTATGGCTACTGTAGTCCCAGGCGCTCTGACAGACAGTCGCAGGAGCCGGGAGGTTGCGTCACGGCCCTGAGCGCCACTATGGCTACTGTAGTCCCTGGCGGACAGCCGCAGGAGCCGGGGGTTGCGTCACGGCCCTGAGCGCCAATGTGGCCACTGTAGTCGCCAGCGCTCCATAAAAGGCTGCGTGGCGACGCGCTTGGCATTCCTGAAGCAGTGTCTCCGTCAGCCGCTCTTACCTTGAAGAACTCCCTGCAGGCGCCGCACATGTACGGCTCCTCGCGCTTGTGGATGCTGCGCAGGTGCTTCTTGAGATGCGGCAGCTGGTTGAAGAAGTGGTTGCAGAGCGGACACCGGTAGGGCTTCTCGCCCGTGTGTTGGCGCAGGTGCACCTTCAGGGCGGTGGAGTGGGCGAACTTCTGCGGACACACCTGCGCCACACCGGCAGCGCTAGGTCAGCCAAGGTCACGCAGGCCACCGGCAGGACGGCGACCGCAGACGTGCCGGACATGCCGGCGGGCGGACGGCCCGTTCCACCGTCCTGCCGCCTATCGCCGCTGCTGATAGCCTTGGGAGAAGCAGGCACGGCCTCCATCTCAGCGTGCAGTGCTATTAGCTAGCGTATCCCGAAGCACATGGTTTAAGTCTCTATTACACGTCGAAGTACAGCAAAGCAGAACGCATGGGCGCACCACAGCACCACCGAGGATTAGCGACACCTAATATCCGGCTCCCTTTCCCATAATCCCCGGCCCTCCGCCGCCGATAACACGGCCCCCGGCTGCGGGCGCCGGCGGCACCCCTCACCTGACAGACGTATGGCTTGACGCCTGTGTGCACGCGCATGTGCACCGTCAGCTGCGAGTTCTGGGCGAAGGCCGAGTCGCACACGGCACACACGTACGGCTTCTCCTGCGTGTGCACGCGCAGGTGCGTGCCCAGGTGGCCCTTGAAGCTCTTGTCGCAGATCGGACAGCGCATCGGCCGCTCGTTCTCGTGGTACGACTGGATGTGCTTCTTGAGCGCGTCCTGGCGCACGAAGCCCTTGTAGCAGCGCGGACACTCGAAGTCCTTGATGCCCGAGTGCTTCTTCTCGTGCAGCTTGAGGTTGGTGGCGAAGGCGAACTTCATGCCGCAGTAGGAGCAGGTGTAGGGCTTGTCGCCCGTGTGCGTGCGCTTGTGCTGTATCAGCTGGCTGCCGCGCGCGAACGCCTTCTCACAGAGGTCGCAGTGGAACGGCTTCTCGCCCGTGTGGATGCGGTTGTGCACCTTGAGCCGCTCCTTGATGCTGAAGGCGCGCGAGCAGATGTCGCACTTGAACGGCTTGATGCCCGTGTGGCGGGTCTCGTGCGCGCGCAGGCTGCCCAGCTGCGTGAAACGCGCCGGGCAGTAGCAGCACTGGTAGGGCTTCTCGCCCGTGTGGATGCGCACGTGCTTGACCAGGTCGCTGCGCGAGCCCATCACCTTTCTCGCACATGGGGCACTCGTGCCGCTTGGCGGGCGCCTTGCCGGCGGCCGGGCCGCGCCCGCCGGGGTGCAGCAGCTCGGCCACGGTGAGGTCGGTGGCGGCGCCGTCCGACGGCCGGCCGGCCGGCGAGCCGAACGCCTGCTGGTCGAGGTCGAGCAGGTCCTCGCCGGCTGGGCCGCGCGTCGGCGAGGCGGCGCGCCGCTGCGGCACCAGCTCGCTCAGGCCCGGCTGGTAGTCGGCCGATGAGAGGTGGGCGCCCTCGCCGGCCGGCGCCGCCGTCGCCGACTCGGGCGGCCACAGCGACGCGCTCGCCTTCTCCTTCATCGAGAGTAGCAGGCTGGCCGTCTTAAAGCGGTCGCGCTCCTCGGTCGATGGCGGCGAGGCCGGCGGCGGCGCGGCGGCGCCCTTGCGGCCGCGCGCGGGCGCCTGGCCGGCCTGCCGCGCCGCCAGCAGCTTGTTGACCGGCGACCGCTTCAGGGCGGCTCGCAGCGGTGACTTGCGCACGGCGGCCGCGCGCGGCGACGCCGCCGCCGCCGTCGCTGACGGCTTCTTACGCCCCATGGTGAGGCGGCGCGGCTCTGTGGGCGGATCGGAGAGAGCTCTGAGGCGACGCCGGAGGGGTGGGCTCACAGGGCCGTCTCACGGGTTAGCATCCTCGGAAAGAAGGGCCCAGACAACCGTGTGACAGCGTACGTACTTGAGCACTCCGTCCAAGATGATGAGAATGCGGTGCTCGCAACATCTTTAGGCGGGCGAGTCGTGGCTCGATTGAGTTCACAGTGGACAGAACACCGATTGCGCGTCATGATCAGCAATACTATGCCATGGGGTGCAATGAGAAGTCATCGTGAGCACATAACTGGACTGTAACGCATGCCGTGTATACGGCGTATACCCTCAGAAAGCTAAAGCAGAGGTGCAAAGCGAAGACCAATAAACTGAAACGAGCAATGATAAGTCAACCGCCCAATGGAAAGAACGCGATCACAATTGCATTGCCGTCATTGAAGGTGCTGCAAACAAAGTGCACGGAAGTTTGGGGCTCAGGCATCATGCCAAGGAAAAACTGCTGAGTTTACAATCGACCCACTATCCAAATAAAGGAGCTTAACTTCAATCGATAATGTTGCCTACGGCGATGTCAAAGGCGCGACCCTATTGTGTCATGTTGAAAATCTATATCTGTCCATTTGTCAGCTGCTGGCTGTGGCAAACAGTGACACGTAATGGGTCTCGAGCCCGAAGCGATCGGCTTTTCAACCCAGCTTGAAACGCAAACAAACCCATTACGCCGATTGACGCCAATACACATTGTGATAAAGCGCACACAAAAGGCTGACGCAAAGGCTTTGTCCTGTACAGTCAACACCGATAAATAGCAAACGCTTTGATACGAGTGACTTTGGGTCGCACCAGCCATGTTCAAGCACAGCAGCAAATCTCGTTGGGACACGGTAAATGTTTCGCCGGCACCAGCGGCGTTCGTATTTCTCCTTATAACCAAACATGCCGCGTCACGTTAAATGAGCAATACAATATCCAAATCAAGGAAGGACTTACAAAAAAGAACATTTTCGCGTGCTGACAACACATTTGGGCCTTGCGCCCTGCTTAAAAGAGGAGCCCGAGCCTTTCGTCACCCAAAAGTGTAACGCACGAATATGTACTGCCGCCATGACACTAAATATTCGCCACCGAACGCGGGCACACATACAGGATTTCCGTAGGGAGGAAGCCAGCTTCTGAGGGGGCGGGGGGCACATGGTCTTTCATGGGGAGTCCGACTGATGGCTTCATAGGGCCTGCCATAGCGAGCAGCAGCTGCAGATTACCGTAACCTCTTTCTCGGACTTGTGCAATCCAGTATACATTTTTCAGGCCATGCAGATATTAAGCGAATACCGTACCATGCGTCTTGCTTCATGGGCTCCCATGTGCAATCCCTCTGTCGTTACGGTGCGCTGCAGTGAGCGGGTGTGCAGCCGGGATTGTTTTGAGGCGTTCCCAGTTACGTTGGCGTACTTATGTCCCGATACAGTGACCACAAGGCCTATGTTAGGCTCCCGGTCCCGGCAGCCCCTTAATTGCGCCCCTATTTGTGAGCAATATTAAACTAAGCCGCCTTCGGGCAACCCCTGCATTGTGATCTCCCCCAAATGACCGCGGACCCTACCCTTGTAGAGGCAGCGCACGGACCTGTGCGACCCTCTCTCGCGTGCGTCCCTGCCGACAGGGCAGAAGATCTCAAACCCGCGTCAACTGACACACTGTCTCCACATCGCGCGGCACAGCCAGTACCCTGCGGCGAAGCTCCGCCGCAGTACGGCCCTTTGGCGAAGCTCCGCCGCAGTACGGCCCTTCGGCGCAGCTCGCCGGGTGCCGCGACAGAGCGGAGCCTGTCAGGGCCCGGCTCGGATGTCAGCTGACTACGGCCTTCGGGCCTGCCCGCGTGGCGTCCGGTCGCACCGCTGACGTGTCCAGCCGCCGCCAGCTCGGATGAATATGGACCGCAACGGTCAGGAATGCCGCCCCGGCCCGCCGCAGGGCCGCGGAGTTCAGCCCGCCGCGGGGGCGGCTGACTGTGCGGGTGTGGGCGGTGGCGAACGGCAGCGCGGACAGCCCCACACATACTGCAAACACATGGGAGGGTACCCGGGCGGAGGGGAATTCAGGGTTCCCTAACCTTTTTGATGCACACAATTTAGGGTGCCCGGTAGAAATCACAAGAAAAAGGGTTTTAACTTAAAAGCTAGCACAGAAGTGTTTCGTGTTCATTCAAATGTAAGCCAAATACGAAAGCTTCATTTTGTGCCGTCTGCTTCAGCGCACGCTCCCGGATAGCCCATCAAAAGCAAAATCATCGCTCGAGCTATCACCAGCTATTTCCCAGCATCTCTGTCTCCGCAGGGGGGGGGGGAAGGGTAGGCCTCTGCCCAATCTTGCGACGAAATGAACTCCGAGCGGGTGAGCCAGACAGCAAATAATCTTGCAACAACACAAATATTTGTTTCTCACTTATTCCTGACAGCGTGAAAAGGACAACTTTTCTGCAACCCAACCAAACATCAATAAAAAGCAGAATTTGCACATCACGAGATTTTGCGTCTAGCATCTAACATGACACACATATGTGTTGTTAATTACAGCGAGCCAACAGAATATATATATATATATATATATATATATATATATGTCATCATTCCACTTATATCCCGATATTCTTTATTGGTGACTGCCGGCAGCGAGGTTGACCCAAAGCATGTAACGTTACAGATGACACCATACTGGGCACTTGTTTGCTTCTTACCGAGCCCTTCTACTTCTGGGCTCTGGATAAGCTTTTTACCATCATTCGAAGACTTGTGTAGGATTGTGCCCCTGCCGTAAGCACGTCGCCTTTCGTTAAAACCATCAACGCCATCACACGTACAAAACACGCACAATAACAAAATAATACATTCGACAGTATCTCGGATCAACGGCGAAGTCATCTATATTTTCCAGCGACGTAAAACGTGTTTCATTGGAATTTCTGAAATGCGTGCAAAGGTCAGTCGGTGTAGGTACCAAGTGGGCCCGTAAAGAAACGAAGCATCGTTTCATATATTCAATGTAGCTGTGACAACGATCAACGTACACAGTGTGTAAAAGTACTCACTCATGCAATGATACGCATACGGGCTGGATGTCAAAGCCATCCGCAAATTTCCGGAGCGACGTCTTCGCATTCACGCCCCACTGTCTGCGTGCAAGAGCCTCCCCTCACATATAGACCAGGTACATCTGACGCCCACTTGCCGGTTACTGTTGGAATCACTGTGTCTGCTTCACGCGGCTTCCAGTCAAAAGCTTCTTTCTGTCAGTGCACATGGCTGTGATGGTGGTGTTATCGACCATGATGTTCCGGGTGGTCCGTGAGCTATGCGTTACTGCTGAGTCTTTCTGGAGCACCATTTTGCAGGTGTACTGTGATGCGGCGAGACAATGCTGTGTTGTGTGGCAACAACTCGCCAACATAGGGCGAGTTACTGCGGCGCACACATGTGCCGAGAGGGCATCAGAACTTACACCTGATATCGGTAGCCTTGAGGGCGGATGTATCCCGTGCTAAGTAGCTCATCATGATCAGACCAGATATACAACTGGGCTTTTGTAGACAAGTAACCGAAATCAAGCAACCTTAATCGTTGCCATAGCTATATTGAAGATGAGAAATTTTGCTCGTTTCTTTAAGAGGCATTTCCGCACTTGAAGCGCCTTATCTTGCACACATTTAAGCCAATTTCAATGAAACCTACTTGAGGTCACCGGAAAACAAACGTGTACTTGCTACCGATCCGAGACGCCTCCGAATGCATTATATTCCGTTATTGCACCTGTTCTGCATGTCTGATGTTGATGGATTTAACGAAACGTTACGCGATAACAGTATATGTGCAATCTTGCACATCTTTTCCGGACGGTGGTAGAAAGATATCCAGACCTTGGCAACCAACGCCCAGGATGCTGTCATCTTCGCCGAGTCACAAGATGTGTGTGCATGCGTATAGGCAGCAGCAGGCCAGGGTCTGCGCAACGGTGTTCACGGGGCGCACTAATCACGGCGACTCACTCGACAGTGAATCACAATCACGGCGGGCCACTCGACAGTGAACCACAATCACGGCGACTCACTCGACAGTGAATCACAATCACGGCGACTCACTCGACAGTGAATCACAATCACGGCGGGCCACTCGACGGTGAAAACCAGGAGAAGCAGTGAAACGTCCCGTGGCGGTCAGCGGGGAGTACCCTACGGTGCCCCACACCGTCTCAGGAAGTCAGCTTCCCGCAGTTCGCGTCACGACAGTGCCGTCCGCTTCGACAAGGCCCGGCTGACGCCACCGCGCAGGGACGAAAGAAACACGAGCACTCAGTTCGGGTGCGCAGTCTGATCCAAACCGCAGCACGCAACCCCATGCCTGCCACGCGCATTGTTCCGTACCCCTACGCAGAGCTGTCATTTCTCCCAAAGGTCGGGTTGGCGTTCCAACGTGTCAAGCCGCCCTGCCGTTCCTCGTTGGGCCCGCCGGCGCGTTGTGGCCTGCCCCGCCCCGTCGCCGGCCGGCGCCGTCCGTCCGGTCGTCCGGCCGGCCGGCGGCGGCAGCTCCGGAAGCCCGGCTGGCGGAGCGCGTGCGCTGCGCCCGGGTCGGCGGCGCGTCCCGTAACGGCCCGGTCGCGCCGCGCCCCGCCACGCCACGCCACGTCCGCTCACTTCCGGTGATCTCGACGCCCGGATGGGAAGTGGCCCCTCCCCGGCGGCCGAGCGGGGCGACGCCCCGCCGCGCGCCCGACCGGCCGCCGCTGCCGCCCGCCGACCGCGGGCGGGCTCGTACGTACACAGGTCACAGCTGAGAGGGCCGCGGAGGGGGGGGGGGGGGGGCGGACGCCGGGCGGGACGGACCGATAGCGGCGGGCAGAGGACGGGACCCGACTGCCAGCTGGCCCGGGCGACCGTCTGACACCGGTGGCGAAAGCGGCGCGGGGCAAAGGGTGCAGGGACACAAACAAAACGAATCGGAGGTCGCCTTCGAAGTGAGCGGACGACGAGGTACTGTCGTAGGTCGGCCTTCGAAGTCTGTTGCGCTGGAGGACACTTTTTAGGCGATAAGCTTTCGAGGCCAAGGGAAAGCTGTCCAAGCATTAGCTGCATTTGGTCGTTGAGTAACCGGTACGTTTAACGAGCCCACATGGGCGATGCTAAACGGGGAACTGTAACCAAAACGGGGAACCAAACGTGCTGGCTGTAGTAGTTTCCGTATTTCCACTCAATTTCTGGCTTAAACATCCAGGTGGTGACTTTCGAAAACCTGGGAAAAGCCTGGTCTCATGGCCCGAGACGAGTTTCCCCAGCAGTGAAGCAAGACCAACACTCAAGGATAAAACGCAAAAACCGCGCAACACGGACTTGGATCCTGACAGCCCGACGTCACTTTGTGCACATCCTCAGCTTCTGTTGCGGCCTTCTAGCTGAATACCTTGCGTGATCTGTTTGATCATCGCATATCCGTTAAAAATATTTGGACGTTCCGCACAAATCAAATGTGTGGAGCTGTCCAAACGGAGTTTCGATTTTGAGCTGCTAATGGGCTCCTGGCGGCGGTGTCCTGGGGCCACAATACGACAGCAGTTTGTTACCCCACGTCCATGTCGCTGTAACTACACATATGATGACCCACTTGGCCAGGTGGGCTGGACACCGGACGGCCCCTGCCCAGCCCGCGAATCGCGTAAGTGAAATTCTGAGACTTCCGAATATCTGACTGCAGTCAATTCAGACGACAAAACGGCCACGTCCATGACAGACGGCTGGGGTCACACATGTGACCCCATGTGACCCCACACATGTGACCCAAACAAGCCTCCATTTTGGTCATGCCCAGACCACCTCTGAACAGCCGCTACCGCACGCCAGCGAGTGTGACCCAGAGCCGGTCGACGAGGCGGAGGGGGAGGGGAGGGGGCAGGGCGGAAGGTAGCGGTGCCCGGGCCAGGAACGGGCTGTTCGTCGGCACACAGGCGCGATAACGCCGCCCGTCCCAGTCCCAGTCCCGTTTACGGCACACAGGTGGCGGCGTTCCCCGGCGGCTGCCGGCCGCGCCCGTGTCGATTCGGGGAGGTCAACACAGCCGACAGCGGGGCTCCGCGCCCGTCACAGGTGGATAAAATAGGCCACTGGGACGGGCAGCGCCCGACGGAAATATGCGCAGCTACTGCCAGGAGCCCCATTAGTGGTGACTACACAAGCCGGCTACAGCCATAGCTTCCTCAGGGCAGTACGTCAAGAATAAGCAGGGGTGTAGCCCGGGGCATGACAGCTAGCGGGTAGAGCAGGGGGCTAAACCCCAAGCATTCCGAAAATGTAAAACATTGGTCATAAGCGCGGTAACCAGAAAGCAGAAAAAACGGCTATGCTCCACCCCCGCCACTTGGGAGAACTTCAGTTTACTCCTAGGCATTGCCGCCTACGACTTGGCGTATCGAAAACAGCGCTGCGCCCCCTGCCATCGCACGGGATAAGAAGGAATCCCGCTCCAAATTGTCGACAGCCAAACAGCCAAACGGGTTACCAGCAGATACAAAGCGGGTGCAATGCGATAAGCCTCCATTTTCTAGCGCATTCTATCGGTGGCTGGTTCGGTCCTTCAGCGCCCCCTCAGCCCGCTGTTATTGAAGATAACTGCGATCCGTTACCCGAAACAGAGCTCGGTCAACGAGGACCATCGCAGGACTAGCCCCCCGCCCCCCCCCCCCCCAAACATCCCGCGAACTCCCCCACGGCTCCGCAGCCTGGAGGGGAGCGGGTGGGGGCGGGCGGCTCAGCCGGGCGCCGTCCGTTTGCCCAGCGGGCGGCTGTCCGCCGGACGAGCCGCGCCTGACGTCACCCAGCAAATGTCGGCGGCCGTGAATCAACGAGACCGGCGGCGGCGGCGGCGGCCGCCGCCTCCAAGGCTGCCCCACCCCGTCGGCCCGGACGGCGGGCGCCCTGCACACACGCGGCGGCCGGTGTTTGCCGCGCCGTCACAAGTGGAGCACGCGACGATAGCACGCTGTGTGCAACGATAACGCGAGAGGGCAAATACAAGATGGCGGCTGCCGGCGATGAATGGTCCGCCGGCAGCTCGAGACGCAGTGGCGGCGCCAGCGCACGGGAAAGGATGGGCGGCTTCGGTCGGCGCCGTCCTGGACGCTGTCAGGGACGGATCAGGAGCAGCTGTGAGATGGAGGGCCTGGCTGGCTATGACGATGTTATTCTGGATGGGAAAGGTAAAAAGTGTCACCTACACGCACGACTGCGATGGTAACAAATGAGGTGTGTAAGCCTGCTGCAGCGAACAGGGTGATGTATTGTACTGCTCGGAGCCGAAGCAAGCTGAGAGCGGCACCCCGCTATTGACATTACACCCACACCTCTCATCGCAATGGCACCCGGGTAACGCGATACCCTCAAGCCGTACGCCGCTACACTGACACTATCCCGGGCCAGCCTGTCCGGATGTGGAAACACGAGCAGATCGTGGGACTCCGACCATTTACCACGACCCATAGCCGCCAGTCATTATCACACCCGCCATGATAGCTAGTCATTTGAAACGACACCGTACCCGTGTTTCTGACACAGGAGCATTACCACGTGTTCTCGGTCTGGACAATTGGTGGCTAACAGATACCTTGCCGAAAACACGATATTCGATCTCGGGTCACGTTTCCGCCTCGCGAACTATGTTCAACCGCCGCAAACAGCAACTGAGCCAGCGCAGCACGGTCCCGACGTGGTCAAAATCGCAGTCGCAGCTTCCGCGCAGCGTCGCCGGATGCAGCTGCGCCGTTCACTAGGCGTCGGCCCCTCTCCGGGTACCGACCTCGCCGAGCCCGCCCCGCCCCACCCCACCCTGGCCTGGGCCGGGCCGGGCCGGGCCGCGCGGCCCTAAAATACCGGCGCGCCCGTCCTGGCAGCGGCCGCCCGTCGGGGTCTATTTATAGCCAGGGCAGCCGTCGGCCGGCCGCGTCGACCCTGATCAATGTCCGTCGACGCGCGTCGAACTCCCCGTCCCCTGCGCGACGCGACGCCCGAACAAAAAGCGACCACGGAGGGGGGAGTCGGTGCTGACGCGGGGGAGGCGCCGGCGGGCGCCGACGCGAGCGGGGCGACGGACACGGGACGTGCGCCGGCGGAACTCGCCTTAAGCTTTGCCAGGCCTGAAGCGCCATGTCCCTGAGCATTGGACCGGGGCTTTAAGCGTAGTAAGACCACCTGTGGCTCTGCTGTCCCCTCCATGACGAGTGTCGGGCAGTTTCACCCAGGCTAGCAGACTTACGCAAGTTAAGCGCATTTACGAGGAACATTATGCACATACATAGGGCAGTACTAGTGGCTTATTTCCTCGGAGAAAAGTCAGGAGAATGGAGATATAGATGCGTTGATATTTCGTCAACATGCCTTCGTCGAAACGAATCGCAGAACTGCAGCGCTACCGAACGCCACCGTCCGCCCCTAGTCATTCCGTTAATCATGGATGCCAAGCAACCCACCTGCCGAGAACGACTCCCATTAGTCTAGTCGCGGATGGCGAAAAGAGCGCTGATGGCTACAGTCAAGAGCTGCAGACCAGGCCATATCAGCCAGATAAGCCCATGCTTGACACTTCGCCTCCTGCTACAGGCTCACCTGTCATGACAGTTTGCCGTCAAACTACTGATTCCTATCAAACTTAGCACTGTCTAATCCGGCCTCTGTTCAGGGATCCAATAGATCAGTGGACTTATGACTATGGAGCTAGACCGATTGATTATTGGTGTTTGTACTGCGCGCCTGCTGTAGCTTCATTCTGACACGCGGAACTCAGAACAAGTCAATCTGGCAGCGGGTCGGTGCGTCGTCTGCCCCGTTCCCTTGAAAACCTCTGTAGGTTTTCGAGACGCGCCTACAGCTTCATTACACCACCCCTTACATAGAGAGCTGGGAGCAGGTCTATGCAGCGATCGGCCGATGCCTCGTCCTCTACGATCCCTTCAAATTTGACAGGCTTTCCACCACACCCAGTGAAAATAAGCATGCCTAGAACAATGTACAGACCGATAACACACATCATGCCTGTCTTCTGCATTTCTTTCGATGCATGGACAAAGAAGGCCCACGGCCCCTCGCCCAAACACAGAATATGCCTGATTTTTAGATGTGTTTGGAACCTGACTTGTAGGCTTGGCTTTACGGCCTCATCACGCGACAAGTTGATGGCCTAATTCAAAAGGTGATGCGAGCCAAGACTTAAGTCAACTCTACACCCCGAATTGGACGCACAAACCCACGTGCAATTCGTCACTCTGCAGCGACAATTGCTACAACACAGCTTTAGATGTCCCCAATGCCCAGTGCGAACAGTACGGCAGAAATTGGTTTACAGGAGAACGGAAGAATGTTAGACAAATTAGGTTCCCTCAAGTGTTCCAGGAAGAAAACTGAGTGCACATAGGCATAGGCGCAGGAACGGGGGATGGGGGGCACATGAGGGCCATGGCACACCCACTTTCCGAGCATTATTACGCCTATCACGAGGCACGGAAATAATCAATTTTTTAATCAATTTTCAAGAAAAAATGGCACGTTCATTTGACTGGGCAAGAAGGTATAGCAGAGCACTTAGACCAACAGACCTCGAGCGTCAAAACGACATGAAAGGGCATTTACACACTACCGATAACAACTGCAGTACAAACGCAGTGACTGTCGAAGTAAAAACGCAATGTCCACACATGGCGATGGCAACGCCTCATTCTCCTGCACTGCTGAGGACGACCGCAGCCGTCCGTACTCCCACATACCCCCCAGGCCACACAGCGCTGACCGCTACTGACGAACGCCATTGAAACACCAGTCCCAGGGAATTAGACTGCAACGCCTCACAGTGGGCAAATCACGCAGCTCAAAAACAACATGGGCCAGAGAGCTGGACGAGTTGAACTCACCGTGGACGGACGAGGGGTCGTTGCCAATGCCGCCGATGTAGTCGCCGGCACCCCGCTATCGACCGGCGCATATCGCACGTCTGCCCCCCAGCCGCGCCGCCGCCGCGCCCGGCTCCGCCCACCAATCGGCGCCGTCGACGCGGCGCGCGCCGGTCATGTGACCGCGTTGCCACGACAACGGATGCTGAAGCACGCGGACGAAACCAGACCCGGCGGGCGTTCTGAAACCGAGCCAACTCGGCGGGAGAGGTCACATGAAGGGCAAAGGAAACGGACGCCGCTGGCGGCTGCTGCCCTGCGGCGAGACGAGACGCCGCTGGTGCAGAGACGCTGCAGAAACATAAACAGAGGCGCGGCCCGGGCCGGGGCCGGGGCGGACGGATCGGGGCGACTGCTGAGTGGTAATGGGTGCGGGGGCTACCTCAAAACAGCCGGGTGTCGTCGAGCAGCGACTTTGCCGACCTGAGCGCAGCGGGTAGAAGAGCATGAGGGGGGAATCCTGTGCCGGGACCGGTTCCTGTGTGTCTTAGAGGTACGTGGCGTATAGGCGTCCCGAGTACCACACATGTCCAACGCCAGTTCAGAGATGTGAAGTAGCCGATCCGCCCAGTGTCGAGCAGACACGGACGCCGTCGTGCGACGCCGAGTCACGGAGCACCTGGAGTGGACAACTGCACATGATATTGCACTGTTGCACTGTGAGGCGTGAGAGCTCAGCAGATGGCCGTCAAAGGCACGGCGAGGTTTGGCCACATAGGACAGGTATGTTCAAAATGTCAACTTTCGAACATGCCGTGCACAAATCGTGCATGCCTGTGGGCGCGTGTGCGTTGCTTGCTTGTAATACCGAGTGCCGCCGAACGCTAGGAATATAAACGGGATGCCTCCGCTGAGGCACGTTTGACCGATGGCACACCGTTCAGCTTCTAAGAGCGCGCGTGGATTGGCTATATCATATATATATGTATATATATATATATATATATATATATATATATATATATATATATATATATATATATATGTGTGTGTGTGTGTGTGTGTGCGTGTGCGTGCGTGTGCGTATGTGTGTGTGTGTGTGTGTGTGCGTGTGTCGTGCCACCCGGTCCTTACCGAGTGATCCCCCAAAATGGTTCCTATTGTAGGTTATATTTTTTAATAGCTTGAGCGTTGAATATTGTATACCAGCATAATCTACAGGCTGCTGGCTGCGGCAAGGCTGCTGATTTTCAGCGTAGTCGGTCGATTTATTCGCCAAATCAGTCCACGAAAATACACGTATCTGCAGTTTTTGTAGGTTTTTTACTGGAACACGTGGACGATTGAACGAACATAGTCTGAACCGCAGCATTTCCCCCTGCTTCCACTGGCGGGTGGCAACATCTCCCACGCAACCAGGGTGGCCTCCTTCAGCCCCACCCAGAATGAGGAGCTTCTGGTGGCAGGACCAGTACTCTTTCTCCGACAGCGCATTCCAGACGCAGTCAGGGGACTCCCTTAGCCTCCTGAGGGTTTAGGGCAGGGCAGCGTGGTGGTCACCCGTCTTTTTGTCGTGGCGGTAGCGTCTAGCTAGGAGCTCTGGAGTCGCGGTTGTACCAGTCAGTAGTGCAAAGGCGGCGTCCTGCTGGAAAATGAAGCCGGCTGAGCGTGCTCCTCGTGGTCCGACAGCAGCTTCTCTTCCAGCACGTGAATGCACGCAGCCGAGTCGGTTTTGCATTTGCAGCGCCCAAAAGATTTCACGTGTTTGAATTTCAGTGGCCGACAGGGCTAATCCGTGTTTTTTCTTTTAAAACCTCGATTTTACGAGCTGCTCTCTCTCTCTCTCTCTCTCTCTCTCTCTCTCTCTCTCTCTCTCTCTCTCCTCTCTCTCTCTCTCTCTCTCTCTCTCTCTCTCTCTCTCTCTCTCTCTCTCTCTCTCTCTCTCTCTCTCTCTCTCTCTCTCTCTCTCTCTCTCTCTCTCTCTCTCTCTCTCTCTCTCTCTCTCTCTTCTCTCTCTCTCTCTCTCTCTCTCTCTCTCTCTCTCTCTCTCTCTCTCTCTCTCTCTCTCTCTCTCTTCTCTCTCTCTCTCTCTCTCTCTCTCTCTCTCTCTCTCTCTCTCTCTCTCTCTCTCTCTCTCTCTCTCCCTCTCTCTCTCTCTCTCTCTCTCTCTCTCTCTCTCTCTCTCTCTCTCTCTCTCTCTCTCTCTCTCTCTCTCTCTCT
>NW_023596225.1:33554747-33564694 GCF_011947565.3 Pollicipes pollicipes | reverse complement strand
GGTGTCCAGCCCACCTGGCCAAGTGGGTCATCATATGTGTAGTTACAGCGACATGGACGTGGGGTAACAAACTGCTGTCGTATTGTGGCCCCAGGACACCGCCGCCAGGAGCCCATTAGCAGCTCAAAATCGAAACTCCGTTTGGACAGCTCCACACATTTGATTTGTGCGGAACGTCCAAATATTTTTAACGGATATGCGATGATCAAACAGATCACGCAAGGTATTCAGCTAGAAGGCCGCAACAGAAGCTGAGGATGTGCACAAAGTGACGTCGGGCTGTCAGGATCCAAGTCCGTGTTGCGCGGTTTTTGCGTTTTATCCTTGAGTGTTGGTCTTGCTTCACTGCTGGGGAAACTCATCTCGGGCCATGAGACCAGGCTTTTCCCAGGTTTTCGAAAGTCACCACCTGGATGTTTAAGCCAGAAATTGAGTGGAAATACGGAAACTACTACAGCCGGCGCGTTTGGTTCCCCGTTTTGGTTACAGTTCCCCGTTTAGCATCGCCTATGTGGGCTCGTTAAACGTACCGGTTACTCAACGACCAAATGCAGCTAATGCTTGGACAGCTTTCCCTTGGCCTCGAAAGCTTATCGCCTAAAAAGCGTCCTCCAGCGCAACAGACTTCGAAGGCCGACCTACGACAGTACCTCGCCGTCCGCTCACTTCGAAGGCGACCTCCGATTCGTTTTGTTTGTGTCCCTGCACCCTTTGCCCCGCGCCGCTTTCGCCACCGGTGTCAGACGGTCGCCCGGGCCAGCTGGCAGTCGGGTCCCGTCCTCTGCCCGCCGCTATCGGTCCGTCCCGCCGGCGTCCGCCCCCCCCCCCCCCCTCTGCGGCCCTCTCAGCTGTGACCTGTGTACGTACGAGCCCGCCCGCGGTCGGCGGGCGGCAGCGGCGGCCGGTCGGGCGCGCGGCGGGGCGTCGCCCCGCTCGGCCGCCGGGGAGGGGCCACTTCCCATCCGGGCGTCGAGATCACCGGAAGTGAGCGGACGTGGCGTGGCGTGGCGGGGCGCGGCGCGACCGGGCCGTTACGGGACACGCCGCCGACCCGGGCGCAGCGCACGCGCTCCGCCAGCCGGGCTTCCGGAGCTGCCGCCGCCGCCGGCCGGACGACCGGACGGACGGCGCCGGCCGGCGGGGGCGGGCAGGCCACACGCGCCGGCGGGCCCAGCGAGGAGCGGCAGGGCGGCTTGACACGTTGGAGCGCCAACCCGACCTTTGGGAGAAATGACAGCTCTGCGTAGGGGTACGGAACAATGCGCGTGGCAGGCATGGGGTTGCGTGCTGCGGTTTGGATCAGACTGCGCACCTGAACTGAGTGCTCGTGTTTCTTTCATCCCTGCGCGGTGGCGTCAGCCGGGCCTTGTCGAAGCGGTCGGCACTGTCGTGACGCGAACTGCGGGAAGCTGACTTCCTGAGACGGTGTGGGGCACCGTAGGGTACTCCCCGTTGACCACCATGGGACGTTTCGCTGCTTCTCCTGGTTTTCACCGTCGAGTGACCCGCTCTGATTGTGATTCACTGTCGAGTGAGTCGCCGTGATTGTGATTCACTGTCGAGTGAGTCGCCGTGATTGTGGTTCACTGTCGAGTGGCCCGCCGTGATTGTGATTCACTGTCGAGTGAGTCGCCGTGATTAGTGCGCCCCGTGAACACCGTTGCACGGACCCTGACCTACTGCTGCCTATACGCATGCACATACATCTTGTGACTCGGCGAAGATGACAGCATCCTGGGCGTTGGTTGCCAAGGTCTGGATATCTTTCTACCACCGTCCGGAAAAGATGTGCAGGATTGCACATATACTGTTATCGCGTAACGTTTCGTTAAATCCATCAACAACATCAGACATGCAGAACAGGTGCAATAACGGAATAAAATGCATTCGGAGGCGTCTCGGATCGGTAGCAAGTACACGCTTGTTTTCCGGTGACCTCAAGTAGGTTTCATTGAAATTGGCTTAAATGTGTGCAAGATAAGGCACTTCAAGTGCGGAAATGCCTCTTAAAGAAACGAGCAAAATTTCTCATCTTCAATATAGCTATGGCAACGATTAAGGTTGCTTGATTTCGGTTACTTGTCTACAAAAGCCCAGTTGTATATCTGGTCTGATCATGATGAGCTACTTAGCACGGGATACATCCACCCTCAAGGCTGCCAATATCAGGTGTAAGTTCTGATGCCCTCTCGGCACATGTGTGCGCCGCAGTAACTCGCCCTATGTTGGCGAGTTGTTGCCACACAACATAACATTGTCTCGCCGCATCACAGTACACCTGCAAAATGGTGCTCCAGAAAGACTCAGCAGTAACGCATAGCTCACGGACCACCCGGGACATCATGGTCGATGACACCACCATCACAGCCATGTGCACTGACAGAAAGAAGCTTATGACTGGAAGCCGCGTGAAGCAGACACAGTGATTCCAGCAGTAACCGGCAAGTGGGCGTCAGATTTACCTGGTCTATATGTGAGGGGAGGCTCTTGCACGCAGACAGTGGAGCGTGAATGCGAAGACGTCGCTCCTGAAATGTGTGGGTGGCTTGGACATCTAGCCCGTATGCGTATCATTGCACGAGTAAATACTTTTACACACTGTGTACGTCGATCGTTCAGCTACACTGAATATATGAAACGATGCTTCGTTTCCTTACAGGCCCATTTGGTATCTACACCGACTGATCTTTGCACACATTTTAGACATCCCAATGAAACACGTTTTACGTGGCTGGAAAATAGAAATGAGTTCGCCGCTGATCCGAGATACTGTCGAATGTATTATATTGCTATTGTACGTCTTTTGTATGTGTGATGGCGCTAATGGTTTTAATGAAAGACGACGTGCTTACGGCATGGACACAGCCCTACACAAGTCTTTGAATGGTGGTAAAAGGCTTATCCAGAGCCTAGAAGTAGAAGGGCTCGGTAAGAAGCTAACAAATGCCCAGTATGGCGTCATCTGTAACGTTACATGCTTTAGGTCAACTTCGCTGCCGGCAATCACGAATAAAGAATAGCGGGATTAAAGTGGAATAAGTGGAATGACAACATATGCATATACATATATATATATATATATATATATATATATATATATATATATATGTAGATTTTGTTGGCTTGCTCTATTTAACAACAACACATATGTGTCATGTTAGATGCTAGACGCAAAATCTCGTGATGTGCAAGTTCTACTTTTTATTGATGTTTGGTTGGGCTGCAGAAAAGTTGTCATTTTTCACTCGGTCAGGAATAAGTGAGAAACACATTCTGTGTTTTTGTAAGATCATTTGCTGTCTGGCACACCCGCTCGGAGTTCATTTTGTTGCAAGATTGGGCAGATGCCTACCCCCCCTCCCCCTCCCCAGCGACGAAGGAGATGCTGGGAAATAGCTGGTGACAGCTCGAGCGATGATTTTGCTTTTGCTGGGCTGTCCGGGAGCGTGCGCTGAAGCAGACGGCACGAAATGAAGCTTTCGTATTTGGCTTGCATTTGAATGAGCACGGAACACTTCTGTGCTAGCTTTTAAGTTAAGCCCCTTTTTCTTGCGATTTCTACCGGGCACCCTAAATTGTACGCATCAAAAAGGTTAGGGGACCCTGTGTTCCCCTGCGCCTGGGTACTCTGCGCCTGGGTACCATGTATCTGCAGTATGTGTGGGGCTGTGCGCGCTGCCGTTCGCCACCGCCCACACCCGCACAGTCAGCCGCCCCCGCGGCGGGCTGAACTCCGCGGCCCTGCGGCGGGCCGGGGCGGCATTCCTGACCGTTGCGGTCCATATTCATCCGAGCTGGCGGCGGCTGGACACGTCAGCGGCGCGACCGGACGCCACGCGGGCAGGCCCGAAGGCCGTAGTCAGCTGACATCCGAGCCGGGCCCTGACAGGCTCCGCTCTGTCGCGGCTCCCGGCGAGCTGCGCCGAAGGGCCGTGCTGCGGCGGAGCTTCGCCAAAGGGCCGTACTGCGGCGGAGCTTCGCCGCAGGGTACTGGCTGTGCTGCGCGATGTGGAGAGTGTCAGTAGTGTCGGGCGGGTTTGAGATCTTCTGCCCTGTCGGCAGGGACGCACGCGAGAGAGGGTCGCACAGGTCCGTGCGCTGCCTCTACAAGGGTAGGGTCCGCGGTCATTTGGGGGAGATCACAATGCAAGGGTTGCCCGAAGGCGGCTTGGTTTTATATTGCTCACAACTAGGGGCGCAATTAAGGGGGCTGCCGGGACCGGGAGCCTAACATAGGCCTTGTGGTCACTGTATCGGGACATAAGCACGCCAACGTAACTGGGAACGCCTCAAAACAATGCCGGCTGCACCCGCTCACTGCAGCGCACCGTAACGACAGAAGGATTGCACATGGGAGCCCATGAAACAAGACGCGTGTTACGGTATTCACTTGATATCTGCATGACCTGAAAAGTGTATACTGGATTGCACAAGTCCGAGAAAGAGGTTACGGTAATCTGCAGCTGCTGCTCGCTATGGCAGGCCCTATGAAGCCATCAGTCGGACTCCCCATGAAAGACCATGTGCCCCCCCCCCCCTCAGAAGCTGGCTTCCTCCCTACGGAAATCCTGTGGGTGTGCCCGCGTTCGGTGGCGAATATTTAGTGTCATGGCGGCAGTACATATTCGTGCGTTACACTTTTGGGTGACGAAAGGCTCGGGCTCCTCTTTTAAGCAGGGCGCAAGGCCCAAATGTGTTGTCAGCACGCGAAAATGTTCTTTTTTGTAAGTCCTTCCTTGATTTGGATATTGTATTGCTCATTTAACGTGACGCGGCATGTTTGGTTGTAAGGAGAAATACGAACGCCGCTGGTGCCGGCGAAACATTTGCCGTGTCCCAACGAGATTTGCTGCTGTGCTTGAACATGGCTGGTGCGACCCAAAGTCACTCGAATCAAAGCGTTTGCTATTTATCGGTGTTGACTGTACAGGACATAGCCCTTGCGTCAGCCTTTTGTGTGCGCTTTATCACAATGTGTATTGGCGTCAATCGGCGTAATGGGTTTGTTTGCGTTTCAAGCTGGGTTGAAAAGCCGATCGCTTCGGGCTCGAGACCCATTACGTGTCACTGTTTGCCACAGCCAGCAGCTGACAAATGGACAGATATAGATTTTCAACATGACACAATAGGGTCGCGCCTTTGACATCGCCGTAGGCAACATTATCGATTGAAGTTAAGCTCCTTTATTTGGATAGTGGGTCGATTGTAAACTCAGCAGTTTTTCCTTGGCATGATGCCTGAGCCCCAAACTTCCGTGCACTTTGTTTGCAGCACCTTCAATGACGGCAATGCAATTGTGATTGCGTTCTTTCCAATGGGCGGTTGACTTATCATTGCTTGTTTCAGTTTATTGGTCTTCGCTTTGCACCTCTGCTTTAGCTTTCTGAGGGTATACGCCGTACACACGGCATGCGTTACAGTCCAGTTATGTGCTCACGATGACTTCTCATTGCACCCCATGGCATAGTATTGCTGATCATGACGCGCAATCGGTGTTCTGTCCACTGTGAACTCAATCGAGCCACGACTCGCCCGCCTAAAGATGTTGCGAGCACCGCATTCTCATCATCTTGGACGGAGGCTCAAGTACGTACGCTGTCACAACACGGTTGTCTGGGCCCTTCTTTCCGAGGATGCTAACCCGTGAGACGCCCTTGTGAGTCACCACCTCCCTCCGGCGTCGCCTCAGAGCTCTCTCCGATCCGCCCACAGGAGCCGCGCCGCCTCACCATGGGGGCGTAAGAAGCCGTCAGCGACGGCGGCGGCGGCGGCGCCGCGCGCGGCCGCCGTGCGCAAGTCACCCGCTGGCGAGCCGCCCTGAAACGGTCGCCGGTCAACAAGCTGCTGGCGGCGCGGCAGGGCCGCCAGGCGCCCGCCGCGGCCGCAAGGGCGCCGCCGCGCCGCCGCCGGCCTCGCCGCCTGTCGACCGAGGAGCGCTGACCGCTTTAGAGACGGCCAGCCTGCTACTCTCGATGAAGAGAAGGCGAAGCGCGTCGCTGTGGCCGCCCGAGTCGGCGAACAGGCGGCGCCGGCCGGCTAGGTGGCCCACCTCTCATCGGCCGACTACCAGCCGGGCCTGAGCGAGCTGGTGCCGCAGCGGCGCGCCGCCTCGCCGACGCGCGGCCCGGCCGGCGAGGACCTGCTCGACCTCGACCAGCATGCGTTCGGCTCGCCGGCCGGCCGGCCGTCGGACGGCGCCGCCACCGACCTCACCGTGGCCGAGCTGCTGCACCCCGGCGGGCGCGGCCCGGCCGCCGGCAAGGCGGCCCGCCAAGCGGCACGAGTGCCCCATGTGCGAGAAAGGTGATGGGCTCGCGCAGCGACCTGGTCAAGCACGTGCGCATCCACACGGGCGAGAAGCCCTACCAGTGCTGCTACTGCCCGGCGCGTTTCACGCAGCTGGGCAGCCTGCGCGCGCAACGAGACCCGCCACACGGGCATCAAGCCGTTCAAGTGCGACATCTGCTCGCGCGCCTTCAGCATCAAGGAGCGGCTGAAGGTGCACAACCGCATCCACACGGGCGAGAAGCCGTTCCACTGCGACCTCTGTGAGAAAGCGTTCGCGCGCGGGCAGCCAGCTGATACAGCACAAGCGCACGCACACGGGGCGACAAGCCCTACACCTGCTCCTACTACTGCGGCATGAAGTTCGCCTTCGCCACCACCTCAAGCTGCACGAGAAGATAGCACTCGGGCATCAAGGACTTCGAGTGTCCGCGCTGCTACAAGGGCTTCGTGCGCCAGGACGCGCTCAAGAAGCACATCCAGTCGTACCACGAGAACGAGCGGCCGATGCGCTGTCCGATCTGCGACAAAAGCTTCAAGGGCCACCGGGGCACGCACCTGCGCGTGCACACGCAGGAGAAGCCGTACGTTGTGTGCCGTGTGCGACTCGGCCTTCGCCCATGAAACTCGCAGCTGACGGTGCACATGCGCGTGCACACGGGCGTCAAGCCATACGTCTGTCAGGTGAGGGGTGCCCGCCGGCGCCCGCAGCCGGGGGCCGTGTTATCGGCGGCGGAGGGCCGGGGATTATGGGAAAGGGAGCCGGAGATTAGGTGTCGCTAATCCTCGGGTGGTTGCTGTGTGCTGCCCATGCGTTCTGCTTTGCTGTACTTTGACTGGTAATAGAGACTTAAACCATGTATTCGGGATACGCTAGCTAATAGCACGGCACGCTGAGATGGAGGCGTGCCTGCTTCTCCCAAGGCTATCAGCAGCGGCGATAGGCGGGCAGGGACGGTGGACGGGCCGTCCGCCCGCCGGCATGTCCGGCACGTCTGCGGTTGCCGTCCTGCCGGTGGCCTGCGTGACCTTGGCTGACCTAGCGCTGCCGGTGTGGCGCAGGTTGTGTCCGCAGAAGTTTCGCGCCCACTTCCACCGCCCTGAAGGTGCACACCTGCGCCAACACACGTGGCGAGAAGCCCTACCGGTGTCCCGCTCTGCAACACACTTCTTCAACCAGCTGCCGCATCTCAAGAAGCACCTGCGCAGCATCCACAAGCGCGAGAGCCGTACATGTGCGGCGCCTGCAGGGAGTTCTTCAAGGTAAGAGGGGCTGACGGAGACACTGCTTCAGGAATGCCAAGCGCGTCGCCACGCAGCCTTTTATGGAGCGCTAGCGACTACAGTGGCCACATTGGCGCTCAGGGCCGTGACGCAAACCCCCGGCTCCTGCGGCTGTCGGTCGGAGCGCCAGGGACTACAGTAGCCATAGTGGCGCTCAGGGCCGTGACGCAACCTCCCGGCTCCTGCGACTGTCTGTCAGAGCGCCTGGGACTACAGTAGCCATAGTGGCGCTCAGGGCCGTGACGCAACCTCCCGGCTCCTGTGACTGTCGGTCGGAGCGCCTGGGACTACAGTAGCCATAGTGGCGCTCAGGGCCGCGACGCAACCTCCCGGCTCCTGCGGCTGTCGGTCTGCAGGGGCCTCCCGACGGTCGTTGATGGGAGGTATACTGTTGTGGATGCGGGGTTTCGACATTCATTTACTACGTCCCGTCAAGCCATTTGCTAAAGGGGTTGGGAGAGGCTTTCCATCACGGATACTAGGAAGCATCCATTGCGTAAAGGGGATTTCGCGAAAGCGTATGTCCCGCGTTCTGACCTGGTATAGAGACGACCCCTACCACTTTGCCCATGCCAGGCCCATTTCCCGCGTGCAATGCTCAGTGAGCGTGTCTCGGATTGCTGCTGGCAATAGTTTGCTTCGCACTACACAATGCGTTCCCTGAAACGTCGTCGATGTTTTTGACTGGCTAAGACTGAGTGCTCTTGGTCCTACTCTGGCGCCACCTACTTTTTCGACGTGGGAGGACGTTTGCAGACATAAGAGTGAGTGCACTTTGGCTGGTTTTAATGCTGTAAAAACACACACTGCTGTTGTGTACCCTGTGACCACGACTCGCGTCGTCCACCCTTGCTCGTGTGATCGCACCTTTGACATGTGTTCCTAATATCATCATCACACCTGTTACACTGTGACACGTGCCCCGCGCCCTCATCACGTCACGCGACCTTACGACCGGTGCGCCGCGGCCGCAGACCAAGGCGGAGCGAGAGCGGCACGTGGAGACGGACCACCCGGAGTACCAGGCGAGCGGCGGGGCGGCGGCCCGAGTTCGGCAAGGTGGACAGCTACCGCACCGAGATCCTGGAGCCGGAGACGCTCCCCGAGATCATCACGGGGGCGGCATGGCCGTGTCCAAGCTGCGCGGCTACCTGGCCATCCTGATGAAGAAGATCAGCACCAGCGCCCGTTTGCTCAAGTTCGGCTTTGGCCGGCGGCTCATCGACGACGTAAGGCCGGTGGAGGCGAGTAGGGCTGGCGGGAGGCAAGGAGGGCTGGTGGGACTCAGGAAGGGCTGGCGGAGAGGGCTGGTGGGAGTCGGGGAGGAGAGGGCTGGCAGAGGTGGGGTGGGGGAGGGGGTAGGCTGGCGGGAGGCAGGGATGGGAGGCCGGCGGAGGTGGAAAGGGCTGTATGGAACTCAGTCAGGGTGATGCTGGCAGCTGAATGAATGGGGCTGCGACGTTGCTTTGGCCAGACTGGCGCTAGCCGAGCCGGACTGTGACGCTGCGCACGGCGTTGCAGGTGCTCAAGGACTCGCTGGAGACAGGCGGCAAGACGCCGTTCCGCGAGGGCGCCAACGAGGTGGAGATCCTGCGCGCCAACGTGCAGCTGCTGCTCGACTGGACCATCCCGCGAGACTACATGGAGCAGTACCGCAAGGAGCGCAAGACCGTCGAGGAGATTCTGGAGGAGCTGGCTTCGTAGGCTAACGACAGGGCTCCGCTGCTGCCGCTGCCGCTGCCGCGGAACCTCGCCGCTGTCGCCGCTGCACGTCTTGAGGGACGGTACGGCTGAGTGCTGTGTATGGGGGGGGGGGGGAGGGGTTTGCATTGCTGGCGGCGGAGGGGGGAGGGACTGGGCGAGGCCAGGCGACTGACGTCCGAGCAGAGTTCCACTGGTGGCACCTCCGCCGCTCGTGGTGACAGGGCCGCGCCGAGGGTGTGAGGCGAAGTCGGCCGAGCTGGGCCGGGGACGCAGAGGTCGCTGCCGCCGCCGTCGGCCAGGCTCGGGAGAACGGGTCCGGCGCGCGAGGGCGCCACCGGGGGGGGGGGGGGGGAGCAGGGGCGACCTCGAAAGCCGAGGCGGCGTGTCTGTTCTGTACATCGCTATCCTGTACCCGAGCTTGTGGCGTGGACTGCTGAGGCAGTGCGTCGAACGGCCCGCCCGTAGTCTTGGGGCTCGATGGTCCCCGACCGTTGGGATCTGGGAGGACATCGAGTCCCCGACGGCAGATCGGGGTTCGAGGGGCGAGTCCCGACGTTGGGGATCTGGGAGGCATCGAGTCCCCCGAACGCAGATCTGGGGCTCGAGGGTCCCCGACCGTTGGGATCTGGGAGGCATCGAGTCCCCCGAACGCAGATCTGGGGCTCGAGGGTCCC
>NW_023596225.1:33538262-33553747 GCF_011947565.3 Pollicipes pollicipes | reverse complement strand
TTCTTTGAAACGTCACTGAAGTTAATGATTTATCTAGCGATTTATGTGGCGAATTCACCATTTCCTTCAAGACAGTACTCCGAATCGACCTGCTTTTAGCCACGCTTGACTTCTGACGGCATCAAGTCTATACATTGCGGCGGGGTAGTCTATACAAATGTGTAGGTGTGAAAATATGGCTTGGATTTCGAGGTGGACAAAATCCGCCCATGCACTACAGCTTCACCTATCGTATCAACTTCACGTGTCAAGCTTGAGCTTCTAGGCACTATTGACATTCTACTGAAGCAGCCAAAGCCAAACTGAACGTCAAGCATAACTCCTTTCAATCATCACTACGTGAAACCTTTCGTTGTCTCCTATTTTGTATTACTTATTGTCTTCATCTTCTGCAGACCCTTGTTATCATACAACAACGCTGTACTCGGCTCGAAGAGCGAAAGACACAGTGAATTCAGGGCGCTTAGCTTGCAAGTGGCACTGGTTAAAAAATGGCCGGCTGCGGGTTTCTTAAATTTGGCTTTTTGTCCAAAAACTAATGAATCTTCAATAATTAGCGGTTTTGCACTGAGACCAGAGCATTGCGAAAGTATTGAGGCCAAATTACCGAAAACACTTAAGCAAAGCTGTTGCCGCTGCCACTTCTCGTGTTCGGATCTCGTATTAATGGGCTGCTTCCAGGCGCCGCATTCTATGAGTGTAATCTGTGTCGAAAAGGGTTATATTACGCTCTTCCGCAACAGCCTGCTCTTTGAAGCAGCTCGCAGATGTCTGTGGTGAGAGCCCAGGACGTGACCACCGGGAGAGATGAGGGACACAGAGGGCGAGTCAGGAGAGATGAGGGGTCCAGAGAATGAGTCTCGAGTAATACCATATCTAAAATCAGGGACACCACATGACAACATGGAAACAGTAGCAGCGTTAGACCAATGGCAGTACATGGAAAGAGAAACTTGGAATAAAACGATAAGAAAAAGAGGCGAAAAAGAGTTTCGTGAATGTAGGCGGCGCAATTGCCTGTCCCGCGTGAAACGTGTCCTAAAACGTCGAGTTTTGACACTTTATCAGTCTCCTTCATGACATTGCTTGACCAGTACCTCCTACTGGCATTGAAGCAAAATTTCAGTTATTGTCAGCATGAAACACTCCGATGTAGCCGTACCAAAAAACCAGAGCCTAAGGGCCTTCTTGCTTATTTCAGGTGTAATTAGCCCACACGCAGCAGCGTTTCAACACCACCGCAGCGCTGCATTTCCCTTACATGTCGTGAGAGCTTTGCGAGTCGGTTCGCTGATCGGTCACGGAGACCACTGCACCGCTGACATGGCCTGTCACACAAATATTTGCCCTTGCACGCTAGCATTACAAAGACAGGGATGTAATCTTGGTACCAAGCTCGAAATGCATGAAAACCAGGATTAACAAGGGCGAACCTCATGGAATGTCGTCGGCTGTATCAGAAACGTTGCTGCCGAAGTGTTTTGTTTCGTAACTTGGTACTAATCCTAATTTTACGATCATTACGTTACGTTTGCGCTCATTTATTATTTGTTCCTGTGGAACCAAAGTCGCAACATAACATGACGATTAGGCTCATACTGACGAAACAAAAACGCCTCCAAAGCAAAATTTGCCCTGTTGTTTTGACAGAACTGACGACAAACAGTTTGTTTCGCCCTGCTTATCATGTTTTTTTTGCGCATTTCAGATTAGGCATCGAATTTGTTTCTGTCTAATAATGTCACCGTGTAAACATTGTAAAAATTGCTCCTGTGAACTTTGTACCATGCCCGCCAATTTCCACTTGGTAAAAACAAATAAAAATAACAGCAAAAACACCTTTGTCGGACCTTGTTCGTCAGGCCCTGCTCCTTTCTACGCGTCATACGCGTCAGGTCGTTCAGCTGCATCGCCCGTCTCATGCCGGGCCTTGCTAGTTTGCTGAGTGGAAGACTGTATTAGCACATGCCATCGCGTTCCTTCAATATTTCCATCTGGATCGCTTTGCCAAATCTTCATTTTTCCACAAACCTTGTGTCTCCTATCAGAGCCTGGCCCGGGAGAGTCGCACACTCTGACGAGTGGAATCATATGGCCTTGATTTATAACGGGGCTATCACTTTTCAGCGAAGCCACCCGCACCGTTATTGGACAGCGAAACGGTGCCGGCGGCCGGCCCGGCGCTGCTGACCCAGATAGTGCCTGCGGCCATCCACCACTGACCTAGTATCCCACGAGTCAACCGACCTTGACACGGTCATGGCAGATGGCGTGTAAATAGAACGTCGACGACACGCGGCGATGAGAACGTTTCCATGTCTTCCAGTCTTCCAGCAATGTCGCATTGTAGACGTGTGCCTGGTCATATAGTGAGGAGGACGTTTTCATGTCTCCTAGTCTTCCAGCAATGTCGCATTGTAGACGTGTGCCTTACCATATAATGAGCGGATTGGGAGGTATCTAATGACCATAATTATGCAAACAAGTCAAGTGCGGTGGCTCATTGTTCAGTCGTGTATTGACCTATTACGTTTTTGATGAGCATTCATGTTTTGGATGAACATTTCATGAGCATTTGGGATTATCGTGAGATGATGATACGGACTAACATAACTCGAATCTTGCTGGGACCCGAATCCTGAATACTGGTTTTTCGCACCCTAAGGTTCAGGATTCCGAGTCTAAGGAACACAGCCGAACCCTGAAAACCATCAATGTATAAGTAACTAAATAACTAAAAGATGTGTTAGGCTCGAATTCTCTCCAGATAAACCAATATAACTCGCATATGTCGATGTCGCATCTGAGTGGTTCGCCCGTCCCACGCCTTCTGACATTATAAGTTATATTATATTAGTTATATGTTTATAAGTTATATCATATTTCCAACGGACTGATAAGATTGCTCGCCTCACTCCAGCACCACCACGCATTGTTGTTTTCTGTGGGGCCAAAGTAACCGACCGGTCAGCTTCAGTTTTAAGGCTCGGAGTGTAAAAAGTGTTTTATTTTTGGCGTATATGAATTTGCCAATATGATATGCTTCTAAACTGTTTGTAAAAAGTGTTTCATAATCATGGTCACTTCATGATCTCGTGCACTAACACCCGTACCAAGCAATTCATGGCCTACATAAGTATCAGATGCCCTCTCTAAGGTGTACCTGACTGCACTTGCATGCATAATATCTAGGTAAGGTGAAAACATGTACAAACGTTATACAAGTCACAACAAGCGTAGCGTTACACTGCGACTGCACGTGGGGCCCTGCACGTGGTGCACTTCGCTCGGCAGCTGGCCGCTAATGCGAACCGTTTGCTCTCTCTCGACCCCATCACTGCTCAGAAAATGCGCTGCGCGGCCAAAGGCTCGAAGGACCTATGGCTTTGTGCCCACTCCAGCTATCTGACAGTGGTTATGAATGGCTAGTGATGCGGCTGAAAGAGCATCATGCTCTGCCTGCTCATCTTTATTAATTACCGGAAATGGTGAATTATATTTTGACTAACAATGTCGACCGGAATGCTAGCCTTTAAAATAATTTTGTTGGCAACCTGGCACGACGTTTTTATTCCATGCGCAGGTTTCGAGAGAAGCAATCGTTTCATGACTGGTGACTGCTGTCAGGACGCTGCGCACGGCGACCAAAAAAGCGGGGGAAACGAAACAGCGTCTTTAAAAAAGTTCAAACGCTTTCATTATCCCCTTAAGGCTCTGACTAATCGGACGGTTGGCCCTTCCCATTCCAGTGGATCTACCTATGCATCTATCTTTGGTATATCTACGACACGTTAACGCAGGGCTGTCGTTTTGTGAAATATTTTCAATCCCTCGGCCTCCGAAAAACACAAAGACTGAAGCAAAACTAAGCAAGATGATGACACTTAATTCCTTGATGCAATAACCTGCAATCTGGAATATTACCTGATAAGTCGTGTGTTGTCATTACGATTCGCCACAGATTGCCTTGAGCAGATTACCAGTTCAGAATCTCATCAACACAGATGCATAAAAATCCTGTGTTAACTACCACTCCTTAGTCATTCCTAGGTAAACTGTAAGCGTTCTTGTGAATTTCCAACGCCATTGCATCACCAATTGAACAAGGAGCCAAAAACTCGTTCACTAACGCATGTAAGCCCTTACATCCTTACTTTGACATGTGCATGTAATCCTTAAATACAGTTACTAGGGAATTATTATTTACTCAAAACACGGCATAATTCCACTTATTGCGGCTGTAACGTGTTGTTCCCGAGCGTGCGAGGCCTTTCACACATTCACACCGTTAGTTGCATGACATGCGACATGAATGAACCGAATTCGCCGGTATCATAACTCATAAAAACCCATAGTGTGCATTCGTTAGCCGAAATATATTTAGGTACTCGTAATTTGAAGCAGGGGCGTACGCGCATGGTAGCCTTCGGATGCACCACTTACCAAATGCAGGACAATTATTAATAATTGCATAATGTTAACAGATAAAACTCCGGGCAGACTCGTGAAAATGCTACGGAAAATATGCCATTCTACACGACACGCAAGATATTGTGTACCCCTGCGGCACGCTTAACCACTTTTCAGCAAATTTTAAAAAATCTGCCTCGCTCCAATGCAAAATCCTGCTTACGTTCTTCTCGGCACGTTCCTACGTTTTTCCGTTCCTCTCAACCGCGACCAGGTGCTCGATACATTAACGATGGGTCACCTGCTGCATTACTGCATCAAAAACGAAGGCTGGTCTCTGCCACCAGAGGCCAATCCGTCTCGGATATTTACTTACCGACCGGGAGCGCCCCAGATCCGATGGCGGAGCCGCGGCGGAAGGGCTGCGCGACCTTGACACAGTGACCGCTGCTACGCATCTCCGAGCCCTGACCTGGATCGCCGGCTCATCACGCAACACGACGAAGGCTGGTCCCTTGGGACCGGCCTGCCTCCGCCGGGAGAGAACAGACACGGACAGGAGGCGGTTGGACGCGCCTCGCAGAATGTCCGAACCCCCGAGCTCCAGTCTCGTACCTGCGCAGTATACAAAGCTCAATGTGCACACAGTACGGAGCTCAGTATACAGAGCTCAATGTAGTCTTACACACGGAGCTCCAGAGCACCACTCTCACCTGTGATCAAACTCAGCTCCAGGAGTGAGCATCCCGCGGCCACACTTCCCCGGCCTCCACCATGGGTGCCCTCCCCACTACGTTATATGGCGCATGACCACTATGTCTGCTCCTCCGGTCGGAAGACAGGCGTGTATGTACACTTGCGTACACCTGGGAGAGCTGCGATGCGGGCAGGCATTCGGGTCACCGCTGGTGGACTTCCGTCGGCGAATGTCACGAAAGACATCCACCTTGGCGCGCGGTGGGCTCGCTCTCCCTTTGCGTGGCTTTTGGTGACCGTCTTCAGTGAACAAATTGTATGGGGTGCGTCAGCCTAATTTTCACGTGGTATCATTCAATCTGAACTTGCTTTCAAATCTGGCTTTCAACGATCATGGCGACACATTTACAGCAGGCTGAACAACGTTTCACAAATCCTGTTTTGAAAAAATCTGGGCTTTCTTCCGAGTCCCAATTTTGGGGGTCATGGAAACACCCGCTTTAAAGACGAGACTAAGATTGCCCCAATTCAAGTTTTGTGCAATACTTTGTGACGAAATCCAGATATGCTAACAATTGGGAATATGCTGTCCGACTTTTTGACCTTGTGGGGGTATAAGATGATGCAAGCAACGCTGTTTAAACTCTTTAAACATCACACAGCACCGACCACGCCACTTCGCTGCGCCATCCATGCACCCAACCCCAACCTCAGGAGTCACCTATTCCATCTCCTTCGAATCAACACCAATAAAAAGCACGTATATAGTTTTGCCAGCATTTCTGTTACTGGTGACCTCTGGACTCCATGCTCATCTTTAAAAACTGCATGCAACTTTGCGGAGCATTGCAGCAAGTCCCAACTCGGAAATCCATACATCGCTGTCCGCGAAGCCTTTACCAGTGGATAGCGGGCAAACGGTTTCGCAAACCGCATGCTACCGGTGCTGGTGCGCTCGTCTGTTTTATTGTTTTACGTGTCTGTTCATGAAGGGAAGTACAGTCGTTCCCCTCCCCGTACCCTGCAGCTGCACACCGAGAAGTGAGCCGTCAACCTTGCGTGGTTAAAGGTAATGTTTCACATTTGTGTGGGATTTTGAATTAAAAAGCCGTCTTGAAGGTCATTCGATGCAGTTTACAACCCTGTCCTTCAAAACGCCTAAAATCCGCTAGTTTCTGAGCTTCACACTCACAAAGATGTGTAAGCTGTTTCGAGGTTACCCAGACATCCATGACCCATAGCAGCGCCATTCAAATTCTGTCATTCTACCGGTCACATGGCGCTCAAGGTCGAGAAAAGTATCAGTGCGGAGCCGTTCGTATCATACGCTCAAGAACACGACTTCCGATGAAATGGCCGTTAATGGGCTCTCATCCACTTTTGTACAAGTTATGCTGAGCTGGAATGCAGGCTATGTTTTCTGCTAGATAATACAAGAAATCACACATATTTCCTAGTTATTACGGAAATTTGATTTGTAATAGAACAAAACTAAGAATATCATTATAACCCAATATTTGAATACAAGTTAGCACCTTAAACTCATGGACAGATATGCAGAACATCTCGAAACAGGGCCAAAACACGATGACCTAGCGATATTTGGATCAGCACAGACCCAGGCACCGCCGCGGGCCACATCTCAGAAGGTTGGAGAATTACAACGGAATGCTGTCATACAAGCGTTCCATGGCGCAATTAAACCATGACGTATTGAAAAGCATATTTACTAAATTTGTGGATAAATTTTGTTATCCCGGGCACTTTTAACCACTTACAAGAATACTCATCTATATAAATGAGCCTATGTCATTACACTGATGCTTGCCTTAAGATCTCAAGATATGAAACCTTCCCTTTAAACAAACCCACTTTGCCCTTATTACCATCCATGAAGAGTGAAGCATGCTGAGAGCAAGGTGGTGGGATGCAGTTCCAGGACAATCTGCAGAATGATATTTAAGCGACTGCTATGTCACCGATTGTGAAACACCTCAATGCGGTCTGCCGCCCTTTTTTGCCGCCATGTTTAGCAACCAAGCTGAAAAAAGGTGAGATGCATATTGGCAACATGCCTTTTTACAGCACGTCGATTGCCGATACACAAATAATTAAAAATGCTTACTGCCCGAAAACTATTTGGTCGAAGCGATAGCCTAAGGAATGTTAGTGGACCGAAATAGAAAAGGAGCGAATGACAATTACATGAATGGAAAACCACTGAATGCTCAGCTGTCCTAATGCCTTATTGTCAACAGGCCAATTTGACGACTGGCGATTTGAGAAGAGCACCAACATTTATCGAATGATCTAGTAACCCGGTTCATTTTGTGGAAAGGTAACTTAACGATTACAATTTTCTGAAGTGCTAACCAGCGCAAACTGTGCAGGTCGTCGATAAATTACGTTGCGCATTGGCGGGAGTTGGTCGGTGGAGCGTAATCAATATCCCTGATACTTGGGATGGTTATGAAAACAGGCGTAACAATAAAAGTAGGTGAGGAATGAGAAAATTCGCCAATACGCGTGTCGTTATTTGTAAACGCCCCACAACCGTTTCCACCAACGCCTAAACAGAAGGAGATGAAAGAGACCAGAGGGGTTTCTTTTTTCACCTGTCCATGCTGACAAATCATTAGAGCTACATGGGCGACGGATCCAGGGATATTTATTATGACCTTATCTGATCTGACAACGTGCATGCCAATGCAGGTTAAACGAAACCAGCCTGTGCCACAACTGAACCTTCACAAACAATACCTTTTGAAGGGACCACGCCAACAGCCCATTAACAGCATTTTGGCGCATAGAATTAGACTACACAACTTTCGGTTCATCATCATTCAATAAAGAACATTCTGGCAGTTAGTATTCCACTAAAGAACATTTTGACCAAAAACATGCTACTTAATTACATGTCAACAAATAAGCCGCCGACTTAAGAATGCTTCAGCAATTAACATTCAACTACAGCGCATGCCAGACAAAGCGTTCATCCAAAAAACATTGTGGCCATTGGCAATAAATTAAAATAACATTTCAGCGAATCAGCATTCGACCAACAACATGCCCGTAAATTGGCATTCGCCGAATATGGTTACATTTTGACTCAAAACATTTCGTAAGCTGAACATGTCGATGAATTAATGCGTAGGTGTAATGGTGATGGGCTTTTTACATTTCGTTATTTTGACACAGCGGCAAAAGGCATGTCGACAAAGAAGCATCGGGCTAAAAGCCCTCGGTAAAAGAAAATTCGGCAAAATGCATGTCGGTCATTTTTCGACTTATCGTAAGGCACACTACCCAATATTCTAAATAAGCCAAATTTCATTTAAAGTTTGTTTGACGTCGGCGGCGCCTTCCATACCGCATTTTCCACACGAACCATCCTCTTCAACAAATGGTACTATGGCGACCTAATGTCACCATAGTCAGAAAATATGACAAAACAGTGCGTTGCCAAGGGTGGATTGGTGACGTGTGATAAACGAAAAATATGACGTAATTCGCGAAGCAGTTTTTTGAAGCTCGGTTGAACAGCTGTAGTTTAGCGACCTTCTTTGAGCTCAAACCTGCGAAGTGTAGGCAAATGCTGAGCGGTCAGTTTAAAATATGCAAAACCTCCTTAGTTGAAGTCTACTTTGCGGTGAGTAGATTTTGAAGCACTGGATCGGTGTTGGAATATTTGCAAATTAAGGTGAAGTAGACAGCTATTGCCCGTGCATGCATGTATTTTCATATGTACTTCATTCCTTTTAATCGTCAAAGATGGGTGATCGAATGCTGAAAAGAGAATAGATTTGCTGCACAGCTTGGTTGTAGATGAAGGCATTCATGTTTGATAAATCTCGGAACCGTTTCAAACATTACACTGTAAGGTTAGATGGCTGAATATTATCTTCACAAGTTATGCTCGGCTGGATCCTAAAGGCTAGGCCTGTCGAGTATAGCACTTGTTAATATCTTTAGATGTGGTTGCACATGTTTTGTCATTGCTTTTTTTAATCAGCTGGCTCATGAGACACTGGCTGTGATGTTTAACTTCTCTGAATTCTGAGTCACAGGCCATGTGGATGGGTACTTTGGCAGTAGGCATATTTGTGTTGCAATAAAGTGATAACTTGTGTCTCATTAAGATAAGTGAAACGGAGGGATGGCATGGGAGCACACATGAAGGATCTGAGGAGGTTGGTTTGGTGAGAGGAACATCCCAGAGATTTAGATCCATCTTTTACCTGAAGCAGTCTTTTTGGCTAGTTAACCCTGGTCCAGGTTCATGTTTCAGGATTCAGTAAGATTTGATTTCACCTTTAAGCCATCCAAAAGTGGTGGTAATAGCTTTGGTATTGAAGTTATCACCTTAGTTGATCTTAATTGTCATTTCACAGGGAACTTTGATTTAAAAGATTAGGAAGACAAGATATTGTAGTCATGTTATCATTTCTGGGATGCACTATAAAAATAGAAGGAAGTGAAGGTGGCTTTATTTTCTTTGTTTAGATATCCAGCACACCAAACATAAGTGATGAATCAATTGTGCCACAAAGTGATGTTGCATAAATTAAAACAATACTGACAATATATCTGTAGCCAGGTGAATTACCAGGACATTTTGTAGCAAGTGGAACTACACATACAATTCATAGCACAACATGTTAGATGCCAACTTGCATTTGATTGTCCCATTTTGTTTTGCTAGACAATTGTGATGCTTCAGAATCCTGCTTTTCATAATTTGCATTACACAAAATTATAGAAACAATTTCTCTAACATGACACATAAAGCTATGCCATGTCACAAGGCATTTTATTCTAAACTCCACACAACGACATCTCCAGCAGCTTTTGTTTGCATATTGGCTAGGAGATATATTCTGTCTAAAAAATAATCCATTACATCAGTGGTAATTCATGTAGGTGTAGATTATATGTAGATGACATGATTTTTAAAAGACGGGTGTACAAGGAGGGCCATATGTGTAGATGTATCTTATGTATTTCCAATGAGTTGAATTGTTGGCCTTCATCCCAGTTTTTCATTGATGGCATTGCCTTCAGATTAAACCCTGAGCCAATTTGCATCAGTTGTTGGAAGTAGGACAATTGCCAGTCTATGCTTAAGTTTAGTGATTTTGGTTGTCATCTTTTAGCATTATTCAAAGACATTCAAATTCAACATTCATTCACTTAAACATTCACACTTCCACTTCCATGCATGATTTATAGAAAATGTTGTGGCAGTTTGCCACAGGTGGTACTAGCACACAGCGAGGTATCATGGATGCAGGATATATGCTCTCAGATGTTGAGGATGGGCAGCTCATGCCAGAAATGTCACACCTTATCATGGCATAATCCCAGAATGTCATTCATCATATGGAAGAAAATATATGAAATAGTTCCTGTCACCCAAAGTTGTCTTCATCTTGCCATGCTAGACTTCACTATATTTTCTTCTATCTAGCTACAGTCCAGGGGTGCAGAGACCCATGGTGTGTAAGGCATTAGCAGATGCAGATTTTTCAGACACCATCATGTGCATGTACTTCAGCCTTTCATGTACTGAAAAACTATGGTAGCATTTGTGCCTAAGAAGTCAGCACAGTATATGAGTGCACAATGAAGCAGATGGTGTGCAACTATAGCTATGGAGGTTCATTTGTCAGACTGTCAAAGCTAGCATATCATGATGACCTTGTAAATTATTATTTTTGTGTATTTCTGCATGGCCAGTGAGGTTCAGACCACCAGCATGATTTCATCCCCAGTCTGTTATTCAAAGGGAAAGATGCCTAAGCACCATAGGTGAAATAACACTTAGGCCTTTTAAAAATGGCACAATGAAACCAGTGCTCTGAGTGCAATTGTTTGTTTTGTTTCATGGTGCTGGTTTTTTGCAGTATGAAAAACATGAAATGAACATGAGCAATAGAATTAAACATAATGTAAATAAAATGTAAAGCACAACAATCAGGATTGAAATTGCAAATGTCACCAGCCCATTGCGTACATTTAATGGAAGTGCATCATTTGTGATGTGGCATAAATAGGGCTTCTAAGAACCACCTGTATAACTCGTTCTAATTTGCACTTCATTGGAAATCCAAGCCACCTAGCCATACATTTTCCACTCTGCCACGTGGTTGCTGACCGATGTTTGCTGCACCGTGTCCAGGCGTTGGCCATGTCGCAGAGACACCAACTGGCCGACCTGATGTTCGGCCCGGCTGGCGCCGAGCTGCCGGTCATCTCCAACATCACCTACAACGTGAGCTGGCTGACGCGCCGGTGTCGGCGACACCTCGGCTTCGTGACGTCGTCCGATCCGGCGTCTGCCCGCAGCCGACCTCACTGTGATGCCTCAGTCAGGTCGCACGGCCTGACCAGCGTTGCGTTCAAGGTTTCCCTCGAGGCGCGTCCCGTGTGCGGCGGGAAAGCATATAATTGTATGTGCACGCGTCACATACTCTGACACATGCTACTTTCCAGCTTGTTTATCAACGATATGTTAGCAGAGAGCCAGCTGTGTAAATGCGAACGCCTGTGCATGCATGAAATGATACGTGCACATGCGATTGGGACCGTATGAACATACGGCCGATGAACAAGGCACAATCAACTGACATGAGCGCAGCTATGCAGCGACCGGCAGGGTCCGCCTGAGCGTCTGTGTCGAGCGTTCCGTGGCCACTGCCACGTTGGCTACGTTGCTGAAATTGAGCCGAGCTCATCTGGCATGCGCAGGTGGAGACGACGCACGCGTCCACCGAGGTGCCGCGCCTCACCGGCACAGAGCTGGACGTGAAGGTCTCTCTGGTCGGAAAGGACGTCATCGGCAGTTTGAAGGTGAGCGGGCTGAGTCCAGGCCAGCTGGGAGCAAGCTGTCTCCTCCCGGGATGGGGTATGTAAGGATGAGAGTGAACCGCCTCCTCCCTGGATGGGGCATGTAAGGCTGAGAGCGGACCGTCTGCTCCCTGGATACGGCACGTAGTGCTGAGAGCGAGCCGCCTCCCCCCTGGATGGGGCATGTAGCGCTCAGAGCGAACAGTCTCCTCCCTGGATGGGGCATGTAGCGCTCAGGGCGAACAGTCTCCTCCCTGGATGGGGCATGTAAGGCTGAGAGCGAACAGTCTCCATCTTGGATGGGGCACGGAGTGCTGAGAGCGAGCCGCCTCCTCTCTGGATGGGGCACATACGGCTGAGTGCGATTAGTATCCTTCCTGGATGAGACATGTAAGGCTGAAAGCAGGGAAGGAAGCAAGGGTTTTCGTCCCTGCATCAGGTAATGGGCAACGGCCGTGTTGAAGTTGTACACGTCCGAGTTGAAATGAAGTCGCGGGGAAGAGACCACATAATTCCAGTTAGCAGTAGCTATTTAAAAGTAACCAGTTCGAGATACGGACAGCTGCAATAGAGTTACAAGGCACGATAGTTTTAGATGCTGTGTCTGGACCTGGTTGTGGACGCGGCAGCGTAAATGTGCGGCGTTCGAGTTGTATCTCTAACGCTGCTATCCAATGCATGCTTGCGCTGTTTTTCAGGGTTCTTATGCTGAGTCATCTACCTGCAATACAACAGGAGGTACCCGTTTAAAGCCGTAACAATCCAGCAAACATTAGTTATATTGTCACTACTGGACGTTTTAAGTCGTGCGTATGGCAACGATTGAAGTCAGCGCTCTTGGTCATGAGGACAGCTCGAAGCGTCGAGTATTGACAATATAACCAATGTTTGCTTGATCATGTCTATAGGCCAATACCTCCTGATGCATTGGAGGTCGATAAGTGTCAGAATGACAGATATGCATTCATGATACCGAAAAACCGTGGGCTCAACACCTCTCTTGTATCACTATCTGTAGACAACCGTGTCACAACTGTAGCTCCCGTGGTCTAGGGGAAAGATGCTGGACTCGCAGTCTAACGGCACTGGGTACGAGCCCCAGAGCGGACGTATTGTTTGGCCCGACTGAAAGGACGGTAAGCTGGCAGCCGGCCAACGAGGGTCAACCCAGGCCCGGGGCGGCCGTGTCGCAGCATTTTGCGGCACGTGGAATCCTCCGCATTTATTTCTGGTGAAAGGGCGCGGACAAGATTATCCATTGAACTGGTCGGCACGACTTGGGCGATGGGCTCAGCGCGCACGCGACAAGCTATGCTTAGCAGGTGCTCTAAACCCGAAGCCACACATGCAGATCATTATGAATCAAACTGAAAGACTGGAGCATTTTTGAGCACGGAAATATGCGCACGCTCGTAAAACTAGCAGGCGGAACATGGCAATTTAAACAGTGTGCATGTGCGGTCATGGCTTACCCACTCCCATACACTGCCTTCTTCAACTGCACCTGGAGATCGATGGCTATGGCCGTGGATTGATCCCAAGCCACAACGTTAAAAAATAACTGCAGTCGTGATTTACGCTTATGTTCCCCAGCACACCATGGCCGACCTGTCAGTGTCCATAGATGGTGTCATCAGAGGCTGTGCAGATTCCCAGATGCGGCGTCCACAAGGGCTGTGCTGACCTCCAGACGTGGTGTCATCGGGAAGCTGTATTGACCTCCAGACATGATGTCATCAGTAGCTGTACTGAACTCCAGATATGGTGTCATCAGTAGCTGTACTGACCTCCAGACGTGGTGTCATCGGGGGCTGTGACTGACCTCCAGACGTGGTGTCATCAGTATTTGTACTGACCTCCAGACATGGTGTCATCAGGGGCTGTGCTAACCTCCAGACATGGGTGTCATCAGGAGCTGTACTGACCTCCAGACATGGTGTCATCAGAAGCTGTACTGACCTCCAGACGTGGTGTCATCAGGAACTGTACTGACCTCCAGACATGGTGTGATCGGGAGCTGTACTAACCCCAAGACACATTGTCCCCAGGGGCTTAAGACCTTGCACGAGCCTCCAGCAGCTGTACCGCTCCCCCCCCCCCCCCCCCCTCCCAGAGCGGAGCCGGCAGCTGTAAAGACCTGCACGCGCTGCGTCTCCAGGAGCTGTACCGGTCAGGCGTCGTGACCCAGCCATACCCGCTGCACGTGCAGAAGATGGCCTCTCTGGGGAAGTCGGAGGTGACGGTGCGGCCGCACGGCGCGCGCCGGCCCACGCGGAACGGCGCCGGCACCTCCAGCAGCGAGTAGCGCACTGGTCGGAGCCCTCCGCCGCCGTCCGCCAGGCGCCGCGGCGCCGGCTGACCTACCGACGGCTGCCGCACGCATGAGGTCGTGGGGGTTCAGCAGGATTTTATGTCTGAGATGCGACCTCTCGGTTGGCTGCTTGCTGTCGAGCTGTGCCTTTGTGTTCCAATGGCGATGGTTTCTTTGGTTATTGCCATGGCGGCGTTTTTCGGCGGCGTTGTAGGTAAAGTTCGGCTGGAATCGTTGCCTGTCATTATTTTTTGTGTATATGGCAAGTGTGAATACTGAAATAGTTTTTGTACTGAGGTGTATTTTGGTGCATTTATAACAAAGATAAACAAATAAAAAAGGACTTTATTGACAGCTGTTCATTACCAAGTGCTGAATTCCTTACGTTGGTAATTTAGCCGTGAGCATTAGTGAACCATGAATAGGTGAACTGCAGAGCCATTCGCACCCAAGCTCGACAGCTACCCCGCTAGGAATTCCCGTACTCAGTCGTGGTGTGGCATTTGTCACTATCTTCCGCGATAGCGAAAGGTGGCAGTAGCTGCCATGATAATTGCCCTCAGCTGACAGCCCAGACCTCCGTGCAGAGCAGTACCGCCGGGTAAGCTTGCACTCTTCGCCCGTGCTGTCAACCGGCTGGTTGCGACCGAGTGGCGGGGACTACCAATTTTGCGTTGGTTGTGCTGACCCGGTCGGGAACGTCGGTGTCGGCACCGCGATGATACAGACCCTGAGCTGACAAAAAAGGGAACACCCCCAGACCGGGGCAGATCACGAAGATATGAACGCCGTTGTCAGGCTGCACGGTGTCGTACGACATCGCGGCTCGTCAGCCCCGCGCAGACAAATCGACAGACAGCGATGGCCTCCCGGTGTCTGCTTGCCTTCTCCTGTCAGCAGACAGACTTGTGTCAGCCGAGCCATCTTAGTTACTAGGTCAAACACGGACAGAATTGTCCACCACTAACTAACACCGTGTAAACAAAGTAAACACACGTTTCTCACGCAACGCCATATGCGAGCGCCACGCCCAGCACGTTTTTTGCGCCATCTAGCGATGACCCACCTATTGAAGCGTGCACGTCGCACCGCTACAGGGACACTCTTCCGTGTCTGCGTCAGTTCGGTCCCCTGCGGTGTGAGTTCGAGGCGGACAACTCCCGAAGGCAACGTCGTCCATCGTGAGATGACCCCCCGGGGACAACCCGACGCTCCGTCCCCC
>NW_023596225.1:33514529-33532029 GCF_011947565.3 Pollicipes pollicipes | reverse complement strand
GAGCATAGTTTGGTCTCCTGTTTTGACTTCAAAAAGGGTGGTTATCTTCTTGGAAAGACATGGCCCACGCACAGACGAATCATGCGTAACGTACGAAGACTGGGCGCGTGGCGCGCCGCCGCAGCCGACTAGCCCCCCCCCCCACGCCACCCACCCCCCACCCCTCACGTGAACTGTCGGGACCGGGGCAAATGGAGCAGGATGGGATGGAGAGGTGAGTGCACACTGCGAGGGTGGTGTCGTCTCTTGTTTATATGGGGCAGCTCAGAAGTCAGATAAAGGCTCAGTGGGAGGGCCTGGGGCCAGTGCCCGTTGTACGGCTGGAGACAACGTGGTGGTATTGGCTGTGTCTTGCGACGATGAAACGCTCAAACAACGTCAGGTGTGCCGATCCACTTAAGAAGCACAAAGCGAGAGCCCGGAGAGGATTAAGACGGAACCAAAGAGGTGGTCAATCCCGTCCAGGATCAGCGGATAATAGTCTTAACACTCATGTGTGGCAGCTGTCGCACCAAACCTATCAAAGACGCTGGAAGCCTTCTTGGAGAAAATAGCGCAGAACCTCTTGCGGAGCCGGAATTTGAGCCCAAGGGACAAAGTTCAGAGGGCTCCGACTACCACTACGGATATAGCCGGCGACGCTATTCAAGTCATTTTCGAGGGTATTGAATAAACGCCAGTGCATCGGAGTACGTACCTGTATTTGTACTGCTGTGTAGTTCATCACTCTAGCCATTCTCTTCATTTTTCGAAAGCTTTCCATTCGGGCCTCGCAACAACTTTCTTCTGCAATAGCTGTCGGAAGTGAAACAGTATCCATATGTTTACGCGCAAGGAAGACAGGCATTTGTGTAGAGTTTTTTGGCGCGCGTATCGCGCTGAGAAGTATACGCATGCTCATTTTCATGTATACGTCTCCCTCTCCAGAGTGCCGTTTTCGCAACGCACATGCTTCGTTTCGGCTGCTTGAGGCTGCTTTGCATCACAGGGACAGACTAAGAGGCCAGAGGAGTTGAAGAAGGCAACCAGGTGACTAAAACGTTAACTGGAACAATCTTTCGGCGTGGATAACCCGAGTCCTGAAACCACCCCTGCGAAGAGACAAAGGCGAGAAAGGAAATCGATTTGGAAATGTATATTGCTTGCGTGCATTTAGGCATCGGACGGACAAAGTGGTGACTGTACTGTTAGTAACCGTGCAGCTATAAGGTAAAGTACTTAGCGCAAATAAATGCAACTCACGGAGTGAAAGAAACTAAAGCTAGCCAAGATTATAGAATCTTAGTGTGGCGCGTGAAACAGATCTGTGTTGGCATGTTTTTGTTAGCCACATTACTACGTTTTAAACATTATTTCATCAGCTTTTCCCCTCCGCGCTAACACGTGAGTGTCATCAGCTATACGTGCCACCACGTGAGTGAGCTGATGAACCGTGTCATTGCGTGAATAAGCTGGCGACCACATGAGTGTCGTCAGCTGTGTCACCAGCACCAGCAGTGTCGAATAAGCTGGTGAACTGTGTCACTACGTGAGTGAGCTGGTGATACTCACGTGTCACCAACCATGGGCGTAGAAACAAGGGGGGAGAGATCAGGAGGGCCGTGGCCCCCCACTTTTCACGGCTGGAGGTCAGCAGTTGTTAACTGCCCCCCCACGCCCCACCTCCACCCACTTTTCAGATTAAGGTTGCGTCTAGCTTACGTTTGCACTACCTTTAAATATACATACCGATGTACCTAGATTTTCCAGCCATCTTCCTCAAGATGTGTCATCTTTTTCGTTTGGCTTATTGGCCATCGCTTAGTGTCTCAGCCGCAGGCCGATGCCAACGAGGCCTGCGGAGACTGCAACGCCGGGCGATCAGGCTGTTGTTGCTATGACTTGCAAGCGCGTATGCTCAAAACCATATTGCGTGGTGTTTTATCAGTAATCATTTCTGACCGAATCTCGAATATTTAAGGCCAACATGGATTAGCCATGTTTAATACAAGCTTAGGATCCCATTTCATGCACAATCTACGTTCAGGGATTCTTCAATATATCTGAAGAAAAAAAAACACGGAACTGGAGCCTGTGTGACAATTATTGGACTACCTTTGGCGATCAGGGATGCTGTTGCGTCAATGAAGATTCCTGTGGCTGATCCGGGGGCCAACTGCGCGGGTCGGAAGGCCTCCCGTGCCAGGGAGGGGAATAATGTGATATGATATATCCTTCCAATGGCCTCCGGATCGACCACGAGATCCCGCCACGTGTCGCTAGTAATGACAGCCAGAAGACGCTTCGCAATGGGACGGCGTGGCCCTTAAGCTCTTGACCGGAACCGAAATGTGCCCTTGGTGTTCTACTCAAGGGATACCTTGCCCGGAAGGAAATAAGTGGCCTCATTATTGTTGAGTAGAGTTAAGGTCTCATCATTGTTCAATAGAGTAGGTCGAAATGCAACTTTTAAAAAAACGAGCAAAGGCCATCCATGTTTGCCTAAGAACGTTCATTTTTTTCAGCAGGATTAGTGCAAAAGTTGCATCAAAAGGTTGAACCATGCCCGCCCGCAACCTCGAGAGCAAGGACAGCAATAGGCTGGGTTGTAGCTTTCCGTAAAACCGAACGGACGTCGACCACTTGCAAATGCCACCAGATGGTGGGTTGCCGTGTTAATCTGTCTTCTGGACAGATTAATAGTTACAGAAACACGAAAAACAGAGAATCTTCCTTTACTCTTCCAGTTCCACCACCATATTCCAGCACCACTTCGCTGTGTTTTAACACGTGCTCGGGTGGGCGGTCAAATTGACCATCCAAAGTTTTTCCAGAATGGTTTTCGAACGGCCCGGTGCAGCCGCGCCAAATTTTGCATAGTTGTAGACAATTATATAGCAGATCGTTTGGCATCAACAATTTGACGTACCTTGTGAGGTCGCTGACCTATGGCAAGTCGAGGTCAGGCCATGGTTTCCGCGAAGTCAATTTCTGGGGAATCGTTCAATCTGATGCAACAGCGGAGTGTTAGACGAAGCCACACATCTCGGAGATGCTTTCTTAGGGCAACACAAATATTGAATGAGCAAAAAATGTTGACCTAAGGTCAGGTGCAAAGGTCAGACCAAACGTCAAAACCCAACCTGTTTTATTTCTCTAGTGCTTGCTGTATAGGATAGTTTCTGCTGCTAATTCAAATCTATTGATAGCAGGGACCGCATTATGCATCTTCCATGGGCTTCTTAGAGGTCAGAATAGGTAATTGACCTGAAATGACCCATGTGAACATTGTGATTTTCGAAACATCTGCCTAGCGTAATTTGCTCGCTTACTCAAATGCAAAGAGCAGTCTTACATGATTTTGGTCACCATTACCTTCAGAAGGTCAAACAAGGCCACCGATCGTTAACTGGGCATGTGGCTTTTGCTTACAACAATTATCTAGGTGCTGGGGCACTTGAGAGACTGGCCTGGAATGTGGCCTTGTTTGACCTTATTTGACCGGAGGGACACGACCTAGGAGCCTCACACTTTGACCTAAGTGAATGCACGCACAGGTCAACACAACCTGTAAATTTGGTGTCCTCCAGCTCTCTTAGTCCCCGATATTTCAGGGGGGGGGGGCAAATTGATTCCCCCCACCTGAGCGAAGGGTATCTAGCCGGCCACCCTGGGCCGCGCGTTAAGGGGCCAATCCATCCTTATCATCGACCTAAAAATCGCACGTGTGAAATATGCGCCCAGACTGCCTTGTAGATGTAAGATTGATGTCCTTAAGCGTTCAAAGGTAGTTCTTTCAGAAGCGTGATCATTTTCATCCAACTGTTGGCCACGGCTCAGAACGGTGGAGCCGGACGCTGCGCGGCCTGCGGAGACTGCAAACGCCTGGCGTCGGGTTTTTTAAGCCAAGATTTGGCGGGTACGCATGCTCAAAATTGTGTCGCATAACTGTTATTACTAACCGATTCCAGAGTTTAAATGTTATATCTCAGAACCGTTATCAGTTTCGTCTACCGGTGGACCGTGACCGAAAAGTTAATCACTGAGTAGCGCTCCGCGGACTATGGGGACTGCAACGCCTGGGTCGAGGTTTCTGTGCTAAGATTTGCGACGCAAGCATGATAAAAACTCACGCTATTTCACAGCACCACTAATCAATTCTGACTGAATGTTGAACATTGCCAGAAAATCATGGCTGGCGATGTTAATACACATTGTTGACCACTCGATCCACAATTACAATTTCACACCTCAAATTTCGATCAAACATAACGGATCTAGATCATGCTTTCATCTAGATCACTGACATCTTTGTTTATACCACTAAAGTATACCACAAGTGGTTTATTACCACTTTGTTTTCATCTAGATCACTTTCATCTAGATCACTGACATTCCAATTAGTAGTAGTGCTGCTCAGAAATGTGCAACAAAGTAGCCATACCATCAGTTCGTGGTCAGCCATTTGGAGACAGCCGGGCCAGGACAGTGGCCATCATCCGGCGGACGTGACAGCGCTCAGTCAAGGATTATATGACAGAATGGCCCCTTCATTCTGTGGTTTGGTTTTCAAAAGAGAATTTCCAGTTATGTGGCTTTTGTCACATGGATTTTGGCGGTTTCAAGCCTCCGAATTTGTTCTCCGCCTGACATACCGCGTCCAAGTCTTCTCGCTTGAAAAGCAGCCGGCGAAATGAAGGCGCATGAAAAATATGTTGTAGTGTGAGCGATCGATTCACCTTCAAAGTTCTCATCAGCCTTTGCTCAGGCCATATTTTGGAATTTGCCCTGTGGAGACAGATGCCTCCCTCAATGACCCAAAATGCCCACCCGCTCGTGGAATTTCGACTCGCCAGGAAAGACAACGTTGAAATGGACGAATAATCTTGGGAGCTGGATAGACTTATTTCCCGAATGACATAGATGACTCGGATAGGTAAGAGGGTGCACCAGTGAGAAACAGCTTTAGATGCATATTACATTTGAATAAAGAGCGAAAACCTCCATTTCTACCCCCCACCCCCCTGGTCGTCGGGCTTGTTTTCTAGAAAAAGTTCCTGAAATACGCCTTGAGCTTGCCCCCCCCCCTTACTTTTTGAAACGTGCCTACGCCATGTCACCAACTACAGGCGACATGTACCTGTCAACTGTAGCTGGGTGTTACACCTGTTGGGGATATTTTGATGGCGAACAAACGAACCTCGTTTTAGCCGTTAAGTAACTCCTGAAGTTGCCATGTCATTGCCTTTGAACACACGTGCTGTGTGTTCTCGGTGGCCTGCTCTCTCCTCGGTGACACCAACATTGCCATGGACTTCAGGCGATGCAGGCGTAGATCACTGTCATTACAGTGTTCAGAGCATCACTCAGCCGGCTGAAGGAGACGTCGGATTGTTGTCATAGCGTCTCATGGAGCGCTCTAAGAAAGTGAACCGCGCTGTTCATACGATTACAAAGCGCTGAATAGGTTTGATATGGATGTGATGGATTGTAAGTCACGAGTTCAGAGGCAAACTTTCTCTTACGTATTTCCCTGTAATTTGTAACTGTCAACATTAAGTCACGTAGATATTCATGAATGCCAAAAATTTAGCAAGGAGGGGCATGTCCGTTCGAGAGATACTATATCCGCACGCCCCTGCTTTTTTCAAAGTTGGGGTTGGAGCGTTTTCCCCAACTGAGAAGGAAACTACACCTGCGTTGAGCAGTGTTTGTGACCGCAGTATCGTAGATGTAAGGGCTGGTGTATTTCGCCCGGGGGCAAATGTAAAACGCGATCTTAGGGAACCAACGCCGGCTTGTGAGTAAAAAGTCAAATGGCGTCCAGATTTTTCGCGGCTTAAAGGATTTCGTTCCCTTTATAAGTGTTCCAAAACAAACTACCGTCGGTAAAAGTTACCCTGTTTTAGTGTCGCCCGGTTGCCGCCTTCCCGCTCCCTTAATTTTGGCTCACAGACATCGTCCGTTGCGAAACACCAAGCTAAACACGAGAATCTCGATCTAGAGTAAACGGAAGGCATTTTAGTGGTATCGGCGGTTACTTTTAGAGATATTTGTGTTCACAAATATCTTAAGAATGCTGACCGTTTTCGTCATCAAGATCCAGTATGACCATTTGAGATAGTTGTTTCAGCTACAGGTACCTGATGAGTGAACTGAAAGAAGAGCTCGGAAAGAGCGATAACTCTTAGCGGCGTGTACGGATCCTTCCTTTGTCCCCATTACAATAGAACCCCTTTTTGTATTTAAGAACGACGCAGTACATGGTGTGTAGTAGCCTTTAACTCAAAAAGGAACACGAAATGTTACCACACACGTTTCTCTACTCGAAGGAGAAAAAAATATCTGAGCAGAAAAGTCACAAGATTCCCTCGTTTTACGAATCGTATGCAGTTAGAAGGATATGTCCCGGAAAGCAAGACCATTGTGATGGATAAAAATGGTGATGGTGAAAAATCAAAACGGCCAATTCTAGGCTATCTGTACAATATTTTCCAACTGTATGGGGAAGGCAAGGGCATCCCACGAGCCGGATTTTCGAAGATCTGGTAGTCCTCGCCCGAACCACTGCGTCCTGATGGCAGCAGTGGGCACACGCGGTTTGAGTGTGCGGTTTTTACTAGGACACGAAGCTGGTGGTACGGTCTTGTTGCCTCGTTCATGGGAAACCCTGCAAGATGCGAGAGCGTGAAAAACTTGTCCGGGTCAGGATGGCGTGCGATCGTTTTTGGTTGACGAAGTGCGCAGGCAGAGGACGTTTGGAATTCGGTCCGTAAAATCAGATTTAGCCCGTGCGTAACCGCCGACCGCTCTATTCCAACCTAACTTCTTCCATCAATGGATGAATTTTTGGCAACATTGTCCGAATCCACAGTTCCACCCACGAGGCATCGCTGTAAGGCCCAGCACCTGCGTAACTTTGTAGAGAACCTGAAAAGACGACTGCCCGAGAATAAAGTTTTGGCTATTTTAGACTTTTCAGAAACCACACTTAAGTCGTCCAAGACGGAAGTTCGGCGTTTTGAATGGGATGCACCATAATGCACGCTGCATCCTTTCGTGCCGTATTGTCGAGAAGCTGGGCAGCTTACGCATGAAACATATTGCGCGCTGTCAGACGCCATGAAACATAACACTAATGAGGTCCATACATTTTCATATTACCTTTCACCGGAAGTGAAAAGCGCCGTTTCGGGCATGGAAAGTGTGTTTCTTTCCAGATGCATCAGCTGCGCAGTACAAGAACAGGTTCAAATATATGAAAATTTGCTTTCATTAGGAGGGTTTCGTCGTGAGGTGTCATTGGTATTACGTTGTCCTATCCCATGAGAAAAACATTTGCGACGGCGTTGGGGGACCCTAAAAATGGTTTCTGCCAGTGCCAGCCTGTGCCAGCCAGCCTGTGACGCCTCCGTTCCGTTCATATTCGCTCCGCTGAGAAGCCATGCCAAATGTGCAGACGGCATGCTTCTTCTTACCGAGAGGAGAAGTCCTTCGGGCGGGCATTGGCTTAGCATCAGCTGGACTACGGCCAAGACTGTCAAAGGGACACTAGAGGCCCACAGAGAAACCCGGCGAGTGCTCAGACTGTTATTGTCCGCGTGGGAAATTCAGGCGTTGGGAGGGAAGCAGCGGCCGCTTGATTTGATGAGTTTTGCTGTGTTAGAGTAAGAAAGACGGAGTCACTGGCGCACTGAGTGACTTCCACGTGCATGTAAGCCATCGTGTTGCTAAGATCAGTGTTTTCTCATCTCTCGCAGTGCGCTCATTTTCCGCCGCCTTCGCGGAGAGACGCGTGGAAGATTACTGCGCAGTGGCCGACGGGTGGATGACACGAATGAGACATATTCCCTTATTGTGCTATTGTTTCCGAACCTTTCCAAGCCAATAAACAGCTTTGTTATTGTTGAGTTACGGGGCTCAAGCTACGCTCTTTCACACGCAAAGGAGAAAAGGTTCGACATGGCATAAGAAAATGGTTCTGCATGCATTGCAGGTATTGATAATGTCACAATCAATACTCCTTGTACAATGATGATTCCAACCACGAAACATACGTAGGCTGGAAGGTTTTTGCACCATTGTACATGTAGGTTTATACAGTTTTCTCTCACCGTAGTGAGAAAATCGCCCGCCGAATGTAGCCCTTGCCACCGCCCCACTTGAGGGACCTTAGAATATCGCAGGCGTCTTCAGCGCCACTGACAACACCTGTGACACAGTTCCATCGAAGTCTGAGAGATGCTTGTGTAAAATTGACTCTTTGATCTGTCGATTTGTTGTAGGATGCCCCACATGAGATGTTCAAGCAGTGACGTGGTTCATGTGGATTTCCTGCTGTATTTGAAGCCGGGCTGCGTGCGGTGCAAGGTATCACCTGTTCCAACACGTGAGAGCGAACTTAAGTGAGAGATTCTTCGCCTGCTCGTCAAAGAAGCATCCGACGAATGAAAATATGATGGAGCACTGATGTTAACGCCCATGCCACGTTTCAAATCCAGCAGGCACTGGTTCCAACTGTGGGCAATAGACGGCGCTACCACCTCCTGTATGATTTGCTAGATGTCGCTAGTATACCCTAGAATGGTGTCCACCCTCGAGCTCCTTCACTTTTGCTGGGCCCGTCCCGTGTTTTATGGCTTGGTGCATCCAGCGTTCCTGGGACTCCACCTTAGCAAAATTCTTAAGTTGTGAAACTGAAATGAAAGCGATCTCCTACATGATCACTGCAACATCTCTTCCGGTGGCAACGTCTGGCGCCGAAAAATGGCGAGGCGCCCAGCGTGGTCTCGTCAGCGGCGAGGCTGCCCCGGTCGGGCCGCGCCGCCCGAGGCGCTGCACAATCGCGATCGGAGGTGGACCGGCGCCGCCTGCGCCGCTGCGCACCCTGGCAGGTGTCTTGACGGCGTCACCGCTCAAAGAGCCGGTCCTGGCCGGGGCCGCCGGCCGCACGCCAGTCCGCGTGGAGCCGGCCCGGCCGCCGCGGACGCCGGCCGGCCGGCCGGCTCCAGCAGCACCAGCGCCGCTCGAGACGGCGGGCAGCGGCGGGTCGGGAGGCGAGAGCCGCGGCAGGGGCGACATCGACTAGGGGACGGTTGAGCTAGCCGGCGTGGATCAAGCGCTAGGAGTGGGGGGGGGGGGGGGCGAGTGGCCGACCCGTCAGGCGTGACTTGAAGACGCCGCCGAGCAGCGGTGGGAACGGTATAGGGGTGGGGCTCAGAGGTGCTTGGTGCGATTCCAGTGGCGTTGGGGTGGGCCTAGTGCCTCAGTGACGTGAGATGTCGCCGGTCTATGCCAGCCGAAAAGCTCCGGAATGTTCAAGGCCAGTCTAGCAGGGTTTGACATTGGCCCTGGACGATGACTTAGCTTCTTCTCACTGATGGCGCCCCGGGCATGGTAAAGTCTAGGAAAGAAAGTTTTTTTGGCTTTTCACATGGTGTTGACCTCGCTTTTGGCGTCGTCGTCGTTGCTGCCTTTTCAGTGATGGCAACAAATAGAGCCAGGTGGGACTCACAAGACAAGTGCCCCTGTGCTCGAAGAAATACTGGGCTGCAAAGCAGAGTGAGGCACAAGAGGATAAGCAGTCTTACAGACATGAACATCAGCCGCAGGTTCTCTGAATCCCAGTGAGAACGAAAACTGGAGTAGTACTATGCAAAAAAAAGAAAATAACAACGAAGTTGGTACGATTTTGGACAAAACATGAAAACACAGCGCGTTTACAATGGCAAAGAGGATTTTGATAACGCAAATTGCCATACTAAATCGCCATGAAATCCCTAAAGCACTGTCATAGTTATAGACCATGCGGGGGTGGATGCTTTCACATGGGCTCATTTAGAGGCCAAAACGTTGCGGAATAATTGAAGCGCATGAAAATAACCAGCGATCCATGACCAACTTACTTTTTAACAAAGCCTTTGTACCATTATTGAATGAATGCTACGCTGGTAAACCTATGCCCGCTAAACCTGATGGCAATGGGCTCTCAAACACAATTATCAAAGCCTCTGGCGTTGGTTTCAAAAGGTATCGAACTCCACAAGCTTCGTTTTGACATCGTTGACATAATGTTAATTGATAGTTCTGGTGGCTGTTATCGCCAGCCCATTCCACGCCGTGCAATGCGTCCTTAACGCCATCAATGTGCTTAACGCCATCAACACTTAGTACAACGCCATCAATGGGCATCGACGTATCGCAAGTCGCGCAGCACGCGCTCACTTCAGCGATAGTTTTCCCACGGCTATCAGCTGTCCAGACCTGAGGACACCCGCTACCCGGCCTAATCCCGGAACATCCCGCAATCCGGCGATTGTGCGTTTTGCAATCACGGAATCCCGGGATGCGGTTTTGGGAGGTGGGCATTGCTGACGGTTGGGTGTTGACTTGCGAGACCGCGTGGGTAGTACCCACGTGGGTGCAGCTTCTGTGGAGTTGCTGTTCCACGGGGCTTCACGCAGCAAATTTGTGTTTGGTTGTGGTTGGCGTCAATCCCTTTGGTGTGCAGTTTGCTTGCCAAGCAGAGATTTCTGGTCGCAATCTTCGCCTATCACCAGGGTAGAGAGATTCGATATTATGTGTTATCCTCCCGCCCTTCCGCCGGGCTGTTGGACGCAAATTATGTTTCCTATAGCCTCATCACGGGAACCGTACAAGGCATATGCCACAAGGCAAATGTCCAACCTATAGTCCTCTGCACCCATCTACATCCCTGATTTAAATTCATCTGATCAAGCTCCTGTGGTAAGCACAGGCATGCCCCTGAGACCAGTTTTTGACCAACACCTGTCACAGGTGTGATGAACGCACCCATCTGTGGTCTGCGGATGTGGCGCTGGGCGCGTCCAGCCGTGCTGACACTGCCCGCCATCTGCTGCCAACCCGCTGATACAGCTTTAGAAAGGGCGGCGCTGATACGTCAGTATAGCGCGGAATGATGCATCGCTCAGAAATTAACTTCAAAAAGAAAATTGGGTGATGCGCTCATGCTGACAAAGGCCAGCATTGTCTTACCCTGCATTGCCTCTGCAACGCTTCTGAACTGAACTGATTCGTTGCAATGTTGGACTTTGGGTTGTGCAGTACTAATCGCAATAGCATGCATCCGGGAAAAGAAGTCGCGAAGTCAAGAAAACACGGTCTATGGTCTACGCTATCGGTCGGGATCAACAAATAAAGAACCTTTGTGTGTGTTTACTTGATTGACACCTTACTCCTTTACTTGACAGAACTGAGAGACTTGAAGCAGACCTGGGAATCTCGCAAGACTTGCAACGTTCTTTGTTGCTCCTTTTGCTGTTTTCCTGACTGTGCCACGTTTTTAAACTCACAGTTCTGTGAGTTGGCTTTGTTAATTTGTTTAGGTACTTGTCTCTGACGGGAAAGGCTTGCCCTAATTGGAGCTGCAGTGCAGCTTAGTTCCGAACGACACGCAGACACCAATCGCAGCTCGAATCAACCCATAAAGGCATACCGGTGGGAGCGCGGTCCAGATGCGTAATGCCTTTAACGGTTGTAATGCGTTATGGCCCATCATCAGGCAGCGTCAAGGGCTTCAGTTTGTGTTTCAAATTAATTGTGAAAACCACGCAGTTAGGGCTAGAGAGGAGGGGAGGGACTGGGGCTGGGCCGAGGACAAACAACCTGATCTTCCATAACTGCGTGGTCTTCAAGGATTTTGACCCATTTTATGTTCATAACGGCGAATCGGATTTCAAGCTTTGTTTCCTTTTTCAAACAGACCTTTACTTCTGCGGCATAGAACTTATGGGCATCAAAGAATGTGCTAAAATCTTTGAGTGATGTTCAACCCTTCCTTAACCAAAAACGCATATTGGGGCACAACCAACATCGGAGGCTCAAATCCATATCGAAGGGGCAGACAGAGCTTTTACAAAAGAGCAATAGCTCAAATCGACACCCCGGAGCAGTGGGCAAACTAGCTGGCACGGGGACTTAAAAGCCACCTGCCTCAGGTAAGATCTCGCATATGATTTCAAAGCGCTGTGAATGTCATGGATCATCTCTGGGAGCATGCAGAAAAAGACGCGCCGATAAGGTCTGGAATATGTGTCTTCGCTGTGAGTTTGACAACGTCTACTGTAGAAAAACATGCGGTAAGTAGAATGCTTGCTGCTGTGACTCTCCATAAACTGCGAGAATGCCAGTTCAGTTCGAGGTTTGCCGCTGTCTTTTTTGGCATGGTCGATCGACAAAACGTGACCAATACGGAGAGCAGCACCCGTTTGCAGGAAGCGCTTTCGTGTTTTCCGCATTTTCCTGACTCTCGCATCGCATGCTGTGCATTATTAGGCTATCTTGTTCAGCCGTCAACAAATACCTGGCTGGTGCATTACAGCGGCTTATTTGTGGATTGTTGTGTGGTGATGCGAGCCTGTGAAATCTCTTGTCGACCTACGAGCTCGTTCCCTACAAGCAAACACTCCCGTACCGTATGGCCGTACAAGTTCATCACTTTATATTGCGGCGAAATGCATATGGCGTCACGTAGATATAGCAATGAGGCACTCCTTGAATGCATGAAATATAACGTTGCAGCAATTTGTGCCTAAAGAAGTATTGCAGCTTATACCCCATTTCCTAATTGAGCAGACACGATATAAGTCAGATAATCGTCTTTGCTCATGATGCATCGTGCCTGTCTTCTTGGGAAGATGTTGCCAAAGATATTATGGACCAAAGATGTTACGACTCTTGGCTCTGCTTCCCAGTGACCAACTGAATCTAGCCCCTGCCTACAGACCATTGCCATCTTCCGATCTCCGTGCTTTTAAACGGTCGTGGCATGATGGGCCCAACCTGCAAGCGTTGTGACGCGAACTGTGCTGCTAGCATACCCGAAAGCCTTCCGTGGTTTGAGCTTCTCCCGCGCCGCTGTGTCCAGCTTAAGAACTTCGTTTTGTAGCCGAACCAGTGGAAGGGCTCCATTTCTGAGGAATTGGTAACCGATCATTCCATTTCGACAGCGGTTGGCGTTAGTACTGGCCGCCGTACAAAGGGTTCGTTATGGCACCCGTGTGTGACTAGTTGCAGTTTGTGATCTCGTCTACTTGAAAGATCCCTACAAGATCCATTGCTGAGAGATCAATTTCTAGTAAAAATCAATGGGCGCCCAGAGCCAGACGTGGCAATAAATGTGACTCCATCTCTCTCCGTCTGGTTGTGGACAAGGAGGTGTTTTTCCGCTGCATTTACGACGCAGTGGAATTTTCGGACACTTCACGCCGGGGCCTGTCATGCGAATGGCGGCGCTGGGCGACAAAACACCGTCGGTACTCAGGTCCGATTACACCTCTTGACGCGCGGTCGTAGGCGACATCTTCACCAACTGTACTACACCGCCCCAGGTGGGGTGCAGTTGTCCTCTCGACCGGAAGTCTCTCCGGCCGCTCATTCAGCTGCGCTGCTGGGACAGATCTGTCACCCCACCCTCCCTCGCCGTCGCATCGTCCAGCGCTCCGCCGGCCCTGGCCGGGCCGGCATGGGGCAGGCCATGGCAGTGTCCCAGCCCGCCGGCCCTGACCGGGTCGGCTCGGGGCAGGCCGTGGCGGTGTCCCAGCCAGCCGGCACACTGACAGGGCCACCACGAGGCAGGTCGCGGCGGTGTCCCCAGCCCGCCGCGGACCTCCGTAGTAGCGCCCGTGGCGCGCGTGGTCGCCATGTTGTCCCCGGCCGGCCATATAGATTTCTCATCGGTCATCGATCGCACTCGCTCCGACGGGCTCCACGTCGGCCGCCGACCCCGCCTGTCCGCTGACCGTACCCCGACCCGCGGCGCCCGCGACCTGGCCACGTGCTGCGCGCACGACCACGTGCGCGACCGCCGCCGCAGCGGCCTAGGTCAGTCACAGCGGCACGCAGAGCGGCCGCGCAGCTTTCTGTCGCCGATCATAGATGGCATTGCCAGTCCGGCGACGTCCATAGCACCGCGTGACGTCACCTGCGAGCGCGCTCTCGCGCGGGCGGTATTCGCCCGGCCTGCGATGGGCGCCAGGGGCTGGACACCGTGGCACTCGTGTGGGCGGTTTGCGGATGTTTTATGCATCGCGCTGCCCCTACTCTGAGAGCGCGCGCTCTGTTTTACCTTGACGGCGTGCCGGAAATACCAGCCATGGCTGCGCGCTGACCAAGATGACCGTACACTCGACCTCGGCACTGGTCCGGGAACGGACCACCTCTGCATTGGGCCACGTGCCGTGTGCACCCGGCCGCCAATCGCGTTATGGCGCGCCCCGGGCCACGGGGCAAAGTCCAAACGGGGCGCACATTGTCACTGACGGGCGCGCCGGCCGGGCGCGGCCGGCAGTGTGAACGCAGCCGCTCCGACCCGCCGACCCCTGCAACGCGTCTCTCCACCCGAGCCGAACCGGACCGCCGCCGCGACGCGCCGCTATCGCACCGGAAGTCCTTCGCCCACGCGCCAGCAAGCCGCTCCCGAGCACTGCGCAGTGAGTCAGCTGCTCGGTGCCCCACTTGGCTGCAGGGCTCAAAGGTCGGCTGGGCGGCGTCCTCGCTCCGCACCGCTGTGCCCCAGGTCAGGGGTCGGGCCGGCGCGGTGCGCACTCGTGTCGCTGCCAGTCGCCGGCGGCAGTGGTCGACGGCCGGACGCGAGTCGGCGGTAAGGCGCCCTGAAGCACCGGAAGGAGCGTACAGGCGGAGGATTGATCGGTGTCCGGCGCTCCCGCGTCTGATTGGAGGTCGGAGAGCCGCCCCCTCCGCCCGAACGCAAGGAATACTGCGGCAGGGTCACACAACTACGAAAGCTGTCGCCCTCCTGCGTGGTGAACAGATGTCTCGCTTGCAGTGGGGGTCTTCGCCGGCACGCTCCTGGAGCGGGGATGTACTTAGATGTTCTTGCTGGCAAGGACACAACTCCCTGTCCCTGCGTGGATAGTGTCCCTGGAGGCCACTATGTGCGTAAGTCTCTTCTCCTGGAGTGCACCGAAGTGGGTGTATCCGCTGAAAAAAACACGATGGATACATGATGTACTGACGTTAATCGTAAGGTGTCAAAGCTGCGCTGTTGATTTGGAGCCAACCTTGTTCGATAACTAGAAGTCAAGGCATCCAAGTTTCCAAAACCAGTGAGACGCTGTGGACGCACGCTCGATTTGAATGGCGTTGAATGCGTCCGCGCCTTGGCGTCCATAAGCGTCAGGATAGTCGCCCCTTGGTTGAGTGTGACCCTGTCCTCCGACGGGCTCCATGTCCCGCCGACGTGTTTAATGTACGCCGCACTCTGCCGACGGCGCTGCCTTTCGGCTCCCCCCGCACGCGGCGCCACCACCCGTGACCCACGCCGCCCACCCTACACAGAAGCACTTCCCCCAATCCCACCGCGACGGCGCGCGTGGCGGCCGACGCTTCCGGTCACGTGGTGTCGGGGACCGGGAGGGTTTTCAGCAGCGGCGCCCCGCCCACGGCGCCGGAGAGGTGTTCACCCGTCTCCCAGAACGTTCAGCCGTTGTGGCCTTCCCGTGAAAGTCGGCGGGCCGCCCCACCTGATACTGTCCGTCGGCCGAAACGGACCGTCAGCCGGAACCGAACCGATGGCATTCAGCGTACGGGACGTCCGGGTGGCGAAGTGTCCTGGCTTTTCAGGGGTTGTCTCATTTTAGCGTGGCACTCGTGGGCGTCGTGCATGACGAATGGGTCTGAATCCAGCCCCCTCCCCTCGGGAATTTGATGAACTTCTCTTGGCTTCCTTTTCACCGTAATCCCTCGCCTCCGTTGTGACTGGGAGAGCTGCTTCCCAACTTGTATATGTCAAGAGCATCACAGACCATGTATTGCTGATAGCATGCCGTAGCAAACGAGCCGACGTTTCCGTGTGGATTTCCTGACAATGATCAACAGCGGCGGAAGTGTGGCTTGGCTTCATCACGAACACCAGCATGCAGAAGCGGGCGGCGAGCGAGACCGACAATCAGAGCCGACCGCTGGAGCCATTGACTCACTCCAGGTGAATTGGATCTCGAAATCCGGCCGGCTTTGCAGGTGCCTCCAATCCGATCTTTGTCAGTTAGCCCAGATTCCTCTGAACTGTGGCCGCCGAACCACAATTGGCGCTTACACTCCCACGCAGCGGCTGTGCTAAGTCTTCTTGTTTGCCATGGGAAAGGGCGGTGCCGTCTCCCGAAGCGGGGGGGGGGGGGGGGTGACAGTGACGTCATGTCCTGTCTGATTGCCACAGGCTACCCTTTTTCGCTGCTGCGACTGACCACATATTCGCCACAACTTTGCTATCATCAGAAGCATGAAGTCGAACCAGCCATGCCATTCCCGCCGTTTGACCTCAGCCAGTGGTAGACATGAGTCTGCTCGCGCGCTCACATCGCGCACCATGTAAGCCTGGTGAAGCAATGACGAAGTGCGGGAAGGCAGCTTGGTAAGTCTTTTAAGCATTAGACGCTTCCCGAATCAAATCCTTCGCGGAAGGCATTGCAGCAGTTGAAAGCGGCCGTCTGTTACCTTGTGTGATAAGCTGACGCCGTCACGTAGCATTGCAATTTCACTGCATCACTGCATGTGCGGCGGCGAGAGCGACGGCAAGTCCATAACAGTGCCGATCGGGCGAAGCGCGGCTCCGAAAAAGGCCTCTCCCCAGACTCTTCCACTTCGCTTCGATGGATTGGTTCGAGGTGCCACCAGGAAGTCGTGTGCAGTCATTCACTCGCAGGCGGGCACCGGTGCCGCACCACGAAAAAGGAGTGAGCCTTTCTTTTCGCTGCCGGGTAAACAGGGATTTAGTCACTAACGAAGGGAAATAATCACGACTCCTCCTCCAGATGGAGCTGAAACGAGACTAACTCTGTGAAGTCATGACTGATGGCACACCGAGACAACGATTGGTGGCCTTCCTCAACTGCTTCAGTGTGGGAGGAATTACGAGAATTTCACTGTTGTGGGAAAGTATTTCATTTTCGGAAAGCGCGCAGACACAAGCCAGTGATAACGCCAGTTCGGAGCGGCATCAGGGCATTAAGAGCATGAGAGCGGCGAATCGCTTTCTCTCGCCACCGGAAGGGTGGCATTTAACGGTCCCTTCTTTAATATCAATCAATTGACGTTTATCCTTTGCCAGATGTAATCATACCAGCTATAATCTTGCAATGCTGACATCAACACACATTTCCGAACAAGGTTATGGCGCGTTTGCTGTTCATAAGCTGTAACGCATTATAAATTTAGAGAAAAAAGTATATTCGCGGCACATGGATTTAAGATGCACGGTTCAGAAAGTAGGCTTCTCACTTAGCTACGCGTTATTACTTTCAGCAGTTTTGGCGTAATATTGGAGCATCTTCTCAGCATCATTGCACACAGTATTTCATGGGGCGATGCGACACACGGAGACAAACTCGCTAACTGTACCAATCTAGTGACTGCCAGTGATATAGCGATCCGTAGCGCTGAGCCCTGCCCCCCCCCCCCCCCCACGTGCCCGCGCCCCATCGCCCTCCCTATCTCACCCTCGTCCGCCGCTGAGCATGGGCAT
>NW_023596225.1:33381508-33513529 GCF_011947565.3 Pollicipes pollicipes | reverse complement strand
TCAGCCATGGCTGCTGTGTGCTGTACAGCTTCAATGACAACAGCCCTGGGCATATGATAGCAAAGGGCTTTGGTAACCATGATTCTTGCCCTATCAAGACAAGATGGCAGATGGGCATTAACATGATCTGGTGTTTGGTGATGAACTACCAATCTGGTTGTCTATGACAAATACTAATAAGTCAGGCAGCTGGAGTACTGAAACAAAACATTCATGCTTCTGCTAGAAGTTGACTAAAGACAGTATGAAATAGTGGTGTTTTCCATAGAAAACCTGTCATAAAATTTCCCCATCCAGGCTTCTGGTTGAAAAATTAAACAAAAATATATGCTCTTTGGGAATGCTGCGCTGAAAGACCTTGCAAGACTTGTAACAAAATTAAGACTGTATTGAAGTTGAGCATGTGCTTAAACTGAACCATGTTTAATTGAGGAAATGTGTTTTGTATGCTAACAGATACCCTCTGACCTCTTCCACCAGGTATCTTGACCTCCATGGCAAATGCAGAGAATACTCCACAATCAGTAATCAATACTTATCTGCCACCAACAAATAAGGCTTCTGAGCAAAATCAGCTGTCAATCAAGCTGACAGCCTAAAACAGGGGTATCACGTCTTTGAAATGGAGAAACGTGTCAACATTGGGTGCGTCAAACTTGAGTCTGTGGGAAAACCTGACCTGGAAGTGGCATTTATATTGTAGGAAATATGAAGCACCTGCATTCTACAAGCTACGTGAAGGGGGCATAATCAATTTTGCAAAAACTTTGAGGGACATGTCTGTCCAGACCATACTGAAAAATACCTGTTACCCTGAACAAGCTTGGCATAGCAGTACTATTCCAGCAACAATTTCAGCAAATCCACATCACACAACTAAGCACCCTGAGCTGTTGCATGGTGACCACCAAAGTCCACACATAGACTGCTTATGTTTCAGGAAATTATGATATGGCTAACATCATTGCAAGCAAAAATACAGAAATGAATTGGAAACAGGTTACAAACTCAGCTCAATTTAACCTGGTGCCTGACTTTTGCACACACATGCACAAGGTTCAGTGTGCTGCCCAGTGGTTACATCAATGGGTGATATACTGCAGTTTCAATATTACTTTAAAATCAAAGATTATGGTTGCTAAAAGGTCAGGTCTTTTCAGTGTTTATGACATGCTTAATGTGGGCCAGACTGCAAAAGATGCATGCCATCTCAAACATTTCCAGTGTAGCAACAAAATTGCAGCAACAATTACAATGCATGTTATAACTCTGAGCACTCAAGAGTTTCATGCATATTTTAGCATCAATTTCGACATATAGTCAATGTTTCAAGGAATACCAGTACTTCAAATGTCACTTTCTGCAAAATGCCATTCACACAGCCTTTTACTAAACAAAATATGGAAAATTTCAGCAAAATTTGACCTGGCTGAGCTTGGTGAGAGCAAGTGCAAGGTTAAATGCACTGGCATAAGCATTGACAGAGAGGATGGACTTTTTGCAGGCTAACATGTGGTACACTGATGCACATACATACATTCATGCAACAGTCAAGTCATTCAGCCAATAAATGGGCTGAGATCATTTAAGAACTTACCTTCATATCCAGAACATTGCCAGATAAAGACTTTCGCTGATTCGCCATTTCTGACGCAATTTTCTGGGAGAGGAACTGTCAGCAATACACGAAAATGGTCTAGTTGTAATTGTACCCTATGCAACAGAATCTATAGCACCTAAACTAGACCTATTAGACTAGTCATGAGTCACAATATGAGTTTGACCGTCACAGGCAGCGTGATATTGGGATTATAGGCTGCCACTTCTCTGAAAGCTTTCCTTATTTGCTGGAGCTGAAGGCTAATATTTAACTTTTCAAGGATGTGCGGACGATCAATGAACATGCACGGCGAACATCCGCAAGAACTGGTGGCGAGCTTCAGAACGTGTCCACATTTGCACGTCCGCTGGCTACCCGCACGCGATGCGGCCGGCTATTATGTCTTATGTGCGCTGATCTCGTACCCTGCAATAGCTACCAGATCAAGAAATTAGTACGGGACAAAATTAAAAGTGGCCACTTCCATCACCAAAATACATATGTAGGTTTTGCGGTTCTGGTGTCTCGTTTCCGACTCAATGGTGCACACTGTACACTTAAAGTTACTTCTTTATTTGACAATCGTTACAGGCACTTCACACAGTCCTCCCCGCCGGCGCGTCCGTCCCCGTGCCGGCAGCTCTCCGAGTCTTCCCTTTTGTTAGACAAACTAAGCAGCACATGCACCGGCTAGCACATGGCTGTTTTCTGATACCTCACACATACACCGATCACCTGCTTTATCACCAAGCCGAAAAGGCCAGTTTGCCACCAGATATGCGGACCATCAACAAGGTTGCCAGTGAAAATCTGGTATCGTAAACCGACCAGACATTAGGGCTTAAACGTTCGATTACAGGCAGAACGGTATAAACGATCACAAACGTGAATTAAATCGCAACCAAAAGCGCAGCCTGTGACCTTTCGTAGGATTGGCGTCAGCTCCTGGTGATCCCAACCCACCCGTGGCGGTATGGGGGCTCAAGTCGCTATGTACGCGCTCGCAAACGTACATTCGGAATAATCAAGCACGGGAGGGGGAGGGGTATCTCAGTGACTACTCATTACATAGGGATGGTGTGGGGTGTGCGTGGTCCTCTGCGTTTTCGACCTTGGCTGCGTCTATGTGCGCTCGCCATTTGACTTCTGACCTGGATGGTCTGCGGCCAGTGACAGCGACTGTTCAATGTCATGGAGTTCAAAGGGCAAAAAGACCGTGCCAAGCATAACAGTTGCTCGTGTAAAAGAGTTCGTTAGTATTCCGGAGGACCATCGACTTGAGACGTTGAAAGGAAAGAGTCTCTATTAGCCAAAGAGCTGCAAGGCAAAGGTGAGAGAGGGGATGGAAGGGCGGCGTCGCACACTCCGAAGTCGTCGTCGTCGTCGTCGTAAACGCTGTCGCGGCTCGCGTCGAGCCGGGCCGTCGGAGCCTGAACGTGGACTGCTCGGCAGGGACCGTGCGTCCCCGCCAGCGTGTCCCCATAAACCCACGTGGGTTTATAGGCTCCAGATGGTGGGAACCAATCGGCGGAGGGGCCGCTCACACCCTCGCGGGGCAGCCGCCGCCGCGCCGGCAGCGACGGCCCGTTCGCTCGCTGACAACGGTACTTCCAACTTTTTCAATAAGGTTCTACCGTAGAGTTGGGATTTCACAACAGAAAGGAAGAGTCCTAGAGCACGCGCAACAATACTGTTCTTTGTCAGCTCTGATCTCAAAATCATCCAGTTCAAAAGTTTTTAAAGACCATCATGACCGCAACGAAGCATAACACCCAAGCCCGTATATGGGCCGCAGAATGGATCGCAGTTAAGGTTCTGGGGCACCGGTTCAAACGGGGCCCGGATACGCTTTAGGGCCGGGCTCAGGGGCTCTGAGGGCCCTGTTCGTTGCTACGGTGTGTTAATGGCTGGACCCTTCTATTGTCTCCTTGTGAATCATGTTGTTGCTATTTCTTGCATTCCCATTCTATGACAGGCAAGAAGACATCGACCGACGCAAGTGGCTCTGAAATTCAGAGTCCCGTCCTGTTCCTCTCTAGAAAAATGTGATTCGGTCGGCCAGGAGCCCCTTGCCGACATAGGCTCCCTGCTAAGCACTCAGTGCCTTGATACAGGGAGCCACTTTGTTTCATGGGGCCAGCCAACGCAGGAGGCCTTCGGCAACAAGCGCGGGCACCGGCCTTGTCCCTGCTTCGTAAATGAGCCCCCAGGGTCCAAGCCCGACTTAGAGCTAGCCGCTAAGCATCGGAGGTCTCGGACCTACACAGATGTCTTCGTCGTCCCAGGGACCCCGACAGGCGCGACGAATCCTTTTGACTGAACTTTAAGCGTCAGGCCTTCTTCCCGAGGTCGTTCCCCGGACAGCCCTTCGGGCCTTGGTAGTCTGTTCCGAGCATCCTGAAGGTCACTCGGGGCCTAGCAAAAGGATATGTCTCCTGTGCTCCTCCCCCCCCCCCCCCCCCCCTCCACCCCCACCCAACCAGCTGGCTGCGCCCATGGATGTGTATGTACGAAACTCGATGCTTGTCAGAGATTCACTCTCAGAACGCAACTCCAATGTGATTAATGGCGTCTGTGTTCCAAAACATTCGCAAGTTGATGCCAGTTTAGTTTAAAAGATGGTCGTTTTTGCTGGTGGGCTGGATATCCCAGATTCTGGTACAAATTGTTGATTTTTTACATGTTTTGGTGACTTTGTTTCACTTATTTGCTAGCACCTCAGCCAACCTGGTGTATTAGGGTGCCGGTAGTGTAGCGGTTAACGCGTTTGCGTTTATCACTGCGCGTCTGGGAAACCAGAGGTACGGGGCTCGATTCCACTTGCCCCCCCCCCCCCTTCCCGCCGCGGTGAGAGGCAGGTGACGCCATATGGCCTCAGCAGCTTGGTGCGTCGTAAGGCCCCCATAACAACAACAACCTGGTGTATAATATCCTTCCCGGACATTTCTCTCGTGCATATCCTGACTTAAGCAGGCATTACTGTTAACGGGTTCGTTGAACCGGTGATGAAAACATCCATATTGGTGGCAGTAATCCAATCGGTGGTTAAACGTTTATTTTGGTCGTAAAGATTCAACCAATTTGGCAAAAGTGTTTATTTGGGTTATTATTAATTCACTTTTGAAGACCGGTTGATAGAGAGGCGGCAGAATCGCGTGTTTCTGCCGTGACCAGGGGCGCAGCCAGAGCCTTGACAAGGGGTCAGGGATGACAAAGGGCCCTGATAATAAAAGGGCCCCCAAAATGTGTCGGATATGACCCACTTCTTATTGAGGACATTTTTCTTTAGATATTAAATATGTACTTTATATAAAATTATATATGTATATATAATTTTATATAAAATACATATTTAAGTATATATATATATATATATATATATATATATATATATATATATATATGACTCATTTTACTTCCTTAAACTGGAATATAGGTCAGACGCCACCGCGAGATCAATTCTTTCTTAAGTTTATAGGAAATGAACTGACCAAACCATGCATTAAATGACTGCATGAAATAAATCGCTGGCGTTCGTCGGTTGGCAATGGTCCAGTGGACTTTTTTCAATCGATAGAACTCATAAACTGTGTCAAAATCTTTATCTGAGTTGTACAGAGATAGAGAGGATTCCGCGAATGTATATTGAAGACCAAAATGGGTCAACAGCTTTTATCAACATGGCCAAGTCATGTTTGTCTGGATATCTTCAAAATTCAGTCAGCATTGATTAGTGGTGCAAATTATCTAGCGTAGCTTTGAGCATGCGCGCTTGCAAATCTTAAAACAAAGACTCGACGCCAGGCGGTGCAGTCTCTTTAGGCCGCATAGCGTTGGACACGTGACTAACACCAAGCTGAGGCCAATAGGTGGATGAAAATGGTGACGCGTTTGAAATATGTACCTTTGAATGCTCTTAAACACCAAATTGTGCAATTCAGAGATATTTCGGCCGCATATTGCAACTGCGCGGTTTTTAGATTGGTGACAACAACGTGTTATCCTCTACAGCATCGCGAAGTGGTGCTGGAAGAGTAAAGGTAAAATTTATATTTGTCGTGTTACTGTCACTGCTTATTTATCCTGGGCGGATTTTCAAAGTTGCAAAAAAGATTCCCCCAGCGTTGTCTTCGAGCTGTACGAATTAATTTTGAAAGACATCCAGAAATATTGTTTTACGATGGTCACTGTTACGCGCTCGGCGCCCGCCCTCTGGTGTTACTCGCAGTGGCTAACGCAGTTCAGTTTTACGAAAACTGGCACCCAAGGCAAACCTATCCTTGCCCCTCGAGATTGCGGGCGTAACATTGGGGTTATATGACGTACTCAGCTGCTGGGGCTATATGGCGCCGCCAGTCTCTCACCCAGGGGGAAGGGATCATCACGGGGAATCGAACCTCGTACATGTGACTTCCGAGACGCGCAGTGGTTAACGCAGGTGCGTTAACCACTACGCTATCGTCACCCGGCGGGTAAGCTCGGACCTTTTAATGGTATTTATTTAATTAGCGCTGCTGCAAAAAACGGAACGTGCTCAGGAAGCATGGGATGGTCTTGCACGTTTTAAGCTCACTTTGACCCCCTCCATGCAGCACTAATGAGACCCTTTATTTCTTGCCGGTAAAAGGCCCTTTTGAGAAGAACACTACAGGGCACACTAGTGTTTCCGATCAGGGACTGAAGGGTCACGCTGTCGTACCGCGGTATATTTTCCGGCCGTCATTCTGGTGACACGGGGCGGCATTCCCTGGCCGATTCAGAGGCTCTTAGAGGAAAACCTCTTATCATATTGGTCTGCTCCCTGACGCGATAGGCCTTCTGACCCGCGCGATTGACCCCGAATCGACGTATAAACCGTCATAAACGCAACAACCTCCTTGCTCGCCGCAGGTGGCTATATAATTGGCACAAAGACTCCAGTTGGGCTTAACGGGCCCATACTGGAATAGAGCTGGAAGGTCCTCTGTTCGGTGCTGGGTGCCCTGACTGGCACAGGACTCTTCTATTATCTCAATGTGAGCACTCATCATAATTTCTTATATTTCATTCAACTGTCAGAGCACCCCGACCAACGCAAGAGTCCCTCTGCCATTCGGGCTCTCGTCCCCTTCCCTGTTGAGCAAATCTTACCCTGACCGATTCGAGGCCCCTTGTTTACACAGAGCGTCCTGATAGGCACTGTGGGCCCCTTAACGATACAGGAGCCCGACCAATGTAAATCGCGGGCCTAGCCTCGTCCCTGCTTGGGAAATAGGCCTCCAGAGCTCAGACCAACACGGAATTGATTCTTCGTTGTTCTTGATCTCTGGCCGAAATAGAGGAACGCTCTGTCTAAGGGGTCCCTGTCGGTGCAAGACATAATCTAACGGACATTTGAGGTCACGGGCCTATGTGCTATGGGCGAAGGTTCTTAATGTGACTTACAGCCAGCCCTTCGGATCCTTCAGCCATCCCATCAGGTCCTTGATCTCTGGTCTCGAGAGACCTTTTGGCCCTCTTCGGGCCACCGCAGACATCGCCCCGACTCGGGGCCATTTGCCGCTACAGGACCCCTGTTCGACACTGCGGCCCCTTACCGGCACAGGAGCCCCTCATTGTGTCAGGAACCCTGCATATTACAAATCGCGGGCCCCAGCCTTGTTTCTGCTTGGGAGATGGGTCTCAAGGGCTCAGACGGACATGGAGCCGACTGCGCGGTGTTCGTGGTTTCTGACCGCTTAGATACCTGCATTGTCTCGGTGGTTCCTCAAACGGTGCAAGAGAACCTCTAGCCGATATTTCAGGTCACGACCCTACGGGTAGCGATTCTTTATGTGGCCTACAGGCAGTGCTTTCGGCTCTTATGTCCTACAACCTGGCTTTTGATCGTTGGTTCCAGTGGGCCCCGGGCCCGTCTTTGGGCCTCATCGAACACTTCCCTTGGTCGGCTAATGGCCCTTGCGAGCACAGGGCCCTCTGTTCGGCGCTGTGGACCCCTGATAGAAACAAGCCCCCCCCCCCCCCCCCCCCGACTAGTGCAAATCACTGGCCCCGGCTTTACAGCTGATTGGCAAGTGGGTCCACGGGCACCTACCGACGCGAGACCGACTATATGGTACGCTGGTACCTGAACGACATATTGGCCCAGATCGACTAAGGGAGTCCCTGATCGGTGCAAAGGTCTCCCTGACCATTACCTGGGGGCTCGTTTTCGCAGGTCGGGGTCCCTGAATAAGACTCCGACCAGCCCCTTATGCCCTTAGACCCTTTCATCGGCAGCTTGGACGTCGGACCCGCTTGGCCTTCTAGGCTCTTTGAGCCTCCTCGAACACTGCCTCTGGCCAAATCGGGCCCGTTGACAATACGGGACCCTTGTTAGGCGCTGTGGGGCCCCGAGCAATGTAAATCGCTGGCTCCGGCTTTGTCCCTGCCTGGGGAATAGGCCCTTAGGCCCATGCCGCCACGGAGTCGACTGTGCGTTACTGATGGTGTCTGACCAAAATATAGGCCCTTATCGACCCAGTGGGCCTCTGATCAGGGCGCAAGGTCATTTGGCCGCCATAAGAGTGCCCGGCACCTCGGGCCAGGGCCCCTGAATAAGACTTCCAGCCGGCTTCTCGGGCCCTTCGGGCCCTCAAACTGGGCCATTAATCGTAGGCTCCGTGGGCCCTTCGGGCCCTCCGGAACCTAAGGGGGGGGGGGACACGTGCTCCCTATGCCCTCCCCTGCCTGGGCTACTGGCTATGACCCTGGGCTTGACCCTGGTGACCCTGATTCCGTTGGCTCTCAGCGGGAAGAGATGACAGCAATGCAAGCGCGCGTCAAATTGGAGCCACATTCGGATTCATATTGGCGGATTTCTTCCATGTGCTTGGAAACTGACACACTTATAGGCCTTAACGTCCTGATCCGTCTGGAAAAAAGTGCAAGGTCGCAACCTGACGAGCGCCAGGCAAGCGCTCTTAACCCAGCAGAACAGAGGCCTGCTGCCTCAGAAAAATGTCGTGTTTCGAAGGAAATTCTCTCAAGTACAGGAAATTTCTCCAGTTCTTTGAAAGCACGATCGCCGAGCGGACGGAGAATAGTTCCGAGCGCTCGCACTTTTTGAAGCAATACACCAAAGAAAGGCACCATGGCGCGCAGCTACATGCAAGTTGACCCTGTGAGGGGATACGCAGATGCCCGAAGAGTGCGTGATAGAGAATATGGTGACGATTACAATATCTTTAAGGCTTATGCAGACACGCTGCTCAGCTGGCCACCAATCAGAGCCCTTATATGTGCGGACTGGAGGATTTCTCAATAAGTTTGAGGAGCTGTTTGAATCCTATGGAAGATATACCCGCAGTAAGTGAGGTTAAACATCCTAAGAATTTCCCCCAAATCTCCAGAAAGCTGCCGACAGCTCCTCAAAAGCGTTGGTGTCCAACAGTTTACGGCCCAACGAAGAGAGAAGCGGTGACAAGGTTAAGTGGTGTGAAATTGGTTGAGCGAGAAGTCGAAGTTGTCACTGATCCGGTGTTTAAATCAACACGGATGACTGACGCTCGCCCATGTGGTTCCAGTGTCATCTACCAGCAGACCGGAGGAAGCTGCGAAGGGAAAGAAACCGGAGCCGTGCATTACAAAGGCGAGGAAAGATAGAACTCCTGTGTGGAGTTCCGTGAAAACCTCCGACATATCTGCCGTGCTGCAAGGCGAGTCACAATTTGGAAACGTGCGATGAAATGCTACAGAAGTATACAGAGGCAGGCTCAAGCTAATTAGGGTCAGTGCTCGATGTTTCGGATGTCTGAAGCTCGGATACAGCTCCAAGATGTGTCGCAAGAGGAAACATGTGAGAAGAGGGGAGCTAGACATTCCACGCTCCTGCATTCGGATTTGAGAAACAAGCCAGTCCAACTAAGATCCGTAGTGCCGTCCGTACCTGTGGGCCAAGCGTGCGGTGGAACCGCAGCAGACCGCGCAGGACCAGTGACGTCAGTCCTGGTGTGCAGCCTGTGACGTCAGTCCAGTGACGTCAGTCCAGTGACGTCAGTCCAGTGACGTCAGTCCTGCCCGTGCAAGTGGCTGGTCTGAACAACGAACCAGCTCTGACGCACGCCTTCGTAGACGGCGGAAGCTCATCCCAAATTACTATTACCTCGCTTGCCGATGAGTCCTTGCCTCGCTAAATTACTGCCTCGCTTGCTCGCTTACCTCGCTTGCCGATGAGCTGGGTCTGAAGGGCGAACGTACCCCGCTCACGCTGACTACCGTGGGGCGGGAAGGCAGCACAATCGTCAGCCGAGCCGTGAATAGCCTCCAAGTTTCGGATGTGGATGGAAAGCCGCTACCATGCGCGCTTACCATTAGCAAGATACCAGTCTCAGAGGGTGGCATTTCAGACTGTGCCATCATCAAGCAGTGGAGCCACATTCCAGGCGTCGACGTAACATAGTGGATGCGTCTGCCGTCGGCCTGCTGATCGGATGCGACTCTCCCCAGGCTATGGAGCCCTGGGAAGTTATGCACAGTGGATACAGCCGACCATACGCCGCCAAGTCCCGGCTGGGGTGCACCAAAGTCGGATCACGAGAACCGGAAATAGACGAAACCAACCGTGCCGCCAGCAAGGTCAATCGCATCGACACTAAAGAAGACATCTCGAAGATGCTGACCGATATATATATATATATATATATATATATATATATATATATATATATATATATATAAAACAGTCGCTCTTCTGAAAGTGCCGGTAGCGGTCCAAGTCCGTCTGTAGAAGATAAAATATTGGAAAAATAAGTAACCCAGTGCGTCAGAATGGGAGACGGAGAATACGAAATGGTGCTACCATTTGAAGCTAATATACGAAGCTACCGAACAGCTGGTACATGACCGAAAGACGAGCAGAAAGCCTGGAGAGAAAAATGGGCAGCGACGACAGTTTGCGTCAGCGCTGCACTACATATAATGAAAAATTTATCCACGAAGGTGACGCCGAAGCTGCTCCCAAAGATCAGATCGACCGCGCTGGGATAAAGTGGTACCTACCCACCATGCAGTCTGTCATCCAGCAAAACCAGGTAAGATACGGGTCGTGTTTAACTGGTCCGCAAAGTACCATGGAACCTCGCTGAACGACCAGCTGCCGCAGAGGTCCGACCTGACTAACAGCCTGGTTGGAGTTCTGCTGAGATTTCGTCAGGAGCCCGTCGGAATCCTGGCTGACATTCGCAGCATGTTTCATATGGTCCGCATTCCAGAGGATTGTGCTGACTTTCTAAGATTATTGTGGTTACTCACCACATGGTGGCTCACCACAAGAATGTTATCATTCTATCGGTGGCTCACCACAAAAAAATCAACCTCTCGGATGCGCTTACATTTTTGGGACCGTCTCCTCTCCAGCCTGTGCAAGATTTGCCCTCAAGAAGACAACAGATGGATTGATTTCGGAGCGGAGTTAAAGAATATGATGAACAGAAACTTCCTTGTGGATGACTGTCTGAAGTCAGTGAAAGACGCAGAACAGCCGTTATGCTCTCTGAAGACGCCCGCTCAGCTTGCCACAGGGGAGGACACTATCACACAAAATTTGTTGCCGACGAAACAGCAGTACTGAAGTGCATTCCGGAATAAGATGGAGCTGTTGATCTCTCAGCTGCAAGGCTGTAGACGGCAGAAATGACGCATAAGCCCATCTTAGGCATCCTATGGAACACAGAGTTAGACGCTATGGGCTTTAACGCGCAAGTTACACAAACACCTGGTACAAGACGAGTCATCCTTTTGATAATGTGCTCGATTTTCGGTCCTCTGGGGGCTTGTGGCACCTGTTCTGATGGCTCCCAAAATCATGCTGCAGCAGCTCCGCTAGCTTGATCTTTGGTGGAATGAGAACGTGCAACAGCACGTGGAGACAAATCTGGAGTAAGCTGACGAAGATCTTGCATCAGCTCAAAACGTCTCAAATTAGTCGGCGCTACAAGTCTTTATCTTTGAGGCCGATAGTCTCTTCTCAGGCTCATTATTTCGCCGATGCGAGTGAGTCTAGGTACGGTGCAGTGGCGTACTTGCGAATGCCCGAAGACGTAGGACGGGTGCACTGTTCATGCCTGGCTGGAAAGGCACAAGCTGCTCCACTCCCCCCCCCCCCCCCCGTCAAAACTGTCACGGTTCCCGTTTGGACTTGACAGCGGCCACTCTTGCAGTTCGCCTGGATGCCCAGCTGAGAAGAGAGCTGGACGTGCCTGCGGACAGCTCGACGTTCTGGACTGATAGCACGACTGTGCTTCGCTATGTCAACAACACAACAAGCCGGTTCCCAGCAAACGTGGCCAACGGAGTTCAGGCTATCCACGAACACTGCGATCCAAAGCGGTGGAGATATGTTGACAGCGCCCGAACACAAGGAAAACTACGGCAGGGTCACACAGCTACGAAAGCTGTCGCCCTCCTACGTGGTGGACAGATGCCTCGCTTGCAGTGGGGGTCTCCGTCGCTAAAAAGAAGCTAAACGATCCGCCACTATTTCGGTCACTTAAGAGCCTTAAGCAAAGGCTGCCGCTGAAACGCTCCCGTTGGTACCAGCTGAAGCGAGCCGTGGCCTCCATGCTGCGGTTGAACCGCCATTTGAAGACCAGAGCGAACCAAAGGGCTTTGGGGCAGCAGCCGCTTGCAGCAAATTAAAATCGTCGTAAAACGATTTTGGCTGGACTTCTTGGACTTTTTCGACGACTTTTCTTTGAACTTTTCGACGACTTCTCGACTGGACCAGTCGAGAAGGCGCAGGTGGCAGGAATGAATACCGGGGTTGCTGTCGCCGGAGGAAGTCGCAGAAGCAGAGACAGCCATCATAAAATATGTCCAGACGCAGAATTGTCAAAACTAAATATGAGCAGTGAGAAAGAATCGAGAGAGCAAGAAAGCTGGGACCAAGCGTTCAAGCCCCATACGCCGACTGGACCCAGTTCTATATGATGACGTTCTGAGAGTGTGTAGGCGCCTTGACCGAGGTCCGCAGAGTTGCAAATCCAAGCATCCGGCCCTTCTGCCGGCCAAGCCGCACTTTACCGAGCTAACCATTCGACAGGTCTGTCAGACCGCAGGTCACCAGGGACGTCAGCCCGTCGTGGCCTCACTCCGGGGGAAGTACTGGGTGGCTTGTGCCAACGCATCCGTCTGTCGTGTACCATCTCGCTGTGTGTCTTGCCGAGGATTGCAAGGACACCCCTTAACCCACACAATGGCCGACATGTCAGTGAACCGCGTAACGTCAGATCGCCCACATTCGTCGTTTGTGGGAGTCGATTTTTTTGGCCCGTTCTACATGAGGAGAGGAAGAAGCATGACGAAACGGTACGGTATGCTGTTTACCTGTTTAGCGATAAGAGCGGTCCACATAGAGCTGGCCCATTCACTTTCAATGGACTCGTTCATCAACGCGCTTCGACGGTTCGTCGGTTCCAGAAGAGGCAAGGTGGAGGAGGTCAGATACGATAATGGGACCAACTTTGTTGGCGCTGAACGAGAGCTACGCGTCGAAACAGGCAAGTGGGATCAAAACCAAATACGCGAGGCTCTGCTGCAGCACCACATCAAATGGAAATTCGACCCACCTGGCGTCTCCCATCACGATGGTGTGTGGTAGGAGAAATCCGCCCAGTCAGAAAGACACTGAGCTTGCTGCTTCTTCATCAAAGCGCCGATGAGGAAGACCTGGCGACACTGTTGTGCGACGTTGATTCAATACTCAACTGCAGCCTGCTGACGCCACCATCCGGTGGCCCTGTGGGTCTAGAGCCGCTCTCGCCAAACCATCTGTTCCTCCTCCTCCACTCCGGCCACGTCTCCCTCCTGGTTATTTCAGCAGCATCGACAATTACTCCAAAAAGCGATGACGCTAAAGTCCGCATTTGGCCTCAGAATTTTGGGGCAGACGGAGGCGTGAGTACCTGCAGATCCTGCAGCATAGACAAAAATGGAGGGGACGTGAGAGGAGCCTTGCGAGTGGTGACGTAGTGGCAATTGCTGGCAACAGCACACCCCGAAGCGCATGGAGCCTTGGCCGCGTGAAACACGTTCTGCCGAACCAAAGGCGATCGTCAGAATAGCGGACGTCTAGACGAAGACAGCTGGATACGTCGCCTAGTTCGCCAATCTGGCCTCTCTGACAGGAGGGAGATAATTAACGGCTTCATCGCCTGGACCCAGTGACCATAGGATCTCACGCGCATCGCCGGGGGTGGAATGAAGATGAGCTTTTCGGGCCGTCAGCGCCTTTGAGGCTCGATGCGCCTTACTTTATTGCGCGCGAGGGCAAGGTAAAAATTGGGTTTGAGGTCTGGGTGAAAGAAAGACAGAAGTGAGCAGAAAAAGATAAGGTTACTGGGGGAAAAGCAAAAATTCTTTTGATGGTTCAACTGGGTGTTTTGATTAAGTGTGGTGTGTGAGATTAAAGTAAGAATAAGACAAGATTGAAGTGGGCGTTTTTATGGAAGAAAACACGAAAGATCAAGAGAAGGACAAGTTAAGGTTAACGGTTGGTGCGGTAGGTTGACATGTCAAGGCTGTGTATCAAGCCCAAGTGTTTGAGGTATCCTGTACCAGGAGGGAAGCGTGGAATTAATGAGTGGGCTTGCATTGCATGCGGTGTATTCGTCAGTGCGAATGTAAATGCTGGTAAATTGTAACGAGCACAGCACTACCGTTTGCATGGTAGAGGCCGAAACATCGATTTATTAAAACGCCACACTTAAATCGTAAAGCTTCCTCGGAAAATAAACGCAACAGGAACTTATGACGTCACAGCTGTCAGAGATGCACTGGCTACCCCAGGGGGTGTCATCCGTATCGTTTAACACTATCAAAAAGTGGCAACATCGAGCTTGCGTGAGAATAGAGGTAGTTTGGAAGCAAAGCCTGCATGACGTTAAGTATACCATATGTGATTATGTCGGTGGCACGAAAGCCTCTCAGTTAGCCAGCTGACTGCTACACAACCCATTAGTTTGAATGGTATGTTTTGGGGGCGTGTGGCTGGCGCTTCCCGGTTGGACTCTGAATGAATGGTCCACGGTTTTGCCATGCAAACACTATTCCAGAAGGGAGATTGAATCTCGGAACAGTTAAACCTCATCAGAATTTTATATTCTTCCGTGGGGTGTACATAACTAGGAGTTAAACATCATGCGGCGTTTGTAGCGCATCGCGTATCGCAGGTTGCTTGGCGCTTCATATCAGTGGGTTGCGATCAGTTGTCATGACTACGCCTCGTACGGGAGATCTCCTATTCAGTTTGTCTTGAACGATTGGTAGCATTTAAAATGCTTGGTCTGTGAATATGTTATTATGCGTATGTGTTCAAGCCCTGAAGCAAAAAACACTTGACTGTAGTATCATAAGGCCAATATCCTAGGGTTGTACCGTACTTACCTTACTGTACGCACATCACTGCGATGAGAAGAGTGGGAGCTATTACAAAACAATATTGCAAATGTTCATATAATCATACCTATAGACGGAGCAAATTAAGCAAGTTGAGCTGTTCAACTTTACCACCAGGCACAAAAGACACAGACAAGCCTAAGGCTATCCAACGACAAGCCAGCCTTGGACAAGCCTGGTCATTGAATGTAATACACCACAAACGCCGCATGACATAGAGCCCCGTGTTATATCATAACACACGCAAAAATCGTACATTCTGATGAGGCTAAACTGTTCCAGGACTCCCTGTTCATTCCAGAAATGTGTGTGAATAGCGAAATGATGAATAATTTCTTCTCAGTCCAACGGGGAACCGCCAGCTGCACGCCACCAAAACATACTCACTATTCAAACTAGTGGGTTGTGTAGCAGTCAGCTGGCTAACTAAGAGGCCCCCGTGCCACTGACGTCATCAATATGGTATACTTGACGTTATGCAGGCTTTGCTTCCAAACTACCTCTATTCTCACGCAAGCTCGATGTTGCCACTTTTTTCGGACCGGACGGTTCTACCTCGTTAGATAGCCTTGGGCTACCCCGCCTTCGGCTGATACCAACATGGCGATATTTTTATCACGTGTGTCGATCGAGCCGTTACGATTTAGAATTCCGGTAAAAGTTACTCTTTTTCATTCGTGTCATTTGTCATCAGGTCAGCAAGCTACAAAACGGATGTTTTCAGTAGTTTCCCTGCACATAGCAATGGTTACTGAAACGGACTAACATGGTAAAGTAGGCGTTTGGCCGCAGGGAGTCACCACTCGTCTCATCTAGCCGGCTGCTATGTTATGCGCGGCTTTTCCATGCATCGTTGTTTCCTTCAACTCGATATTTTCCGTTGGCGTGACCCGGAGCAAAGGCTCCACATCTTTTTTTGCAATAATGTCATGCTCACCCGGTGGATCTCTCACCGACACCAAACGGCAATCACGAGATTTCCAAAATCCAACTCGCATGGAAAACAATCGCCGTGACTGCCTCATTAATTTAAGTTCTTGTAAATTTAGGTTGAAGTTCTTGCGTGGTTTTCGAAGCTACACACTCGCACATGGTGCAGTATAATGCATGATAAATACGCTACGAATGCTAATCAGCAAGTGAATAGGGCTACTTTGTCGGAATGACGATGTTAATAAGCATATTCATGAAAGGGCGGCCACAAAAGTACCCACAAAAGAAACCCACAGAAGAAAAGCTCCTTGGAAGCAATATGCCTTCCGGCAATATTCATGTTTGCTTAGATTAATCACATACGTCGATGCTCATGGCGGCTGTTTGCCAGTTGGCTTACTGCATTGATCCGCAGGTAATTGCCATCAGGGCAATTCCTGTCAAAACCCGACTTACTGGGCCGACTGTAAATGGTGGCGAAAACATTGGCTCTCCGACATTGCATGGGCTTTTGTGAAGCACATGCTTTTGGCCTAACATGGGCAGCAAGCGTCACTTTGCTGGGTTTCCGCAACCAGCATTTAAACATGCACACTGTCTCATGCATACTTGTTACTGGTCATATTAAGCGAAGGGCAATGGTGTGGTCGGTACACACAGTCTGGCAGGTTATGTGCAACGATCAGACTCGCTCAATCATGGGCGGAACTGTACAGCCATACACCTATGTATACCTCGGAATTTATCCCATTGAACAGTGGCCGTCTGGAGCAAGGCTCGCCGCGGCATCAGCAAGTAGCCAGCACCCGCTCTCGTCACTGAATAATGACGGAATCCTTCACCCGTCGGTCACCCGGAATTTCTCACGGGCTCACAATACTCCATCGCTACTCGCGAGGAGCCTTGCCTACGTGACGCGCAGGCCTACCTCCACCGCTACCCGCAAGGAGCCTTGCTTACAAGACGCGTAGGCCTACCTCCATCGCTACCCGCGAAGAGCCGTGCCTATGTGACGCGCATGCCTACCTCCATCGCTACCCGCGAAGAGCCTTGCCTCCGTGACGCGTGGGCCTACCTCCATCGCTACTCACCAGGAGTCATTGAGTTAAGTCATTGAGGACGCATTTAGCCCGTCGTGACAAAATTCGATTGACCTAGTGGATATTCACAGCCGCCCCAAGTTGCGCTCGGTATATGAACTATGCAAGACAGAGATATTAATACCAAAGGCATGGACATGACAACGACGTGTCTTGTGTCATGGCATGAAATTCAGGCCGCACATAATTCATTGGTCTGCTCTTTTCCCACAGACTCTTCATTGAAATACATAAGGAAATACCAGGCAGGGATCAGCACGCCATTGGACAGCAGATTTTAGTGGCACATTTGTATATTACATATGCTCACTGTTAGGATATGATGCAGGCACGAAAGGAGTGCATGACATAGAACGGATCAGAAACAATGTGCGAGTACGTAAGCTAAACATTCCTATAGAAATTTCCCTTCCTTCAGGCGCATTAATACAATGCAAGCTTATGTAACATAGAAAAGGCTGGCATCTCAAAGAATCGCCGAGGGGTCGGTGGTTCCTCTGTCGGGCTTGCATTTTGCAGAGGCGTAAGGAAGACCGCATCGGCACGTTAGGCCGATGTGGTCTCCCATCACTGTGTCCGTCTCGATGTCCCTCCGACTGTCGGCTGTCACTGTTACTGTGCAGTTTGATCATGCTCTTGTACTGTTACTGTTACTGTGGCTGAACGTGTCGATACTCTGACGGGGTCGGCATTTTTAAAGCGCTGCTTCCCATCGATCATCCTGGCGCACATGTCCGGAACGAGCGCTCGGGTTAAACGTCACAAACAAAAACCGTACTCGCAGACTGGAAAAAGTGGTATGTGGCCTGCGGAGGATAGGTCCGCCGCGCGCCACATCTGAAGTTAATATTCTTATTCCCCCCCCCCCCCCCGGGATTACAAAAAGTACACGCATCGTAAAAATAACCTACTTGCACTAAAAAAAATGGCATGTGACCCATGGCGGATAGATATGCAGCGCTCCACAGTGAAAAGTTAGAGCCATTACAAAAAATATATGCGCGCGGATTCAAGCCGCGGAATTGGGATGCCTTTACATTCAATTGATTGCCCATTTCACCACGATTACAAACACCTGTAAGACTGCGATTTATTACATGGATTTTAGTTTTAGTCAATTTTTGATAATACGTTTTTTTGTGTTTTAAGTTTTGTACGAAGCGTAGAATTTGGTGTAATTCACACCAAAAAATATTAGCAAAACGACCCAAATGAGCACCCTGAAAAAGATCTCGATTATTATTCAAGGAAGAAAGTCCGAGATGCAAGCGACATTCTATGCATAATGGCTTAGCATGACACGCGCACACTAGAAAACACTTTTCATCATGCATTTTCCGCAGAGAGGCTAGGGAAAATGTAACATGTGTACTGCATGGAAGCACCTGCACCCAAAAGTGAAACTGAACGTGCACGAACCTAACAGACGTGTCGATGGCAAGAAGGACAGAGAAGGTAAAAGCTGCTGAGTGGAAGACATACCGCGTAGTGTACTCTAAGCTTACTGCCGCCCTGAAGCCGCACGACACTTCGCCACAACCCCATGGCCACGAAGAAAGCCGTCCTTACGCCACAAATGCGGAGAGCGGCGCGTGCATCTTCTGATCCTCAGCTGCGGGAGCGTAGTCGTGTACACCCCTTCTTCGGTGAGAGCGGATACCCGGAACACGAGGTGAGGTCCGTCGCTTGCGCGGTACATTCTCCGTTTAAAACAGAGGGTGCTGCAGAAAGGTAGGAGTTCCAGGTAGACACACCGAACTACAAGGATCAAGAGCACGCGGTGCTGGTTTACGACACACAAGAAATTGCACGCGCCTGTGGCAGACTTATCTCGGTTTTCATTTTTGGTTTGCCCCCCCCCCCCCCACATTGTAAATTAACGCGTACTCCCGTGTTTGACAGTACATCAGGTTCGCGATGAAATAGTAGACAGGTGAAACCAATAAATTGTTTAAACTCCCGTTTATAGAGGGCAAGCTGTACAAACAGGTTAAAACAGCACGTCATCGAGTGGTTTGCAGTCGTACGCCCTTACGGTAGAGTGATCCGCAGTTGCGCGACCTAACGGTAGCGTGGTCCGCAGTTGCACGACCTTAGGGTAGCGTGGCCTGCAGTTACACGATCTTGGGGTAACATGGTCTGCAGTTGCACGACCTCAGGGTAGCGTGGCCTGGGGGTGCTAGTCTTAAGTTCGTGGCAGTCCGATCAGCCCTAGAGGTCCCAGCGTATTCAGCTGGGAGTAGGCTTCGCGACACGTGTCTCAATCGGTTGATACACATGGTAGAGCGTGGCAAATAAGGTATGTTGTAAACCATACCCAGGAGCATTGTATGGAGGCAAAACGAACCGTTGCGTTCGTGACAAGTTTTACGAACATTTCGGAAGCGCATGTTTACGGAAATCGTGCACACTACACTAGGTGAACGCATGAAAGCCTGATGCACGGCAATGGAGCACGGTGCATCAAATGCCAACCCTTAGGCATGAATTTCAGAAACGACAAAAAAACAGGCATTTGCAGTCTCCTTGACATTTGCAGTGTCTTTAGGCTTGCATAGCAATATGCCTAACACCCCGTAGTTACCAAGGTTCGCTTCTGGATTAGTAAAAACACATCGCAGCCCCGTGAGCTTCAGCGAAAACACCCACGCACGTGTGCGGCCAATGCGGAGTGCCCAGCCGCATCGCGTGCTTCCAGGTCATATTTGATCAACATTGTTCCGGTGAGCGACGTAAACGATAGCTTTGCGCCATGCCGACGTCAGCTTAGCAACGGCTTCGGCAGCGACGAGGACCAAACAGCGGGAGGCGTATTCACTTCACTCCACCGATCCTCCGGCAACGGAGGCACTCCCTGCTACATGGCTGCTATGTGGACGCTGTCCGCTGTGCTCTGCTGTGGCGCTGCGCTCGCCAGCGCCTCGTTCGTCCGCCAGCCAGACGTGTTCTCGGTGGCGCCGACGTCGACGTTCGTGACGCCCTCTCTCGTGAGCTGCGCCGCCTCCTGCGAGCGCCAGCCGACCTGTGACGGCTTCACCCGCCAGGCGAATGCCTCATGCGAGCTATTCTCCGCCACGTGCGTTACCCAGGCGCCGCACGCGGGCGGCAGTCCGGTCACCTACAGCCGACACCCGTGGCCCGAGTCGACGCCGTGTCCGCCCGGCTGGCTGTTCTACCGCGAGAGCTGCTACCTGCGCTACGCGACGAGCTCGCCGGTGGACTGGGAGGCGGCCAGGGCCGGATGCCGGCGCGCTCAGCCCCTGCTCCGATCTGGTCTCCCTGAACGACGAGCAGGAGGGAGCCTTTCTGTTGCACCACGCGTCCCAACCAACCACTGCCGAGTACATCGGGCTCAAGAAGCAGAATAGCGGGCTTGTCAACGTGGACGCTACCTCGCCTTCATTCGATCCACCACTCAGCAACGACGACGATGTTAGCCAGGGATGCATCAGCGTGCAGGATCAGCTCGACGATGACGACGACTACCAGATACGCCCCTGCTCGGACGCCTTGTCGGCATACGTCTGCGAGTCGGCACTCGCCTGCCGGACGGGCTCACCATGCCCGGCCGGCTGGCTCGGTCTCGACAACTACTGCTACGTCTACGTCTCCACCCAGCTCAGTTGGCTGGCGGCAGACCAGCACTGCGCGGCGCTGCAGGGAGGCGCCCGGCTCGCCGTCGTCCCAGATATGAGCACGTGGCGCATTTTGTACAGCCACTTCTGGCAGGGCACGAGTATCTACGTGGGCGTATCGGACATAGCTATCGAGGGCTCCTGGCAGACGGTGGATGGCTCCAGCTGGTCCATGCCCTGGCAACCGAATGAGCCGAACGACCAGGGTGGGGCAGAGGACTGCGTCGGAATTAATGAAGTGGGTGCAAACGACAGACCGTGCTCCTCCGTCGCCCCGTTCATGTGCCGCGTGCCCAGTGCAAGGTGCTGAGCTTCACACTCACTGCATGAAGTGTGAGGTACCGCTTGGTGCTTTGTAGCGGTCGCATGTCGCGGCGTGGGTGACGACAGCCAAATTGCCGTCTCAGGCGGCGATTTCAACTGATTGTGTGAATGGCAAGCCCATTACGCTTCACGCTCGCGTTCTCAGCTGCGTAGCGATGCGTAGTGATGTTGATGACGGCTTGCAGAGCATTCTGTTGCTGTTTGTATTCACTGCATTCAAGCAGAATGTGTGTTAACTGCGAGGGTGATTACGCTAACAAAGGGGACTAGGCTCTTGCAAATATAGGCAACTACGAGTGAGCTTTGCGTGCCCAAGTCGAAAACAGGTCAACACCTCCTCCAAACTGTCTGCACGGTCTCTTCATGACCAAGGTATAATATTTGATCTAATCTCATTCAACTTGGTCCTAGAGTTTTCTATCCATTGTCGTCGCCAAAGTCGTTTTGCCCGGTGACGAACGGACGTCCTCATAGTCGGGATGACTGTCAAAACCTCCTTGGCTTATGGATCGGCGCAGCCATTTCAATATGTCTCCAAAAATCTAATGACAGGCTGGGTGGCAGGATTATACCAAAACATACGAGATCTCAAATTGTTGCAGGCATAGTGATCTGATACGTGGATTCCGATAACTTACTATCGCAAAAATCCAACTTACATGATATTCTTTAAACACATAATCACTTGTTAAATATCATAATCTGAAGGAAGAAATTTGTAGATCAGCTTCCATCACTTGTCTAAAAATGTGGCTTAATTTGAAAATGTTACAGCTCTGCATGTCCAGTGACATAACAAAACTGACTTCCACTGCCTCTACTGCCAGCATGACGGGCGACATAACGCCGTTGAGTGCTTGTCAATCTTGCAGGGCGTTTGCGTACAGGTATCTACTAGTGACCACTACCCTGACATTTATATAGTCATGGTTCCTCAAATATGTCCTGAAGAAGCCAACAAACAAATAAAAGCTGTTTTTCTAGGCATCTTACTATTTTTGTGTGTAAATTTGGGATGGAAGGTCCGTACAAGTCGGTAAATAAGGTCAGTAAACAAAGCAAGTTCCCTCCGCCTCCTCTGTCTGTTATAACCTTTGCCTTTTATCTAAAAATAATATTTTTAGTTTGCAAAGTGTCTCTGGTGTGTTTGTAGACATTGCTAAAACGACATATGTGACCAACTATATGCAGTGACCTTCTTTTGATGTTGAAAATATAACGAAATATAATCACTTCATGCAGTTCATCACATCTGCTCTTATTTCAAAGAAAATTATATCAGCACGATCTCGTGAATGCTGCACCAGTGCCCGATCATCATTGGCGTTAAATGAGTTGGGGGTCCAATTCATACTCAACTCACTCATCTCAGCTCTCGGGGGGCTGATTTTGATGCATCATAATCATAACATGACTTTTGATACATCAAGCCAGTTTCAAAAAGCTCGGCATTGGTAAAGTCGTCAACGTATCGGAAGCGACCTACAAATTTTGTGACATATGCATGTGCAAATTCCATTATTGTCGTCATCCTTAAGGTCAGGGGCATGGGAACGGGGGAGGAGGACGGGGGAGAGGGTTACAGCAAGGGGACTGATCTTAAAACTGTCTGAAAATTATACGTTGTTTCTGTTGGCATTGACTGGGTGTTATCAACAAAGCTACATAGGAGGACACGTCGTCTTTGCTAAAAAATGTATCTTTATAAGCCCATGGGATGCTAATTGCTCGTTGGAATGACTAACAAAATCCCTGCTGTCGTTTGGTGCAGTATGGTGCAGTGATACGGGCTGGTATTGGAGTAATGAGACCAGCCACAGCTGTTTTAACCCCGGGTATGGCTATGAGACGTACCAACAAACGACTCAAGACCTACCTTATGCGAATGATGTGAAAGAACGGCTTAGATGTACTCGAAAAGATAAATGAAAAACGCGTATTGTGATGCCCTAGTGATGCCTTGTGATGCCACAGCATGTGAATGCTCTGGGGCCGCCGCAGCTAGCTGTCCCCATCAAGGGCCCATCGGGGACCCATCAGGGACCCCTGAGGTAAATGCCCTGCGGCTAACACTGTGAGGTGCTGGTACTCTATCAGCAATGTTTCCAACGCCAACGGGAGGGGATCCGGCAATGTGACATGTATTGCGCCCGTCCCACAGACAGCCGCACACCTGGATGGCTCCGGCTATCTGTAGCCAAACAGGGGATAATCATGTTAAGCCGCCCCAAGCCGGCCGTTTGACATCCAAGCTCTTGGGCCGGGCGTGGACGGACCACCGTCCGAGGGCACTGAGGCCGGTCGCGCGGGGGTCAGGCAGACGGCTGTGTCCAGGTGACGGCGCGAGAGGCGATGGGTGGCTTATGTGAAGAAGCAGCCGAGCTAGATTTCTGAGTCACTTCCAAGGCAGGGTTGAGTGAAGTCAATCATTTCAGAAGCGGCAGAGCTGGCAGGGGTCTGTTTGCATTGCACGGTCTACACTGATCTTTTTGGCCGCGCCTGATCTATGTCTTTGGGGAAGTAAAGATGCGCGATGAGACCTCAACAGTCCGACGAACCTGTTGGTAGGACACGCGGACATCGCGGACGAGCCAGACGCGACATTGAGTTGACGCTGTGGCGTATTCGGAGTTCTCACAGCTCTGGCACTCGATCGACGCTGTGCATGCCGAGCCCTGATGTGGTGTTCTGCCGCACTTCAAACATTCGCATGCTGTCTGCGCTCTCATGCCCAGAGCGTTGGTAATTGGAGCACCAAAGAAGGTTCGGTATAAACACCTTGACTTTGCTTCGAAGATAATCGGCTATGAGGGTCTGTGGGGGTCTGTGGGTTTCAAACGTGGAAACGAGCAGGCTGGTGTCCCGGCGCTACCCGTCTCGGAAAGTGGTCAGCCTTCAGACGTGACATACGTTTTTTTCCGTCCTGCGCTTAGTCATAATCGCCTGTCCGGTCATAAAACGAAGCTGCGAAGCGTGCGAGGCAGGAAAACAAAGCTTCTACTTTGCACGCGCCAGAGTCGTCGTGCGAAGAAGAAACCAAGGCGGGGTTAGCGACGCCCCCGCCGATGACGTCCAAAGGAGCTTCAGTGTCAGAGGTCAGATTCGAGTCCGTGTCAATGTCGTTCTTCTTCCTGTTCCCTCGCTTCCCCAGGATCAGGAAGCGGGGAGGGGCGGACAGAGGATTTAGTGTAGTGTAAGCCTGCTTAGAGAAGAACAGAAGTCCAAACAAAGACGAAAACTATGAGTGGAAATGACGATGAAAAATGAGTTCTGTTGGCTGAAGGCCGTAACAGGAGCAAGCCGTTTGAGCAAGTATTGCAAATCGATTATGTGGCGACAGAATGGATCGACGATTTCTTCTAAATCAACGCCGTTTTGTTTTGTTTTGCTTTGTTTTGTTTTTGGATTAGAGCCCTTTCGACCAGAAATGATCATTCGGAGCCATGAGATGAAGGAAAATGGTAAACAGTGGTGCAGACTTGCACGCGCCTGGGGAGCCAACTGTCGAGCTTCAACCCGCGCATGCGCGCTGGGTACCTGGTCGGGGTCCTTCCCACGGGGCTCTCGGCCCACTCGTGGCTGACACATGCACTTTGCCCTGGACAAATGGGGTGTTGCGGGTCGGATGAATCAGTGCCATGACTCTGTACATATATAGCGGCAGCCACCCGTCTGGTTCTGGCTAACGAAGCTAACTCAGCGGACTAACAATAGCTAGATTGGCAATCGCTTATTGGTTAATGCAAAATTACAAATGCAAAATTAGCCAACCTAAACGCACTGCAACTGAGCTTTTAACAGATACATGCATGCCTTTCTCAAGCGACACATAGTGGTTATCACACACCACAACGCTCATGGGCGCCACCTATCGGTGACCCAATGTTGACCTCGCACCGCTACAGCATGCCTATCAACCTAGGCACCGCCTGCCTATCATCCTGATGTTCGGTCCCGCTCCAGTAGGCATGCACCATGACATTTTCGAATGTGCTCCAGTTGTTTGCATGAATTAAGCGTTTAATGTCATCGGATCCAACAGCTCTCTTCTTACGACCATGTCCCAATATTCGCCGTCAGGCGTGTGCTCTGTCAGCATTGGGCACGTGACCACCCGTGCTAGCACGAACTCCGGGCAGAAACGGTGCCTCCTCATGCCGGTTCGGATGGCTGCACAAGCGGTGCTGACTCCAGGCGCATCGATTCCTCGGGCAATACCCATTACCTAACCTGTTTTTTTTATTATTTGCATCGCCCTAAGTTCATATCAATGGCATTGCTGGGGAGCAGTTAGTTTAGAAAACAAACGTTTTCTTTAATATTTACCTCGAAGATACCATATAATTTCACCAAAGCTCCTTATTTATTGCTACTTCGTCGCATGGTCGCACACGACCGACTACTTAACCTCACGCAGACAGCTACATTACGGCATGATCAGGTGTATTCACATGCGTGATCAGGCCGTCAAAGACTATCCCCCTCCCCCTTTCGCTGCTTGCGCTGTGGTGTCATTTGTTTGGCTTGTGGGCAATTCAATATTGCTGCTTTCCATGTAATTAAACTTCCGGCATGCTTCCGGTTGTGTGCACGTCGTGCGTGTGCCAGCTGCGCCACACTTCGCTCTTAAGGTGATTGGGTGTCGCATGCGTTTCACTTTAAGTTTGAAAAACATGGGTTTATCACCTGATGATATATTGGTTTGCATGTACCGCCGTTGGCACCACTCGGCTTCTGGTCGAAATGCCCAGACACATTTGCCTGTTTTGGCATCGCTTGCGTGCGACACCTCACCAAGTGGTACACGTTGCATGTTTGCATTTTGACTAGGTCAAAACGAGCCCTTAATAAATGTATTGTGGTCCTTCGGTTAATCTTTACCCTGAGAGCAGAAAGGATCAATACGCCCGGTGCGATCGCGCCCACATTTCGAGTAGCCCATGGGGGCATTCATTGCGCGCGTCTTGAAACCAAAAACGTTCCTCTGGCGTTTTTGGTATCGGAGCAGCAGCGGTTTTTGAGGGACACTGCACGGCGATCCACGGCCGGCGCGGCCGGCAGGTGGCAACCGGCGATGCTACGGAACGCGCGCGGTGAGCTGACCGTGTTATGTGATGGCTGATGGGTTTTAAGGGCACGTCAGCTGTCATGTTATTTGTGCCCACCTCCAGATTTTAAGATACTGCGTCAAATACTCGAATGTCAAGTGTCAGGTATGAATATGGACAGATAAGCAGCAGTTTTATGCCCCTTTACCTTTCATCTTTCAGCAGCATGCCAGAACATTAAGGTGCGCCTAAAAGCCAAACACGTATTCAGACAATGTGGGATGTGCCTCTTGAGATGTAAATTTAGGTCGGCGAGAATGAAAGTTTGGAGTCGATTTTTCTCAGTACGTGATCATTGTGTTTTTTAACGTTTACCTTAGTTCTTGAAATTCAGCAACAGTATTGGAAGTGCAACCAGAATCGACTGGAGCACGAACATTGTGTACGGGAGATGCAGGATGCAAAAAAAAACACAATTACTCCATGCAATTGGCTGCAATCCAAATCCTGTATTACACAATTGCAGCTGGATGGCAGGATGAAGCATTGCTGTGATTTATGTTAAACATCATTCATAAACAATGAAAGCATTTGGAGATCAGTGCGAAGAGTTTCATTATGGCAGCACAAAATGGCTGATTATCTGTGGTGGGATTTTAGCATTGAAACATTTGTGGAAGTTGAAGTTTGAGTCAAATATTGCGATGTTTTAGATCTGAATGGTCGTCTGTAACCCACATCCTCTGCATTTTACGTATTGCACAGCATCATAATATATTTCTATTGCGAAGCAATGTCTTTGCAACAATTTCAGCAAATGCCTGGTTATAGATGGTGATGAATAAATGTTACATCAGCAACTCATGCTACATTTTAATTTTAAAACTGTGCATAGCTGGGATATGGTCGAGAGCAATCTAACGTCCATTCAGTGCTCTCCTGGTCTGTATAGCCCTTGATGCATATGTTTCCGATAGTGATGTGTCCTCCAAATCAAGCTTAACTGCTCATTCCACTCTAGCTGATTTTGCGTTTCTCTCCTTTCCAGGAATCAACAGATGGACTTGTAGGTAATACACTACAGGGTTCGGTGAGGAATACAACAATGCGTGGCGTTATATTCTGCTACCATTTATGTGGTATGTACCATTGTACCATTTATGTACTGTTTTTTCAGATGAAAGCCAGCTTATAGGGGACGAGCTGTTCAGTGTAGCCCATGGTGAAACATTTGTCTTCACCTTACCGACTTGTGTTTGGCTTATGTTTTAGTCAACTGAAGACTGACCCAGAGATTTAAGATCCGATTCAGCTCACAACTCACAGCCGCTCTACTTTTTTATTGGACATAAGATACATAAATCACGTGGCGAAATATTTTTTTGACTCCGTATAAAAAAGGCTACTTAACAATCTACAAAGGACATGCAGACCTATGACATTCAGTGGCGGCTCTTTTTGGTGAATATCTGTACCTGAACGGTCAGACCGTGCCGTACCGGTGGCCTTCTGTCTAACCCAGACCATTCGCTCATCCGAGACCATTTATTTGTGTGCTACGCTCACCTTAACATTGAAGGCTGTTCCGTGTGTGGGTGTTGCAGCAATTCTCTCGATCTTAGAATTTTCGCAGACTTTCACATGCTTATTCACTTTATATTCACCAAAAAAATACCATAGCATATCACGGGTTCTGCACATCCTGTACGAATCATAAGGTGGGCTTTTATACGGAGTCAATAAGATATTTCATCGCCTGATTTCTACATTTTTCAAGCTGTCCTCTTTATGCGCAGAGAGGCCGTGTTGAGTTGTGTTAACCGTGACCGTTGTCATGTTTAGCGATGTCGGTTAAGTGTTCTTATATTTCATTGCATATATATATATATATATATATATATATATATATATATATATATATATATATATATATACAATCCAATACAATCCAATACAATACAATGGTGCAAAGTTACAATGAAATATAAGAACACTTAACCGACATCGCTAGACATGACAACGGTCACGGTTAACACAACTCTCTACTCTCTCTCTCTCTCTCTCTCTCTCTCTCTCTCTCTCTCTCTCTCTCTCCTCCTCTCTCTCTCCTCTCTCTCTCTCTCGCTCTCTCTCTCCTCTCTTCTCCTCTCTCTCTCTCTCCTCTCTCTCTCTCTCTCTCTCTCTCTCTCTCTCTCTCTCTCTCTCTCTCTCTCTCTCTCTTCTCTCTCTCTCTCTCTCTCTCTCTCTCTCTCTCTCTCTCTCTCTCTCTCTCTCTCTCTCTCTCTCTCTTCTCTCTCTCTCTCTCTCTCTCTCTCTCTCTCTCTCTCTCTCTCTCTCTCTCTCTCTCTCTCTCTCTCTCTATACATATATATATATATATATATATATATATATATATATATATATATATATATATATGCAACTGCAATGCTATGTTGAATTGGGGACATGCCGTCGCCGGCAGCAGGCAGCATGGCTATTACTGGCTAGTAATATATATATATATATATATATATATATATATATATATATATATATATATATATATATATATATATATATATATATGTATATATGTATACATATATACATATTACTAGCCGGTACTAGTCACCCCGTCGGCGACGGCATGTCCCCAATTCAACATAGCAATGCTGTTGCAGTTCTTGGGAAAAACGACTAACTATCATAAGTTACAAGCATATTATGAGCCTACAATCTTACTTGATCTTAATAAGCATTGCGAATTACAACTGCGTTTCTTACAGAAAAGCTCAGCAAAAATCCAACTCACTCGACCCACGTCTTCCAATCAGCTTAGAAATGAATTCAACTCAACTGAACTATGAACAACTGAACTAGATATTAGAGAACTAGATAGGCTAACCCAAGCACCGACTGTCGTTTCCACCAGGATATTTTAAACCCATCTGATCAGGTCACTCCACATAAGGTAAGCAGCCAAAACGGGTCTCCCCGTTGCGTAGAGATTTAAGTGTTGTGCTACATTTTACCGGTATTCCAAGATTTCTGAATTTGTAGGCCAAATTCTCACTTGCAAGTTACATGGAAATCATTGTTGATGGAAACTCCGGCACGTAGGGAAAGTTTCCGTGGTTTTTCTTACACACCGGGACGCATAGTTCACTTTTGATCGAATAGGGGTTCCGAAAAACAGTTCGAGTGTACGGCCAGCCACGTCAGACATCCGAGTAAAGCCTTTTAAATATTCAGGGCTTTGAAACTACGATCTCGAAGGTGTTTCATGTGTGGGTGATGTATCATCTTGCTGTCAAAAATGACCCAAAGGACCAAAGGAACTATCAGTGCATAGAACAAGGAACTATCGATATACTTTTTTATTCGTGGTCTAAACCTGCGCAGCCTGCTAAACCTTGATTAAAGACCGATTGACGTCTATTATGTTTGGGAATCGTACTCGCAAACGCCAGATATGTACGGCTTGACAATTATCTTCTTTTTTCCTTTAACGACGCATGACCAACGGCATGACAGGATTTGAATGGCATTTCTATGACGTCATAATGTCTGAATGACCCGAAATAGTCTGCACGAAAAGTCTGCACATCTTCACGGGCGCGTAACTCAGAAACTAGATGGTGTTATGTCGGAAGAAGAGCAGGGCTATGAGCAGTATCGAATGATCTCAAAAATGGCCAATTCAGTTTAAAACCCCATCAGTTTTGGAAAAGCCCCTTTAATTGTCATTTATTTGCCGTTAACACGATATATGGGTCGGGCAGTGATCTCATTTCCAACAAAATAGAGCGCACACAGTGTTGGCTACAGAAAACTGAAACTCTTTCTGCACACTCCACATTTCCAGTTCTCTCATGCAAAGCTGGATGTGGAGTTCGGAAGTTGCGCTAGGCCGCGTACTAATCTAAATGGCGAGGTCGCCGACAAAAAGTGTTCTCCCTGCCTGAGATATTATTTCACGATACATCGACAAGTGCATCACATTCTTATCCGTCACATTTTGATCAAGTTCGGTTTGACAGGTCGTCATCAGCCTTGCAGTCACCTGTGACATTTTTTAATATCTCAGTTGCATCATTTCGGAGGTCTAGGCAAACGTGGCAAACCTATGCGTTACATTGTTAAGAAAACTGTCCACAGTATTTGTATGCCATACTTGAAAGTGTGAAAGTGAAAGTTTTGCACAGAAAAACATGATCAGGCTTTATGAGCTTATGCAAGGCACGAAGAACAATTTGTCGCTTTGATACTAATCCTTATATCATTTGCTTGTAAAAGAGCATAGTTTGGTCTCCTGTTTTGACTTCAAAAAGGGTGGTTATCTTCTTGGAAAGACATGGCCCACGCACAGACGAATCATGCGTAACGTACGAAGACTGGGCGCGTGGCGCGCCGCCGCAGCCGACTAACCCCCCCCCCCCCCCCCTCCACGCCACCCACCCCCACCCCTCACGTGGACTGTCGGGACCGGGGCAAATGGAGCAGGATGGGATGGAGAGGTGAGTGCACACTGCGAGGGTGGTGTCGTCTCTTGTTTATATGGGGCAGCTCAGAAGTCAGATAAAGGCTCAGTGGGAGGGCCTGGGGCCAGTGCCCGTTGTACGGCTGGAGCACGTGGTGGTATTGGCTGCGTCTTGCGACGATGAAACGCTCAAACAACGTCAGGTGTGCCGATCCACTTAAGAAGCACAAAGCGAGAGCCCGGAGAGGATTAAGACGGAACCAAAGAGGTGGTCAATCCTGTCCAGGATCAGCGGATAATAGTCTTAACACTCATGTGTGGCAGCTGTCGCACCAAACCTATCAAAGACGCTGGAAGCCTTCTTGGAGAAAATAGCGCAGAACCTCTTGCGGAGCCGGAATTTGAGCCCAAGGGACAAAGTTCAGAGGGCTCCGACTACCACTACTCGGATATAGCCGGAGACGCTATTCAAGTCATTTTCGAGGGTATTGAATAAACGCCAGTGCATCGGAGTACGTACCTGTATTTTTACTGCTGTGTAGTTCATCACTTAGCCATTCATCTTCATTTTTCGAAGCTTTCATTCGGGCCTGCAACAACTTTCTTCTGCAATAGCTGTCGGAAGTGAAACAGTATCCATATGTTTACGCGCAAGGAAGACAGGCACTTTGTGTAGAGTTTTTGGCGCGCGTATCGCGCTGAGAAGTATACGCATGCTCATTTTCATGTATACGTCTCCCTCTCCAGAGTGCCGTTTTCGCAACGCACATGCTTCGTTTCGCTGCTTGAGGCTGCTTTGCATCACAGGGACAGACTAAGAGGCCAGAGGAGTTGAAGAAGGCAACCAGGTGACTAAAACGTTAACTGGAACAATCTTTCGGCGTGGATAACCCGAGTCCTGAAACCACCCCTGCGAAGAGACAAAGGCGAGAAAGGAAATCGATTTGGAAATGTATATTGCTTGCGTGCATTTAGGCATCGGACGGACAAAGTGGTGACTGTACTGTTAGTAACCGTGCAGCTATAAGGTAAAGTACTTAGCGCAAATAAATGCAACTCACGGAGTGAAAGAAACTAAAGCTAGCCAAGATTATAGAATCTTAGTGTGGCGCGTGAAACAGATCTGTGTTGCATGTTTTTGTTAGCCACATTACTACGTTTTAAACATTATTTCATCAAGCTTTTCCCCTTCCGCGCTAACACGTGAGTGTCATCAGCTATACGTGCCACCACGTGAGTGAGCTGATGAACCGTGTCATTGCGTGAATAAGCTGGCGACACATGAGTGTCGTCAGCTGTGTCACCAGCACCAGCAGTGTCGAATAAGCTGGTGAGCTGTGTCACTACGTGAGTGAGCTGGTGATACTCACGTGTCACCAACCATGGGCGTAGGAACAAGGGGGAGAGATCAGGAGGGCCGTGGCCCCCCACTTTTCACGGCTGGAGGTCAGCAGTGTTAACTGCCCCCCGACCCCCACCTCCACCCACTTTTCAGATTAAGGTTGCGTCTAGCTTACGTTTGCACTACCTTTAAATATACATACCGATTTACCTAGATTTCCAGCCATCTTCCTCAAGATGTGTCATCTTTTTCGTTTGCTTATTGGCCATCGCTTAGTGTCTCAGCCGCAGGCCGATGCCACGAGGCCTGCGGAGACTGCAACGCCGGGCGATCAGGCTGTTGTTGCTATGACTTGCAAGCGCGTATGCTCAAAACCATATTGCGTGGTGTTTTATCAGTAATCATTTCTGAGCGAATCTCGAATATTTTAAGGCCAACATGGATTAGCCATGTTAATACAAGCTTAGGATCCCATTTCATGCACAATCTACGTTCAGGGATTCTTCAATATATCTGAAGAAAAAAAAACACGGAACTGGAGCCTGTGTGACAATTATTGGACTACCTTTGGCGATCAGGGATGCTGTTGCGTCAATGAAGATTTCTGTGCTGATCCGGGGCCAACTGCGCGGGTCGGAAGGCCTCCCGTGCCAGGGAGGGGAATAATGTGATATGATATATCCTTCCAGTGGCCTCCGGATCGACCACGAGATCCCGCCACGTGTCGCTAGAATGACAGCCAGAAGACGCTTCGCAATGGGACGGCGTGGCCCTTAAGCTCTTGACCGGAACCGGAAATGTGCCCTTGGTGTTCTACTCAAGGGATACCTTGCCCGGAAGGAAATAAGTGGCCTCATTATTGTTGAGTAGAGTTAAGGTCTCATCATTGTTCAATAGAGTAGATCGAAATGAATTTTAAAAAAACGAAGCAAGGCCATCCCATGTTTGCCTAAGAACGTTCATTTTTTCAGCATGGATTAGTGCAAAAGTTGCATCAAAAGGTTTGAACATGCCCGCCCGCAACCTCGAGAGCAAGGACAGCAATAGGCTGGGTTGTAGCTTCCGTAAAACCGAACGGCGTCGACCACTGCAAATGCCACCAGATGGTGGGTGCCGTGTTAATCTGTCTTCTGGACAGATTAATAGTTACAGAAACACGAAAAACAGAGAATCTTCCTTTACTCTTCCAGTTCCACCACCATATTCCAGCACCACTTCGCTGTGTTTTAACACGTGCTCGGGTGTGCGGTCAAATTGACCATCCGAAGTTTTTCCAGAATGGTTTTCGAACGGCCCGGCGCAGCCGCGCCAAATTTTGCATAGTCGTAGACAATTATATAGCAGAGCGTTTGGCACCAACAATTTGACGTACCTTGTGAGGTCGCTGACCTACGGCAAGTCGAGGTCAGGCCATGGTTTCCGCGAAGTCAATTTCTGGGGAATCGTTCAATCTGATGCAACAGCGGAGTGTTAGACGAAGCCACACATCTCGGAGATGCTTTCTTAGGGCAACACAAATATTGAATGAGCAAAAAATGTTGACCTAAGGTCAGGTACAAAGGTCAGACCAACGTCAAAACCAACCTGTTTTATTTCTCTAGTGCTTGCTGTATAGGATAGTTTCTGCTGCTAATTTCAAATCTATTGATAGCAGGGACCGCATTATGCATCTTCCATGGGCTTCTTAGAGGTCAGAATAGGTAATTGACCTGAAATGACCCATGTGAACATTGTGATTTTCGAAACATCTGCCTAGCGTAATTTGCTCGCTTACTCAAATGCAAAGAGCAGTCTTACATGATTTTGGTCACCATTACCTTCAGAAGGTCAAACAAGGCCACCGATCTTAACTGGGCATGTGGCCTTTTGCTTACAAACAATTATCTAGGTGCTGGGGGCACTTGAGAGACTGGCCTGGAATGTGGCCTTGTTTGACCTTATTTGACCGGAGGGACACGACCTAGGAGCCTCACACTTTGACCTAAGTGAATGCACGCACAGGTCAACACAACCTGTAAATTTGTTGTCTCCAGCTCTCTTAGTCCCCGATATTTCAGGGGGGGGGCAAATTGATTCCCCCCACCTGAGCGAAGGGTATCTAGCCGGCCACCCGGGCGCGTGTTAAGGGCCAATCCATCCTTATCATCGACCTAAAAATCGCACGTGTGAAATATGCGCCCAGACTGCCTTGTAGATGTAAGATTGATGTCCTTAAGCGTTCAAAGGTAGTTCTTTCAGAAGCGTGATCATTTTCATCCAACTGTTGGCCACGGCTCAGAACTGGTGAGCCGACGCTGCGCGGCCTGCGGAGACTGCAACGCCTGGCGTCGGGTTTTTTTAAGCCAAGATTTGCGGGTACGCATGCTCAAAATTGTGTCGCATAACTGTTATTACTAACCGATTCAAGAGTTTAAATGTTATTATCTCAGAACCGTTATCAGTTTCGTCTACCGGTGGACCGTGACGAAAAGTTAATCACTGAGTAGCGCTCCGCGGACTATGGGGACTGCAACGCCTGGTGTCGAGGTTTCTGTTGCTAAGATTTGCGAGCAAGCATGATAAAAACCACGTTATTTTCACAGCACCACTAATCGATTCTGACTGAATGTTGAACATTGCCAGAAAATCATGGCTTGGCGATGTTAATACACATTGTTGACCACTCGATCCACAATTACAATTTTCACCCTCAAATTTCGATCAAACATACGGATCTAGATCATGCTTTCATCTAGATCACTGACATTCTTTGTTTATACCACTAAAGTATACCACAAAGTGTTTATACCACTTTGTTTTCATCTAGATCACTTTCATCTAGATCACTGACATTCCAATTAGTAGTAGTGCTGCTCCAGAAATGTGCAACAAAGTAGCCATACCATCAGTTCGTGGTCAGCCATTTGGAGACAGCCGGGCCAGGACAGTGGCCATCATCGGCGGACGTGAGCAGCGCTCAGTCAAGGATTATATGACAGAATGGCCTTCATTCTGTGGTTTGGTTTTCAAAAGAGAATTTCCAGTTATGTGGCTTTTGTCACATGGATTTTGGCGGTTTCAAGCCTCCGAATTTGTTTCCGCCTGACATACCGCGTCAAGTCTTCTCGCTTGAAAAGCAGCCGGCGAAATGAAGGCGCATGAAAAATATGTTGTAGTGTGAGCGATCGATTCACCTTCAAAGTTCTCATCAGCCTTTGCTCAGGCCATATTTTGGAATTTGCCCTGTGGAGACAGATGCCTCCTCAATGACCCAAAATGCCCACCCGCTCGTGGAATTTCGACTCGCCAGGAAAGACAACGTTGAAATGGACGAATAATCTTGGGAAGCTGGATAGACTTATTTCCCGAATGACATAGATGACTCGGATAGGTAAGAGGGTGCACCAGTGAGAAACAGCTTTAGATGCATATTACATTTGAATAAAGAGCGAAAACCTCCATTTCTACCCCCCCACCCCCCTGGTCGTCGGGCTTGTTTTCTAGAAAAAGTTCCTGAAATACGCCTTGAGCTTGCCCCCCCCCCCTTACTTTTTGAAACGTGCCTACGCCATGTCACCAACTACAGGCGACATGTACCTGTCAACTGTAGCTGGGTGTTACACCTGTTGGGGATATTTTGATGGCGAACAAACGAACCTCGTTTTAGCCGTTAAGTAACTCCTGAAGTTGCCATGTCATTGCCTTTGAACACACGTGCTGTGTGTTCTCGGTGGCCTGCTCTCTCCTCGGTGACACCAACATTGCCATGGACTTCAGGCGATGCAGGCGTAGATCACTGTCATTACAGTGTTCAGAGCATCACTCAGCCGGCTGAAGGAGACGTCGGATTGTTGTCATAGCGTCTCATGGAGCGCTCTAAGAAAGTGAACCGCGCTGTTCATACGATTACAAAGCGCTGAATAGGTTTGATATGGATGTGATGGATTGTAAGTCACCAGTTCAGAGGCAAACTTGCTCTTACGTATTTCCCTGTAATTCGTAACTGTCAACATTAAGTCACGTAGATATTCATGAATGCCAAAAATTTAGCAAGGAGGGGCATGTCCGTTCGAGAGATACTATATCCGCACGCCCCTGCTTTTTTCAAAGTTGGGGTTGGAGCGTTTTCCCCAACTGAGAAGGAAACTGCACCTGCGTTGAGCAGTGTTTGTGACCGCAGTATCGTAGATGTAAGGGCTGGTCTATTTCGCCCGGGGGCAAATGTAAAACGCGATCTTAGGGAACCAGCGCCGGCTTGTGAGTAAAAAGTCAAATGGCGTCCAGATTTTTCGCAGCTTAAAGGATTTCGTTTCCTTTATAAGTGTTCCAAAACAAACTACCCTCGGTAAAAGTTACCCTGTTTTAGTGTCGCCCGGTTGCCGCCTTCCCGCTCCCTTAATTTTGGCTCACAGACATCGTCCGTTGCGAAACACCAAGCTAAACACGAGAATCTCGATCTAGAGTAAACGGAAGGCATTTTAGTGGTATCGGCGGTTACTTTTAGAGATATTTGTGTTCACAAATATCTTAAGAATGCTGACCGTTTTCGTCGTCAACAAGATCCAGTATGACCATTTGAGATAGTTGTTTCAGCTACAGGTACCTGATGAGTGAACTGAAAGAAGAGCTCGGAAAGAGCGACAACTCTTAGCGGCGTGTACGGGTCCTTCCTTTGTCCCCAATACAATAGAACCACCTTTTGTATTTAAGAACGACGCAGTACATGGTGAGTAGTAGCCTTTAACTCAAAAAGGAACACGAAATGTTACCACACACGTTTCTCTACTCGAAGGAGAAAAAAATATCTGAGCAGAAAAGTCACAAGATTCCCTCGTTTTACGAATCGTATGCAGTTAGAAGGATATGTCCCGGAAAGCAAGACCATTGTGATGGATAAAAATGGTGATGGTGAAAAAATCAAAAACGGCCAATTCTAGGCTATCTGTACAATATTTTCCAACTGTATGGGGAAGGCAAGGGCATCCCACGAGCCGGATTTTCGAAGTCTGGTAGTCCTCGCCCGAACCACTGCGTCCTGATGGGCAGCAGTGGGCACACGCGGTTTGCGTGTGCGGTTTTTACTAGGACACGAAGCTGGTGGTACGGTCTTGTTGCCTCGTTCATGGGAAACCCTGCAAGATGCGAGAGCGTGAGAACTGTCCGGGTCAGGATGGCGTGCGATCGTTTTTGGTTGACGAAGTGTGCAGGCAGAGGACGTTTGGAATTCGGTCCGTAAAATCAGATTTAGCCCGTGCGTAACCACCGACCGCTCTATTCCAACCTAACTTCTTCCATCAATGGATGAATTTTTGGCAACATTGTCCGAATCCACAGTTCCACCCACGAGGCATCGCTGTAAGGCCCAGCACCTGCGTAACTTTGTAGAGAACCTGAAAAGACGACTGCCCGAGAATAAAGTTTTGGCTATTTTAGACTTTTCAGAAACCACACTTAAGTCATCCAAGACGGAAGTTCGGCGTTTTGAATGGGATGCACCATAATGCACGCTGCATCCTTTCGTGCCGTATTGTCGAGAAGCTGGGCAGCTTACGCATGAAACATATTGCGCGCTGTCAGACGCGATGAAACATAACACTAATGAGGTCCATACATTTTCATATTACCTTTCACCGGAAGTGAAAAGCGCCGTTTCGGGCATGGAAAGTGTGTTTCTTTCCAGATGCATCAGCTGCGCAGTACAAGAACAGGTTCAAATATATGAAAATTTGCTTTCATTAGGAGGGTTTCGTCGTGAGGTGTCATTGGTATTACGTTGTCCTATCCCATGAGAAAAACATTTGCGACGGCGTTGGGGGACCCTAAAAATGGTTTCTGCCAGTGCCAGCCTGTGCCAGCCGGCCTGTGACGCCTCCGTTCCGATCATATTCGCTCCGCTGAGAAGCCATGCCAAATGTGCAGACGGCATGCTTCTTCTTACCGAGAGGAGAAGTCCTTCGGGCGGGCATTGGCTTAGCATCAGCTGGACTACGGCCAAGACTGTCAAAGGGACACTAGAGGCCCACAGAGAAACCCGGCGAGTGCTCAGACTGTTATTGTCCGCGTGGGAAATTCAGGCGTTGGGAGGGAAGCAGCGGCCGCTTGATTTGATGAGTTTTGATGGGTTAGAGTAAGAAAGACGGAGTCACTGGCGCACTGAGTGACTTCCACGTGCATGTAAGCCATCGTGTTGCTAAGATCAGTGTTTTCTCATCTCTCGCAGTGCGCTCATTTTCCGCCGCCTTCGCGGAGAGACGCGTGGAAGATACTGCGCCAGTGGCCGACGGTGGATGACACGAATGAGACATATTCCCTTATTGTGCTATTGTTTCCGAACCTTTCCAAGCCAATAACAGCTTTGTTATTGTTGAGTTACGGGGCTCAAGCTACGCTCTTTCACACGCAAAGGAGAAAAGGTTCGACATGGCATAAGAAAATGGTTCTGCATGCATTGCAGGTATTGATAATGTCACAATCAATACTCCTTGTACAATGATGATTCCAACCACGAAACATACGTAGGCTGGAAGGTTTTTGCACCATTGTACATGTAGGTTTATACAGTTTTCTCTCACCGTAGTGAGAAAATCGCCGCCGAATGTAGCCCTTGCACCGCCCACTTGAGGGACCTTAGAATATCGCAGGCGTCTTCAGCGCCACTGACAACACCTGTGACACAGTTCCATCGAAAGTCTGAGAGATGCTTGTGTAAAATTGACTCTTTGATCTGTCGATTTGTTGTAGGATGCCCCACATGAGATGTTCAAGCAGTGACGTGGTTCATGTGGATTTCCTGCTGTATTTTGAAGCCGGGCTGCGTGCGGTGCAAGGTATCACCTGTTCCAACACGTGAGAGCGAACTTAAGTGAGAGATTCTTCGCCTGCTCGTCAAAGAAGCATCCGACGAAGAAAATATGATGGAACACTGATGTTAACGCCCATGCCACGTTCAAATCCAGCAGGCACTGGTTCCAACTGTGGGCAATAGACGGCGCTACACCTCCTGTATGGTTTGCTAGATGTCGCTAGTATACCCTAGAATGGTGTCCACCTCGAGTTCCTTCACTTTGCTGGGCCCGTCCCGTGTTTTATGGCTTGGTGCATCCAGCGTTCCTGGACTCCACCTTAGCAAAATTCTTAAGTTGTGAAACTGAAATGAAAGCGATCTCCTACATGATCACTGCAACATCTCTTCCGGTGGCAACGTCTGGCGCCGAAAAATGGCGAGGCGCCCAGCGTGGTCTCGTCAGCGGCGAGGCTGCCCCGGTCGGGCCGCGCCGCCCGAGGCGCTGCACAATCGCGATCGGAGGTGGACCGGCGCCGCCTGCGCCGCTGCCGCACCCTGGCAGGTGTCTGACGGCGTCACCGCTCAAAGAGCCGGTCCTGGCCGGGGCCGCCGGCCGCACGCCAGTCCGCGTGGAGCCGGCCCGGCCGCCGCGACGCCGGCCGCGGCCGGGCCGGCTCCAGCAGCACCAGCGCCGCTCGAGCGGCGGCAGCGGCGGGTCGGGAGGCGAGAGCCGCGGCAGGGGCGACATCGACTAGGGGACGGTTGAGCTAGCCGGCGTGGATCAAGCGCTAGGAGTGGGGGGGGGGGGGGGGGGGGGGCGAGTGGCCGACCCGTCAGGCGTGACTTGAAGACGCCGCCGAGCAGCGGTGGGAACGGTATAGGGGTGGGGCTCAGAGGTGCTTGGTGCGATTCCAGTGGCGTTGGGGGTGGCCTAGTGCCTCAGTGACGTGAGATGTCGCCGGTCTATGCCAGCCGAAAAGCTCCGGAATGTTCAAGGCCAGTCTAGCAGGGTTTGACATTGGCCTGGACGATGACTTAGCTTCTTCATCACTGATGGCGCCCCGGGCATGGTAAAGTCTAGGAAAGAAAGGTTTTTTTGGCTTTTCACATGGTGTTGACCTCGCTTTTGGCGTCGTCGTCGTTGCTGCCTTTTTCAGTGATGGCAACAAATAGAGCCAGGTGGGACTCACAAGACAAGTGCCCCTGTGCTCGAAGAAATACTGGGCTGCAAAGTAGAGTGAGGCACAAGAGGATAAGCAGTCTGACAGACATGAACATCAGCCGCAGGTTCTCTGAATCCCAGTGAGAACGAAATACTGGAGTACTATGCAAAAAAAAGAAATAACAACGAAGTTGGTACGATTTTGGACAAAACATGAAAACACAGCGCGTTTACAATGGCAAAGAGGATTTTGATAACGCAAATTGCCATACTAAATCGCCATGAAATCCCTAAAGCACTGTCATAGTTAGAGACCATGCGGGGGTGGATGCTTTCACATGGGCTCATTTAGAGGCCAAAACGTTGCGGAATAATTGAAGCGCATGAAAATAACCAGCGATCCATGACCAACTTACTTTTTAACAAAGCCTTTGTACCATTATTGAATGAATGCTACGCTGGTAAACCTATGCCCGCTAAACTCTGATGGCAATGGGCTCTCAAACACAATTATCAAAGCCTCTGGCGTTGGTTTCAAAAGGTATCGAACTCCACAAGCTTCGTTTTGACATCGTTGACATAATGTTAATTGATAGTTCTGGTGGCTGTTATCGCCAGCCCATTCCACGCCGTGCAATGCTTCCTTAACGCCATCAATGTGCTTAACGCCATCAACACTTAGTACTTAACGCCATCAATGGGCATCGACGTATCGCAAGTCGCGCAGCACGCGCTCACTTCAGCGATAGTTTTCCCACGGCTATCAGCTGTCCAGACCTGAGGACACCCGCTACCCGGCCTAATCCCGGAACATCCCGCAATCCGGCGATTGTGCGTTTTGCAATCACGGAATCCCGGGATGCGGTTTTGGGAGGTGGGCATTGCTGACGGTTGGGTGTTGACTTGCGAGACCGCGTGGGTAGTACCCACGTGGGTGCAGCTTCTGTGGAGTTGCTGTTCCACTGGGCTTCACGCAGCAAATTTGTGTTTGGTTGTGGTTGGCGTCAATCCCTTTGGTGTGCAGCTTGCTTGCCAAGCAGAGATTTCTGGTCGCAATCTCCGCCTATCACCAGGGTAGAGAGATTCGATATTATGTGTTATCCTCCCGCCCTTCCGCCGGGCTGTTGGACGCAAATTATGTTTCCTATAGCCTCATCACGGGAACCGTACAAGGCATATGCCACAAGGCAAATGTCCAACCTATAGTCCTCTGCACCCATCTACATCTCTGATTTAAATTCATCTGATCAAGCTCCTGTGGTAAGCACAGGCATGCCCCTGAGACCAGTTTTTGACCAACACCTGTCACAGGTGTGATGAACGCACCCATCTGTGGTCTGCGGATGTGGCGCTGGGCGCGTCCAGCCGTGCTGACACTGCCCGCCATCTGCTGCCAACCCGCTGATACAGCTTTAGAAAGGGCGGCGCTGATACGTCAGTATAGCGCGGAATGATGCATCGCTCAGAAATTAACTTCAAAAAGAAAATTGGGTGATGCGCTCATGCTGACAAAGGCCAGCATTGATCTTACCCTGCATTGCCTCTGCAACGCTTCTGAACTGAACTGATTCGTTGCAATGTTGGACTTTGGGTTGTGCAGTACTAATCGCAATAGCATGCATCCGGGAAAAGAAGTCGCGAAGTCAAGAAAACACGGTCTATGGTCTACGCTATCGGTCGGGATCAACAAATAAAGAACCTTTGGTGTTGTTTACTTGATTGACATCTTACTCCTTTACTTGACAGAACTGAGAGACTTGAAGCAGACCTGGGAATCTCGCAAGACTTGCAACGTTCTTTGTTGCTCCTTTTGCTGTTTTCCTGACTGTGCCACGTTTTTAAACTCACAGTTCTGTGAGTTGGCTTTGTTGATTTGTTTAGGTACTTGTCTCTGACGGGAAAGGCTTGCCCTAATTGGAGCTGCAGTGCAGCTTAGTTCCGAACGACACGCAGACACCAATCGCAGCTCGAATCAACCCATAAAGGCATACCGGTGGGAGCGCGGTCCAGATGCGTAATGCATTTAACGGTTGTAATGCGTTATGGCCCATCATCAGGCAGCGTCAAGGGCTTCAGTTTGTGTTTCAAATTAATTGTGAAAACCACGCAGTTAGGGCTAGAGAGGAGGGGAGGGACTGGGGCTGGGCCGAGGACAGACAACCTGATCTTCCATAACTGCGTGGTCTTCAAGGATTTTGACCCATTTTATGTTCATAACGGCGAATCGGATTTCAAGCTTTGTTTCCTTTTTCAAACAGACCTTTACTTCTGCGGCATAGAACTTATGGGCATCAAAGAATGTGCTAAAATCTTTGAGTGATGTTCAACCCTTCCTTAACCAAAAACGCATATTGGGGCGCAACCAACATCGGAGGCTCAAATCCATATCGAAGGGGCAGACAGAGCCTTTACAAAAGAGCAATAGCTCAAATCGACACCCCGGAGCAGTGGGCAAACTAGCTGGCACGGGGACTTAAAAGCCACCTGCCTCAGGTAAGATCTCGCATATGATTTCAAAGCGTTGTGAATGTCATGGATCATCTCTGGGAGCATGCAGAAAAAGACGCGCCGATAAGGTCTGGAATATGTGTCTTCGCTGTGAGTTTGACAACGTCTACTGTAGAAAAACATGCGGTAAGTAGAATGCTTGCTGCTGTGACTCTCCATAAACTGCGAGAATGCCCAGTTCGAGGTTTGCCGCTGTCTTTTTTGGCATGGTCGATCGACAAAACGTGACCAATACGGAGAGCAGCACCCGTTTGCAGGAAGCGCTTTCGTGTTTTCCGCATTTTCCTGACTCTCGCATCGCATGCTGTGCATTATTAGGCTATCTTGTTCAGCCGTCAACAAATACCTGGCTGGTGCATTACAGCGGCTTATTTGTGGATTGTTGTGTGGTGATGCGAGCCTGTGAAATCTCTTGTCGACCTACGAGCTCGTTCCCTACAAGCAAACACTCCCGTACCGTATGGCCGTACAAGTTCATCACTTTATATTGCGGCGAAATGCATATGGCGTCACGTAGATATAGCAATGAGGCACTCCTTGAATGCATGAAATATAACGTTGCAGCAATTTGTGCTTAAAGAAGTATTGCAGCTTATACCCCATTTCCTAATTGAGCAGACACGATATAAGTCAGATAATCGTCTTTGCTCATGATGCATCGTGCCTGTCTTCTTGGGAAGATGTTGCCAAAGATATTATGGACCAAAGATGTTACGACTCTTGGCTCTGCTTCCCAATGACCAACTGAATCTAGCCCCTGCCTACAGACCATTGCCATCTTCCGATCTCCGTGCTTTTAAACGGTCGTGGCATGATGGGCCCAACCTGCAAGCGTTGTGACGCGAGCTGTGCTGCTAGCATACCCGAAAGCCCCCCGTGGTTTGAGCTTCTTCCGCGCCGCTGTGTCCAGCTTAAGAACTTCGTTTTGTGGCCGAACCAGTGGAAGGGCTCCATTTCTGAGGAATTGGTAACCGATCATTCCATTTCGACAGCGGTTGGCGTTAGTACTGGCCGCCGTACAAAGGGTTCGTTATGGCACCCGTGTGTGACTAGTTGCAATTTGTGATCTCGTCTACTTGAAAGATCCCTACAAGATCCATTGCTGAGAGATCAATTTCTAGTAAAAATCAATGGGCGCCCAGAGCCAGACGTGGCAATAAATGTGACTCCATCTCTCTCCGTCTGGTTGTGGACAAGGAGGTGTTTTTCCGCTGCATTTACGACGCAGTGGAATTTTCGGACACTTCACGCCGGGGCCTGTCATGCGAATGGCGGCGCTGGGCGACAAAACACCGTCGGTACTCAGGTCCGATTACACCTCTTGACGCGCGGTCGTAGGCGACATCTTCACCAACTGTACTACACCGCCCCAGGTGGGGTGCAGTTGTCCTCTCGACCGGAAGTCTCTCCGGCCGCTCATTCAGCTGCGCTGCTGGGACAGATCTGATCACCCCACCCTCCCTCGCCGTCGCATCGTCCAGCGCTCCGCCGGCCCTGGCCGGGCCGGCATGGGGCAGGCCATGGCAGTGTCCCAGCCCGCCGGCCCTGACCGGGTCGGCTCGGGGCAGGCCGTGGCGGTGTCCCAGCCAGCCGGCACTGACAGGGCCACCACGAGGCAGGTCGCGGCGGTGTCCCCAGCCCGCCGCGGACCTCCGTAGTAGCGCCCGTGGCGCGCGTGGTCGCCATGTTGTCCCCGGCCGGCCATATAGATTTCTCATCGGTCATCGATCGCACTCGCTCCGACGGGCTCCACGTCGGCCGCCGACCCCGCCTGTCCGCTGACCGTACCCCGACCCGCGGCGCCCGCGACCTGGCCACGTGCTGCGCGCACGCCCCCGGGCGCGACCGCCGCCGCAGCGGCCTAGGTCAGTCACAGCGGCACGCAGAGCGGCCGCGCAGCTTTCTGTCGCCGATCATAGATGGCATTGCCAGTCCGGCGACGTCCATAGCACCGCGTGACGTCACCTGCGAGCGCGCTCTCGCGCGGGCGGTATTCGCCCGGCCTGCGATGGGCGCCAGGGGCTGGACACCGTGGCACTCGTGTGGGCGGTTTGCGGATGTTTTATGCATCGCGCTGCCCCTACTCTGAGAGCGCGCGCTCTGTTTTACCTTGACGGCGTGCCGGAAATACCAGCCATGGCTGCGCGCTGACCAAGATGACCGTACACTCGACCTCGGCACTGGTCCGGGAACGGACCACCTCTGCATTGGGCCACGTGCCGTGTGCACCCGGCCGCCAATCGCGTTATGGCGCGCCCCGGGCCACGTGGCAAAGTCCAAACGGGGCGCACATTGTCACTGACGGGCGCGCCGGTCGAGCGCGGCCGGCAGTGCGAACGCAGCCGCTCCGACCCGCCGACCCCTGCAACGCGTCTCTCCACCCGAGCCGAACCGGACCGCCGCCGCGACGCGCCGCTATCGCACCGGAAGTCCTTCGCCCACGCGCCAGCAAGCCGCTCCCGAGCACTGCGCAGTGAGTCAGCTGCTCGGTGCCCCACTTGGCTGCAGGGCTCAAAGGTCGGCTGGGCGGCGTCCTCGCTCCGCACCGCTGTGCCCCAGGTCAGGGGTCGGGCCGGCGCGGTGCGCACTCGTGTCGCTGCCAGTCGCCGGCGGCAGTGGTCGACGGCCGGACGCGAGTCGGCGGTAAGGCGCCCTGAAGCACCGGAAGGAGCGTACAGGCGGAGGATTGACCGGTGTCCGGCGCTCCCGCGTCTGATTGGAGGTCGGAGAGCCGCCCCCTCCGCCCGAACGCAAGGAATACTGCGGCAGGGTCACACAACTACGAAAGCTGTCGCCCTCCTGCGTGGTGAACAGATGTCTCGCTTGCAGTGGGGGTCTTCGCCGGCACGCTCCTGGAGCGGGGATGTACGTAGATGTTCTTGCTGGCAAGGACACAACTCCCTGTCCCTGCGTGGATAGTGTCCCTGGAGGCCACTATGTGCGTAAGTCTCTTCTCCTGGAGTGCACCGAAGTGGGTGTATCCGCTGAAAAAACACGATGGATACATGATGTACTGACGTTAATCGTAAGGTGTCAAAGCTGCGCTGTTGATTTGGAGCCAACCTTGTTCGATGACTAGAAGTCAATGCATCCAAGTTTCCAAAACCAGTGAGACGCTGTGGACGCACGCTCGATTTGAATGGCGTTGAATGCGTCCGCACCTTGGCGTCCATAAGCGTCAGGATAGTCGCCCCTCGGTTGAGGGTGACCCTGTCCTCTAACGGGCTCCATGTCCCGCCGACGTGTTTAATGTACGCCGCACTCTGCCGACGGCGCTGCCTTTCGCCTCCCCCCGCACGCGGCGCCACCACCCGTGACCCACGCCGCCCACCCTACACAGAAGCACTTCCCCCAATCCCACCGCGACGGCGCGCGTGGCGGCCGACGCTTCCGGTCACGTGGTGTCGGGGACCGGGAGGGTTTTCAGCAGCGGCGCCCCGCCCACGGCGCCGGAGAGGTGTTCACCCGTCTCCCAGAACGTTCAGCCGTTGTGGCCTTCCCGTGAAAGTCGGCGGGCCGCCCCATCTGATACTGTCCGTCGGCCGAAACGGACCGTCAGCCGGAACCGAACCGATGGCATTCAGCGTACGGGACGTCCGGGTGGCGAAGTGTCCTGGCTTTTCAGGGGTTGTCTCATTTTAGCGTGGCACTCGTGGGCGTCGTGCATGACGAATGGGTCTGAATCCAGCCCCCTCCCTCGGGAATTTGATGAACTTCTCTTGGCTTCCTTTTCACCGTAATCCCTCGCCTTCGTTGTGACTGGGAGAGCCGCTTCCCAACTTGTATATGTCAAGAGCATCACAGACCATGTATTGCTGATAGCATGCCGTAGCAAACGAGCCGACGTTTCCGTGTAGATTTCCTGACAATGATCAACAGCGGCGGAAGTGTGGCTTGGCTTCATCACGAACACCAGCATGCAGAAGCGGGCGGCGAGCGAGACCGACAATCAGAGCCGACCGCTGGAGCCATTGACTCACTCCAGGTGAATTGGATCTCGAAATCCGGCCGGCTTTGCAGGTGCCTCCAATCCGATCTTTGTCAGTTAGCCCAGATTCCTCTGAACTGTGGGCCGCCGAACCACAATTGGCGCTTACACTCCCACGCAGCGGCTGTGCTAAGTCTTCTTGTTTGCCATGGGAAAGGGCGGTGCCGTCTCCCGAAGCGTGGGGGGGGGGGGGGTGACAGTGACGTCATGTCCTGTCTGATTGCCACAGGCTACCCTTTTTCGCTGCTGCGACTGACCACATATTCGCCAACAACTTTGCTATCATCAGAAGCATGAAGTCGAACCAGCCATGCCATTCCCGCCGTTTGACCTCAGCCAGTGGTAGACATGAGTCTGCTCGCGCGCTCACATCGCGCACCATGTAAGCCTGGTGAAGCAATGACGAAGTGCGGGAAGGCAGCTTGGTAAGTCTTTTAAGCATTAGACGCTTCCCGAATCAAATCCTTCGCGGAAGGCATTGCAGCAGTTGAAAGCGGCCGTCTGTTACCTTGTGTGATAAGCTGACGCCGTCACGTAGCATTGCAATTTCACTGCATCACTGCATGTGCGGCGAGAGCGACGGCAAGTCCATAACAGTGCCGATCGGGCGAAGCGCGGCTCCGAAAAAGGCCTCTCCCCAGACTCTTCCACTTCGCTTCGATGGATTGGTTCGAGGTGCCACCAGGAAGTCGTGTGCAGTCATTCACTCGCAGGCGGGCACCGGTGCCGCACCACGAAAAAGGAGTGAGCCTTTCTTTTCGCTGCCGGGTAAACAGGGATTTAGTCACTAACGAAGGGAAATAATCACGACTCCTCCTCCAGATGGAGCTGAAACGAGACTAACTCTGTGAAGTCATGACTGATGGCATACCGAGACAACGATTGGTGGCCTTCCTCAACTGCTTCAGTGTGGGAGGAATTACGAGAATTTCACTGTTGTGGGAAAGTATTTCATTTTCGGAAAGCGTGCAGACACAAGCCAGTGATAATGCCAGTTCGGAGCGGCATCAGGGCATTAAGAGCATGAGAGCGGCGAATCGCTTTCTCTCGCCACCGGAAGGGTGGCATTTAACGGTCCCTTCTTTAATATCAATCAATTGACGTTTATCCTTTGCCAGATGTAATTATACCAGCTATAATCTTGCAATGCTGACATCAACACACATTTCCGAACAAGGTTATGGCGCGTTTGCTGTTCATAAGCCGTAACGCATTATAAATTTAGAGAAAAAAGTATATTCGCGGCACATGGATTTAAGATGCACGGTTCAGAAAGTAGGCTTCTCACTTAGCTACGCGTTATTACTTTCAGTAGTTTTGGCGTAATATTGGAGCATCTTCTCAGCATCATTGCACACAGTATTTCATGGGGCGACGCGACACACGGAGACAAACTCGCTAACTGTACCAATCTAGTGACTGCCAGTGATATAGCGATCCGTAGCGCTGAGCCCTGCCCCCCCCCCCCCCCCCCCCACGTGCCCGCGCCCCATCGCCCTCCCTATCTCACCCCTCGTCCGCCGCTGAGCATGGGCATCCCCTGACCGCGGTCGTAGCGGTCGGCCCGGAGGTCGGCTCTCTCCTCCTCTTCTCCCCACCCACCCTCTCCGTCTTCCCGAACCTGTTCAGCTCATTCGCCGACCGCCAGGCCGCGCTCAGTCCCTCGCGCTGGCCCCCCGACCCTGTTCGGCTCATTCGCCGACCGCCAGGGCGCGCTCGGCCCCTCGTGCTGGCCCCCGGCGCACGGCCGGCTGCCGCCCTCCGTCCCCCAGCGCAGGGGCCCGCCGCTAGGGTACGTCCGTGCGCCGCCGGCCGCCCGCCGCCGACGGCGCTCGCTTGGACACTGCAGAAGTTCCGCCGGTCGGCAGACGCTGGTGGGCCCAGCGTGCGTTTGACTGGCCGTGCAGCGGACTCATGACGCAAAACGCCCGCTAGAGGGCTATGCAATGATTTTGCTTTTGGAAATTTTGGCCGAAGAGATCGGGCCTGTTCTCGTCGACCTCCTCTAACTTCCTCAAAGGTCCTCCAAGCTGACATGAGTTTCCCGTGGCTCCTTTAGCCTCCTCCAACATTCTCCGAAAAAAATGTGTTTTTTTCCGAGAGCTTTAGAGCAGGCCGAGGTAGACATTAGTGGCGCAATGCATTCAGATGCTTTTTTGAATCAATTTGTTGTCACAGGACAGCAACAAAGGATTGGTGCGTAAATTGGTGCACAATGTTTTTATTTTATGTCATCTTCATAGTTTCATACTCAAACAATTATTTCCATGCTACAAATTTGCTGTTTTGAATATCTTCTTTCAGTAAACTCAACGTCCAATGTTATTTATGTCAGCGCACCAAAACTGTGTAGTCGCGCGTAGACAGCTGATACCTCCTACGAAATGGATCCCGAGGCAGCAGATTCCAGCTCTCCTCTAACCTACCTCAAACTCGTCCTGATTTTGATGAGTGAGAGGAACAGACCCCTGTCTCCCAGGAATCGGGTTGCTAGAATAGTATTTTCCCTTACCACTTCCTCGGCCGTCTAGGCGACAGGTGAGTGCCGGACGAACTGGACGAGTCTTCACGGGTACCGCGCATGGCGGACGCGTTGAAAGATGCTCGACCGCAGGGTGCCAAGGTCGCATATTTTTTTACTCTTTTTACTCTCCTTTCATTGTGTTCTGGTTACGTCGTCAGCCAGCTGGTAGCGCTTCGCCGGGATGTCCTGGGTACGGCGTGCCGTGGGCTGTTCGGTGACGAATGACTGCGCAGTCACTAGTGGTGCACTGCGTGTGTTTACGGATGCCCCGATTTACCGAGACCAGAGGCTCCCGTGAGCTCCCGGAGTGTCCGCTCACCAGCGGAAGTTGGCTGCCCCGCGTGACGTCGCCGGCTCGCTGGCCCTTTTGGGGGCCCGCCGCCGGGTGCAGATCCGCTGCTGCTATCTGCTATGGGTGCTGTTATCTCGAGCCAACACCAGCGGCGCTAGATCCGGGAATAAGCGGCTCGACGTGTGGTCCGGTTGCAATGCGATCCGTGGCGGATAGGCGCACGCCCGGCCCCCACCCCCTCACCGCATCGCGGCCGTGTAGGAAGCAGCACAGTCCGGGAGGGAGGAGCGGTGGCACGATCTCAGTTACGACCGGGGCGAGGCTTGCGAAGCCTTCCGGTGATGAAGGTGTGCACGGGCTGTGGGCGAAGAGGCTGGTCGGACAGCGGCGCAGCTCTAATGTGCGGCCGTCTCCCGGCGCGGCGCTGCAGCGGGCGCCGCAGGGTCATCCAACGTCCGCCTCGGGCTCCGCCGCCCTGCAACCCCCCCCCCCCCCTCCCTCCTCTACAACAGGGGCCGTTTTGTTTGAATTCGGCCCATTTCGTCCAAAATAGCGGCTATTCCGGGAAGCGGACGCCGGACGCCACTCTGTGCCGAACGGCCGCGCTCTTCCGCCCATTTCGTCGCGCTTTTCGCCTGCGCCGGCCTCCGCGCCTCACAGTTCACCGCCCACACGCCAGGTGGCAGGCCGCGCGGTCGGCTGCCGTAGCGGACGTTGAACGCGTGCGCGCCATAATTGCGCTTTTCCCAGAATTCCTACAACTAGGCTGTTACTCGAACGAGCTAAGTGGGGGCCGACGGGGACGCCACGGGGCGTAGTGCACATTCCTGCCGTGGCTGCAGCGGCTCGGCTGCACGGCCGGCCACCGGCGCGGCCGCGACCCGGCCAGGTCAGCGGAGGCCAGCGGGTCGCGGCGCCGCTGACCGCGCCGCCGCCGCCCGTATCGGCGCCCATCGGGGCCGGCCGGTGCCGCCGCCCGGCCGCGCGCTGGTATTTCTATGGGCCCGCCGCGGGTCGGCCAAGCCGGACCGGGCCGCGGACGGGCGGCGAGTGTTGCCTGGGGCCTCCAGGCTCGCACCGCGCCGCGCCGCGCCGTGCTGGCTGCCCATTCAGATGTCAGCTGGAGCTGCTCGCTGGCGGTCCCGCCAGGTGTCGCTAGGTCGGACCGCGGGCCGGTCGGTGGCATCAGCAGCGGCGGGGTCACGCTCCGGCGAGAACGGGTCACCGAAGTCCGATATTTGGCCTTGCCAACCAAAGCAGCAAATCGCAGCTGTAATCCAAAAAACACTGGAGTTTGCTTGCAAAATGCGATGGGAGAGGATTTATATAGACAAGCTTGGTTCGGATCATCATCAGGAGTTCGTTGTTTCAACTCTTATGCTCTTATTTTTCTGTTGAAGGCTGATAATCGCTTGCTGTCACGCTGCCGAAAGTTCACTTTAAACTTTCAAAAAGCCTGTGATCACCCTGAACATTCAAGCTGCAGGTCCTTGGCTGTTGCTGATTGAGGACAACAGCTCTCTCTCCTTTCGGGATCACGGTAATGACGGCAGAACTCGGCCAGTAACACCGCGCGATTGCTGCATTCATTCACACCGCTATATCTTTCATAACAGCCACTGTCATTTCCACTGGCATTGACGTCATGACATTGGGCATAGCGAACAGTGGTCAGAATATCGCCCATGCACCAGTGGACAGAAGCCGACTTATGTAACAGTGGGCTAGTCCTTACCCATGCGACAGTGGACAGACCACCCGCGTAGCAGGCGTAGATATCAGCCGTGTGGACGCAACTGCCCATGGTCCACATCGTCTGCGCCTTTCTCACCACCTCGCAGCATCCACCGCCACCCACGCACCCATGCAATCAATGCCGACTCTCATGCACCTCAGCCGGCTCCCATCCGCGGTCGTTCACGCCTCACTAGCTCCACAGCCGTTTCCAGGAAGCGGCCGTCAGCTGCCCGGTGCAGCCGCCTGGACGAGCCCCCCCCCCCCCGCCCTGCCCCGTCCGCGGACCGCTGAACCGGTGGCCTCCGCCGCTGCTGGACAACGGCCCCGTCGGAATCCCGAAAATCCGGCCGAGTCGCATTCACCACGCACGGGTCTGGCGGGCCGACCGGCTGCTGGTCACGGCGGCCAGGCCGGGCTCGCTCTGGCGACGCCGGACTCTGGGGAGCGCGCGGTGGAGAGTCTCGCTCTGGCGACGCCGGACTCTGGGGAGCGCGCGGTGGAGAGTCTGCTCTGGCGACGCCGACTCTGGGAGCGCGGGGTGGAGAGTCTCGCTCTGGCGACGCCGGACTCTGGGGAGCGCGCGGTGGAGAGTCTCGCTCTGGCGACGCCGGACTCTGGGGAGCGCGCGGTGGAGAGTCTCGCTCTGGCGACGCCGGACTCTGGGGAGCGCGCGGTGGAGAGTCTCGCTCTGGCGACGCCGGACTCTGGGGAGCGCGGGGTGGAGAGTCTCGCTCTGGCGACGCCGGACTCTGGGGAGCGCGCGGTGGAGAGCCTCGCTCTGGCGACGCCGGACTCTGGGGAGCGCGCGGTGGAGAGCCTCGCTCTGGCGACGCCGGACTCTGGGGAGCGCGCGGTGGAGAGTCTCGCTCTGGCGACGCCGGACTCTGGGGACCGCGCGGTGGAGAGCCTCGCTCTGGCGACGCCGGACTCTGGGGACCGCGCGGTGGAGAGTCTCGCTCTGGCGACGCCGGACTCTGGGGAGCGCGCGGTGGAGAGTCTCGCTCTGGCGACGCCGGACTCTGGGGAGCGCGCGGTGGAGAGTCTCGCTCTGGCGACGCCGGACTCTGGGGAGCGCGCGGTGGAGAGTCTCGCTCTGGCGACGCCGGACTCTGGGGACCGCGCGGTGGAGAGCCTCGCTCTGGCGACGCCGGACTCTGGGGACCGCGCGGTGGAGAGCCTCGCTCTGGCGGGGCCGGACTCTGAGCACAACGCATTGAAGAGTCTCGCTCTGGCGGGGCCGGACTCTGGGGACCGCGCGGTGGAGAGCCTCACTCTGGCGGGGCCGGACTCTGGGGAGCGCGCGGTGGAGAGTCTCGCTCTGGCGACGCCGGACTCTGGGGACCGGTGGAGCAGCACTCGCTCTTGCGGTGCCTCGGACTCCTGGCGGGGCCGGACTCTGGGGACCGCGCGGTGGAGAGCTTCGCTTTAGCGAGACTAGACTCTGGGGAATGTGCGGTGGACAGCCTCGCTTTGGCGACGCCGGGCTCTTGGGACCGCGCGATGGAGAGGAGCTCGCTCTGACGAGGCCGGACTCTGCGGACCGTACGGTGGAAAACCTCGCTCTGGCGGAGCCGGACTCTGGGGACCGCGCGGTGGAGACCCTCTCTCTGGTGGCGCCGGACTCTGCGGACCGCGCGGTGGAGAGGCTTGTTCTGTTCGGCTCGCGCGGTGCAGAGACTAGCAGAGCTCCGTTTCTGGCGAGAGCGAACTCTAGGGACAGCGCGGTGAAGAGGATGGCGGGTCTGAGTCTGGGTCTGGGTCTGGGTCTGGTGGAACTCGTGCTGGACATCGATGGCACCGTGCGACGGAAGAGAGTGGTGGGACCGGGTGTGTGCATGTCCGCTGATGGGACAAGCTCTGGGGAGTGACGGGAGTGCAGTATAAGTGATGTGATGGGTCCGGGTCCTAAAATGTGCCCTGGTGGGACCGGCTTTCGTGCAAGCTGTTTGGGATACATGTGGATAGACCGTCCCGTGGTACGGGTGAAGCCGAGCCAAAGCCCAAACGACCGAGAGGGACATAACCGTGCGCAGTGTTCCAGATATCGGCACCAGTTGCACAATCTCGGAAGTAAACTTCAGATCCCATATTTGATTTTGAATCACTAAGGGCGCGAATAGGATATCCTCTAGGGTGCCATTTCATGACGGCGACAGTTTTCAGAGAACGCTGCAAACTGCAGGCATATGGGTCCCAGGTCGCTCTCTCACACTTGGAATAGATTGCACAATTACGCCATTTCTGCAACTTCACCCAGTGGTAAGGGAGCTAGGGGGCCAGGGTACTGAGTCCCTAACTTTCTAAGAATCTAATTTGGCCCAATGGAGCTGACTGAAAAACAGCAAAAAATCCTTAACGCTCAGGGATGTAGTTCCCTTTCCAGTTGAGGGGCCTCCATCCTCTCCCTCCCTTTGGGCCTGACCAACCCTAACTTTGAGAGGAAAATGGGGTACAATTTGGGAAGGAATCTTAAGCGTGTTTTTGGGTATGTGTCGTTATTTTTCACTGTTAAGTCTCCCCGAGCTCATTTTGCCAACCTACGTCCCTTTGAGTGCCTGTCAAGGCCTTCTCCCCCAAACATGGCAGGACTTTGCCCCCAGCCGCGCCGGAGCGTGCTTGAGGGTCCAACTCCGGCCGAAGCGGCGCCGGCATCCGCAGCGACATCCCGATGGCGTGACGCTCCCTGACGTCACGCGGCCGGCGGCGCTCTCACGCGGCATGACTGGCGTCCTCGTGAGGCCGGCCGAGCATGGCCTTCGGAAGGCTGCCAGATCACAGGTCTGGCACGTCGTTGGTCTGTGTGTGCAGAGCGCGGGTCACCTACACCGGAAACAGGCAGAGGCCGGCCGCGTGCCGGCGTGGAACCGGTTGTGGGCGGTTGGCGTGTGGACACCGCCGCCCACGCTCTCCGGGCGCGGCCAAGGAGAGGAGAGGAGAGGAGAGGAGAGAATGATGAGGGAGGAGAGGAGAGGAGAGGAGAGGCGAGGAGGGAGAAGGAGAGGAGAGGATAGGAGAGGGAAGGAGAAGAGAGGAGAGGAGAGGAGAGAGTAGGGGAGGAGAGGAGAGGAGAAGATGATAAGGGAGAAGAGGACAGGAGAGGAGAGGAGAGGAGAGGAGAGGAGAGGAGAGGAGAGGAGAGGGGAGGAGAGGAGAGGAGAGGAGAGGAGAGGAGAGGAGAGGAGAGGAGAGGAGAGGAGAGGGGAAGAGAAGAGAAGAGAGGAGAGCAGAGCAGAACAGAGCAGAGCAGAGGAGAGGGGAGGAGAGAAGGGGATGGTAAGAGAGGTGAGAGAAAGAGGGGATCGGCAAAGGACAGAGATGAGAATGGCCGGGGGAGTGAAACGGGGAAGGAAATGAAAGACAGTGATGATGCAAGTCAAATGAGGTGACCTATCTGTCATACAATTCATACAAGCAGGCAACGAAATGAGGAAACAGTAAAGAAATCCACAGCAGAAGAACATTGCCTCGTCTGTATGCAAACTGCATCACGTCAGACAAAAACCTGGGCGATTGTCTTGGCCGGAACATGCGTGCCGTCTGAACACATTTTGTTGGTCAGCGAGGCTGAGGCTAGACCAACAACCCAGCTTTCTTCTGCATGAATGGTCTTGGAAAGCTGGAGGTGAAGGGTACTCGTGGCCTGGTTAGGCTCCGTCCGATAGCGGCTGACGATGATGGCTGTCGCTCAGGAGGAGCGTGCCACGATGTCAGGAGGAGCGTGCCACGATATGAGGAGGAGCGTGCCACGATGTCAGGAGGGGCGTGCCACTATGGCACACGACGCATTTACAGGTTATGTGTTCTGGAATAAGTACAGTTATTGGGGTACGCGTCCTGTGTATCCTTGCTTATTGCGTGCGATGTCGTCGCGTGCGAAGCATCAACTGAGAATAGCTGCTCCGACTCAACTGAAGGCTACAGAGCTGATACTTCGGACTTGCCCTTCTAAAGCTGTTGAGTTTTTTTATTTCATTTGGGATTTCTACTTTACTGCATGGTAGCTATCAATTCAGGTGTGGTGTATACCTATGATATTATGTAATGGGGTGGACAGAATATGACGGAATGCCTATAACGCAAAAAGAAAACAAGACTGGCCAGGCGATTGATTCTGAATGTCCAAGCAGTGAATGACCTGTTGAGATTTGGTGTAACATTTGGTACGTAGTTCATGGTGTCGGCCAAATTGCATGCAGTTTCTTGCCTTCTGATTTACTAAGCTCACACTGCCATACATTTTCATCGGAGTGCCTCATTTGGACATGCATTATCTTGCATAGTTTTTATATAAAGCGTGCGCAGGGTAAACTCTAGGGCGTTGCTCTATCTTTATTTCAGGACAGAACCACTAAGCCTCACATTCGTCTACAAACCAAACACTACCTGTTATGAAATTAAAGTAATAGTGAGCCAAAATTGAGCTCTGCTCTCACCGTAGTCTTTTAGCAGTTAGAGGCATGTGATGCCAATATTTGATTAGAATATTGGTAGAAAAGTTCTGTTTTCCATATTTCTAAGGCCTGATGGAAATGCTGAAGACATAAGTATGTTTTGCCGTAAATATTATGTTTTGTTCCACACATGCATTAAGCTAGGTCACGATGACGAGAACAAGAGGTAACAACTTTTACAAAGCCAAAACGATATATTCATAGGCATGTGTGTATATGGTAAAATAATAACGCTACAAGTGTCATAATGAACTGTAAGCCCATCTACAAGGTTAACACTGTCATTGTAGGAGACATACCGTTGGAGGGAGCCCCCTGCGGCGGCAGCTCAAACATGCCTAATATCATAACCAACATACCCTTGGTCTGATTCAGCTGCAAACTCCGCGGGTAGATGCAGGGTGTCGCATAACCGGATAGACAAGTTCATAACAACATCTGGGATATGGGTGTGTTGTGCGCGTGTGGACCTGCGGTGGAGTGTCCCAGCCCTCCTGTTCCTCTGAACGGATCCGCCTGCTCCCTCGCGCTCTGACCGCCCGCTTCGAGTCGTTCGTAGGAAGCAGAGATATCGCGCGACTTCCTCCTGTTTTGCTTTGAAAGGCTTGTGTTGCTTCGCGCTACTGCCTGGCATGTTTTCCTTCCGGGATTTGCGGTGTACGTTGGTGTTATCTATCCGTGCAACAGTGTCGTAAGTTTGTTGCATCACGCTTAATGAGAAGGAAACACAAGGCTCCGGATGAAAGAAGAAAAAAGTAAACGCAAGGTGATCCGGATGCATTTCAACATCGAAAATGTCGGTGACCTGGTATTGGTTTGGGGTAAGGTATCGAGTGAGCGACTTCGTGCTGAACTCTACGCGAAACGGTTTTTGGTTGTCATAAGAATAAACTCGCCATTGGTTCTGGATATAATTATCCCCTCCTACCGTGAAATTACCAGCGCCGTATGCGGCCGCGGCACCCCTGAGGCGAGGCGGGGTCACTGACCGCTGGGGTCGGGACGCGCGAGGGGCCATGTCATCTGTGGCACGGGGTGAGCTGAAGGCTGACCTGAGGTCAGGGTCGCTGACCTCAGGTGACAGGGCACGGATTAGGCCACCTCGCCGTTGACCGAGGTGAGCTGAGTCATAGTCATGACCTCGGGGGGTCGCTGGGCTTGGGTGACGAGGTACGCAGTGGGTCGTCATGTAGGTCGCAGGGGACAGGAGAGGGGTCCAGTCACTCCATCCCGCCGGACTAAATTGCATGAGACGTGATTGTCGGCGCTGACATACACTATTGTCATGAGGAGGCGGGCGTGGGTTTCCGAGAACAGCAGCTGCCAACGAGCGCTGAATCCCTCACGCCGCGAGGCGGCTGGTTTTACGAGAAAACGAGTGACACACTTGAGGCAACGACGGAAGCGGATAGGCCGGTCTGCCGGGCGTGGTCCTGCCTCGCTTGGCTATCCAAGCCATATCGACTTCTCTCGGAAGCGTCCAGTCACGGCCGGCGCGGGTGACAGATTTTCGCCGAACGGGTGGCTCACTGGTCCCCGTCACCGCACGCGCCCTTGAGTCACCTCGCGTGAGCAACGCGCCGCACGGCCAGGCCGTCCGGCAGGCCAGTATCCCTTGAGTCACCCCGCGATGCGCGGCGCCGCTTGCACAACCGTGACGGCCAGGTCGGCACCCGCGGGTCGCGGCGGCTGTGGCGCGGATCGATGCTCGGTCGTGACTCACGGCCGCCTCTCCGGGCCCGGCGGGGCACGCGGGACTTCACCGGGTCCGTGGCGTCGCCGCAAGCCGCCGCCTGCGGCGCACGGTGTGCCCCGCTACGGGCGGCGCCGCGGGTCAGGAGGATGGAAAGGGATGGCAGGGTACCCTGCTTTTGCGTGTCTTGAACCTTGACATTGGGAGCTGGATTTTTGGATGCGACGAAAGCGGACGACGAGAGCATCAGTAGGGTTTGCTTGATGTATGGAAAATGCAGGGTACGTCGTTTTGAGTAACATTAGAATCTATCTTGACCATTTAACATGTAAGCGTCATTAAAAGCGGCCATGAGGGGAAATAACACGATCCCAGTTTTGTTTAATTTCATTATTAAAGTGAGTGTTCCACACGTCTTAAGGTTTTTGAACTTGTGCAGACAAGCTCGTTCAGACTATTTCAAGATCACACAGGCAAGTTTGACGTCAAAGAAACGTCATGGGAGTACTGCCACGTGGTGCTCAGTGCCAAGAAAAAATATTATCATGGAGATGTCAGTGTCTGGTGTACGTACGTCAGCACAACTTCTGGCATCAATGGACTACAGATGGCGCTGTTTTGAGCTATATAATACGGGAAGATGTGCACTGCTATTTAACGAGTTATCATGGAAATAAGGCTGGGAATTGAATAACGTGTGAAAAACGATATCACCGAGCATCCGAATGCAAGTAAACAAAACAAAATAAGATAAAATGTGCAAGAACACCACGAGATGGAACTAAAACAGGAGCATATAACGATATTCGCTTCAGCAATGACCTCCAGCACCACCACGGTTACATCTCGGGAGATTGAAGCACTATAAGTGAGTCAGCCCCTCCGCTACAGTGGCAATTCTGACACGGCCAGACTGGCATCGACAAAACGTCATCAATACGTTCCATGATGCGATCAAACGATGACATTATTGAGCAACATGTTTACCGAAAAGAAAAGCAAACCAACACTTAAAAGTGAGCGTATTTCATCATATCTAATGCTCGCTTCAAAATTGCCAAATGTCGAACGTTCCCTTAAAACGGAGGCATTTGTGGGTAGGCAAATGTGCCAGACGTTAATACTGATGTTAGGGGTTTTTTAACGTGGCGAAAGCGTCATGGTTATCGCCATGGTTATGGTCATGACGCACATTTTGCTCGGCTTCGTTGGTAAACACACGAATACCAGCGTATCCCGTTTTGCGTGCAATTGGTTCTTGACCTCGCGTCCATGACTTTATTTGTTACAAAGACGGACGACACGAACGTCATTTTGCCACCGATTTCCTTCGATTTTGTTGGGAAATCAAAGCATGCCAGAGTTCCTCGCTTTCCGTGACCATAGCCACATCAAGTGTTTGTGTCGTTTCAAGTGTTGATATTTAGTTGTAGCGAAAGAGGACATGACGAGAATCATTATGACACACCTGATGCTGTACTTACTCCAGAGACAAAGAGATGCTTTGGTAATCCATTCTTCGTGAACCTTCGGGCACTTTTGACCTTAGATGATATTTTGAAAGGCAGCCAAAGCTGACATCACTGGCATCAATATGGACCCTTTAATTATATCTTTCGTCGACAAACAAAAGAATGTTAGAGGACATCATTTTTTCTGGCCTTTTCCTTTGACCTGGATAGGTGACTTTTAACGTGAAGAAAACAAATATTATTAGTGGCAATATGCACATGTTTTGTTATTTGTTGTTCTTTTTTGTAAGCAAAAAGAACAGCAAAAGAGCAAGGACATTCCGGGGTATCCCATCTTAATAATCATGACTTTTGACCCCGATAGTCGATTTTTAAGTGACGAAAGCAGACGCCACATCACATCACCTTGCGGTAAGCGGAAGGGTATCAATATGACACCCGCTTTGTTCTGATATTTGATTAGAAAATATGTTCCTTAAAACGTCATCGTTTGATCACGTCATCGTATCTTGCACGGCATTGATTGACAGCCAATTGACGGTCGTTATATCTGGAAACCTTGCTCACGAACGCCAGACATGAACGACTCGACAATTACAATTGTATTGGCCTTGATCGCCGCATGACTAATGGGATGGCAGGATCTGAATGGCGTTATTATGACGTCATGGATGCCTGAGTGACCATGAAATGGTCTAACGAGGTAGTCCGCACACCTTCGCGGGCGTGTATCCCAGAAACTGGAGTGGTTTAGGCATTAAGAAGGATGGGCTGTGAATTGCACTGAATGAGCTTCAAGATGTCTAATTTCAGTTTAAAACCCCCACAAATGTGGAACACTTTCTTTAAAACAGCTAAGAGCCTCGTGACTCTGAGTAGGTGTCCCATGTCAGGTAAGAGGTATCCTTGATCTCAGTAACACAAAGCTTGCAGGTTCGGCAAACAGGCCACCCATCGCATTTTCGCAATTTTATCGCAGACAACGCACAGCACCAAAAACTGCGGTCATGCATTACGGTGATAAGCTTCTTTGCTTCAAATTGTATGTGAACGATTTTGCCGACCCCAGATGTGCGGATGGAGGCGTTAATTGGGGTAAAGTTTGGTGCATTATCCTTGCTCTGCTACAATGCAATTGTCATTAATCCGCGCCCGGGTGGCGCGGGTTAATGCTTCGATACGACGGTGCTCGGGTGTAAAAGGGGGTCGATTTGGCCCCCCTGATTTCTCAACGACAAAAAGGGCTAGAGAAATGGAATTTATAGAATAGATGGACAGTTATGTGATATCACTTGTGTAGCATTTTGAGATTTCTAGATCATGACCTCTGGACCAAATAAAGCCAAAGAATGTTAAACTTCACATTGGTCTCCGAAGTTTCCCAGCGCCTCCTTATACAACCCCTTCAACCTAGATACCTCAAAGATGCTTAAGTAAAAGGTCGCTGAGATTCAGTTCAGGTTAGTGACCTCATTTCATCTACGAAACATCCCGTTGACCAATGTTTTTGTGATATTGTTTTGAATTTTGAATATCGATTTTCGTAAAAGATTACAATAGGTAGTATGCTCCAAAAAACTAAAAGTTGATTTGAGTCATTCTGTGCCAGTGACCTCTTTTCGCCCTATTTTAAATAATACATTTAAGCTTTAAAGAATATTTTGACCTTCCTATGATGGATAACTTGGAAAGGGCGTAAAAACTATCCCATTTTACAAGGTTTCAAAAAAGCAACACGATTTTTATCTTGAATTGACTTCACGCCTAACTCAAGGTCAATGGAATACATCTTAACCTAAATTCAGTTGTCTTATTGTCAAGGAAACTGTCCTTAAGATTTATGGAATCAATTAACACTCCGTTATCGTATCGGATTGAATGATTTCCAGGAATTGCCCTCTATGACAGCCATGATCTGACTGACATGCCGTTGATCAGCGACCTTGCAAGGCACATTTATTTTCCATACAAAAAAAAATGTTCATTTAGTTTGCTACGGTTATGCAAAGTTTGGCGAGGCTACGCCACACCGTTCGTAAGTTATTTTGGAAAAACCTTCTGGGAGGTCAGACTGACCCACCAGAACGCGTGTTGAGGCTTATACCTACGGAAAGGCGTTATGAATGGGGGGTTTCTTCGAGATGATCTTTACGCTTAATCTCCTAACCACAACAATTTTGTTTGAGTTCTGACATATTAGAACCGCTTTCTGATCAGCCCCTAATCCCCATGGATTAGGATTAGGGTAAATCTTCAGTGGTGATCAGTGATGTCCTGAACGATGTTTCCATGCCACCCTAACGCTGATTAATTGTGGCGGGCCTTGATCAAAGGCGCTCTTCACCTATCTTAGCAAACCGCGGGTAGCAGACGCCGTAGTCTAGTCAGTCTAGTCTGGTAGTCTAGACGCCGCCGCTGCTCCTCAGGTGCTCCCATGAGCTCCAGCTGAAACAACACGCCGAATGCCTCATCGGCGCCGATGCACGCCTTTGGCACCGTTTGCTGGCAGGTGACCTGCCGTGGGATGACGGCATCTTCTCTGGTTGGCTCCGCGGAAATGTGGGTAAACGCGCATCCCGAGCGGGCTGGACAAGCAGAGCCGTCGTGAACGGCGCGGCGCTGGGGACAGACAGGCAACCAAGCATCGAGGTGGCTTTGTTGGATGCGTCGCTTGTCCTAGATTTTGTTTTACCTGTGACTTGAATTTGCGCACCCAATGTGGTCAGGGCTGTTGTCTTCATTCAACCTGCGCTCGCACTGGGTAGCTACCAAAAAGCTTCTCAGTTGCTATCTATCTCTGCGATAACGTGTTGATGTGAGGCGTGGCGCCGGCTTGTTGTCCGACATCAGCCACCCACTCTTCGGTGATGTTAACTTTAACCTCAGACGTTTCTGCCATCGGTGAAACGTGTGGCGCCCGTGCTGACCCATTTGATTGGGGCATGTGATTAAATCGCTCCACACTGCATTTTATTTTCGCGCAAATCGACTGTGTTAACACCGCTCACTACCAACAGTTATGTCGGTCTACAACAGAAATATATAATTCAAGCAAAATATCCATCATCAGTATCCGGTTGCCGGTTGACTCATTTCCTCATGTGTCCACTGGGTGGTCTGGCGCGTAACACGAGTCTCATGTCACTTGCTCCAAATTGTTGTCCCCCGACCGTGTTCTACTGTTCTTCGTCCTCCCCGGTTGATCCTGGCAGGCCTCACCCGGCCCTCAAAGTCAGCTGGCTGCCCTTACGTTCGGGCAAAACTTTGCATCGCATTTTTTCGTTTCGCATTTCTTCGTATTGAGAGCGTTGCACGCAGCTTTTCGTATCGCAGCTCTTCGGTAGTAGGATTTCGAAGGCAGATCTTTGTTCGCAATTATTTAAATCGCAAATTATTGTACTGAGGTCTTCGTGCGCAAATATTTGTGTTTACTTGGCTTCGTGTCCGTAAACCTTAACATTTACAAAACCTCGCATGCGATTTTATCGCATTTGTTTACATCCGCATTTCTTTGTACCATATTTCCTCGTTCTCGTAGTCCTTCGCATCGCACCTCTTTGTATGGCATTTCTTTGGATACGTTATTTGGTATCGTATTTCTTCGTATACGGATTTTTTCACATCCCTTTTTTCCGGTAAGCCGTTCTTCAACTGAAATGCGTCGCATTGATAGCAGGAGCTTTGGTATCTGTGGCATTACCTGACAGATCGACGTGGCTATAATAAACAATATCTTATTTTTATGAAAGTTCTATCAGGTATTGTCTTATGGCCTGAATCCTGTTGTGCTATGTTTAGAAAGGTCGGAGCTACGGTTGAAGAGTTATAGCTTCAGGGAGTTTTAACATGTCAGCTAACAAGGCCATCTTTCAGTATCTATAACTCCATAGGAGTTATTGAAGTTTTACAAAGCCGTGCACCGCGCTAAGGAGCCGGTGGACCTTTTGCTTGCCTTCATTTTTGTTTTGCTTATCGGATTCTTAAAATTGTGACATTATGTCAAAAGTCACCTGACCTGGTTAGATCCTTTCGACATTCATAATGTTATTTTGTTTAATGATTAAATCAGTAACAGTGATCTATCTATAAAAAACAAATTAAAATTAAATCAAGCTGCTATATTCCTATCTACGCATACGTGGCCGTTTTTGTCATAATTCAAACCGTGCTCACGAGTGATATGTTTCAATGGGATGTTCCACATTTGAAGACGTTGAAGCAAGCATCAGATATGATGATAAAAGCCCACTTAGAAATGTAAGTAACGTCTTAATCGAAAAAGGCTGCCCTAGACAACATAAATTCTCCGTTTAGAAAACGTGTTCCTCAATACGTCACTGTTTGATGACGTCAGCACACCTTGCACAACGTCGATTAAGAGCCAATTGATGGCCGTTTTATCTGGAAGTCCTGCTGACGAGCGCCAGATATGAACGGCTCGGCGACTAAATTTGTATTGCTTTTGATCGTCACATGGCCAACGGAATGGCAGGATTTGAGTGGCGCTATTATGGTGTCGTGCATGCTGGGTGAGCGTAAAGTAGTCTCCCCGAAGAAATCTGCACACCTTTGTGGGCATGCAGTTCAGAAACTAGAGTGTTTAGGTGTAAAGAAGGACAGGGCTGTAAACTGCGCTGAAGGATCCTCAAGATGGCCTTTTTCAGTTCTAAACCCATGCAAATGTTGGTCACTCCCTTCTAAGGGATGGAATATTGCTGGGCCGAAAAACGTTGTCGTCAAACATGCCATGCGATGAGATGGTGGATAATTTGATCGCATTTCTGTGATACAGGTGTGCCAAAGAGTCAGAATAGGGGTTGGTGGCAGGAATCCCCATCTCTGCTTAAAATTGAGCAAAGATCACTTTGTGAGAAAACAATAAACAAGGCATTGATCGAGTAAGGTAAAATAAGGACATCCACGTTCCTGAACTCCACAGACGGCCGCTGCGTGACAATGGCGATGACATTAGATTGAGGGGGGAGGGGGAGGGGGAGAGGACGTGGTAGTCTGGCGACGCTTGCCGCAAAGAATAGGTAAATAATGCAGAGCTGACCTTTGATCAGTCAGAAGGAGACTTCGTCAGCGGTTCTTCACTCACCACTTGATTGTCAATTAGCTTCTTCAGTCCCCTTCTTGAAGCTTTACAAAAGGCGGCCCCTATGCTGGGGATGCCCAGCGTGCACATCCTGCTGGCCGTGCTACTTTCTTTCTTTTTTTACTTGTCTTTTTCTTTCAGTCTTTGTGCGACTACCTGTTCAAAGTGCGCAATGAATAACAAGGCTCCCCTGCGCTAATTCGCCTTCTGGTCCCGTTGTTAAACCCGGCAACAAAATGAAAGCACGGAATACAATCCTTTTTTGTCGCGTTATTATTCTTCTGTTGCCAGTGCCGTCATTCAGCTTCGTCGTAGAGGTGTGGATGAAGTTGTGCCCTTGCTCGCCGTCTCGACCTTAACTGCGAGTAAGTGAATGCTATTCATTGTCGCAATTATTGGCGTGCCGTGTTGATTTATTGATAAAAATGTACTAATGAACATGGTGGGTATTTTAAAAGGTGGAATTTTATGACAAGTAATGCTATCAATCATTCGTGCCCTTTAATAGTGTCTTATATATATATATATATATATATATATATATATATATATATATATATAAAGAACAATTGAGTTTTTCATCACTGCAACGTATAAGCAGTATTTGGTCAAACTTAGTAGAATCCAGCCCCATATTTTATTTGGATACAAATCTACAATAAGGTGTGCAGTAGGTAGGCAATACGTTTGAGCATTCATATTTCAGCCTGTTAGTAAAATTCATGCCTGTTTGGATACTGACTTGATACGCCCATTTTGGTATTGCCTGGGCTATATCATTGGCAAATTCATACGCTCATAGACGGGATCAACATTGGATCCAAAGACGGCCTTACCAAAGCACAGATGTGGTTTAAGGTAACCGTAAAGCTCCGTAGGTCATTAGGGCCTCCGGAGCGCTAGTTGTAATTCTTACTTAATATGCGGATTACAGCACCAGGGGAAAACAAGCAAAAAATAGGCAATAATGGCTGAAGACAGCGACTTGGCAAGGCAAATTTGTGTCAAATGCTTAAATGAGCTGTCCATTTTTCTGCGGTTTTGTTTTGGGTTGGACTTATGATTGACTATTGCCTTTCACATGGATCAGATGATGAAGGATCTGAAAACTGAGATCCATAACAGCACCGAATACAAAAGACGGCCCTCCATCTTCACTCTCTCGCCTTTGTCGCTGGACCGGACAGACGATTTTTTAAACGACTTTGTTCATGGTCAAGGCTACTAGAGAAGGCTACGCAGACCTGACGTTACCATGGGATTAAAGGTTGGCCCGTAGTATGGTTTTTGGCTGATACTGCGTGGAAGTTGGTAGATACTAGTAACATGATTACGGACGGAGATTTCGCCCATGAACTGTAAAGTCACCCTGTTCTACATGTTTATCTCAATGTTATGTGGATAGATATTGTACATTTTGCATTCAAAACCCTCTAAAGATAACTCAGTACTACGATCTGCTTCCAAAAGTAGAACCCACTAAACCCCGTTTTCTAGGTTCAGTGCCGCGCCACATTCGCCGTAGTCAACGTGCCTCAACATTTATGTGTGACGTTCTTTGTGAAATGTACAGTTCTTCGTAAATAAATGAATATGATGTGCATGTTGACCTTACATTTATAGGTGGGCAATGATAATGCATTTATCGTCGCACTGCAGTACCTAAATGGAGTGAAATGTAAAAATAAGGTAAGGTGAGGAGGGCAGGTGCCATAATTTCGCTGTTTCTTTACTACGATCTTGCTAGTCGTCGGTTAACTTGTAGATCCACATGTCGGATGGGTTCGGTGAAAAGTGTACGCAGGGGATAATACCCCGACTACCCCTATACATATGTCCCCAAGACTATTTCCCAGCTGAGATAAGTGTCACCACTCTTTCACTGGCGGAAATTGCCAAACTTGCCAGAAATCGTCTCATTTTAAAGAACAATCTGCTATCTTGAACTGAAATGGTGCGCTCTGCATTAACGCCTGCCGGGGTTCACCTCGCACCGCCTCCGCTTGGGCAAGCCAACCCTGCATCCACCCCGGCAACACCCTCCTAAGGTCACAGGATGTGCATTCCAACTTCTCAATGCGCGTCCCATGGTGCTGCAACCCCGTCTGGGCCGCCGTTTCTCATCTCCACCTTATGTTGTTGTCGTTGCATGTTGTACTATTTGACACAGACTGTTTCTAAGCAATTCCGGCTAGAGTTCTCCGGGATACATCACTGGTAAATGGGTGAATGGTTTACCCCATCTCTCTGTCGAGGGCAGACTGGTAGCGCATTTCAGCAATAATTTTGTAGCTCTGGTGCAAACCAATGTCATTTCTCAGCTGGAAATGCTTCACTGAATGCGCTAGGTGTTAAAAAGTTCGGTTTATGGAACTATTTATGTTTAAACAAGCCCGCAAAGAGCAGCGTTTTCAGGCGGCCGTAGCATTGGTGCCATATGATTTAGTCCCGTGATGATGTCACAGCATCGCTACCCAGAATGCAGTAATGCGGGGCTTGGTTCATGGTTAGGAGAAGCCGCGAGCAAAAAAAGTCACGTGGTCTCTTGCCAGATACCTCTAAAGCGAGGAAAGGCCTAAGCATTTCTGAATTGGACAGGAACAAAGTGAAGCTGGTCTGCGAGTTGGATTAGGGCAGCCGAATGTGTTCGGGCAAGGCAGTGTCGCGGTCCGGCAGAATGATGGAACCAAAACTAGAGTGCAAGTGTTGAGGAAATTAAGAGGCTTGTCTGGGGGAACTCGCGTGAGGCAAATAACAGCCACTTTCTGCTTGTGGGCATTTGCTGCGCTTCGCCGGAGGCAATGCGTCTTGGCAGGCAGCGGCGGTGCACGTCCCGTATACGTGTGTGCACGTCAAAATCAGGAGTTAATCATGCTCACTCCCGGCTTTTCTGACCTAAAGTACTGTGGCCTTAGCGATCACGCCGCATGTGGCACGGAAAGCCGTGACTACGTTATACGGGATTGTAAGGGCTGGTGAAGATGGAGTAACGAATTGTTCAGCCTTACCTTCTCGAACAAGTCAGCGAGGAGGTGAATCCGATCATTCATTGTATGGATGGTGACATTAGATGTAAACGGTAGGGGTACACGGATTTCTGTACGGTAGTAAAAATCGTCCAATCAAAGGAAGAAAGCATGACATTTTATAGACAGTAAATCATGATTTGACTAGACGCCATTTTGTATCTCAAAGGCAGGGTCAGTACTTTTCCCACCCAAAGGCTGCTGCCAACGAGGACGAAATGGCTGTCCAGGGTACTTTGTCTGAAAATTACTAATTCGCATTGGAGGACGCCAACATAGGTTTCCACTGTGGTTCCTTTCAAGGCATCGTGCACCCGTTCGTAGCGTCCTGGCGTGTGTAGGATGTGTCCTGCCATTAGAGGTACTGATTTAAATATCATAATACAAAGCAGCATGGTGGTGTCGTTACATGATGATTGTATCGCCATGGTGCATGCGTTTCTGCGATGGCTTGTCCCACAACTTCTTGCCACAGTGTCTTATCTTTGAGACATTGGATCCTAGATGGCAGCGTCGCACCGCACAAAAATAAATACAACTTAATGAATGTCTATGACCGGGAGGCTGCCTTCGGATTTCCCTGACATTGACATCGGTAGTGACATGTTTTGTTTCATCACATTGTGAGGGACCTGCGACGGCATCGGGGGCACAGCTAAGTGTACTGCTGGACAAGGGAGCTTTGGATGCACCCAGGACCGTCGATGGCGGGGCGCGCTCAAATATCTGTCGGAGGAACTGGTCAGCAGGATCATGTTCATCCAGACATCTGGACAGGAGGTGGCGAGCGTCGCGAACCAACCCCCTGAGCTTTTGTAAGCCATCGCATCGGTGAAGTGTATTTAGGGCTTTCACAAGTCTTTGCCAGTGATACCGACAACTCTGAGGGCTCACCATGTTCTGTCCATCAAGGCGGGACGTGTGGTAAAAGTGGGGAGATGATCTGTGGCAATGAACACGCCGAAGCAATATACAAGGCGAAAAACTTGGTTTATCGCATGAACTGGCTTACAAATGAATAGACCACCTCATTATGATAGCAGACCATCCCTTTATCACATCACCACATCACATCACGTATCATATCACTTATCACATCACTCATCACATCACGCCTTTGCTATTGCAAATGGCGCATGGCGATAGCCTTTTTGTTACATGTGCGGCTTGCGCACTAAATGTGCGACCGCGTGTGTAGCGTGACAGACACAAATGTGGAAAGATATTGCACGTCGAAGACCTTTATATTTTTCTCGTCATAGCACTATCAATATTCATTTCAAAACGCTTGCTTCTCAATAGAATATCTACGCCCATATATATGTGTATATATATATATATATATATATATATGGTCGTAGATATTCTATTGAAAGGCAAACGTTTTGAATATATATATATATATATATATATATATACATGGGTTTGTGGTTGCCTATTTTATACCTATAAAATACATGTATCAAAATTCGCATGACATGTTATCGCTTTGGAGCCCGCCACCTGTCACATCTGTCAGGTGCGGGGAAAATGGACCCTGCATGCCAAGTTGTTAATTCAAATTGTGACTTCCAGAAAAACATCTTTGTTAAGCTCATTATGGAAGAAAAGTGATTTCCCTAATTTTTTGCGTTTCAAAGAACAATTTGGTGAATGTCCAAAAGGCTAAAAAAATCACGTCATTTTTCACGTGTATATCACAATTTTTGATAGCATTATCAAACACAGTTTGGTTATTTCCGTTTGAGTACTGTTTAAAAGAAAAGAACACACCTCCTATCTGCTTGTTCTTTCCGTTCTCGGTTCTCATTATCCTTTTCTTACCCTGCGCGTTAAGACAAAATCCGCGTCCTTACCTGGCGAGGTCGTTTTGTTATACCAGCGCATGCACATTGATGCTGTGTCACCGCACATGCCCCTGCGTAGCTGATAGAATTACTCGAATATTCTCTGATGTCTGTCCTCCATTCCCTGCAGGCCTGTAAGCTTGCGCCCCAGAGGCCGCACGATATGGTTGTCCGGCTGCCGAATTATGTTAAGATTATCGGAATTATTTGAAGACAAGTTTTTAATCTTTAGAGACTGAAAATTGCGCCGTATCGCTAAATTTTATTTGTGTGAAGTTGACAATTGCATCAGTCTTATGGCTTAACTCACCCACCACCTGATCACGCACACTTGGAACCGCTCCAACCAAAGACTCTGCGATGAGAAGAACGGAACTTGCGACGAGATAGGGCTGGGATGATTGCGCATGTGAGGAACTGTATGAGTTCCGTAGAGGAACAAATGTGGTACCAATAAATGAAGTATGGACAGACGTGCATATGCAAAAGAATGCGATGTGTGAAATCATGTATACGAAGGGATGTCATATGAATGATCACGAGTATGAAAAATTGCGCCCACGAATGACCACAATATAAGGAGGTGTGTGTGCGAACAAATGTGAGTTATAACACGGAACATTCCATATGTAAAGTTGAGCTGATCCAAATATTTCTTATCACAAAAATCTGGCCGCAAAAAGTTTTGCTGTCACGAAAATTTGCGTGCGAGGTAATGTCGCACGGAGATCTGGGACACGAAGTTTTTGTACGAATTTGTACGTGGATTTGTACGAATTTGTGCGTTACGAAAAACCGCGATGCAAACTTCTGTACTGGGACCTGTTCCGCTGCGTGACTTGAACGTTAGGCGAAGGCTCTCAGCGCCTAGATGTCACCACAATCGCGCGGTTGCGCCCGCGACCCCGCCCGGTCCCGGGCGCCGCCCGTCCTTCGTCCGCTCCTGGTGAATCTCCTGTGGGGCGTGGCGAGGCTCTGAAACGACGGGCTGGCCGGGCTCGTGAAAACAGCGACTTCCAAAACTTTCCACTAAGCCTGAGTCCTCGATACTAACTCGTGGGGGATCGGTGTGAGAGAACCGAAGGAGGGCAGCCTACGAGATGGTTTCGTGGGTCCTCGGGTACTACACTGTATCCAGACCCGACATGCGTCTTGTTCCTAAAGTTGTTTCTGGTTAGTACCTGCCCGGTTATGAAAACGAGATCTTGGACCTCAGTTCTCACTGGCTCTTTTAGAAACGTCAGCCATGGTTTTTGGTTCCATTAGTTTTTTTGCGGACATCGGACTTTAGTTCCGGGTTCCCAGTGAGTTTTTCGCTAACACCACGCAATAAGCTCTTGTTTTTACTGTATTTTTCGCAGACACTTGACGCTGGTTTCTGGCGCCCTTTTTCTGGCACCCATGAAGCCTGGATTTTTTTTCTGTTTTGTTATTTCTGTTGGTTCCTTTAGGAACTCCAAGCCCCGGTTCCAGGCTCCAATTTTTTCCTTAAATGACGAGATCCTGTTGTTTTGTTGCTGCTTTTTTGGTTCCCGTTGGTTTCTCGTGAACACCAGGGTCTATGTTCTGATTTTCCTTGGTTCAATCACAAAACGCCAGATTTATTTAACTGAGTCATTCATAGATACCTCCTTGAGTTTTTATTTGACAGCCATTTACCATTGAATAGGTACTTCGATTGAAATACAGGATATCTTGCATCAAGGAACGTACCATCAAGAGTCCGACTGGAGAAGGTCCGTAAGGCTCGCAATAAGTCGTATTGAAGGATCCCGGCCATGCGGATCATGTTTATTTAGTGACGATGTGTCCTTCAATTTCAATCAGAGGGTTTTTTCGCCGATCGGGGATCTTGAACAATGAGGTGCCGTATGTCGGTTCGGAACCACCAGCACCAAACAGTCAGTTCGGCCTCGTCGAACAGTCCTGTCGATTTGGGGGCCTTTTTCCCAAGCAGGGACCAGGTCGGGATCCGCGATGCCAGTCTGAAGGCCTGTTGTCTTGCTGGGGCCCTGAGATGATGAGGGCCCTAGTATCGTCAGAGAGCCCAAAGTGCCTACCCTGCGAGATGAGGCTTACTGAGGCCCCCGTGCCAATTACAGGACCCGCTGGTGCCAGTAAAGAATCCTTTTGCGTGAGTGAGGGCCTCTGCGCTACTGCAGGAATAACTGCTACTGTCATAGGGCATTGTAGGTCAGACAGGGGACTGACATATGACGCATCCCACTGATGGCCTATGAACCGACGACGGGGTCCCGACCGCTTGTCGCCGGAATAGTTACCGTTTGGTTCCCCAAGCTGGGATAGGATGAATGGCCCTTCAGCTCAAACCGGTCAACAGTAATGGGCCCCTAGTGTTCTACCCACGGGTCCCCTGTCTGAAAGAGGTGAGGTCTCCATAGTGTTAAATCCACGGCGTCCTGCAAAGCTGTGCCCGTCGGCATGACTCGGTGCAAACAAATTGGGTTTTTTGGGATGAAAAGGACACAAAAGAGCGGTCGAAATTTGGAGCCCTCGAAATAAAGTGTGCCAGCTCCGGGGTTTTGCGAGCACACTTTTCATCTGTGCCATTCATCTAGCTTTGTGCTGCTCTTCGCCCAGACTCTGGCTACACCCTAGTTGCACACACATAAATGTGAAGTGTGGACAAACACTGGCCCATTACAAAAATTGCAGCCAAGATCCTGGCTCTTGCTGGGGACGTTGACCCAGTATTGGGAGTGGCTCTCGCTAGACCCTCGACATAATTCCAGGCTGAGGTTTTGTTTCTTGCTAGGTCTCTGGACACGCTACAGGCTGAATCTTGGTTCTTGCTGGATCCTTTGGTATGAGCCGGGCTGCCTCTAACACGTCCTGAATCTTTGCTGGATTTGGTTCTTGCTGGATCTCTCGGCCTGGTGTCGAGCTAGATCTTGGATTTCTTAGTTGTTGACACAATCCAGCGTTGGGTTCTGATTCCTGCTGTCTGTGGTTGATTCAAACTGGCTGTTGCATTCCGCCTGGTTACAAAACCTGAAACAGAGAGCCGGCTCCCGACACGAAGTATTGGGAGCCAGGCACATGCCTGGTCCAGACTTTTCACAATTTAGAGAGATGCTGATGATCTCGAGGCCTACGTCAATGCGTTAGGTTTTAGCGTAATGTAATGCGGACAAAACTATTTTGAAGCAAGAGCAGAAATACACCAGACATGGGTGTAATTTGCCATTCAATAGGGGATTCTCCCTCCCCAACATGGATAAGAAAGTCGAGGCCAAATCCGGGGTTGAATTCGTTTTGGGGGTAGGCTTATTTATTTTTCGTTGTTATCCTCTTCCTCCAACTGTTCTTTTAGGAAACTACGCTACTGGGGCCATCTGCATGGTACGGGCAAGCAAGAATGGCCGCAGAGGGCAACGACACACATGGCTCTGCAGTCTCATTCGGCGACATATATCGAGATCGTTGTGCAGCGCGGCCGGGAAATGAAGCAGCCACCTCCTCCCCCCCCCCCCCCCCCCCCCACTGATCTTTAATCCCGCTGCCAGCACGGCACCGTACTCGAGCGCGGAGAAAACCGTCATGAGAAGGATGCGCTTCTAACAAAACAGATCTTTCGATGCGCAGTTATGATGCGCTCCAGTTGCTCCGAGAATTATTTCCGAGAAGGCTCCGCTGGATCCGCGAGACCTCGAACTTTTCTCACGGTCCATGGCTTCATTGGAAGCCGAGAGTCCGACGACCCCATCTTAACCGCTGAATGGACTCGGCCCGGTTGCAGATCCGTACGGGCGGTTTACGGCAGCATTCCGGCCGTCAGAATTCATTGAAAGCGGATGTGTCGTCGATCCGCCGCATGGTAGGGCTTTAATTGGAGGCTTATGCCATCGGTTTGATGTGTTCCAGTAAGGCACACCGCAACTATGCCGCATCGTGGGCGTGGGTCGGCATGAGACCGCCGGCATGCTCCTGCTGGGACCGGTCTCACTGATGACGGTCTTGCCCAAACGGGCCACTGTCCTGACAACCTGAAGCCCCCCTACGCCTACGAAGGGGGCCTTGTGTTTAAGGTTCGGGGCCTGATTGGATATCCATCTTGCCCTGCGCTCCATTTTGCAGTGGCCCTCACGATTCTAGGTTTTGGTCCTATATTGTGGCACCGCACGTCGTCCACCCGTTTGAGGCTCATCCATCGCCCGAAGCTCATCCACCCGTCCGGAGCTCATCCACCCGTCCCGAGCTCATCCACCCGTCTGAAGCTCATCCATCCGTCTGGAGCTCATCCATCCTTCTGGAGCTCATCCACCCGTCTGTAGCTCTTCCACCCGTCTGAAGCTCATTCATCCGTCCGGAGCTCATCTACCCGTTTGGAGCTCATCCACACGTCTGGAGCTCGTCCATCCGTTTGGAGCTCATCCACCCGTCTGGAGCCTATCAACCCGTCCGGGCCCATCCATCTGTCCGGAGTCCACCCACCCTTCCGGAGCTCATCCATCCGTCTGGAGCTCATTCATCCGTCTGGGGCTCATCCACCCGTCTGAAGCTCATCCACCCGTCCGTAGCTCATCCACCCGTCCGGAGCTCATCCGTCCGTCCGGAGCTCATCTACCCATCCGGAGCTCGTCCGCCCGTCCGTAGCTCATCCATCCGTCCGGAACTCACTCACCCGTCCGGTGCTCACTCACCTGTCCGGAGCTCATCCACCGGCCCGGAACTCATCTACCCGTCCGGAGCTTACCTATCTGTCCGGAGCTCATCTACCCGTCCGGAGCTTACCTATCTGTCCGGAGCTCATCCGCCTATCCGTAGCTCATCCACCCGTCCGGAGTTCGTCATTAGATCGCCCGGGGCTCACCGACAGCCCGCCCGGGGCTCGTTCACAACACGTCTGCGGCTCGTCCACGGCTCGTCCAGGGCTCGTTTCGCCTCAAGCGATCAGCTCCGGTGTGCTCCCGCCCGCGGCGCCTCGGCTGACCGGTCAGCGACATTGCCCCGAAGTCAGCGACATTGCACCGGGTTCAACGACCTCCCGGCAAGGTCAACGACCTTCCGGTGTCCCTTGAATGGGGCCGGCTTTGGGTCGAACGCTTGGAACAATTAGCGGATGGCAGGAGGCGGCTGGACGGTGGCAGGCACGCACCAGGCGGGACAGGGCCGGTCGAAGGGGGCGTGGCTGTCCTTAGCCCCAAGGGAGGGAGGGAGCCGCAACATGGCCTTATGCGCCGCCCCCTGCACAGCGCTCTGTTGTGCCGCGTCTTGCAGGCAGACCTTCGGGCCTGCAGCATGGCGTGAAGAGAGCTACGGCTTGTGAGGGCGCGACAGGCTCACCAGTTTAATCAAGTAAAAGCCTGTGGCTGGTGGGCGGCGTTTGTTGTCGTTCCACATGTTTGCCGCGCCGGTGAGCAGCTCCAGCCCCGAGCATGGCGCTGGCTCTCCGCCCACGGACCCCGATCGGTGAAGCCCCCTACTGTCGATCTGTCGAACCTCCTGCTGCCAGATGCCGGATGTGCGGCGCTCTGCGCAGGAATTTGAACCGAGGGCTGGTTATGGGGAAGGAGAATTCATTTCGCGAACATGCGTCTTAATTTCATTTAGTTTACATTACATTCGCACACTGAGTTTACATTACAAGACCATTCACATCACATTCCACATCTGAAGATGTTAAAGCAAGCATCAAATATGATGAAACGAACTCATATGTAACTATTCTTATACTCTTTAAATGGAAAAGACTGGCCTAGACAGCGCAATTCTCTGTTTAGTAAATATGCTCCTCAGTGCGTCATGGTATGATTACGTCGTCGTACCCCATACAACATTGATTGAGAGCCAATTAACGGCCGCCCACTAATGTCAGACACGAACGCCTCGACAACTAACTTTGCTTTTCGGCCTTGATCGCCACACAGCTCATGGAATGTCAGGATTTGAATGACGTTATTATGACGCCATAAATGCCAAGGTGATTTTGAAATGCTTTCCTAGATACACCTTTCCCCATTTTTGCGAACGTGTAGCTCATACACCAGAAGGGCTTAGGTCTTTAGAAGGGCAGGACTGTGAACAACGCCGGAAGTTCTTTAAGATGGCTATTTCAGTTCGAAACCCCACTGCCACATGTTTCCATGCATTCCCACATTCTCAAACCCCATTCCACATTTGTATGTGGAACACTCCCATTAAGAGCTCTCAACTTGCAATGCTTAATCGCACAGGGGGATCAACGAATGCTGCAATGTAGGTCTAGTTGTGATACTCAAATTCATCGCAGTTTGTCACAACTCACACATATCTGCGCGATGTCAGCCAAAGGTGTTTTCAAAAATGGACGGATACCAGATGTTCAGAAAGTGCCTGCGATCAAGAACCCTCGTCCGCGATTCTGGGAGCAGGTATGTCAAGTAGCTGCAGAAGTTTATGTCCCCCGGTCAGCGCTGAAGAGCCTATTATTTTAATGGTCTGGCCTAGATTTATCGGTTCCCCCCCCCCCCATTACCAGTTTGGACCCACCAGGCGTAACTGGCATTGTTGATACCGATGCAAACGCAGATAATATTACAGTATTGAGATAGATGATGGAGATGCGGTCTGCTGTGTTTTTTTAATTTGATAAGCTGACGACAGAGATACAATCTGATGCGCTCCCGCAGTTTTCCCACGGGCTGCGTGCAGCACGTACACATGACACTCTTCCTCTTACGCTCCTCACTCTTCTTCGTACAATCTTTCTGTCAGCCTGCATCGCACCAGGCACAATACTGCTGCCGTAAAACATATGAGAAACTATGCTATCAAAGCTTCGTGCGCGATGCTGCTGCCGTGCGGGACACTGCTGCTGCTGCGGCGGGTAAGACCGTGCTGCTGCTGCTGTCTCGCAGGATCCTGGTGCTGCTGCTGCCGTGCAGGACCCGACGCACAATCCTGCCGTGTATTACAAGCGAGACTCCAGGCTGCGCCGTGTAGCACACTGTCCGACTGTGCTCCGCGAAGCACGCCAGTTAACACACTGGCTCAGCACGCCGTCACGTAGCACACGAGGCTCTGGGTGGCTGCGTCGCGGGAGAGGAGGCGTAATCCTGCTTCTGTGTAGCACGGGAGGCTCTGGACGGCTGCGTCGCGGGAGAGGAGGCGTAATCCTGCTTCTGTGTAGCACAGGAGGCTCTGGGCGGCTGTGTCGCGGGATAGAAAGCGTAATCCTGCTTCTGTGCAGCACAGGAGGCTCTGGACGGCTGCGTCGCGGGAGAGGAGGCGTAATCCTACTACTCTTTAGCACACGAGGCTCTGGGCGGCTGCGTCACGGGATAGGAGGCGTAATCCTGCTACTGTGTAGCGCAGGAGGTTCAGTTCCGCTGCCAGCTATCTCTCGAGGCGAAGTCCTGTGGCTGTTTGGCACCAGGAATTTCCTCCCGTTGTGACACGTCAGGTGTAGTGCTGCCGCCGGGTAGCACGGGTACTCGATCCTGTTACCCTCTAACACATGAGGCTTCGTCCTAGCGCCATGCAACGCATCAGAGCAAATCCTACAGCTGGTTGGCTCATCCGCCCAGCTGGCTGCCGCACAGTAACCACACTGGCTGCCACTCTGGCTGCCTCACAGCTGGCTACCGTCTGGGTGCAGTCCGGTTGCCGTGCATTACATGAGGCTCCAACCTGGTGCTGCGTAGCGCATGGAGACTTGGACTGTATTCGCAGCGACCTGGACGACAAGGACCTGATGTCGTTGACGTCATTTATCACGTCATCATACCCCATAGACTGCTCCGTTTGATGTTCGCAGCGAACCGGACGACGAAGACTCCGCGTGATGTCAGGAGTGCCTTTTCTTGCGCGGTTATTATTACAACTGCCAAGATGTAAACAGAAAACGAGCCGCGCTGCGAGCAAGTCCGGCGAAGAGTCCACGTGACGTTACGTAAAATAGGACATTCTTTGTGTGCTACAAATACGGTCTTACACCGCTGCATCGCAGCATGGCACAAGGCATTCAGCTCATACGCAGAGCTCACATTCAGCTCACAGGCGTTCAGCTCACGCCACCTAGCAGCTGCCGATGCTCGTTCCCGACGTTTGTCTGTGTGTCTGCGGGTCGGCCCCCAGCTTGATGATTTACCATTCTAGGCCGCCGGGGACGCCGCCTGTGCCAGTCGAGCTTCGGATCAATCAAAGATGATGGCAGAAAAGCATATTCCGATGCTGCAACCCGGATCCTGGAACAAGTCAAACCCTTGCTTATGTAAGATGCCTGCCAGTCTGGTCTGATGGCTGTAGAGTCAGGTCCTCATTACGTAAAAAATTAATGTTAATAATATCGTAAGTTTGGCACATTCTGTTAGCAGTAAATTGTAGATCGTTGCGGACATTCCCTTTTCTGTGCATCCTTGTTCACATGTCACACTTGCGTCCGTGATTGGTGCCCATCCACACACGTTTCAGGCCTACCATAGATACATGTTTCAAGCCCTTCAAAAGTACAATATTCCACGGTAACCACCGCTACAAGACAGCCGGAGCCCTTTGATAGCGCCTCTGGGCGATGAATGCCCTCAGTAACGCTGCGTATTTGCGAAAGTAAAAGCGTGGGCGATTCAGAAATCACGAAGGCTTTGCATAGCTATTGGAAGGAATTGCTTATAAGAGTTATTTATTAATTGCTTAGCTATTCAGCGAAGGCTTCGCTTAGCTAGAACTATTGCTTTGCTTAGCAGACATGAATGTCACATGTGTTAAATACGTGGTTTTGGGCGGATTAAAATATGAAGGAAGTTCAGAACTGGTGTGTGCTGTTACGCACGAACCAAAAATGTCCCTCACACCGGTTCCGTTGCTCGTTGGTGACTCGGTGGTAAAGGCGCAAGGTAACTCATCATATAGTGATCATTAATGAGCATTTTACATCGCGGTTATTCGACAATGACATTGACCAACGATGGCATCCAATTAGTAAAAATATAATGTTTTGTTTTGTGTGTTTTATGGCTTATAACTACGTCTTAAATGTGCAATGTCAGCCATTGCTTTTGTGCAACTCTGAGAGCGAAAACCGGAGAGACTCAGCTGAAATTATTCAGAACAACAAGCGTTCGCAACATGAGCGTGAGTATTCAAAACACCATTATGCCGTGCTCTCGCGAGCATGGTACATCTGAAAATGGTTGGTTGAAACGCTGCTTGCATGCTATGATTGGTTGACATTGATGGCATATGTCAACTTTTGATACAAATGTTGTCATAATGACAGTCCTTGATTGCTGTTGTTGATCATCCTTTTCAACGTGGCTTCCGGATGTTATTGTTCTGTAATTATATTGCAATATTTAGGGAAAACCAGTCATGGCACCTTGAGTACAACACTGTGAACATCGCGGTAAGCATCCTACACAATTTCCAGGCTCCACACCTACGGCTCAAGTGCACTGATAGACACCCAGTGTAATTTTTGATACGAGCCGTACGCCGTAATGTACTGGGAAACCAAAATGGGCATGATAGTAAAAAAGCACATTTATTCAATTCGGTAAACCATTTTCAGGTCTAAAATGAATGAAAGAGTGGATTGAAGGGATGTTCGACATTTCAAGATATTGTAGCAGGTGCCAGATATCATGAAATAAGTCCACTTACAACTATTGATATACTCTTGAGCGAAAAAGTCCGCATTGGGCAACGTAATGTCTCTTTTTAGTAAATATGCTCCACAATGCGTCATTGTCTGATTGCGTCATGGAACGTTTGCATGACGTTAAGTTAATCCAAAACCAGCCGTGCGAAAGCGCCATCCCAGCACTCGCTTAAGCACTTTAAACTCGCAGAGAGATTGCCGGAGCGGTGCTGGAGGTGTTCCTGAACCAAATATCGTTATGTGCTCGTGTTTTGCCCTTTATCTGTTGTTCGCGCGTTGCGTTCTTGCTTTGAAATTTGCGAATTTATGGTGTTTATTTTTATTCATTGGTGTTTATGTTTCCATTATTCGTGTTTTTTTCAGTCATTGGTATCAATTTGTGTTATTATTTTCACTTACGGTGTTCATACATGTTCGGTTATAGTGCTATTCGATTGAAATTCTTATTTCCATGTGACGTAATAAGGATGTCCAACTTCTTATTTTGTGTGGAACATGACGTGATTTGTAATTGAAACTTGCACAGCCTGCACGATAGTGGTCGAAAGCTAATTGGCGTCCGTCATATCTGGAAATTGTGTTCACGAATACCAGATATCAACGACGCGTCGCTGATATTTTCATTGGTTTTGAACGCCGCAAGGTCAACGGGGTGGCAGGATATTAATGGCGTGTTTACGGCGTCATGCACGCTTGAATGACCTCGAAAAAGTCTACACAAAAGAGCGTCCACATCTTCGCCGGCGTATAACTCAGAAACCAGAGGGTTATAGGTCTGATTAATGGCAGAACCGTGAACTGCATCAAAGAATCTTCGAGATGGTTAGTTCGGTTCAAAACCCCACTCAAATGTAGAACGCTCACTTTAACCGCACGAAATGGTGCACAAGCGGTAATAATCTCGTTGTTTTGCGTCGGTACAAACTGAGCAGAATAATGAAAGGTGACATTCCGGTTGTTTTGCATCCGCCGTGGTTAAAAAATAATGCTTGTTAAGACCATGATCCTCGTCTCGTTCTAGACGCAGCAAAATGTGCTGTTTTTGTCGTCGTCTTATCGAGCTCTTTTTTTAACGGCGGAAGATAACTCGGTCAATTTCTATTTCAGGACCGATTGATTTGAAGGATGACTTGGTCCAACTGCACCCCACCATGCAGCTGCCTAACGCGTGCAAAACTCGCGCATGGAAGCGCACGTCTCCCCACGTCCAGTACACCCACACCCCGATACACCCGCACCCCGGTCCCCGCACACCCCGGCCGGGCCTGGGCTCCAGAGCCGGCGCCATGTTCCGCCGTCGGTGGGCCAGCGCTGCGTTCGCAGCGCTCCGTCGGGAGGAGCGAGCGGGATCGATATCACGCGCTCTGACGCGTCGCCGCCGCCGGCCGGGCTGCCGGCACCGCCGCGCCGGGTCGGCCGCGGCGGTGCTGCGATGGAGCCGGCGTGCCGGCAGTCGACAAGGAGGTGGAGCAGTGTCGCGCTGTCGTCGGCTTACCGTGGCCGCGACGGAGCTCGGGGCGACGGCGTCGTGGTACTTTTTTAGGCTGGTGTAGTGGGAGAAGGTGAACAGAGTCGGCGACTCGTACCCATGATCTCGGGTCATACATTCATGACTCTTCTCGAGCGATTTCGTTTGAAAGGGTCGCGCTGGGTATTTCCTGTTCGAGGACTCGAGGACGCCGCTTATGTAGAACCGGGTACTCGGAAACGCGGACGTCTTTCACTGTTAGAAATAGCAATAAGACCATGTCAACTGAAGGAGCGGGGGTTCCTGCAATTTTGGGAGGAGCGACGCGACGTTGATGTGCGGTGTTCCTCCCACTTCAAACGGTGGAGCTCCTTCCCTTCGGCGTTAGTCTCCAAGCATGGCCTGGTACAGAGGCGTAGCCAGGATTTCGCCGAGGAGGAGGGCCAAATCGGGTCAATGGGGTGCTTTCACCCAAGAGGCCACCCACTGTAGTCGTCGCTTGGGGTCCTGTCCGTCTGGATTCGAGAGGCTGTTTAGGCTCGAAATCCTATTTCGATGCATCGAGACCACTTTTTACGTTTGGAGGCCAAAAGGCACGGTCCCAGGGAGTCTACCACCACCAGGGTGAGGGCGCCACGGTACCCAAAAGTCCCTCTCGTGGCTACGGCACAATCCTGGCATCACTACCGAACCTCGACGATCGCCAGTCGACATTGAGGTAGTTGGCTAGCGATGGGCTCGATGTGTTGCCCATGGTCATCAGCTGACTGCGAGGACGTTCTCTCGACCGTGATTACCGCGTTGACCGCTGACCGTTTCACCCCAGGTAGCGATGCAATCGTTGGACTCGATCGCTCTCCTCGGGTTTCAGTAAGACTCAGCTCGTTTAAAACTAGACGAGCGCTCCGAATGTGTGCTAATTATTAATAGCTCATCAAAGCATTTACCTCATCAAAATTGGCTTGCCAGCCATCGCATGGGCAGTGGCTGTGCAAAATAATGATGACCATGCTGAATCGGGTGAGCGATGAGCATCGGGCATGCCAGGTCCCGGGAATCGATGGTCTCCTATGACCTGTGTGGATACGTCACGCGCGCTGTGCAGGTCAGGGGTGTCAGGATGAATAGCATCACGAGGCCCCCGCTTGTCCGTGTGGGGACTTGGAGAGAAGCGTTTTCCACACAGCAACCGGCGGATGGGTGCCGTATGTCCACGCTGCTCCCGGATGTGTTCATGTTCACGCTGCTCCCGGATGTGCTCATGTTCACGCTGCTCCCGGATGGGTTCAGTTCACGCTGCTCCCGCATGTGCTCATGTTCACACTGCTCCCAGACGCGTTCATGTTCACGCCGGTCCCGGATGTGTTCATGTTTACGCTGCTCCCGCATGTGTTCATGTTCACGCTGCCCCCGGATGTATTCATGTTCACATCTCTCCCGCATGTGTTCATGTTCCGCAGCCATAGGAGTACCAGTCCGGAGTGGGCGAGAGAGGTGTCCTCATCCGTTGATGATGGTCGCCCGAGACACTGCTGCCCCGACGTCCATCCCGGTGACGCATGGCTGGAAGTTTTGACGGATAAATCTGCCGTCGTATCCCGCTGACCTGAATTTTGTCACAACCGTACCCCTCTGACTCGCCAATCACTTGGAGTGGCCCAGCTGATCCGAAGTGTTCTAACATCTGTTGGCAATCGCGACGGGTTGATCAGATCCTTGCACTTCTCGACGGTTGATTGTGTTGTATTTCTGTTTCGGGTTTACGGGGTGGAACCGTCGCCTTGTCATCTTTTCGCGTTCGCCTATTGAGCTTCACCCCTATCTGTCTTCAAGCGTTCTAAGAAATAAATGTGCGCAATCCTAGCGGCGGTATCGTCGGAACGTAACGGGCCGCTCCAGCATCTGGTAAACTAACCACGATCAACAAAGGAACGGATGCTTTGACGATGTGTTGCGCTGGAATGCATGCTGCTATGCGTCCGACACGCGTATCCTGGGTTGCGCTCAAGACAGGGGCGGGTAGTGTACAAATCGCCTGTGGGGCACGCCCTCAGAATATACGAATCAGAGATCTTCTGCCGAGCGATCGGCTTGAATGTACCAGGAGATGTTGGTTAAACGACGTTTCGAACAACACATAACCAAGATATGCTCTAAACCACTGTTTGATCAGAGCCGCCTGGTAAATTTCATGTCGACAACCCAGCACAACTCATCCTCGCTCATGTCTAAAAACGAGGAGCTGAACGCTTGCTTTTCTTGCTTGTATCCGGCGCTCAGAATAGACCCAGGTTTTTACTGTTTCAGGATGACCCCTGACACCGTGCTTTTTTTCTTTTTAGTTTGGTCGCTTGCTTTTAGCGTGTGGTATACTTTGTCGGTGGAGAAAATGAGACGGTACGGAGCATAATGCGATCATGACAGTTGGAATGCTTTTGTATGTGATAATGAGGTGACTGAAGTGTTTGTTTGGCATTTATATCACATTAGACGCGTTGCGGATTAACGGCAACAAAGGAATTGCATGCGTGCGTGCGTGCGTGCTGCAGGAAGAAAAGCAGCTGTAAATACTCGCGATACATTTCCAGTACAGGGCCTTCCTTCTTACATACTGACAAAATTGGCAGGCATCTTCGTCGACTCTTCAGCGACAGTGGAGTGGACGATGCTCCGCAGCTGTGCGACTAAGCCCCGTGTCAAAAGTGAACTGAAGGGTGTCACGTGGTATTGGTTCGGTGATGTTGGGAAGCGCTCAGGCAGGATACTGGCCGCGCGCTGGACCGACTTAACCACGCTAGGGTTTCGTGCACGCCCGCAGGAAGTTGTGTCACCCGCGCGCACTTTCGCAGGACCTCTTGCCGCACTGTGACCGTTCCCGTAACTTGTGTCGCACTTTCACATGACCTTGTGCCGCACTGCGACAGGACCCGACTTCGCGCGTGTGTCCATGGCGCTAACCGCGCTGCGACCCAGGGCGTCGTGATTGGCCACAGCACTGACCCTGTGCCCCCCTCCCGCTCCCCCGCAGGGCTGCGTTGATGGAACCTGGGGCGGCGGCGGATGAGAGCGGCCCGAAATAGCCGGCGGCGAGCCGGCGTGGCCGCCTGCTCCCGCTCGGTGGCCAGCGGCGCCAGACGCCCAGCGTGGAGCGGCGTCGGGCGGGTCGGCCCGCCGCCCACCGGCCCGTCAGGGGAGCCGGGCCCCGCCCAGACCGCCCACGGCCGGAGCCGGCTCGCCAACATCGTCGACGCTCGGTTCCAGGGCTGGGGCCTGGCCCGTCTGCGTCACGGCATCTTGGTCCCGTTTTCGAGTGCTCAGCGTCGGGCGTCTTCGTCCGGGAAAAGTTCGCTGTTCCTCAGACTGCGTGTATGTAATGGGGGTTAGGCACGTGGTGACATTACACATCGTTTCGGTATTGGCCGCTACGTCCGCCGTGGTAGATTGCGCGAATGGCCATGTCAGATACACGCGCAGTGAAAAATCAAATATGACACGTTTACATGCGGTACCACGGGAATACTGCAGTAATTTGACAAGCCTTCCTGAATTAGCGGATGTGGTCGCCATTTACGCAGTATGCCAACTGACCCAGACTGGCATTGATTGATTTCCTGCCACTCTTCCCGTCCTGGCTTCCACTGTCCCTCTCGGCTGAACACCGGGCCGCTGGAGCGTCCAAACAGCCATCGAACACGCGCTTGTGCGTGGATCCCGTGGGCTGCGGGGCCAACGACCTCCGTCAAGGTCACGCGGCGGCGGTCAGTGCCCGCGGTCAAATGTCACGTGACATGCGCACCGGGCTGGCTTTGACGGCGCGTGCTGCGCTCGGTTGTTGCCTACAGTAAGACGAGACGGCGGCAGTGCGCTGCTTGCTTCGGTTTTCAAACTGCGGATGCAAGATGTGGTGATTTGGGTGATGGGGCCAGACAGGCTCGCGTCATAGAGCGGCGGGATTACTGTAAGCTCTGCACGACCATGGGATCAAGATGCTGGCGTTGGCTTTAATGAAGATGTAACATATTTTTTAGAGGCATAATCGAGGATTGGTGTAACGGCGATTTTCCCAGCATGTGAACCGTTTCTTTTAGCCGAGATGAATGGACTCATATGGCGCGTGTTTGTCTGAGAATTCGGCGATGCGAAAAACCCTAGCGATCGTCTCAAGTCAACATGGCGATGGTTTGCTGCCGGCGTCCCGTCGACGATCCCGCGAAATGTTGCCCTAAATGTAAACCCCCGTTGCGAAAGCACAGTTTTGAGTTATTATTCCGTTGGTTATCTCCGAGTCATGTCGGCCCTGGGTACGTCAGGCCGCTTCCCTCAATTTGCAGAGAGCTGAAATTGTTCCACGTGCCGGTTGAGAGGAATTGATCGCAGCTCCCTGGCACGTGGAATTCACTTTCAGATGTGCTGCTTATTGGTGCCGCCCGTGTGGCAGAGTTTCGCGTACTTTGCGCTGCCAAGCTAGGCGATGCCATGAGCTGAGTGACCGCTTCCGTGCCTCAGGGCAGGTTGCCTGACCGAGGCTGCGCCGGCCGTGACGTCTTCCGTGCCGCGTCCCGCGGCCGACCGGCCGGCCGTATCGATCGGCGCCCCAGTCCTGGAGCCGCCGCCTCCCCATGAGGGCCCACGCACCCCTCACGCACCGCACGCACCGGCCGGCCGGCACGTAAACAACCAGGCGCGAGGAGCCGAGCGGCTCGGCTCATGACGCCTGGCGCCGTGCGTGTGCGTACTACGGCGGCCGGCGCGTAAGCGGCAGGGGTCGACGACCGCGTCAGGGCCGCCGTCGCCGCCGCTGGCCGACGGCAGAGCCGGGAAGAGGACGGGCACCTGTCGCTGACGGGCGGTGACCGCCCCAGCCCGCGCGGCTGCGATGGCAAGCAGCGGGGGATGGTGATGTTTGAGATGAGCGTCGCGGCTGACTAGAATGCATGAGCGGTGTTCGGCTGAACTTACCCTCGGACCTAAAGACCTGGATCTTCGTACCTGGGTGTCCGTTTTCAGCAGGTTTAAAAACCAGGCGCCTTTTGGTGATGTTCGGACCGTGGGACAGACGGCAGATACCAGCGTTGGAAGGTGGTGTCCATTTGGCGTTGGCATCTGGGACGGCGCCACGCGGGGGTGGATGGATCCCCTGGTTACAAATGTTGTTGCGCCCATTGCGTGACGCCGAAATAATCGAACTTAATGCATTTTGTGCTCTGCATTCTCCCCCTCACCACCATTCGTCGGCCGACCACGCTGTTTCTGGTTAGCGGCATTGCATGCGCTCTAGCACTTAAACAGACCGCAATCATTCAGCTGTTTACGAACTTTTGCAGCTGTTTGACTTTTGCAGATTGGGTAGGCCATTTTTGTTGCAACCACTCAGTTGAAGAGGATAGATAGGGAACAAGCAAGGATGACAAATCTGGCGAAAATGCACTTCTCGACCTCATTTACGAACGAGACCGCAGGCCCAGCGAAGTTTGCTCGAAGTATGAAGAAGTTTGGACATGCGGCTCGGCCAGCCTACATCCTAGGAGGTGACGTCTGCTCAACTACTGATCTCACTCCCATGTGGTCATCACCGACACGAGGCGCAGTGCTTTAAAAGTCGTGTGCAAACAGTGTGGCGGGTTTGGTAACAAGCCGTTCGCCTGATCGTGATTGCCCTGCAGCATATCGCATTGCCAAAAGAAGCGCCCGGCTCTCTGAGCCGTGTTACGATGTTCGTATTCGCTTGTTACAATGCCCAGGGATCCGACACGACTGCAGGGTATATGGAAGAGGTGGGGGAAGCGCATGTTTGGTAAGGCGTTGAGATATAGCCACATCGAAACGCTCACTGGCCCCCGCCGTCTTGGCAGCTGAGACCGTTCTCATGACCTGATGCACCCGCTAGCACCATATTTGAATTCTGTTTGGATGTCACAGCAGGGCCTTTATCCAGCAGGAACCTTTTTCACCACTGCTCAGATTGAGATCCAAGGCATCTTCCATCTGTCATTCATCTGCTCATCTGTCCTTCCAATGATTATATTGATTTTTTCGGGCTCGTCGACTGCAGCGGTCATTTTGCACCCACCATTTATCCTTGCAACCGCCCAAATTCACCTTCCCTTGGTTTTGACTAGAGACGAAACTTTTCAAACTGCCTTCCCACCAATATCTGAATCGCAAGAAGCCACGGGATTTTGGTGGGGCTCTGTGTTGACTTCTTGGCGGGCTTTTGCGGATCAAAAATTTTGGCACGCAAAGCTATGCAATTTTTTTTACTATTCTTTAAGCTAAGAAGACGTTCAAAATCAGTGTGCTACCTAATTCAGAACAATTATGAAAATAACATTTTTGTGTGAAGCAAAAACAACATTGACAGAGGCCCTATGGCAAACGTGACACACGAATAAACGAGGTTACACAAATTGAACAGCTTCTAGCAAACACCTAACTGAAGAACTTTAGAATAGCAGCCCACAGTTTCAAAACTTGGCCTGATTTCACTGATCAACAATTAGGTCAATCCTTACTTAACCTTACCAAATGATGGTCGGAAATTTGGAAAGGTCTGTCGATCGTGCTCTCTTCGAGCTTCCGTTCAGGTAACCGATCAGTCTCAAATTAGGGATGAGATCGGTGTGGGATGTCGTACATGTCAGTCCAGTGCGAGTCGAGCCCATATTTGAACTGTTAAACATGAGACTGACGATACCACTGCATGTGGAAGAGCGTTCCCATTATTCACAACCCGTGTACTACGCGACTTTCAGCAGACGAGAGTCCTAGCCGGAGGTTTCCTCAGCTCCCATTGGTGTCCTCTTGCCATCTTGAGTTGTGTCTTCTCAGGAAATCCTCCACCAAACGCGACATACTTCCGGGAAGCATTAAAAACGCTGCAACCATATCACCCCCCCCCCCCCCCCCTGCGACGACGGTAGCACAGCGAGGGCACCTGGAGGAGTCCGAACCTCTCAGGATATAGCCGATGCCTCACATTCGTAGACATGACGCGTAGCCGGTCGCTGAATTCATTCCAGCTGCTCCTGGTCCAGTTTACCGAGCGGGCGCTAGGTGACGTCGCCATAATTCAAATATGGGCGTACTATGGTCTTGCACTGCGGTGGTAGTGTGTAAACGTCGATGTCGGCGAATGACCGCCTTACGACCGCCAGCATTTGGTCGGCCCTCTAAATCGCCTCCGTCGTCTGCACGTGGAATTTAAGCCTGTAAGCTACTAAGATTCCCAGGTCATTTTCGATGGCCTTCGAAAAGGGCTTGGGAAAAAGGATCGCTTTCACGAACGCCAGACATGAACGACTGGACAATTAAACCCTTTGCTGGCCTTGATCACTGCGTGGTTAATTGAGTGGCAGGATTTTAATGGCGTTATTATGACGTCATGGATGCCTGGGTGACCTTGAAATAACCTGTGACCCGAAATAGTCTGCACATCTTTGCGGGCGTGTAACTCAGAAACTGATGGATTTAGGTATTAAGAAATGCAGGGCTGTGAACTGCACCGAATGATGTTAAGATGGCTATTTCAGCTCAACACCCCCATACAGAAGTGGAACGCTTTACAGAAAATGATGAACAGCATTGACGCAAGCACTGATCCTTGCGGAGTACCGCTGACGACGTCGATTCAGTCCGGCTTCGAGCCATGGACCCGCACTTCGAGCCCTGGACCGCATGCGATGGGTAAGGAAGGCCCTGATCCAGCGCAGTAAGTTACATCTCATACCGCAAGCATGGAGCTTGGAAAGCAGACGCTTATGAGGCACAGAACCAAAGCTTTGCTGAAGTCGGGGCACGCCACGTCCACCGGCTCCCCATCCTCCGCCGCGGCGCTCCAATCTCCATGAATTCATGCAGCTGGGTGTTGCAGGAACGCCTTGGAGGACACCCATCTGGGCTGGATGGAGGAGTTCAGCATCCAAGAAGTGAGTAACCAGAGCATATCTGACGAAAACTTCAAGTACGTTGGATGGAACGGCAGTGAGGCTCACTGGGTAGTGCCTTGCTGGGGAATGTCGGTTACCTTTTTTACAGGTCGGAACTACCTCACCAAGCTTCTACTCTTTGTGGAGCCTCCCGGATGTCAATCATTTTCAGAATAGCACGCTCAAAGATGCTACCAGGGCTTCTGCAGACTCGCGAAGAACCCTGGGGTGTACATCGTCTGGCCCAGGGGGCTACATGGTTTCAGTGATGACAATTTCTTGGCCACCGCCTGGGTAAAGGTGTCTACGTGACCCAGAAACGGTCCAATAAAGTTGTAAGGCATCGCAGGCAAGACACCAGACCCTTTGTCCGTGAAAACGCTGGCAAAGAACTTGCAGAGCAGATTGGCTCGTCCCTCGTTGCTGCTGGTTAGCACTTCATCATCAAGAAAGTTTTCTAACCTGCATCTGTGTGCAAACTTGTGTTGGCGTATGTCTAGAAGACCTTCGGTTTTTTAAGACCTGCTGCCAGTTTTATTTTATGCTCTTTCGAAAGGCTTCTGTTTGAAGGGCATAGTCCACATTGGACGATATTGAAGCAAACATCAGATGTGATGAAATAAGCTCACTTATAATTGCTGGTGTGTTTTTTTAGTAAAAAGGCTGCACTAGACAACTTAATTTCTTTATATAGCAAATATGCTCTCAACACGTCATTGCTTGGTTGCGTCATCGTACCGTAAACAACATTGATTGACAGCCAGTTATCAACCGATTTATCTGGAAATCGTGCTCACGAACACCACATATGGATGACTCGACAATTTTATTTGTCTTGGCCTTGGTCGCCTCATGGCCAGTGAAATGGGAGGATTTGAACGATGTCATTATGACGTCATCAATGTCTGGACGACCCTGGAAAAGTCTGCACGAGATAACCTGCACATCTTCGCGGGCGTGTAGCTCAGAAACTAGAGGGGTTTAGGTCTTAAGAAACGCAGTGTCATGGACTGCACTAAATGGTCTTCAAGATGGCTGTTTCAGTTCAAAACCCCATACAAATGTGGAACACTCCTTTTTTTCCTTGGATCATTGCGACACCGCAAAAATCTGGTATGGTCCAGAACATCCTGTGTCTGTCTGTGTGTAAGCCAAAGTCTTTTGTTACTTTTCTTCAGCTGTATGGCCCTTGGCTTCATGTAAAGGCTCATCTCTGGTCTCTTGCTTTTCTTGACGGAGCAGGCCTCAGTGGCCCTGGCAATGCTCTACTAGAAGAATTAGTGGACTTTTCGAGGCTGAGGCCCTCCATCTGGGATCAGTCCATTAACCTAACGATGGCTGCCAGGTGCTCGTGATTTATAAGCATCAGCTGTCCCGAATGAGCAGTTTGCAGCCCGGAGCAGCAGACCGATGTGTACTTTATGACAACATGGTCGCTGTTTCTCAGCCCAGGCAGGTTTAATTTGGCTGCCTACCTCCCCCCCCCCTCATATGTGAAAATAAGGTTCAGTACACTTAAGAGCTTTATCCTGTAGCACGCTGGCTACCGGACATGCTGAAACAAAAAAAAAACAGCCAGTCAAAAAAGTTAGGGTTAATGGGATGGGAGAGTCGCCGATGACAACCGCTTACAAGCTGCAACCCGGCCATCCCAATTATTAACAGCTCCGTATCTTTTTGCGTGCCCCAAAGCTGAAATATTTGGGTGGTGAAATATGAAATGCATAAGTCTTTTAGAGCAAAAGGATCAACTGACGTTTCTGAATGGCGTTTTATAATCATATAAGCCGGAAACAAATCGATGCGACGACGTGTTTCGATTGTAAGTCAGTTTTAGATAGGGCGTGTCGATTGCACTAAGGCGATTAGCACCCAGATGAAATTAAAGGGTGTAGGTTCGTTCTCAGTTTTATGAAACTAAGTCCTGGTTGGTCATTTTATGTAAGATATTAGACGCGTATTAGGGCGGTCCACATTATACGCGGATATTTCGCACCAGCGTCAAAAATGCAGCGCAAAGTAAAAGGACCAAGGTGAATATTAGAAACACATGTATGTAATCAAAAGGCTTGTGTAGGCAGCGAGCTTAACGCAATACATACCTGCGTGCAGGCATACACTGCACGGCCTAAGTTTTGATGCATACATGATCGTTTCTACTCTCCATTCTACCCTGCTGCATGTGGCGCTTGAAAGCCCGTCCGAAGGCGAGGACTGGGAGCTGTCTCAGCTTCGGTGGCAGCGCAGTGTACAGCTCACCTGCCCGCCAGTGGAAGCACCGCTCTCCTCGGTTCTCGTCGATCTCGGTTCTTGATCTCGTCACATGGAGGTCGTCGTCCTGTCCTGTGTCTCGCTCGCGAGTCTCGGACACCGTCAAGAGCTCGCGGGCGAGCGCTTCGGGCTCGCTGAGGCGAAGCACTTTGTGTCTTCGAAAAACGTAAAACATGGAATGAGAGTGCTTCCGAAATGCGCCACAATGCATTACGTTACACAGGCTGAAAATTGACGACCCACATTTCCATCGAAAACGGAAAATGTAGCACCCACCCGATATTTCGAGGAAAAAACAAAGGAATATATAGTGTTATAATGTGACCCATTTTTTAAAACATGTCAAAAATTGAAGAAGTGCCGAAGTATGCAATACACGTTCAGCATGGTGCATACAACGCATGCAGGCTTTGGTAAGAGATCTCGCCTGTTTATTACGAACTTCATTTGTTCTCACAGAATTACTTCCAAGCCATGTTTTCGCTGCACACGACCTCAAACTTGAACACTTTTTGATGACATGTATGGTGATGGCACGGTTTTGTCACCGACTCCCGAGTTCAGTAAGACGCTGGCTGCATCCCAGATAATTACATTACAGTCTGTACAGTGAGTGCCTGTGTTAGAACACGCTGACCTGCCGAGGTCGCAATCCGACTGCACAAGGCGCCTACCATTGATTACCCATTTGTTTGTTTGTTTATTTCATGCCGGCTGGCTTGGACGTGACCACGTAGGGACCGAGCTGGATTTCTCCCGTCCCCATCAGCTACAGCGTCTCTGCAGCGAGGGGCGAAGATGGAACCCGGTGCCGCCTACGCCAGCTGAAACAAAATGGCTGATCGCCGTATCAACAAACGCCGCGGGATAGCGATGGCCTCTTTTGATCGTGGGGATGACGTCATAACGACGGCTAAAATTGCACAGTCACGGTGCCTTTGCGTCAGGCTCACAACCGGATTTAGATCATGTTGGCATGTTTTGGCCAAAGGAAAATGTCTTCGTGGTCATCACACGGCGAACGTTTTAACTTTTTATGATGGGCTTCCATTGCCGTTAACCGGGATGAGTTGTTTTCAGATCCTCTGTTTTGAGAAACCTTGTCTTGGTATAAGAATCGCTGAGGGAACTTTCTTGAGAACTTCATGTGAGCATTTCTCTCAACGTCTTTTCAGGATGGCTCGTGCTACCTGTGTGCACGCGTAAGCTGCGTTTATGCAGATCATGGGTTGGCTGAAATATCTTTTTAGATTTGACTATGAAATTTAATAAAACCAAATAAAGAGGACCATTTCTGCCTGGAAAGCGTTCGTCAGTCTTTGTCTTGTGAATGAGCGGCTCAGACCGCAGGCTTATCGCGTGCATATTTCAATGCCTCACGTGACAAATGGGGGTTGACAGGCAGCAGCTGAATACAAGTTGGCGAAATGCAAAGGTGAGGAGATCGGGGTATACCGGAAGTCTGTGCGCCGCAAGTAAGACCCTTTTCTCTGCAAGACGTCACTCCTTCTATCCCGCTCTCTAGGCCTTAGCAGAAGGATCTTGGTAACGGACTTTTAGCATTAGAATAATCGCGGAATATCTGTTCGCGTCGCATGCCTTCCCACGGTGGTGTCCTGCTGGTGCATGTACTTGTCTCTCGGTTGTGTCAAGCAGACTTTGACTGATAGCTACGCTCTTGTCAGGCCCTCTCTGCACCGTGAAGTCTCACCTAGCGGTCCGCGTGGAGATAATGCAAACTGGCTCCAGCGAGTGACTTGCTGAGCTTTAGGTGTAGTATGTGGTGGAGAGACATAAGTGGAGTGGTAATTAAGGGTTGCGGCGGCTTTTCTTACTTTTCGTCGCTTGTGTTTAAAACGCACCTACTTACCCGTTTTGGCACCATTATGGCTTCAAAAGATTTATGCCGAGAGAAATCGATTCTACAAATTGACGTGACATGCTTTTCATTTCGTCCTGAGCTTGGCAGGTGGACATGGGCAGCCAAATTGCGAAAGATTGCCATATCAAGCCTGCCTCGACATGCTGTTTCTAGTGCACAAAACTATTATCCCGTTTGTTCTCCATTGGGTGGAATATCAAGCATGTTTCATAGACGCGCGTGACATTGCCTTTGCCCCTCCCTTCTCCTCCCCAGATGCTAAGACGTGTAACTTATCTGGGTTTTGGCGAATGGCCCAGGTAATCCGCACGCCCCCCCCCCCTCCCCCCGTCCCGCTCGATGATGCTGCGCCTGTCGACCGTGGCAGCGTTGCCGGCTATCACCCCCGAATACAACTGCAATGCTCCCAAGAGTGCCATTCTGCATAAAGGCATGCGTGAGTGCGTGCACGGACGTGTGAGCGTGCGCTGGTTGACGCGGGCTGTAAAACTTCCCGCAGCTGCCAAGGTCAGTCAGAGAACTTTCGGAAATAGTAGCAAACCCCTCTCACTAGGCTGGTGCGTTTGCCACGCCGCCGAGCGTCAAGGCTCTTCAGCTTGCGACGGCTTTTTACCTTCAAACAATGCATGCGGGGACACATGCTTGCAGTTTACGGATGGATTAGGGAACCGGGCCTGCTAATGGCTCCATTTTTTTAGGTTAGGTACGCCCAGCGCAGGCGATGTAGGCCGCTAATGTAACACCAAAGTGCGAGTGGGAGCCCCGGAAGTACCTCTGGATTGTGTGGGCAATTTTTTTGTGCATCACTCCAGGAAGAGTGAAGCTATTGTGGCTCGGGCCCCCAAAGGCATAGTGTGCTAAAGGTAGACAAATTGTTACCCAGGGCACAGCATACCGTGCTAGTGCACCACGATGGTAGTCGTAACGCCTTACTCGACAATATCATTGCAATGTAAGGGCGAACGATGAACACAATTCAAACCGGAAACAAATGCGGCATTTTTCTTTGAACGAAGCTTCCAAATGTGTTTTTATGTGCCCCAGTCCGAATGAGAACGGCGGAAAAGCGCCATAGTACTGCCCTCTCTGCCCCCCTCGCGTTCTGTGAGGCTCGTTGACGCGCACCATGGCCGTAGCAGGGCATGATGCCGGGGCGCCAGGGCGTCCGTCGGCGGACGTGCCCCGAGCGGGAAGTGGCCGCCGACGAGCGTGCCTCAAGCGGGGAGCAGGCGGCGGCGAGCGTACCCCGAGCGGGAATCACGCAATCGGCGGGGTGCCCGAGCGGGAAGTGGCCCGCCGACGAGCGTGCCTCAAGCGGGGAGCAGGCGGCGGCGAGCGTACCCCGAGCGGAAATCGGCCATCGGCGGGCGTGCCCCGAGCGGGGAGTGGCCGCCGACGAGCGTGCCTCAAGCGGGGAGCAGGCGGCGGCCAGCGTACCCCGAGCGGAAATCGGCCATCGGCGGGCGTAACCCGAGCGGGAAGCGGCCATCGGCGGGCGTACCCCGAGCGGGAAGCGGCCATCGGCGGGAGTACCCCGGGCAGGAAGCGGCCATCGGCGGGCGTAACCCGAGCGGGAAGCGGCCATCGACGGGCGTACCCCGGGCGGGAAGCGGCCATCGGCGGGCGTACCCCGAGCAGGAAGCGGCCATCGGCGGGCGTACCCCGAGCGGGAATCGGCCATCGGCGGGCGTACCCCGAGCGGGAATCGGCCATCGGCGGGCGTAACCCGAGCGGGAAGCGGCCATCGGCGGGCGCGCCTAAAGCGGGGAGCAGCCGTCGGCGGGTGTACCCCGGGCGGAGATCGGCCGTCGGCGGGCGTGCCCCGAGCGGGCAGCGGCCCAGGCGGCTGGATCGTGTCGCCCGAGCTGCAGCCCCCCGCCCCCGCCCCCCAGCCGCGCCGCTGCCAGGCGCGCGCCGTTGCCGGCCGTCGCAGCTAAAATGGCGGCGCGGCCCGGCCAGGTGGGGCGCGCCGCTGCCGTCGCCGCGGTGCCGGCCATCAGGGACGAGCGGCCAGCGTCGAGCGGGCACGACGTCAGGCGACGCCGGCGCTCAGCGGCCGCTGGCGCGGGCGCGCGAGGGCAGCCAGATCACGGCTCCACGAGCCTGGCAAAAACGGGGTTCTCCACCTAAGCTAACGGTTTTTTAGTAGATACATGGCTCCAGGCGCAATGACGTGGAGCTGTCCTCCCCCTCCCCTAACCTCCTCAACTTAGAACTTGCTGGCAGGATTTGGTGTTGGATCAGTCGCCTAGTGAGGGGTCTGATGACCAGGGACGTCTTCGCGGGGTCCGTCGCGCGTTGGCCGACGGCCGCCCTGTGCCGGCCCTGTCCTCCTTGGGCGGTCAGAGGGGCGGCTCTGATGCCACAAGGTTCTGACCGTCTCGACCCCTGCGGGGCCTCCGTCGTGACTGAGGCTAAACCTGGGTGGCCGAGGGCCCCACCGACTGAATGCAGTACGCACTCAGCCTTCCTGGGTGTATACGTGCTCAGAACGAGTACGGTGTATCCCCAAGGTGTCCAGTTGATGAGGACACTTTTGGTGTCCGGGAGCTCACACCGATGTGTTGGGATGTTTTTTATACGTCGTGGCGGCCGATAACAGCCGTTATTCAAAACGTTGTTAATGCGTTCATGCGTGCCTATTAAGTGTCTTGTTCACTTCTGAACTGTTAGATTTATGACACTGGTGCGGCCGTTCACCAACCGCTTTCAATATCAGAAGGTGGAAGCGTCCACTCTGTTCCGTTGTCACGGAGATTAATTGATCCAGAATGCAAGAGTGCATTAGTAGGAAGCGAATGCCTCGGTGCATTGCAATAGTGCAGTGGTAGGAAGCGTGCTAAAAGGTTTCGTTATAGCTTTACACAGTGGTAGAGACGAGGCATTAGTATTACGCTTGAAACAACTCTCGAACTGTCGTTCTCGTCTGGAACATATCAGACGAGGAAGATAGTCTGGGTAATTATTCTATCCGCGAAGTCTATTATTTTTTTGCACCTCCGCATGGCGCTACACCAACGTTTATCTCACAACATTTCACTTGGCTTTAGAAGTTTGCCTGGAAATGAACAAAAACTCTACTGAGCTGGATTCAATTTCTCAAGCATCTCCAACTATCTAATGCCACGGATGCAATGCTAAGATATATACACTGATGGTAAAGTAGTGTACTCTAGACGATACTCGGGGGGCCGTGAGCACAAGGCAAGCCATCTTCCAACCTGCGGGTGACAGGCGGGCAGGCCAGCTGACCTGCCGCTCCCCAGAGGCCGCTCCAGACGCTCCGATCTGGCACCACAGAGACGGGAGTGCCTGCGCCACTGCGCGTCGCCGTCCGCTCCAGCTTCCTTGGGGCCAGCCGCCCCGCCGCCCGGGCGAGCCGCAGCGCATCGACGGCGCCCATTCTCGCGCCCCGTCGCCAGCAAAAACGTCTCCCCAAGTGGCACCGCGCGGCCAATCTGCCTCACACGCTTCGATGACGTCACTGTGGCGCCCGTTTTTGCTGGAGCTGGTTTTTGCGTCTGGCGGCGGCGGAGCGGCTGCCTGTGAGGGGCCGGCTCGGCGGCGGCGGCTAGGTGATCACGTTCTGGATCTCACCTCACTGCCGACCTCCGTTGTATTCGCGGTGCATTCTGTGAGAAGGAGTTTTGTATCTAACTTTGGGTGGAGTCGTCAGAATGGGGTCCTGAATGAACCCAATGTTGTACCTAACTTTGGGTGGAGTCGTCAGAATAGGGTCCTGAACGAACCCCGAATGTTGTGCCTCACTTTGGGTGGAGTCGTCAGAATGGGGTCCTGAACGAACCCAAGGCCTGTCGAGTCAAGATAAAAACGATTGCGTTGAATTATCGGGTTGGCTCGGTTTTCGGTTATGGTTCTGGGGAATCGGAGCTGGCTCACAGCTGGGTGCGCTGCTCAGATTCGAAGTCGGAAACAACCCCATATACCTTGGTCGGAGTCGAAATCGGCGTTAATCCAGCGGGATCAGGTACACATCTCGTAGGCAGAGACGGAAATTCAGAAAACGTATTGGAAGGAGGGAAAACGAAAGCTTTAGTTTCTAAAACACAGGCTCGCTATACTCTGTGAGCCTTGAATGGACCAAAATCGGACATTGAAAGAGGGCGAGGTTATCTCCTGGATGGGGTGGGAGCATCATCTGTATGGTCTTAGCCCACCCGCCTTCTCAAATATCTGCTCACTAATCTCCCCCATCTGATAATCTCTATATTCCTACTCCTCCCCTTCTCCTTTCGCTCCTTCGCCTCATCTCCTCCTCCTCCTTCGCCCCTTTTTTTTTTCTCTCTCTCTTCTCTCTCTCTCTCTCTCTCTCTCCTCTTCTCTCTCTCTCTCTCTCTCTTCTCTCTCTCTCTCCTCTATCATCTCTATCTCTCTCTCTCTCTCTCTCTCTCTCTCTCTCTCTCTCTCTCTCTCTCTCTCTCTCTCTCTCTCTCTCTCTCTCTCCTCTCTCTCTCTCTCTCTCTCTCTCTCTCTCTCTCTTTCTCTCTCTCTATCGCTCTTCTTCAAGGGCGCAGCCAGAAATTGCTACCAGGCTTTGCGACGGGGAGGGACTGGACTTTCGTAGAGTCCAATCTCTATTTACAGTACATGCGCATTGCAAACAGACTACAAACCCCGGAAAAACTGATGGGCATGGTACCTACAGTACCGAAGAGCTATCAATACTGGGCTTTCCTGGTGCTGGAGACGATTAGCTCAGCTGTGCGCTGTATATATACTCGTCCAGCTGCTGACCTTGTCACCTTGTCACTCTGTCACTGTCTGTCGCTGTCACTGTCTGTCACTGTCACTGTCTGTCTGTGTGTCACCTGTCACCTTGTCACCAAATCGCGGCGGTTGAGTACGACGTGTCATGTTAGTGTCATTTGCCCACGGTAGCAAATGAGATTCAAAGTCAAAATAGGTTTTCTTATTTCCATACTGCAGAAATGTCTTCAACGATGTGTTGTGTTGTGGCAAAAAAAAGACTGTGCCGAATGTTGCCGGGGGGGGGGGGGGGGAGGGGAGTACAGAGATCACCGGAGCCGGCTCATTGAGTTGGCCAAGGCCGGGTAGCTGGTCAAGAGGTGTCCCACGTCATCGTCTTCTCCCACTCCGTGCACAGCGCAGAAGGACCTGATACTACGTCGATGCGGTGAAATATCAGACCAGCAAAGGGCTACCCTTCATCTTCCTCCTTTCCTTTTATTTTTCTTCCTTTCCTGTTCTGTAGTAAACCTCCACCTCCTACCTCTTTCCCTCCTCTTTCTTTTTCTCTTCCTCCCCCATCATTTCCTCGTCCTCTTTGTTGATCTACTCCTCACGCTCCGTTATCCTATAGTTTTTATTTTTCTCCCACTTGCAATTCTTCCGAAGTTTCGAATTTAACATTGATGAAGCTTCTACTTTGGGACTTTTGGGGAGTTCGTGTGTTTGTTTCCTGACCCGTTCTGCGACTCCATTTCATTCACTTGTCTCTGTAACGCTTCTTCCTCTACATCTCATTAGCTCAATCTGTAATCTTTTGGGTCCTTACTTCCTTCTTTCTGGAAGCTGCTATTCTTGGGGGGCCTATTTCCGTACAAACGTATCATGCACTAACCTGTTCATTTGATGTTTTTCTCTCATCCGATGTCATGGTCTGTCAAATGATGCAGTCTTTTCCACATCCTCATGCGAACTGGAATTCCTTTCAAGCACCAGTTATCATTCCAGAGCGGTTGCGTTATGATTACTCGCGCTCACCGCACCAAGAAGTCCAAACTTCTGCAACAGCACCGACGACGTTGAGTCCGCTTTTCACTTTCACGGCATGCTTGCGGAGTAAAAGTTATATGGTTTGATGAACCCTTCCTCTGAAGTTTTCAGGTGTTCGGTCATGTCGGTAACCGACGGTATGGCAGCAGCTGTCCCTCAGTGTGAACAAGGCCAAAAAGTCAACAAAACATGCAGATGTACTGGCGAGTGTGTCAGATCTGCCAAGCATGTCACAAGATGAAGGTCACATGCTGACCCTGCAGAACGTCTTGGATCTTCGTAATCTCTGCCGAAGAAACCACCGGGTTCAGACATCTTTGTGCAACATTACACTACCCCAGCCGCATCCATCCTTGGAGAAAGGTCTGTCATCGTTGAGCGGTTGCTCTACGGACTTTGCGACCCGGCGCGCCGGCCTATGTCCGGTCCTGCCTCCGTTCCGGTGCGGCTGGCAGTCGCGTGCGCGCCCTGTGCCGCCCGGCGTAAATACTCGCACGCGGCCTTGGACCCTCCCGGCCGGCACAGGGGACGAAAACAAGCGGCGTGCGGGGGCCGCTGCAGCTGTTTTGACCTTCTGTGGCGGCTCCCGTCCCGCCCAGGCTGCTCCGCTTCCCTCCCGACTCGCGTCGGGTCCGGGGTGGGGCCCGTTCGGACACGGTGGGCGGGTGTGTCTCCACGGACCGGGCGGGGGTCACCGAGCACGGACCAGACAAGGGTCACCACGAGCTGGACGGGGATCAGCACCAGCCAAGCGGGGTCACTGGAGCTTGGGCCAGCGTAAGATCACCACAAGCTGGACGGGAGTCAACAGCAGCCGGGCGGAGTGACCAGAGGCTAACGACAGAGCCCGATGTCGGTGAGGTTCTAGAACACTTTCCATACGTCACTGACCGGCCCTGTTATTTGCGGCACGTCGTGCAAGGCCATTGTTCGGGATGGTTGCGGTTGCCTCACTATGCGCCAGTGGTTGGGATTGGTTGTGGCAGGCACACCCTGCGTTCGAGATGGTCAGCTTGTTGCCTCACCAAACGTCGGTGTTCGGATTTAGTTCCGGCTGGCGCTCAGTGTCAGGGTCCAGAAAGATGTCCAGTAGGCGCACGGCATGTTCGGGATTGTTCTCGTTGGCGCGCCGTCCTCTTGTGTTTAAGATTGGTATGATCGATGCACCATCCGCCAGTGTTCCAATACGTTCTCTTTACCTTATCGTGCGTCAGTGACCTCTGACACCAGTGTAAGGAGAGTTTTTTGGCAGTGTCCCGAGTACCTATGTTAAGGATCATTCTGGCTGGCGCCCCATACGCTCGTGTTCTTGGGTGTTCTGTTTGCGATTCCTTGTACCAGTCTTTGATATAGTTTTGGTTGCTGCCCTGTACAGTGTGCAGGGTTGTTCTGGTGTTGCCATCCGTACGCCAGCCAATGCTCGGGATTCTTATGGTTGCTGTCCTGTGCGCCCCTGTTCAGCACCGTTCGGCTTGCCGCACCGTGCGCCAGTATTCGGAATTGTCCTGGTTACCACCGTCCGTGCGCCAGCCAGTGTTCGGGACTGTTCTGTTTGCCGTCCCACGCGCTTAGTGTTCCGGACTGCCATTTGAAGCCCCGTGTGTCAGTGGTCGGGACTGTTCTGGTTACCACCCCGTGCGTCACTGCTCGGGACTGTTGTTCGGCGCTCCGTGCGCCAATGCGACGAGTTTGTTCTGTTTGCCGCTCCGTGCGCCAATATGTCGGGTTTGTTCTGTTTGCCGCTCCGTGTGCCAATGTGTCAGATTTGTTCTCTTTACGACCCGTGCGCCAATGTGTCGGGTTTGTTCTGTTTGCCGCTCCGTGCGCCAATGTGTCGGGTTTGCTCTGTTTGCTGCTCCGTGCGCCAATGCGTCGGGTCTGCTCTGTTCGCCGCTCCGTGCGCCAATGTGTCGGGTTTGCTCTGTTCGCCGCTCCGTGCGCCAATGTGTCGGGTTTGTTCTGCTTACAGTCTGTGCGCCAATATGTCGGGTTTGCTCTGTTCGCCGCTCCGTGCGCCAATATGTCGAGTTTGCTCTGCTTTCCGCTCCGTGCGCCAATATGCCGGGTTTGCTCTGTTTTCCGCTCCGTGCACCAATATGTCGAGTTTGTTCTGTTTTCCGCTCCGTGCGCCAATGTGTCGGGTTTGTTCTGTTTTCCGCTCCGTGCGTGACGCCGCGTCGGCGCCCGGCCTTGATCTCCGTGGCGCAGCGCGTCATCTGCGGCTGGTGGCGAGCTCGGCTGGCTTCGTGTCGCGTGGTTGGTCCGCCCGCCGCGCGGCCACGCTCTGGCGTGTTTGTTGACCTTGCTGTTTGTTGTGTCACTGTTGACTGGTCACGTGACGCCCCGACCGGACGGCACAAGCGTACCGCGCGCCACCAACCAGAGATACACGAAGATGCGCGCGTGCCATGGAGGGCAGTGACGTGCGGATGTCGCCAGTGGCCGGTGTATGAAAGATGGACAATTACGCACGCATGTCGCCAGGGGCGCGTATATGAAAGATGGACAGTTACGCACGGATGTCGCCAGTGGCGGGTATCTGAAAGAAAAACGCAGACGAACTGACGCTCCATGTTGTTTGAGATGGATCAAATCCCATGTATGTTGTTATCTGGTGCAGGCGCAGGTCTTAAGTCAGACAGAACCACATGTTAGGCCTTATTCAGCATTGATGTAGAATCACCTTAAAGAGAGAATGTGACAGGCCGCTTTTTAAAGACAGTTATTTACATGCCTCGTCATAGGGTTAATGCTCAACTTCCAGGGAAAGTGAGGAGTCATGCTCCATCCTTCCTGTTTCTGCGCCAATGTCATTCGGCACGTTAGACAATAGTGTTGATTGTGATTAGGTTGGCAGAATGGCACTTTCATGATGGGAAAGGCTAATTGTGAATTTAGCGGCTGCGATTCACAGCAGTAACCGGCCTTCACACACGATAACTCTTTTCGTGTTCCACGGTGCAATACCGCATTGTGCCGACGAAGTGGAAATGTGCACTGGTGCCGCATGCTAATCGGCTCTGTGGTCAGCGCCTGGTGTTTCTCCATTTGTTGACATCTGGAAGGTCGCGCCTACGACCGCTGCGTTCGAAAGGACTGAAAATTTTGTCGAGCTTTTTGCTCATTGCGGCTGACTTGCCGTCACCGGAATATGAAATTCATAAAATGCAGCATAACATCTAGATTTGGAAGACCACGGCGGGAAGGATCTATCTGCGCGCACATCGTTTCGTGCGGAAGTAAGCGCGTTAATTTGTGTGCGGTCTCCCAATTTCAAATGAAGTGTGCGCTCGTTGTGCGGTGTGGTACGCGTGGCTCTTGTGCAATTTTGGAACCTCTCACAGATTGAGCATAAACTTCCGCGTTGCTACGTGTAATTGGAACCCTGCCAGCCGTCTCATATCCCCAAAAAAGTAAAATGAAAAATATACTGCCGTGCCGTGCCGTGCAGAAGTGTAAGGCTCTGCAGGGAATGATCAGATTCGAAAGAGAAGTCAACAACACAACTTCAGCGCATGGTTGCACGGGCGAGCTGCCTGCATTTAATCCCGTGCTTGGCGGGACATATTTGATACTTTTGCTGCACCCGACCTGGTGCGATCTATTGACAAGGAGGCGTTCTTGGCATGCCATTGCCGTTTTCGCTGTTCTCTATTATAATTTTTTGTTCACTGTGTTGGCTGCACCGCTACGACTTCCCGCGTTCTCTGCTCGGTACTCGGCCCTGGGCTCCTGTTCATTACACGGTACCTTCCTACGTTCTCTGCTCGATACTCGGCCCTGAGCTCCTGTTCCTTACACGTTACCTTGCCGCGTTCTCGGCTTGATACTCGGTCCTGGCCTCCTGTTCCTTGCGCGTTACCTTGCCGCGTTCTCGGCTCGATACTCGGCCCCGGACTCCTGTTCCTTACACGTTACCTTACCGCGTTCCCTGCTCGATACTCGGTCCTGGGCTCCTGTTCCTTACACGTTACCTACTTTGCACGCAGTCCTATCTCCCGCAGCTTGTCTGTAGCCTCCTGTCCTCTTTTGTAGTTGCGCGCTCCTGATTCCGCATTCCATCAGCTCGCTGCTCAACTCTAATATCGTATTCCCTCAGCACGCAGATCTCCTCAGCTCCTCATTTCCTTTTCCTGGTGACTGGGTCCAGTCTTCTGTTGCTTTTGGCCATGCCCAGCTCTGATTCTCAGTACCCTCTGGTCGCTGGCCGACTCTGTCGTGCCATGAGCTGCAACTTAACAAAAAATATTTGAGCGCACAACAGGGCTTTTGTCGCCCTTTTCTACATAATATTCACTGCCCGCTATGCTACGGCTTTTAAACATTGGAGAGGCACTCGAGCCTCCCCAATGTCTGGAAAGTTGCACCCGTGGCTGTTCTTGTGTCCGCTGCCCGGTTCTGGTCTCCTGTTTTCCTCCTCTAAACTCGGTTCTGACTGCCCGTTCCCGTGCTTGGCACGTGATCCCTCGTTCCTTAAATTATCTATCCACTTGGTATGTTCCTGGTCCCCGTCCCCTCCGACACCATCTGTGCTGTTCCAATTTCTTTAAGGTTATAACCTTGGGCGGACATGAAAATAATGCAGGTGGTCCTGGCTATTTTACGGATCTAAAATATGCGGTATGACACCTAAAGCTCATGCAGATTCTTGAATCATCGCCCAAGTTAGGGGAAGCTCCCTCAACCCAGAGGGTGGAGTATTTAGCCGAGCTAATGCAGTCAAAAATCTCCGGCGTATGACTTCCACACCAAACTAGCTTGCTTTTAGCAACGCTAAGCGCATTCATATTCATATTTGTCGTCTGAAACGCAGGAGATGGCACGCACTGCATACCTATTGACCACTCGACTCAACCTAGCGTTGGTGTTTTCGCTGGCCAGCCGGATGCACCCCTTCTTGGGTAAGGCGCTTACCCGGTTCCGCAACTGGCTAACTGTCGTAAAAGCAGAATGTCAGAAGTAAAAAAAACAACAAAAACTGAATGTTGAAGTTATTTTATCCTCAAAAGTGGGTTATCCAGCTTTCTTGCTATTAGCGCCTGTGGCACATCTTGTTTGATTGAATATATGTGCTATCTGTGCTGTTTTTATAACTCAATAATGTATTAGATTTCATTGCCGACGCAATAACAGTGACGTCACCCTCTACGGCCTTGGCTGTGAAGGCTTTACATTAGGCATAAGCTTATCAGACTAGGTATGGCCATTTGACAAGGCCTCACAGTTGATCATGCATGTAGCTATACGGTGTTTCTGGTTTCGTTAACAATGCCAGCAACTATTCTACTAGCTCGCAAATAATATACCCAGATATTGGCAGAATGTTTAACAACAGTGTGGGACGAAACTGAAGGACAAGGGTTTAACAACAGTGTGGGACGGATCTGAAGGACGTGCTAGAGTAGATAAATAGATCAAGGATGAAATTTAAATAGAGAACGGGAATCGAAGTTTTTTGTTGCTAATGGTCGTTTTAGATGGAAGCAGGCGCGACTCTTTCCGACATTCTGACTACACCACTGCTCCCGTACCCTGTGCTTGCTGTCCCTCTCCGCTCTCTTCCTCTTCCACTCTCCGCGCCCCGCTCTCCAAGCCCCGGCCTCCCGCTTCGCATGCTCCCTCCGCCCCACCCCTCCTCCGGCCCCTTCCGCCACATCACCGCCGCCGCTCCCTTTCGCTCGCCGCTGACCCGCTTTCTGCTGCGACGTCGCGCCGCCTGGCGGCCGCGGCCGGCCCGAGTGCGTGCCGGCCGGCGGCCATCGCTGCCGGCGGTGGAATGCGGCTGACCGCGCACCTCCGCCGGCGGCTCGGGTTCGTCGCGGCCTGGCGCGACCGCGCCGCGAACGCGCCGCCGGGCGCGGTCGCGCCTCGCTGGAATGTGCGCGCCGCTGCAACGACGACCGGCGCGAAATACTGCGAGAAGACGGGGAAGGAACCGGGTGGTGCGCAAGCGCCGAGCAGCTGAGGGTGTCAGCACCTGTGGGGGAAGTTGGCGGGAGTGGACGTGAGAAGGCCACGCTGGGCGACATGATGGACGCGCACGTCTGCGCGAACGAAAAAAAAACAGCGCGGCGGTGTTGCGTGCGATGGGGAATGCTTTCCTCCCCTCCCCCTCCCCCCTTCTGCAACGGGACGTTTGCTGCATGGTACTTGAGACGCAACATTTCTAGAAATCCGGGCTGCCCGGCATAGGTTGGTTGTATCTAGTATCCGCCATCGCGAATAGCGTGGCACTGCGTCTTGGCTGGGATACAGTCCATTGAAGCTCGTCATCCCAAATTTCGTTTCGGCATCAGCCCATCCATGATACTTTGGCCACCAAAGCACCACGGAGATGATCAAAATGCGTTCCAGGCCATTAGCAAATAACGCCACTAATTTTGTAAGCTGTGCCGGTTTGGTAGCTACTCAACAGTATGCCTCGGATGAGATGATGGTATTGAACCATATGTGAGTGACTTGCACATCACGACAACCTGACAATATTCCAACATTTGACCCGATCATTTTTGTAAATTGGGATGTTTGACCCAACACAAACTGCAGAGCCATATGAGCTTAGAAAATTAGAAAACACGGATTGAACGGAAGGAGGAGAAGCCCTCTTCAAAAGCATATAACAAAGTTCCGTTCAGCGCAAAACGCGTTGTCTTCATAGGGTGAATAGAGGGATCTCCGTTGCAAAGAAAGCCTTCTCCAACAGACTTCTCGAAGAAGATTCGAGGAAGGTTCTCTCCCATAAGTACACTTCTCAAGGCTTGTTCCACGATTTTGGCTGTCATTTTGGCAATAAAGTTTTATTTGCTATGTCCCATTTTGGTTTGAGTTTGAATAGCGTGCAATAGCACTGGGACGAAAGACAACGCTTCGAGCTAGTTTCAGCTCATTTTTGTGAAAATAAAATCCAGCAGAAAATGTGTGTCAATGCACGTCGACGACCTGCTGGCAAGACCTAGAAAGAGTGATCCCTGTACTCGTGTTAAAAGTGTCGATTCAAATTTGGCGCAAACACTTAACAACCCTTTGTATTTAGACGATGGTGTGATGGATCACGCACGATGGTGTGATGGATCACGCGTTGGCCCTGGTCGGGGCTAAAGGCAAAGTAGGCGTGACTTGTTATGAGGTCAAACATGTTCACAGAAGCTGTCTGACCAGGTGCGATCTCCTTTGCAGGGACCGGGTGCCTTTGATTGGACAACCGTGCTTCCAGAAGATTTATGGAGCATCAGCGGCTCGAAAGGATCCCAAAATCATCGGCATGGGCCAGTGATTCAGACTTAAGCTCCGGGTATGCAGAGGCATGTCAGCTCCTGATCCCAATAACCTCTAGACGCAAATAATGGTGCTTGTAACCGCACATTAATGTAAAGAAACTACGCTGTGTAAGTGACACTATGCAGACTTTAATAAACATGATCATGAGACGCAAACTTGCAACCGCCTCACCCTGCTTATGGAGTTTATTTTGTGTCGCTTGTTAGGTTGAATGCCCTTTCATCCCTTCACAGCGTACGCTTTTTGTCAAATTGCTTGAAAATATAGTCTCCACGTCTCAAAAACTGTTTTTAAAGTTGTTTTTATCGCGCTAGCCATTGCTGAGCAAATGCAGGTGCCGAATTTTGCGACTCAACGGCCAAACGTTAGAACGAAACAAACGTCTTGCTTGCTTCTTGCTTGCAAACGTCTTGCTTGTTTGCGATGTTTCTCGCCCTTGTCCACCACACTGCTTCAGAGCGATTGCATATTACAACATCCGCTTGGAGTATCGCAGGACAGCTTGCCGAACATCATCTCAGTGCATTTGTATCCAAAACAGCAGCAGAACACGCTGAATTCAGCCATCGTGTTCTCTAATTTACCGTCTCCGCCTGCAACACGTATTCAGTGCGACATTTTTGTTATCACACGGTTGCCAGAAGACAAATTACGTGGATGGAAGTGAGATTATATCATATGTCACTTGCAAATGCATGTGTACAATACTCAGGCTTTATATAAAAACCACGCGGAAATGTTATCTCCGTACGTGACCATCGCGAAAGTAAGACCATACAACAGTGATGTTGAAATACCACAGCCAAACGCGGGCGGCATCCTTGTCCATTGCCATCATTCCTGGACGAACAGACGCGCCTGTTTTGTCTGGCAAAGGATCTCAAGCTGGGCAACAGGGAATATTTCCAAGTGAGGTTTTTTGAATGGCTTGGTTGGCTTGCTTCATTCATGTCTACCACATACACCCTTGCAAGCATGAACATGACAAGAAAGCTGCTTTTGCCCCCTTCGTTAAATACTTGCCTACCAAACATAGCCTGCTAAATGGCGTGAAGCATTTTCATAACCAAATACAACTTGTTTGAATTCCCGTCATACTGATTTCTGCATTGTATTGGCATGCCTGGAGCTTTAGTCATGTTGGTTGGTTGTTCCATCGGTTGTACAGTGTTTGTACGAATATTTTTGGATGACATGTTTTGTTACGAAGATGTTGAACGTTGACAGTATTTCATTTTTCATGCTTAACCTCCTAGGATTTGGTGACGAAATACATCCATGTAAATGATACATGTATGCTCTTCCCAGAGATGCTTGCGAGATGCTTGAGATACAGATGTACGTGAACATTTCTGGCCGGCACGGGCTCGGCACAATTAACCCATATCTCGTCTCTCTGGGTTAGTGCCAGGGCCCAATGTGACGGGATGGCACGCAGCACATTTGTGCTTTTCGTTAAGCGCATTCATGCGTAGCAAGACAACCCAGCGCACTCTGACACTCCTCTCTCTCACTCCGTCACGTAGGCTACAAATAGAAGGTAGAAAGCTTGATGAGCATGAAAAATACTCATAACTGTGGGTGAAATCGAAATGGGAAAAAAGCAATAGGATCCGTCGCAATGTATCATGACATATAATAATGTTAACTAATTATGACTTAGAATAATGGCGCTCACAATAATAAATGTCATTTCTCAACAAGAAGTGGTCCGTCAAAAACGTTTTATCTTATTTTTCCCAGAACAAGCACAAAATCATGATTGCAGAAAGCAAGTTTTCAATACACACAGGCCTGCGCACTTGGACTACTGCCGCGTCTGGGCGCTGACTTCCGGTGTGACGCTACTGAAATAGCAAGGTGCATGATGTGAGTATCATTATGCGACACATGCATCGTGCTGGGGTCGTATTAACGCCAAAACTTGGCCGAGTTGCTACAGCATAACTATGAAACTTGAGGAAAATGGAACAATGACAGCAAATCAGGGGAGAAAAACGGAACTTTTCAGATGAAAAATTCAAAAACAGCTTCCCGGTTGGTTCACGCGGTAAGAGTCTGACCAGACTGAGCCTTCCCGCCTGCAATAGTATATATATATATATATATATATATATATATATATATATATATATATATATATATATATATATCTCTCTCTCTCTCTCTCTCTCTCTCTCTCTCTCTCTCTCTCTCTCTCTCTCTCTCTCTCTCTCTCTCTCTCTCTCTCTCTCTCTCTCTCTATCTATCTATATATATCTTTATATAAGTATATATATATATATATATATATATATATATAAACTTGTAAGATACCCAGAAATTTTCCTCATAGATTTAGCTTAAACAAAAAATGTTTCTCAGCAGATCCAATTCGTGTGGGTATTGGGGCCCACCGATGGAAAAAAAACACGAAGAAATTTGAAGCGTGCTCCCTTGATCTGCAAAAAAGTTTCGCATTGGCAGATTTTTACGCTAAGTGTACAATAGTCTTTTATTCAACTGCAATTATAAGGCTGTAATAAGTAGTTTTGGTCTTCACACGGACCTACTGGGAGGCGAGAACCAGAAGATGGCAATATTTCAAGCGTTCGGGATTTGCTGAGGTTGTCAACTCCCGACTGCAACAATACCTTTCTGCTCGTTTGACAAAAAGGAAGTCTGATATAGCTCCGCGCAGGTCAATCCCCTCGGTCAGGTTGTGAGACAGCGTGTCAGGTTGTAACGGACGCTGACTGTAACTTCTGGAGTCGCGTGTTAGTGTCATCGGTGCTCTGGGGCCTCTGACGAGTTGTTAAGGTCCGCATTAGTACCTCCCAGCCAGCGCGTGAACTGGCAGTATCGTGCGGGAAGTGTCGCAGTTGTGCTGGGACCGTCTGGACGGCGACGCAAATGGATGCTTTTCGGCTGCATAATTCCCCGTCTTCCTGCAGGCCTTCGTAAACTCGACGAACTTCTCTACGACTGCTCTGTGACCTTCCAGCCAAGCTGAGGACTGTTGTGCAGTCGCATCGTTCAATCCCCCAGTCATGCAGCTAATGGCCCGGCGCGGCCGGCACCGAACTCGGTTCGGCGTTCCGTTCGCACGGCGGCTTGGCTCCCGCAGGTTTCTGCGACGGCAGCGTCAGTCTGCGCTCCGCGGCGGACAGACGCGCGTGCCCAGCCCGGCAGGTCGCCGCTCCCAGCTCACGCCTCGGTCTCGCGCGGTCCGTCGCGCGCCGACTCGGCCTCCCCTCGGCCGCGCGCTGACGCCGCCTCTGCCGCGGCCGGCCGCTCCCCCCTCTGCCGAAGACGCACACGCACTCTCTCCAGCCGGAATGTGTCAGCGGGCCGATTGCTCGCGCGGCGCCGGCGCCGGGCGCGCTTCAGTCTCCGCCGCGGCCCGCGCGCGAGGAGCGCCCGCCGGGTGCGCAGCGCAACCGCTTGCGTGTGCGTGTGACGTCAGACAGGTGGGTGACGTCATCGATGTCGGCCAGTGCGCCGCGCGCTGACCCAGTTTGGGCTGTGCGCCTGGGTGGCGAGGGCGCGGCGCGAGTGCGTGTGCGTGAGCCCGGCCTGGGGTGTGTAGCGGCGCCGGCGGTGACTCCGGAGGCGGGCTGGGTGAGGACGAAAGGGGCCAGGCGTGATCCTGGTGGAGACGCCGAGCACATGGAATCAAGTCGGCGTCGCTGTCGGTAAGCGGGCAAGCGTCGGTGGAACTTGATGCTTGAGAAAGATACGATGACGCTCCATGGACGTTGGGGTACAATGGCCCCAGCAGCTGGTGACAAGAGCAAACAAATATCCAATTTCATACCAAAACAAGGTATCGCGGTCATTGAAAGGTATGGTCAATTGTGACAGCGTGTGTGGGCTGCTCTCGTCGAGCAAAACATCAAACAAAGGAATGAAATGTTGAACTTTGGGCAGTACAGCAGAGCTTTTGGGAAGGCATCCGATTTAACAGCGACCACACACAAATTTTACCATATTTTTTAGTGAAAATGACGGAGCGATTGAAGGATCTGTGCGTGCCTGGGCAATATTCTGAATTGTCCCACGCTTGGGAAGCGGTGGTTAGCGTCGCCTCTGAATGCCTCATGAACACGTCACATGCGGCTCATCCTTTTGGCAGGCGGCGTGGCGTGCCAGTTCACGTGCCTCGCTGGAGCTCGTCTTCCACTGTCTTAAAGTAACTGGCCCCAGGCATGCTTCTGCCAGTCAATGTGGGGGGTGGCTACAACGGTCTTTTGAGGGAACCAAAGTGCTCTTGAGTGCTAGACGAACACCATCTGACCAATTGCCTTACGCTGTCGCTACTTTCATTGTTGTTTTCAGTGGGAAATTCGGAAGATTCATCGATGTTCTGTGATTGCCTTGCTGTAGATGTGGGTCATCGGTGAGCTGACAGATGGCGCGTGCAAGAAGGACAGCCGGAATCTATGCCAAACTTCTTGCTCAGATGGAAGGACTATTGAGCCTTCAGGCTGCAATGCACAAATTTAGACACCGTGACCGCAACTTGTCATGAGGTTATGACAGAAGGAATGTCGGAGTTGGCTGCTGTGCTGGGTATCGGGTCGTCTCTGATGGTCCGTTTGATGCTTCTCGGTGGTGGGGAAGAAGCAGGGGTCGAGCTTTGGTGGAGGATGAAATTTCGCCTGAAATCCCTCATCGGACGAAAACTCAGCTGAACGAAACGTTTTGAAGTGGCGGATGTTTTACCCCGGGTATTTCCGGTGATGGGCGTGCAAATCACGTCGCGTGCAATCACATTACACATTGAGTACATGCAGATAAATGCGCATATACACGTAACACGCATCAGCTTTTCACGGGTATTTCTGTGCATGTGCAAGTTCTTAAGTCTTTCCTGACGACATGCCAGGTACAGTTTTGAATGGCGGCCACTGTAAGGCTTCCACTGCCAATGGGGGGACATCCGTTCATGCTGCCATGCTGTGCAATGCCCGAGGCAATCACATGGCGCAGACGCCTCGGGCTGCGCTGTGATCCTTGACTTAGCCTGGGGCGTCACGCAGGTCGCTCGTACTCACGGACCGCCAGGGTGCGTCAGCGCGAGAGCCAGTCGGTTTAAAGCTGACGAGCGCACTGGTTTCGTGAAATGCACTTGAAGTGAAAATAATCTGTGCGTTTTTCTTAGCTATTTGCGTTCGTGACAACGGTCTTAAAGTCTGGATCTGTTGGGATTATGTGTCATATTTCATGCTGACTGACACGCCGTTGCGGAGAACATCTAGGAACTCAGTCCGTGTGCGGCATTTTGTGCGATGTAATGTGTTATTTTAGGTCTGCCGGAAAAGTAGTCTATGACGCGTTTTGTGTTTCGTTTCGAGGATCGTCATGGGCCTCAAAAAGCAAGCTGGAAAAAGGCCATGCTTCGTGTAATTTCGGGCGGCCAGTGTTCCACAAACTACCTTTTATTGTTTTTCGAGACAAATGTTATAGAAACACGAAAAGGTCATTATAACAAGAACTTAGTTTAGGAAAATCCTTCATCTTGTTTTTGTTGCCTCAAATTCATTTTTCGGAACGTCTGATGCATATTTATTATTTTAAAGCATTACTTTGTAGCGCGAGAAGTTCAAGAAGAAAACATCTGTATTCTGCCACCTGGAAATCGGACAAAATTACCCGTCTTCCTATTACCCAATGGCAGAAGTTAAGACCCAGCATGATGTCAGATGTTCGCATTGGTGGCGAACAGCTGATCGCTATGTGAGCATAGCTATCAGGATAATTTAACAAACAAAAAAAAGATGCAACTGACAAGCCATTTCAAGTTTGCCGAAAGTCATTTTTTGGAGACCGAGGCCAGGACAATTACAATGAGCGAATTATAGTGGGTAATAGGAACTTTTAAGAGTCCATATGCCACGCATTGTGCCCTGATTAAGTGCTATATTAGGTAGATTATACCAGGCCCTGTCCCGCAATATGACAGCAAAACATAGTGCTTGAGAATTGATGGGCAGCTGTAGTGAATGAGCATAAGTTGAAAACTGCACCATACCTACAAGCCGTCTTTAAAAACCTTTGCTCTTGCAAGTGCTTAAAATATTACAATGGTTGCGCCATGTTAACCCAAGCATATCACAAATGATCCGTGGCGTGATATGATTAGTAAAAATTGTCATACCCGCTGCGCCTAAGCACTGCTAAGGAAACTAAGCTGGCGATGGGAGCTGGAGGCGAAAGTCAACATTTTCTAAGGCTTTGCACTTCATTCATTAGTGGTACCGCCGTACCTGGCCGGACGGATAGATGAGGAGTGACTACTACCGCAAGCCGCATCCAAGCTGTATCATCAAGCAGCTGCATCCACTTAAATTTTCCAAATGCCAACGCGAAGGGTGTAGGATAGATGCATCGACACTGAGGGGACATATTACTGAATCGATGAACAATGAACGGCGGGGTTGTTGTGAGTGTGTAGTCATCAGAGTAACGTCATGGGGCTGTGCGTTTTCCTAAAGAACATTTGACCCCTCCAGCACTTGTTGGCGAGCACTCGTTGGCACCCACGTTAACCTGAACCGCCTAAAATGGGTTTGATCTGCCTGAGGCAGGAATCACCGACTGCCTTTTAAGTATGCATTGTTCTGTATGCCCACATACGCATCCGCTGTATCTGATCAATATCGATGCGCTATGGTCCTGACTATTCGGAGAGGGAGGTCGGGCCATTTCATCGGTGGTGTGGCCTGTGGCACTCTGTGTACCTTCGAGGAACAGCGATCGATCGTCATGATGCATTGAGTTTGGTCTCCATGCGAAGTGATGATTTTTACCGCCTTGCAAATATTGTTGCTCCATAATTTATCGGCGGCCAAATGCATGCAGATGACCTGCAGACAGTTTAGGGGAAAACGTGCTTCTCCTATGGGACACGCTTTTGTAAAAGTCTGTCAGGCTATATGTTAAGACTCGCACGCAATGCCGCGAAATAGATACTTTCAGTTTTAAGGAGACTGAAAGAGCCTTATCTCGATGAGGTTTTGTGGACACACCAAGCGACAATAGCTGGTTGTCTAAGAATGTCTCCAGGAACTTGCCACACTCCATTTGCAGCGCCCACCCAACCGATGAGAGTTGGAAGGCTTTTGCCACGAGCTTCCTGGACTTGGCTGTAAAGGGTAACGGAGTGGAATTCACAAGGTTTTCGCACGCTGTCTGCCGGACATTGGCCGGGGGTCGTGGCTCTGGCTCAGGCGCCACAATGCTTGTGACTTTAAACATGGATTGTGTTCCAGGTACTCGAGCTCGGTGTCATTTCCCCGCAGTGGTCTCTTCTAATGGGTCGCTACCCTGCCTGCTTTGTTCTGCATGGGTTATTGTTCATGCTTAATCAAATTTCCGACTGGATATTTAAAAATAACATTGTATTGCCAATCAGAGTCGGTGTGCTTCCAGTGATCAGCATCTGTAACGCTATAAGTTATGCACCCACCAGCCGGTCGATGTTCGGGCTTGGGTAGCTGCTGCGTATGTCGGCGGATCCCCAAGCTGCCCAGGTCTCGTTTGAATATGCTACGCGTCTTCACCAACGCCCCAGTTTGGCGTCGGTCGTACTCGCGCTGTCCAGCGACGGCCACCCCGCCACATCTCCGCACACAGTCGGGCTGTCCTCGCGCCATACGCCCCGGTCAGCAACCCTGCCCCACGTTCCTTCGATTCATGTGCAGCCGCGGTATCCATGCTTGTTCACTGTGCTCTCCGCTGGTGTCCCTGCTGGTCAACTGTGCCCTCGGTTGGTGTCCGTGCTGGTTTACTGCGCCCTCGGCTGGTGTCCCTGCTGGTTTCACTGTGGCCTCGGTTGGTGTCCCTGCTGGTTCACTGTGCCCTCCGACGGTGTCCCTGCTGGTTTACTATGCCCTCGGCTGGTGTCCCTGCTGGTTCACTGCGCCCTCCGCGTGCCCGCCGAACTCCTGGGCGTATCCAGTGTGAGACCCTGTGTGGGTCGATTGAAACGCCAGGCAAATTGACCAGAAACGAAGCTCGAGCGTGGGAAGTGTGGGTTTGCTTCTGAGCTATCTGCCAGTTCCGGTTACCTTGGCGCTCTGGATGCCCCCGTGTACCCACGTCTGGCGAACCTGACCTGCGCCCACCCTACCGCCAACGGCTTCGTGTGAAGAAGCGGCCTAAAGGTCAGGGGTCAGGGCGCGGCGGCTGTGAACGCGCCCGCTGGGAACCGCCGCCGCCGAGGCGTCCCCGGAGAGGGCGGGCGCGACGCCCGCGCTCTGCGTCAACCCCCAGGGGTGACCCCGCCCCCGGACTTGGGGTCATGGTGGCACGTGGGGGTGGATGGACGAGCCCTAGCCGTCAAGTTGGCCGCTCAAATTGCTAGCGGTTTGGGCAGCGCCTCTGGCTGAAGCGTGTCGAAATATAACTGGTTGGCGGCGCAATGCTAGGGGGTGATTGATGCTGAATTTGAAGTGCTCAGCTGGGCTGCAATCGCGGTACACTAGTAAGGCCGAGTCATCTGGCTTGGCCGTAGTCTTCCTGATTCATACGTGATTGGTGTTACGTTTGTGCTTTGCTTTGTTTTCCCTATTCATGTTGGTAATAACTGACTGAGACTGTGCAAGACATAAGAAATATGCGTGCAATGTAATGCGTGTACAAACGCGTTGTAACAAAAGCAAACGAAACACTGTCACATTCTGTAACATTTTATAGCATTTCATAGCATTAGCGAGGAGCATTGGCCAAATGTGTAAGACAGCAGTATTAGCCTTATTCCTCGGAAAAACAGGAGAATGGAGATATGGTTAGGCATGTTGCCAAAAAATCAACCTAACTTTATCTCCTTTCTCCTGTTTTTTTTCCCAGGAATAAGGCTTATATTACTGACCTAAAATTTAACACTTTAAAAACTGGTTATTTACAATAGCATTGGCGAATATTGGCACTCAAAGCTTGCTTAAATGGTTTGTACCTTTCGCCTTTTAGCTTTTACCATTGACAAAACCTCCGATGTTCAGGCGGACAGCCAAACAAGAGTAGCATCCACCTTGGAGCCACAGCTCCAGGAGGAAATGAAACACACGCTCTGTGTGACTGTGTCCCTGGCAGAAGGGCCAGCACGTCCTAAGGGCTAACGGTCCTGAGCACCTCCTGAGGCTGACAACTGGAGCTGTGTTTCCCCGGCAGTCGGGCTAGCACCTCCTGAGACTGACAACCGGGGCTGTGTGTCCCTGGCAGTCGGGCTAGTACCTCCTGAGGCTGACAACTGGAGCTGTGTTTCCCCGGCAGTCGGGCTAGCACCTCCTGAGACTAACAACCGGGGCTGTGTGTCTCTGGCAGTCTGTTTAGCACCTCCTGAGGGCTAGCCGTCCTGAGCACCTCCCTATAGCTTAGTGCGCAGGCCAGTGCATCGCGTAGGCAGTCACACCTGTCTAAGAAGTGGCTTGACGCGGCAGGTGTTTGGCCGAGTGTCGCCGCCGGGTCGGGCCCCGGTCTGGCCAGTTGGTGGCGGGCGGCAAAGGCGGCGCAGCGCTGGGACGACTGAACCATCCGCCCCTGTGCGTCTCTGTCGCAGTGTCGCAGAGGCGCTCTGTCGCAGTGGCGCAGTGGCGCACTGCTGGCCCGGCTCTTGTCGCGGCCAGTGCTTCGTCAACGTCGCCGCAATGTGCCTTTCGTCCCGACTGCGGATGGATGCCTGCGTTCGCTGCGCAGTTTGTAGTGGAGTTTACGTCTTGGACGTGCACTTTGAAGATACTAACGTAACTTTGAATGTCTGCAATGACTTGTTTCTGACTCCTTACCTGGAGGACGTGCATGATACGCATGCGTGGCATTTGCCTCATTCTTTCATCGTTTTTTTCCGAACAACTGACGGAAAATACGCCCGTTGGTACATGATAATTACTTTTCATCGTTTTGGTGGTATCATGGAATGTGAGGCGAAAATAATGTCATGCGAGAACTCGGCGTTTGAGCTAAGCGCGTGTCTTGAAATACTGGATGGCAGCGAGTCTATTTTCCCTCGTGGAAGTGTTTGCTGCCGCCAATTCTTCATTGATATCCGGTAGTCAGCCCAAGGATTTAGGCTCCTGTCCTGACCACGGATGCCGCCGTTTCAACACGCCCTGGCGCTTTAACAAAAGCTTAGGTCACCTTCGCTATTTGCCTAGCCCAGTGCGTATGTAATTGTACTTCGCTACGGGGCCGTGCCCAGTCCAGTGGCCCCAGCCCCGCCGCGCGGGCCCTTCCGTTGCGCCAGTGCTGGTGTCACAACTGGGCCGGAGCCTGTGACCTAACTGGGGGTCAAGCGGTCGGGCGGGGTGTCGGGCCACCGGGCGTGGACACCAGCTTAGGCCTGGGGGCGGATCATCTGTATGTTCAGTAACACAGAGGCCCAGAACGTACGTAAGCTCACCAGCCGACGCCAACTCCTCGGTTAGCCAGCTCTATTGCTGGGCGGTGCCACCGCAGTGAACCCCCTCGGCCGTGGCGCGCCACGGAGAGCTGTCGGCTGTGCCGCTGTACGACGGCCCAGCCCAGCGTCGACTCCGACCAGCGCCGAGGAGTGGGCACGCTCTGTTTTCACGCAAACGGGCGCGCTTTTCACTTATCCCGGCCGGACCGTGCCACCGGTAACACCGAGTCGCTGGCGCCTCCTGCGCGCGCCTCCGACCGCGCGGGCGGGCGCGGCGCCGGCACGGCCTGGCGCGCGGCACTCACGCACCGCACAGCCGCAAGCCGGGGTGTTGAACATTTCGCACCGCTCTGCACCGTACATTGTGAATTGCTCTTCCGAAAGCACGCGCCATATGACGTGCAGAACCAGAGTTATGACATGCAAAACCAGAGGTGTTCACCTGGCGTGTAAGATTATGTTTGGGAAGTGGAGAGGATCACCAGCTGCGTTGTGTGTCTTCGCGGTGAAGTAATAAGCGTAGCCATGGGGTCGTCGTTCTCACTTCCCTGACTTTTTCTGCACCTCCGCACTCGAGTCGTGCATTTCCTCCTGTTCTTTTGCGTGCGGGCTCAGTGAGTGCACTCTCCGGCACTGCCGAGATATTTCGCCAGCCAGTCCAGCCTGGCCCGAATGGGCTGATCCTGGACGTCCGAGCAGTGCTCGTTTCCGGGTTGAGGCCTACCAGCATCGTTCACGGCGGGCAGTAGTGAGCTTTGCATCCTGTGTTGCGGTTGGGCAGGAGACTGCCTTGGGTCAGGCAATGTGGGTCCTGGTGCGGCCGTTGGCCCGGAAGCTGTGTGGGAGGGCAGGAAAGGTAAGGGCCACTGAAGGGAAAATGTACTGCCACAAGTTGGACGTCTTTCGGCTCACGAGTCACCACGGCCCCGAGCGGGTGGGGGAAGGGGGCATTGGCCTGAAAGCTCTCATGGGTTACGCCCATCATTTCTGGGGCTAGGATTAAGCCAAAAGTTGTGTGCAATGCACTATACTTCCGGTAGAACTCAAAACCAACCTGTTCTTGTAAAGTAAAAACCTGTGGTTTTTGGCTTGTCCTGATTGAAGCTGCAAGTAACGTGCATTATAGCTACCCCAGGCATGAAGTATACCTCAGTATATTATATATAGTATATAGTATACCTCAGTATAAGTATACCGACACCCGAAGGCATAAGGTGTGCCGAAATAATTTTCTCATCCACGCTGTTGGTGTTGGGTCTTTCAGCAAAAGCGAAGAAGAATGACGGGCTTTTGAAATTTGGCGTTTATTTTGAGCTTGCCGTCACGTGACGCTTGCTCGCAGTGGACGCTGTCGCAGTAGACGCTGTCGCCGTCCTTCGCTCGGCCTGTATTCAGTTGTCGCATCGCGGTAGTGGCGCTCAATGGTTGTTTCGCACCTCGGGATATTATTACTGGACATAACTCCATTTTTGAATAATGGCACATATGCTTGGTAGGAATGAGTGGTTTTACTTTCTCAAAACCGGGGATTAAATGACATATATTTGTGCCTACTTTAATGCATTGCATTTGGTTCCAAGAGTACCTAAAATTCAACACAAAAATAGACAGGAAAATTCGGGCGTCATTTCATTTAGTGGTATGCATAATAAACTGATTTCTTGTCGCAGTTGATGTGGGATGTTGCGGTCGAGCTCCAAGCATCCAAAAATTATATGTCCCGCATCCTCGAGCCTATGATTTTGGGTTCTGTGTGGAGATGCATTTGCGTGCAAAAACGGTGAAGGACAAAGAAAATTAACGTCTATTGGAGTTGCCTGATCCCGACCAGGAATCCCGTGAGCCTGCGCATTGGTGGACCTCGTGTAGTCACTTACTGCCGTTGTTTGTTTAATTACCTTCGCGTTAGTCCTGTCTTAAACTAATACCGAAGCGCCAAGGCGTCCTCTGTTTTAGCGATCGTTTTACATCGGCTCATCTTATGTGGGTGCTTTTCGTGCCTGCAGGAAATTTTGTCAGCCCGGTTTGGGATTACTGAAATAATTATATTGTAATTATTGGGACCTTTTGCTACGCGCGTAAATCTCAGCCCGTCTCTCGTCCAATTTTAGTCCGCCAATTTTTCTTTAGATCCTTAATGAATGACGCGGGTCAAGCACAGACCATGTGAGCTTATTGGGGTTTATTCCGAAATCGATGTTGAAAGACATAATATTAACGAACTGAAACTGGACGAGCAGCTGGTACTCCTCGTCTCCCTGCCGTCGTGCTTGCGAGGTCATGTGGAGAGGAATACATTATTTTAAGTAGGAAAAATAATCGCTTTCATCACCCTTGAAATTCGGTTTGTGATTGAACCTCAGGCTGTTTAAAAATCGGATTGCCTATGTTCACTGTTATTTTTTTACTTGTCGGTTGCCCCATGCTGGCTTCATTTCCTTTCAGGTAATTTTTGTGGGAATAGTAACGCCTGTCTATGCCCGAATCCTGATCATAAAAAGTCTCTTAAGAGCGACCCGGCATTGCCATCAAAAATGCTTCTGCAAAACGCGTCATTGTATTTTTGTTTCTCTGGCACGCTGTTCTTTATTGCATTGTTTCTTCCTGACTGACCTTTTCAAATTCATGGCTGTTGTACACCTGCTTGTCAGTCACTGAGTCTGAACCATTCATCCGGTGACGCGCGTCCTAACTGGTTAGTTTTTCCTGAACGTGAGGTCGATCGGATTAGTTATTTTAAAATATAATATTTAATAATGGGTGCTTGCGTGTGTTGGTACGCACATTGTATGGCGCGCGGTTGTCATCTCGACATTTCTTCCCGCTGAGGAAGTCTGCTCAGGTGAAATATGTGCTTGTCGGTGCAGTGGTCCACTAGCAGACGTGGTTACATGGTAAGTCACAGATGTGGGTAATTTTGCAATGAAATTTCATTTCTGCAAACTGACTTTTGTAAGGTTCATTTTGCTGATGATTTTTAACATGCTTACCGTAGATGCCATTAGTCTGGCTCCTAAATACGGGTGTTTGCTCCAGAAGCGGCGGATGAATGCATTGAGAATGGAGTATATGGCGCGCAAAAACCTGGGAGGTCTATGAGCATGGGCATCGTGTTATTTGTTGCCCACGCTATTTATTACATGACTTGCTTTGTGCAACCTTTTACCCATGTGCGTTGTAGGTGACCTAGTGTTACACGCCTTGTAACAGCCCTTTACCACGTTAAGAAATAGCGATGCTGCCCACGATTTGTGCACCAAGTTTGTGCGGCAAAAAAAGAGCAGGGATCTGGCATTTCCCATCCTGGCGTTTGCTCCTTGTGCGCGCGCGCGTCCCCCTGACTCGTCGACGCCGGCCTCTGGTCAGATGGCGAGACGCCGGGCTGGGTGATCAGGTGATTTTGTCGAGTCTTCTCGAGCGTACAAACGTTTCTAAAATTGGCGCTGCGTAGTAAGTGTGTACTACGGTCATTGATTTTCGGGCGCGGCCCGGCCGGCGTGCAGGGCCGCCGGCGCCGGCGACTTGGCCACCTAGCGGCCGGTCGACGCTCCGCCGGGACAAATTTTGAAAACTGAGGCGCCTACCCGCCGCCGAGAAGCCTGCCGTGGCGCGCAAATTAACGAATTTTTACGCCATGGTTCCACTGTATAGTAACCTTGAGACGGGCAAGAATGGATGAGCGGGCGTATTGATTGGCCGGCGGCTTTCATGGCCGTCGCTGGGGCCAATAGGCGGCTCGCTAGCGGTGTGGCCCCGCCCCTGCGCCGCCGATCGGTCGGCGCTCGCTGACGCCGCAGAATGTGTGAGCCTGCGCCGGGCGTGTGGGCCGTGCGTGATCCTAGCCGTGTTTCTGCGAGATTTGGCGGTTCCGCGCGGGATCCGTCTGCCTGGATTGGATTACGCGTCGGCCGTGGCCGCGCGGGCCGCGCCAAGCCGCCTGCCGAGCTGCTGCACCGTAAGTAGCGCCATCTGACCGCCCTCTCGTCCGCGCGGCCCGCGGCGTCGGCCGGGCTGCGCCGCGCCGCCGCCGCCAGCCGCTCCTCTGCGTGCGCGTGTGCGCCGGCGGCCCGTGCCGCCCGCTGAGGTAGGCCCCGCTCGCCCGCCGCCCGCTGGCTCGCCCCGGCGCCCGCGTGGCGCGGGTAGGGGTCGTCCCAACACCTTCGGTCCGGACTGGGGGGCCAAAGGTCGATGACTGAGCGCCGTTCGTGCGTCGTTCGCGGCTCGTCGGTCGGGCCGCGGCTGCTCCGGGAGTCGGCGGCGGGCGGGCGGAGCGCCTGCAGTCCCCGCGGCGCTCTCCGGGCCGCTCAAACCGCTCCGCCATCGGATTTCGACGTCGGGGTCGATGAACGAGCGGGCGCATGCGCGCTGGGGCTCCTCGCCCCGCGCGCCCATCTGGAAAAAAGTCATGCGAGGGTCGCCGTGTGCTTGGCGGATAATTTACGGATGCCAGCCGTTCTTTTCATAATGCCTCCGTAGATGCCTCCCGCAAGGCGACAGAATACTTGTTGTAATGTCTTATGGGTTTGGTTTTTCAGCCTCGTTTCGAACTTTGTTGTTAATTAGTATACAGCCCGTATAAATTAATTTTTGCTTATGTGAATGCAACTTTCCGCGAGGCGAATGTTCATGCCTTCAAGTCGTGATTATTTGGCCACGTCCAGGTTCGAGGATGGTGCCTGTTCTAAATAATTGTTAAATTATTAGTGCAAATTTCAGAGATGGCAAGCCTACATTGAAAGACAGCATGAAGATTTTGCCAAGCTGTACCTTTTTATGTTCAATTTATTGTTTCCTTGCTGCGCGTCAACGTGTGAAATAATTTTAGGGCAACGTGTTCTGCGGATGTCTCCATTTTTGATGTATGGAAGAAGTTTAAGAAATGACATTGAACATGTAATGCAGGCAGAATTTGATATAACTACGGTTAAAACGCCTGAATACACGAACGGTTTTGATCCCTCTGTGATCTAACCGCCCTGGCCCATGTTGCCAGCAGCTCCATCTCACGACGAACTGGGCAACTGTACTATATCAGATTCCCCGTTAGGAACTGGGGCCTTGACGAAAGTATTCGTATTATATACGAGGCATCGTTCCGTTTGTGCGCAACCATCAGATCTTGGCTACTTTTGCCTCCAAATCTACTTTTAATTCTGGACTTAGAAATGTTTTGAAGCAGTGGACATGTAGGGTCGCTTAAATTGCAAAGCAAAATTCATTTGCCGCTGAATTGGAATGTAAAATGGTTTACTGTTAGGATGTATGTTACCAGTTGTGGATGTTGATACCACTGAGGAGATCACGGGCATGCTGTTTGGCAAAAAAAGAAGTATACCACTGGTCCACAGTATTTTATCTAGCTGATTTCGATAAAATATGACTGCTAAACTCGTACATTGCTTCAACCATCGTCTATGATGCACTTTTTTGAAATTGTCCTATGTTAGCTATTGATGTTGAATGCAAACGTGTTAATCTGCTGTCCTTCAAGTATTCATGTCGAGCATTTAACCATAAATATATTTCGCTGGCGCGCGCAATGTTATCGCCTGAGTGTGTCTTTACGCCCCGTACAGTATTGGTGTTTGCACCATGCTCAATGCACGTCAGTCATATCCACCTGATTCTCTCCGTCTTTTAATCGGACGGCGCATCAGTTGGAACTGGGACGCATTCGGAAGGGCAACTTGCCCATTTTTGACACCAAAGGTTGAGGAAAGCCGCTTTCGTCAATTAAACGTTTACAATTTTGGTCAGCAGGACAAAGCTTGTGAATTTTTAAAAGTTGCCTGGGTGACGCTCACATCCCCATTTCTTACAGTTGCGTTCTTCCAGCATGACTGGTTGGATTGTGGAAGTGAACAGAAGATTGCGAGTCGCATCACGCCGTGTGGTTCCGCTACATCCATGAACCCAACCACCTGTCCTTTTCCACTCTATATTCTGGATAATAGTTCGAGGTTGCCAAAATGGTCTTTGGGGGGGGGGGGGAGGTTCAAATTCAAGTTGGAAGTTGACAAGCTGACGAGACAAAAACAAAGACAAGTTGAAGGGCTCTGCCGAACTTCAAGCATTTTTATTGCCTCATCCCTGTTTAGGCAAATGCGCGTGACGCCATTCAGAGGAATCTATCTTTTTACGTTTGGGACACATGGTATCTTTATACGCTGTAGGCCATGATTGGTGAAGGAAAAAATAAAACTGATCGCGGAGAAAGTATGAATTAGCATGAGATTTCTTCGTTTCGGTACCTCTGTCGTGAACGCGGACCCTACTCGCAGATTGTGGTAAGATACACCCAGATTATCCAGTTTGCTGGTGAGATATGCCTGAATTAACCAGCTTGCTGGTAAGATATGTCTGAATTATCCAGCTTGCTGGTAAGATATGCCTGAATTATCCAGCCTGCATGAGCGCCACATGGTTCGTTTCGGCCCGGCCGGCGCGGGCCGTGCGCTCCCTGCGTGGCTCCACGGACTGTCGGGGTCTAGGTCACCGGGGTGAGCCCGGTGCTTTGGCTTGGGAGCCGGCGGACTGCACCTGACCTTCTGACGCCCCGGGAGGATCAGCCCCGGGACACCCAGCGGACATTAACGGCCCGTTACAAACCTCGGCGATGTGGTGATGATGTGTCGAAGATGTTGCAGCCACACAAGCGTGTTGACAGACAAGACAAATTTATGATGAGTATGTCGAGATAATGTGGAAGCTATGTTTGTTACTAGCTATTGAAAACGTGATCATCGCGGATCAAAATAGCGTGTTAGGAATCAACCAGGTTTTTTCCTCCTAATTCATGGCTAAGTTGGTACCATGCAGGTTAGCTGAGAGCAGTTAAACGCCTGGCTACTTAAATAATGCGACATTGGTTCGCCTTTTTCGAAATTGATGGATAATTTAATTTCAGTTCGCCCTTATTTGGGGATTTATAAGAGACTACCTATTTTCTTGGTCTGCATTCAGGCTATCGGAAATAGCTATGGGCGCTGCATGACCTACAGCAGTCGATGCGCCCTAAAACCCCAAATCATCATCGTCAAGCTGTCTGAAATCTTGCTAACCTTGCTGTTTTTTGCCAACCGTGTTGGAGTGGCGCGTATAATATCTTGAGGACGCTGGTGGCAAAAATAATTAATTTTGAATTGTTTCGCTTTGAGAACGAGCAGAACCGTGGCACAGTTATCATATCCTCACTCACATCTAAATGAACAGCCATTTCTGGCACTTCTTTGCCGCTTTTAATTTTTGCTACTGTTGCCACTTCTACACTTTGTTTTTGAGTTAGGTCAATCAAAACGCAACAATAATCTGCTGCTGTGGTGTATGGTAATAATGTACATTACAATTGTAATGATTGGAATAAGCTGCTTCAGTGTAATAGGCTCTCGCTGGGCTCGGATCAAGGCAAAATTTTGCAGCTTGGTCGCAGCGTGGAAGAGGAAACCCGTGGAGGAACGGAGATGCCAAGCAGTTATGGGGAATATGCCGCAGCTTTGTGATTCTTCATTAGGCCTCAACCCTCTGAATGTCCTAAAGCGTTAAAAATGCCTGGGTAGCAATGGTCACGGTGGTGAGGTTGTGACTAAGGCGACGTCACTGAACCAAAGAGCGTGCGTCTCCTGTGAAGGCTGCAGGCCACTGGCGAGGTTCCAACGTCGCCACGGCGGCTCACTTCGCCGGACGAGTCACTTTGAACAGTCACCAGTGAAGAAAAACCACTACCTTTCAGCAGAGATACGACATTCCACCCACGACCGGGCCGCCAGCTCGCCTCGGCTGCCGTCTGTCAGCCGGTTGGCTTCCTCGGATGGACCTGCCGTCCTCTCTGCCGACGAACGTCTGTCTGCCGGGCCACGTGGGCCGGGCCGCCGACTCGGACCGCGCCGCCAGCTCCTCACTCTCCAGACTGCCGCCAGGGCGGCTTCCTCCGCGGCCGCGCCCCCTGTCGGCGGCAGGCCGGGGTCTCCCCGAGGCCACGCCGGCCCCAAGCCCCTGCTGAGAGTCCGCCGCTTGGCCAGCGGGCCGCAGAGGAGCGCAGCGTCAGCCGAAGAGCGCCGCCGCCGCCGCCGCCGCCGCCGCCGTGTGAACAGCGGCCGGTCCCGTTTGGCTGCATACCGGCCGGCCGGCCCGGAATGCCGGCCGGCGTGTTTTCACCGGCGGAATGCGCCGGCGGCCGGCAAGCGCTCGGCGCCGGCCGGCCCTCCGCCGCTCCGCCGGCCGGCTGCGGCGGCGGCGGTGGCGGCGGTGGTCGTGCGTGCGGCGGTGGCGGCGACGCCGCATCGACCGGCGCACTCTCCAGCTGGGAGATGAGCGCGGCGGCGACCGACGGCCCGGCGGCCGCCGGCAGCGGTCGATGTTGCGACGCAGCGCCGCCGGCTGGCGTTACGTAATCGCCGGTGCCGACGCCAGCGTCATCCGAGGCGCGGCGGTGTGACGTCACCCACGCCGGCGGTGACGTCACGCCGGTGTGGATAGCATTACACAGGCCGCGCTCCGGTGGTGGCGGCGGCTGCGGCGCTCCGGTTTCTCTGGCGGCGTGATTCACCGTGGCGCCGCGGCCGCCGCTGCTGGACGGCCATCTGCTCCGCTGGCCGCCTCGGCCGGCCCGGCCCACTGTCTGCCTGGCGGGCCGGCACCGCCGTCGGCCGGGACGGGCAGGTGTGCGGCATCGGCCGGCTGGGGCGCCAGCTGCGCGGCTGCCGTCCCCGCCGCCGGCCCCGGTCCAGGTCTCCGGGGCCCGGGCGAGGTCCCTCCTGACGCGGAGGCCGTGCCCGGTGCGGCGCCTTCAGAGACCGGCGGTTTTCGGCTGCCGCGCCGCTGTCTGCCTTTTCACTGGCGTACGCGGTCGTCCGTCTCGTCCCGCCTCTAAAGACGGCCTGTCTTCTTATGGCGAGGAGGCACAGTTCTGGAAACAATTTGAATGTTGACCGGCAGGGGGAGAAGAAAGAAAAACCTCAGCACTGCATCATATCCGCTGTCCTTTGCTGGGCCGTGACCTGCATCCTCACATCGCGGCAGTAGGCCGTGCGCCGCGTCTCGCCGCCGGCGGCGTCTCCAGGGCGCTTCTGCCGCGCCGCGCGCGCCTGAGGCAGTCGTCCCAGCGGCGCTCGGCCGGCCGTCGCCCGGCCAACCCCGGCGCCGGCGGCCGGCGGCGGCAAAGATGGCGCCGTCGGCCGCCGGACGTGAGGCCGTTGACCCCGGGCCGGCCGGCGGCGGCCGGCTCTCCGTGGGACCGGACGGGGCGGCGGCGAGGCGGGCCCGCCGGCCGGCGCCGCGGCTCCTCTGGAGACGGCGGCGCGCCGGCCAAAGGCTTGCCGCCGGCGCCTCGGCCCCGGGGTGGCGGTGATGGGGCGCTGTCTGCTTGCTTCGGCGGCTGTCGAACACGCTGCGGTGCCGAGGCGCTACCCTGAAGACGGCAACGACGCGATCGAGACTTGAGACCAGCGTGGGAACGCGTCGTGGGAGCCGTCTGCTACCGGTCGGCCACGGCTCGCGGGCGCCTGCGCAGGAATGCCTGCAGCGGCCGGGCCCGGGGTGCCGTCCTGTCGCGTCTCGCTCGCGCACGTCCGGGATTGCGGTGATGGCTGCCCACTGGCGGCGGCCTCGCGCCGCCGGCGCGGCCACTCCAGTCCAACGGCGGACCGCATTCCTTGACCGGTGAGATTCCGCCACGAGTCGGCCGGCGGCGTGCATTCCGCAGTCCGCGTGACGTAGCCGGCCGTGCCCGGGGCCCGATGCGGCGGCGGCGGCGCCGCCGCGCTGCCGCCGCCCGCTGGCCGGCGCGTCCCTGCGACGCGTGCCCGGCCGGGCGCCGCGCCGACGGCCGCCTCTCACGCACGACACCGCGACCCGCCGGTCACAAGCGCGGCCTGTGGTTGCGCTGGTATTCCGGGGCCAGGCATGCATGATGCGGGGTCGGCGGTCGTAACGTTGGCGGTCCCGCCGCCCTCGCCATCGTCGATGCATGGAGCATCGCGGTTTTGCGGCATGCGCGCCGCGCCGCGGCGCAGCGGGGCGAGGCTTTGTCCGGCCGCCACTGAGGTCGTGGAGTTTGTCAGTGATGCCGCTCTGAGGAGCTTCCTTCCTGAGGCGGCTGAGGCGACCTCCGCTGAAGAACTGCGAACTAGGTAGCCGTGGCGCATTCGGGAGCTTCGCTGGGGGTGGACGGGAAGGGATGGCTTGGGATTGGCGGGGTTGCCACTGCCCTTGTGCTCAGGCTCCGGACGGCCCTGACTGGCCTCCACGAGACCTTTTATTGCTCGCGGAGGTGGCGGCTTTACCGTTTTTGCTGGTGACTTGTGGGCCGGTCTGTCCCCTGCTGTCGGGCAGGGCTGTGTCGGGAATTCGTCGCGATTCTCGGGAGCCAGTCTGGTCACACGGCCACCTGAAGCCCACCCCTGCGGACAGCCCGCGCGGACAGCCCACCCCCACGGACACCTGAAGCCCACCCCCGCGGACGGCCCGCGCGGACAGCCCACCCCCCACGGACACCTGAAGCCCACCCCCGCGGACAGCCCGCGCGTGCGGCGTCGGAGCTGAACTCGCCGGTGCGCGGCGCAGGAAGCTTCTGTGATGTTGGGTGGGGACCGACCCCCGCCCGGAGGAACCCCACGCATGCGGCGCCGTACGGACGGGGGCCGTGCAGAGCGGCGGCAGCGGTCGACGGGGCGCCCTCCCGCCCCCTCTCGCACCCCCTCGACGGCGACGGGCGGACGACCCGATACGGGCTATCTGGCGGTCGGGCCGTTCGGCGCACCGCGCCCAGGACGACCCCCGAGATAGCATCGGCGAGGGGGATCGGACGCCGCTACGGCCGGAGCGGTGTTAGCCACCTATCAGGTGATTGGGAGCCGCGGTCATGTAACGGCCGTGTGACTGGGGTAACTTGCAACACTCCGGACGACTTGCCTGAATTCTATCATATGAATATGAATATGAATGAATGAATGAATGTGATGAATGAAATGAATATGAATATGAATTCAGAGGGCAGCTGCGAAAGCTGGGTTATGCAACTTCCCTGAGGTCAGAGCGGTACGCCCGAGTAAGCGAAGAGAGGCGAACAGTACGCCGGAGCGGTGGCGTCGTGGGATTACAGTGCGCTACTCCAGCAGGCTCCTGGAACAGGCATGTTCTCATGAGTGTTTCAAAGCACGTGGTGTAAAGTTTCTGTTACGGCTTCCTTCCATGTGGTTGCTTTCTCCGTAGTGAGGCTTTGAAATGGAAGTATCCAGTGAAACGAGAATACACGATTACTACCCGGTGGTCCATCGGTGTCTATTTACTACCGTCGTGCAAGCCCGATCGCGTTGCTGATTTTTCACTGCCTTTCCATTGCTTTCTGGGAGATGACTTTATTTTTGTCCGATGACTGCATACAGCTATGTTTTTTTATGCTTCGGCGAGCCTCGTGTGTTAGGTTGACGTCACTACCACACCTTGTTTTGCCGGCAGACCTGCTGTTGAGCTGGTTTTGCGACTTGCATGTACTTGATCCATACGCTCGGGGTGGTTTCCTGCTAAGCTGTGGTTTGGGCTTCTCGGAGATCAGAAAAAGAGCGTGTCGCCTTGTCTTCTGTAAAGTCTAATGACGCTCGTATGTCAGAGCGAAGATACCCGTGTGGCGTGACAAAACTGGGCAACATGCTCTGTTGCGGTTCAAACGCCATTATATAATGTTGCTGACCCCATCAAAAGTAAGCCTTTCGACCCATTTTCAGATATCATGCGGCGTTAAAAAGGAAGGCGTTACTCGAACGCGCCAGAACGGCAGCTTGGTGTTGGACGACGCAATCTGGACACAATCGGGGAAAGCTGCGATGAAATGATTTAATTATTTTGGTTATTTCCTAAAGGAGGGAGTCCTTATGGTGGCCTGTTCGCGAATGTGCCACCATCCATACGGACTAGCTTAAGCAACTCCCACGATTTTTGACAGATTTGTAAGCTCTAGAGACTCTTCGTCTCCAGTGCCTCACACGGGCAGAACGCATGTGATATTGCTCCATAAGTTTTGTGAGGTTGTTGGTGTGCTTATACGAAACGCCTTTACCCATATCTATGGGATGAGACACTCAATCTAAATGTTTTCACACTGTCAAAGTCTATTGGCGACATCCGACGGTGTAGCATGATAACATCTTGGCTATTTGCAACGTTTCGGAGATTCAGAAAGATTCAGAAAGGCGCCCGCACGGAATGTATCTATCGCCCCGCATTTGTTTACACCATTAATATATATATATATATATATATATATATATATATATATATATATATATATAATATGGATAATATATAAGTGTGTGTATGCATATATTTTACACCTCGCACATTTTGGTCGCGGCGGCAGCCACGGATGTAACGGCAGGTACGCCCCACCCACCCCGCCTCGTAGCTAATGGAGATAACCCCATGCCAGAGGTGTGGATCGGTGCCAGTGTGACGGCTCCCATTCCTTGGCACTTCACAACGGACTTCAGGTGTTTCTCGGATGTCGGTAGACCGCGCCTGTGAGCGAGGCTTGGCCAGCGAGGGAACTAGACTGTCGACGAAACCTCGACGAAGAAGAAAATGGGCCCTTCCTAAAGCAATATTTACGGACTGCCTTGAAAGCTGGGCATAGCTCATGTAGTGGAACAGTTTAATTTGTTGCATGCCCACGCACAATATTGTCGCAAGGTGGGCGCGGTCTCTATGAAACCCGCGGGGGAAGCCCTCCTCGAGGTTCTGCTTAGAAGCAGCAGCTGTAGACTTAATGATATGTTTGTGCTCGGTGTGACGAGCGATATGAAGCTCTGCACGCGGATGGCGCCTATATTTCATGTATTTTTCCACCTTGCCCAGGGACCCTGCATTCTTAAAGGGCAGGGAACGAGCCCCGGGCCCTCCCCTTGTGTGCCTCAGATTCGGCGACGGCTTTCGAGGCTAGTTCAACCGAAATATCGAAACAGGTTGAACCTGCATGTGTGCAATTAATTTAGCCTGTTTCATAGCATATTTAGGTAAAGTTTGCTTATATGCGTCCTTTGCAAGGTTCCGTGTAGTTAATGATTAAAAAAATACCAAATATGCATATTTATCCAACAAATACTTCTCTTCAGCCCAGCATGTTATCCTACCAAATACGTATTCTTTCGAAACACGTGTCCTTATAGGGGCGCAATAGGATTAATCGTCCTAGCAGATGTTCTGACCTAGCGTTGGCGACAATCGTTTTGTACAAGAGACATTGTTCACTCGTGAAACACGATGAGGTGGGTCTGTCGGAAGTTACCCACGTTCTGGCAAGAACATCTCAAAATTTTACGTCCAGCGCATTATGCGAAATCCAGGAAAGCGCCATCTCTCTCCTACATGCGTTTATGTATTATTCCAAGTAAAGACGAAAACGTTTCTACATCGGTCTGTGCTTTCCTTACACTTGGCTGTAGGTCTGTGTTTCGTTTCGGCGGTCCCACACTCTGCGCTTTTTGGAATTCATTGTTTGTAGAACATGATGGAATTCGCTTCACATGTTCGCTTTTCCAATTATATACATTCGCACGCAGCCGCACGGAACGCAGCCACGCAGACTGAAAATGCGTATGTATGCAGTTGACATGATCTGACTTGCGCGTTGGTGGGCGCGTTGGACTAACGGCGCGTCTACGCCTTTTCTTCGAATAGACAAGAGTGCGTAAGCTTTCTGTTGCGGTTCCCAAAAGCAAACAAACCTGTGATTTTCATTGAATACCTACGTGAGCATTTATTTGATGTTCGCGTTTAATGTAACTCGATTTGTGTGGGAACCGGAATCTTTTTAAATGCGCGTTGTATGCACGGATATGCCTGATGAGATGCAATTAATACAACAGATTTGGACCAGATAGTTTCGTAACATGTGGCATGTTTTGTATCAATCTGCCGAAATAATTTCCTCGATTGGGTCAAAATGCAACTTGCGCTTTTCTTCCTCACGGCGCCAGAATTTAAACGGAGCTGTTTATACTCGGTAGTTGCAGCTGTGTTTGCATACCGAAATCTAGCGAGAAAGTAGCTTCAGGGTGAGTCCATTTAGTGGGCTCCAGCAAATAGTCGGTCATACACTTAACGTTGCATGGAAAGTGCGAGTGCCTTCGTTGCATGAGACACTGGCTCGCCGCTGCTTTTCCTGCTTCAGACTTCGGTTATATCGGCGGTCGGAGTAAATTAAACGATTGAATACGACAATTGATGGGAGCGTTCGTCATTTATTTGGGGTTTTCAATTGATATCGCCATCTTGAGGACCTTTCGTTGCTGATCATAATCCTGCCCTTCTTAAGACCTAAGCCCCTCTAGTTTCTGAGCTATACGCCCACGAAAGTGGGAGAGGGTTTATCGGTTTGAGCATTTCAAAGTCACCTCGGCATTCATAACGTCATCCAAATGCTGCTACTTCATAAGCCGTCGGCGGTCAAGACCTAGAAACAAGTAATTGTCGAAGTGTTCATATCTGGCGTTCGTGAGCGCGGTTTCCAGATATAATGGCCGTTCATTGGCTCTCAATCAATGTTGTGTGAGGAACGATGAAGTAATCAAACCATAACGCATTGAGGAGCATATTTACTAAACAGAATTGTGCTGTCCAGAGCGAGATTGTTTCGTCATTTCGATGCTTGCTTTAATATCTTCAAATATGAGGTATACCCTTTAAAGATTGAGTTTAACATGCAAAAATGAATAGATAAAGTGTGCGATTTTTGCTATGCAAGATGGCTCATGCGCCGGCGGCGCGCTTAGGTCAGAAAATTTGTGAGGTTTGCTGTTCTCCCACTACGGAATCCTGTGTAGTTCACGTCCGCTGCAATGGGTTGAGTCCAGGCAGCACACAGCTCATGTCAGGTGGCCGCCTGTGTGCATAGCCGTATCGATTTGGGAGGGGCTTTGACACCCAACGTTTCGCCTCTTCCTATGTGATTAAAAAAAACTTCAAAACTCTCCCAAAAGCATAACAAATTGCAAGCCAGAATGTTTGTCCTCGCGAACCTCTCCTGGCCGCCGCCCCAGACAAGCTGTGCACTGCTTGGCGACCAGCGGCGAGTGGGTCCGGCGGTGGCGGAGCGCGTGTCCGGCAGGTGAGCGGGCCGTGCCGGCCGGCTGCCGGCCTGGTCTGCCCGGCACGTCCGGCCGAGGGTCGAGGCGGGGGTCATCGCTCGACCGGCTGCCCCGCCAGGCTCGCGGCCACCTCCGGAGCTGCGGACCGCCGACTCCAGAGGGGCCCGCGCTGCACGCGCCGTGCACAGCGGCGCGTCCCCGCCTCACGCTGGAGGGCGGTGGCGGAGGGGTGGGAAGAAAGCGGCGGACGGGTCGGGAGGTGTCCCCGTGGCGGTTTGGAGGTTTCCGGCGCTCTGGGGTGGTGTGGCTGGCCGCGGCCCGTCCTGTCCGCGGCGAAGACCGAGCGCGCTGGTCATGCATGGCTTGTCTGCATGACCACGGACGCCGATGGTGCCCGGTTCTCACGCCTCGCCCGGCCACCCGCCTGCCTGTGGCTGCGTTGCCGAACCGCAGGCGGCTTCGGCGGACCGCTTGCTCCCATGCGTCGCGTCGTTGCCCTCGGGCGAGCGCGCTGGGCTGGCCAGGCCGACTCTCCCAACTGACACCAGATGTCGAGCCGCCGCCTGGCCAGCTGTGGCAGGGCCCGCCCGCGTGGGCGGTCTTCGTAGGCCAGCGCGCGCGCGGCACGGGCCTTAGGATGCCCTCGTGCCGCGCACAGCAGGCGGCCGCGCGGCTCGGAGGAGCTATCGCGGCAGGGTTGGTGACCGTCCCCGTAACACGAACCTCGGCCCGGTCCCAAGGCGGTCCCATCAATCTATCCGGCATCCGGTATGCCCAGCAGTTTTGTGGTTCGTCTGGCTTGAGGCCGCCTTGGGCCCGGGAACCAGACCATTTCCGGTGCGTGAGCAGATGGCTCGCGATTCGCAAGGAAGTGGATCAACTTCGGTGCTGCTCTCCCGCCCGGATACGGAAGCACAGGAACTTGTCCCGAAATCCTCGCCGTGCGTCAGATGATATGAGGGCTTGATCTTTCCCCCCCCCCCCTCTCCCGATACGACGCGCAAGTTTGGAGTTGGCGAGGGTAGGAGGTCGCTGCAGAGACCAGACCCGTTGTCTGGTGGTGGGACGTGCCGTCCTGTTGTAGTACCGTTGTCCTGTGTTGGCTGCTGGCAGTGGGCGTGAAGGCGTGGAGGGATTTTGGTAAGCGCTGGGGAGACGTCTGGTGGGAAGCAAGGCTCAGTTGGGGAAGTTGGAACTCTTGGAAGTTAAGGTAGAACTGATGTCGTGGAACTGATGTCACCAGCGGTGCAGTAGGGTAGAATGTGATATCTACTGCGGAACACAAGTAGTGTGGTGCAATTTTGTCCTTGCCAATAGAGCTGAACTAACGCCTTCTGCAAGCTGATTGCATAGCCGTGTTCCGCGAATGGTCGATCGAGGGCTCTCCAAGCGATAAAATGAGGCATGACCTAGAATCTGGTGATAGTGTTGACTTCGACGAAAGCTGAAGGGTACTCAGGCTTGAGCAGGGATATTGGAAGACACTGTCGTTTGTGCTGTTGGCATACAGGGTGTACTGGCCATGATGCCCATCGATCTGCCCCGTGGTGATCTAATTGGAGAAGTTCGCCGGTCGCCATGTTCCGTAATCTGTGAATACAGTTCACTGCAATCTCTGCCTGGCTTGTTGGATCAATGATGACTACCGGATGAATCACAGGTGATCGCCTGAGGCGATGAAGGCGGACAGCAGGATGCGGTTCACGGATGGGACGCGAATCACGGGGGGTCAAAAGCCAGACCGAATATCTTTCGGCCGTCACCATCTTTGATTTGGCAGCGTCCCTCCATGAATGGCCAGCCTGACTTCACCATGGCCCCCGGCGCTCGTAAAAGTCACACGGACATCAGTGGCATCGCGTCTTGAAGTAATGGCTACTTGACGCCCGCATGCCTGTTGGACCACACGGCCCGCGCACACCGAGGTGTGCCGGTCTGCCGATGTCGCCGACCTGCCGAGGGT
>NW_023596225.1:32985768-33380508 GCF_011947565.3 Pollicipes pollicipes | reverse complement strand
ACACGCTTCGATGACGTCACTGTGGCGCCGTTTTTGCTGGAGCTGGTTTTTGCGTCTGGCGGCGGCGGAGCGGCTGCCTGTGAGGGCCGGCTCGGCGGCGGCGGCTAGGTGATCACGTTCTGGATCTCACCTCATGCCGACCTCCGTTGTATTCGCGGTGCATTCTGTGAGAAGGAGTTTTGTATCTAACTTTGGGTGGAGTCGTCAGAATGGGGTCCTGAATGGAACCAATGTTGTACCTAACTTTGGGTGGAGGTCGTCAGAATAGGGTCCTGAACGAACCCCGAATGTTGTACCTCACTTTGGGTGGAGTCGTCAGAATGGGGTCCTGAACGAACCCAAGGCCTGTCGAGTCAAGATAAAAACGATTGCGTTGAATTATCGGGTTGGCTCGGTTTTCGGTTATGGTTCTGGGGAATCGGAGCTGGCTCACAGCTGGGTGCGCTGCTCAGATTCGAAGTCGGAAACACCCCATATACCTTGGTCGGAGTCGAAATCGGCCGTTAATCCAGCGGGATCAGGTACACATCTCGTAGGCAGAGACGGAAATTCAGAAAACGTATTGGAAGGAGGGAAAACGAAAGCTTTAGTTTCTAAAACACAGGCTCGCTATACTCTGTGAGCCTTGAATGGACCAAAATCGAACATTGAAAGAGGGCGAGGTTATCTCCTGGATGGGGTGGGAGCATCATCTGTATGGTCTTAGCCCCCCGCCTCTCAAATATCTCCTCTATCTCCCCCCTCTTAACTCTCTATCTTCCTCCTCCTCCTCTTTCTCCTTCGCTCCTTCGCCTCCTCCTCCTCCCTCCTCGCCTTTTTCTCTCTCTCTCTCTCTCTCTCTCTCTCTCTCTCTCTCTCTCTCTCTCTCTCTCTCTCTCTCTCTCTCTCTCTCTCTCTCTCTCTCTCTCTCTCTCCTCTCTCTCTCTCTCTCTCTCTCTCTCTCTCTCTCTCTTCTATCTCTCTCTCTCTCTCTCTCTCTCTTCTCTCTCTCTCTCTCGCTCTCTCTCTCTCTCTCTTCTCTCTCTCTCTCTCTCTCTCTCTCTCTCTCTCTCTCTCTCTCTCTCTCTCTCTCTCTCTCTCTCTCTCTCTCTCTCTCTCTCTTCTCTCTCTCTCTCTCTCTCTCTCTCGCTCTCTCTCTCTCTTCTCTCTCTCTCTCTCTCTCTCTCTCTCTCTCTCTCTCTTCTCTCTCTCTCTCTCTCTCTCTTCTCTCTCTTCTCTCTCTCTCTCTCTCTCTTTCTCTCTCTCTATCGCTTTTCTTCAAGGGCGCAGCCAGAAATTGCTACCAGGCTTTGCGACGGGGAAGGACTGGACTTTCGCAGAGTCCAAGCTCTATCTACAGTACATGCGCATTGCAAACAGACTACAAACCCCGGAAAAACTGATGGGCATGGTAACTATAGTACCGATGAGCTATCAGTACTGGGCTTTCCTGGTGCTGGAGACGATTAGCTCAGCTGTGCGCTGCATATATACTCGTCCAGCTGCTGACCTTGTTACCTTGTCACTCTGTCACTGTCGCTGTCACTGTCTGTCACTGTCACTGTCTGTCTGTGTGTCACCTGTCACCTTGTCACCAAATCGCGGCGGTTGAGTACGACGTGTCATGTTAGTGTCATTTGCCCACGGTAGCAAATGAGATTCAAAGTCAAAATAGGTTTTCTTATTTCCATACTGCAGAAACGTCTTCAACGATGTGTTGTGTTGTGGCAAAAAAAGACTGCGCCAAATGTTGCCGGGGGGGGGGGGGGGGGGGGGGGGGGGGAGGGAGTACAGAGATCACCGGAGCCGGCTCATTGAGTTGGCCAAGGCCGGGTAGCTGGTCAAGGGTGTCCCACGTCATCGTCTTCTCCCACTCCGTGCACAGCGCAGAAGGACCTGATACTACGTCGATGCGGTGAAATATCAGACCAGCAAAGGGCTACCCTTCATCTTCCTCCTTTCCTTTTATTTTTCTTCCTTTCCTGTTCTGTAGTAAACCTCCACCTCCTACCTCTTTCTCTCCTCTTTCTTTTTCTCTTCCTCCCCCATCATTTCCTCGTCCTCTTTGTTGATCTACTCCTCACGCTCCGTTATCCCATAGTTTTTATTTTTCTCCTACTTGCAATTCTTCCGAAGCTTCGAATTTAACATTTATGAAGCTTCTACTTTGGGACTTTTGGGGAGTTCATGTGTTCGTTTCCTGACCCGTTCTGCGACTCCATTTCATTCACTTGTCTCTGTAACGCTTCTTTCTCTACATCTCATTAGCTCAATCTGTAATCTTTTGGGTCCTTACTGCCCTCTTTCTGGAAGCTGTTATTCTTGGGGGGCCTATTTCCGTACAAACGTATCATGCACTAACCTGTTCATTTGATGTTTTTCTCTCATCCGATGTCATGGTCTGTCAAATGATGCAGTCTTTTCCACATCCTCATGCGAACTGGAATTCCTTTCAAGCACCAGTTATCATTCCAGAGCGGTTGCGTTATGATTACTCGCGCTCACCGCACCAAGAAGTCCAAAGTTCTGCAACAGCACCGACGCCGTTGAGTTCAGCTTTTCACTTTCACGGCATGCTTGCGGAGTAAAAGTTATATGGTTTGATGAACCCTTCCTCTGAAGTTTTCAGGTGTTCGGTCATGTCGGTAACCGACGGTTATGGCAGCAGCTGTCCCTCAGTGTGAACAAGGCCAAAAAGTCAACAAAACATGCAGATGTACTGGCGAGTGTGTCAGATCTGCCAAGCATGTCACAAGATGAAGGTCACATGCTGACCCTGCAGAACGTCTTGGATCTTCGTAATCTCTGCCGAAGAAACCACCGGGTTCAGGACATCTTTGTGCAACATTACATACCCCAGCCGCACTCATCCTTGGAGAAAGGTTCTGTCATCGCTTGAGGCGGTTGCTCTACGGACTTTGGCGACCGGCGCGCCGGCCTATGTCGGTCCTGCCTCCGTTCCGGTGCGGCTGGCCAGTTCGCGTGCGCGCCCTGTGCCCGCCCGGCATAAATACTCGCACGCGGCCCTTGGACCCTCCCGGTCGGCACAGGGGACGAAAACAAGCGGCGTGCGGGGGCCGCTGCAGCTGTTTTGACCTTCTGTGGCGGCTCCCGTCCCGCCCAGGCTGCTCCGCTTCCCTCCCGACTCGCGTCGGGTCCGGGGTGGGGCCCGTTCGGACACGGTGGGCGGGTGTGTCCCCACGGACCGGGTGGGGGTCACCGAGCACGGACCAGACAAGGGTCACCACGAGCTGGACGGGGATCAGCACCAGCCAAGCGGGGTCACTGGAGCTTTGGGCCAGCGTAAGATCACCACAAGCTGGACCGGGATAGTCAACAGCAGTCGGCGAGTGACCAGAGGCTAACGACAGAGCCCGATGTCGGGTGAGGTTTCTAGAACACTTTCCATACGTCCACTGACCGGCCCTGTTATTTGCGGCACGTCGTGCAAGGCCATTGTTCGGGATGGTTGCGGTTGCCTCACTATGCGCCAGTGGTTGGGATTGGTTGTGGCAGGCACACCCTGCGTTCGAGATGGTCAGCTTGTTGCCTCACCCAAACGTCGGTGTTCGGATTTAGTTCCGGCTGGCGCCTCAGTGTCAGGGTCCAGAAAGATGTCCAGCAGGCGCACGGCATGTTCGGGAATTGTTCTCGTTGGCGCGCCCGTCCTCTTGTGTTTAAGATTGGTGTGATCGATGCACCATCCGCCAGTGTTCCAATACGTTCTCTTTACCTTATCGTGCGTCAGTGACCTCTGACACCAGTGTAAGGAGAGTTTTTTGGCAGTGTCCCGAGTACCTATGTTAAGGATCATTCTGGCTGGCGCCCCATGCGCTCGTGTTCTTGAGTGTTCTGTTTGCGGTTCCTTGTACCAGTCTTTGATATAGTTTTGGTTGCTGCCCTGTACAAAAGTGTGCAGGGTTGTTCTGGTGTTGCCATCCGTACGCCAGCCAATGCTCGGGATTCTTACGGTTGCTGTCCTGTGCGCCCCTGCTCAGCACCGTTCGGCTTGCCGCACCGTGCGCTAGTATTCGGAATTGTCCTGGTTACCACCGTCCGTGCGCCAGCCAGTGTTCGGGACTGTTCTGTTTGCCGTCCCACGCGCTTAGTGTTCCGGACTGCCATTTGAAGCCCCGTGTGTCAGTGGTCGGGACTGTTCTGGTTACCACCCGTGCGTCACTGCTCGGGACTGTTGTCGGCGCTCCGTGCGCCAATGCGACGAGTTTGTTCTGTTTGCGCTCCGTGCGCCAATATGTCGGGTTTGTTCTGTTTGCCGCTCCGTGTGCCAATGTGTCAGATTTGTTCCTCTTTACGACCCGTGCGCCAATGTGTCGGGTTTGTTCTGTTTGCCGCTCCGTGCGCCAATGTGTCGGGTTTGCTCTGTTTGCTGCTCCGTGCGCCAATGCGTCGGGTCTGCTCTGTTCGCCGCTCCGTGCGCCAATGTGTCGGGTTTGCTCTGTTCGCCGCTCCGTGCGCCAATGTGTCGGGTTTGTTCTGCTTGCAGTCTGTGCGCCAATTATGTTCGGGTTTTGCTCTGTTCGCCGCTCCGTGCGCCAATATGTCGAGTTTGCTCTGCTTTCCGCTCCGTGCGCCAATATGCGGGTTTGCTCTGTTTTCCGCTCCGTGCACCAATATGTCGAGTTGTTCTGTTTTCCGCTCCGTGCGCCAATGTGTCGGGTTTGTTTCTGTTTTCCGCTCCGTGCGTGACGCTGCGTCGGCGCCCGGCCTTGATCTCCGTGGCGCAGCGCGTCATCTGCGGCTGGTGGCGAGCTCGGCTGGCTTCGTGTCGCGTGGTTGGTCCGCCCGCCGCGCGGCCACGCTCTGGCGTGTTTGTTGACCTTGCTGTTTGTTGTGTCACTGTTGACTGGTCACGTGACGCCCCGACCGGACGGCACAAGCGTACCGTGCGCCACCAACCAGAGTTTCACGAAGACGCGCGCGTGCCATGGAGGACAGTGACGTGCGGATGTCGCCAGTGGCCGGTGTATGAAAGATGGACAATTACGCACGCATGTCGCCAGGGGCGCGTATATGAAAGATGGACAGTTACGCACGGATGTCGCCAGTGGCGGGTATCTGAAAGAAAAACGCAGACGAACTGACGCTCCATGTTGTTTGAGATGGATCAAATCCCATGTATGTTGTTATCTGGTGCAGGCGCAGGTCTTAAGTCAGACAGAACCACATGTTAGACTTTATTCAGCATTGATGTAGAATCACCTTAAAGAGAGAATGTGACAGGCCGCTTTTTAAAGACAGTTATTTACATGCCTCGTCATAGGGTTAATGCTCAACTTCCAGGGAAAGTGAGGAGTCATGCTCCATCCTTCCTGTTTCTTCTGCGCCAATGTCATTCGGCACGTTAGACAATAGTGTTGATTGTGATTAGGTTGGCAGAATGGCAACTTTCATGATGGGAAAGGCTAATTGTGAATTAGCGGCTGCGATTCACAGCAGTAACCGGCCTTCACACACGATAACTCTTTTCGTGTTCCACGGTGCAATACCGCATTGTGCCGACGAAGTGGAAATGTGCACTGGTGCCGCATGCTAATCGGCTCTGTGGTCAGCGCCTGGTGTGTTCTCCATTTTGTTGACATCTGGAAGGTCGCGCCTACGACCGCTGCGTTCGAAAGGACTGAAAATTTGGTCGAGCTTTTGCTCATTGCGGCTGACTTGCCGGAATATGAAATTCATAAAATGCAGCATAACATCTAGATTTGGAAGACCACGGCGGGAAGGATCTATCTGCGCGCACATCGTTTCGTGCGGAAGTAAGCGCGTTATTTGTGTGCGGTCTCCCAATTTCAAATGAAGTGTGCGCTCGTTGTGCGGTGTGGTACGCGTGGCTCTTGTGCAATTTTGGAACCTCTCACAGATTGAGCATAAACTTCCGCGTTGCTACGTGTAATTGGAACCCTGCCAGCCGTCTCATATCCCAAAAAAAGTAAAATGAAAAATATACTGCCGTGCCGTGCCGTGCAGAGTGTAAGGCTCTGCAGGGAATGATCAGATTCGAAAGAGAAGTCAACAACACAACTTCAGCGCATGGTTGCACGGGCGAGCTGCCTGCATTTAATCCCGTGCTTGGCGGGACATATTTGATACTTTTGCTGCACCCGACCTGGTGCGATCTATTGACAAGGAGGCGTTCTTGGCATGCCATTGCCGTTTTCGCTGTTCTCTATTATAATTTTTTGTTCACTGTGTTGGCTGCACCGCTACGACTTCCCGCGTTCTCTGCTCGGTACTCGACCCTGGGCTCCTGTTCATTACACGGTACCTTCCTACGTTCTCTGCTCGATACTCGGCCCTGAGCTCCTGTTCCTTACACGTTACATTGCCGCGTTCTCGGCTCGATACTCGGTCCTGGCCTCCTGTTCCTTGCGCGTTACCTTGCCGCGTTCTCGGCTCGATACTCGGCCCTGGGCTCCCGTTCCTTACACGTTACCTTACCGCGTTCCCTGCTCGATACTCGGCCCTGGGCTCCTGTTCCTTACACGTTACCTACTTTGCACGCAGTCCTATCTCCCGCAGCTTGTCTGTAGCCTCCTGTCCTCTTTTGTAATTGCGCGCTCCTGATTCCGCATGCCATCAGCTCGCTGCTCAACTCTAATATCGTATTCCCTCAGCACGCAGATCTCCTCAGCTCCTCATTTCCTTTTCCTGGTGACTGGGTCCAGTCTTCTGTTGCTTTTGGCCATGCCCAGCTCTGATTCTCAGTACCCTCTGGTCGCTGGCCGACTCTGTTTGTCGTGCCATGAGCTGCAACTTAACAAAAAATATTTGAGCGCGCAACAGGGCTTTTGTCGCCCTTTTCTACATAATATTCACTGCCCGCTATGCTACGGCTTTTAAACATTGGAGAGGCACTCGAGCCTCTCCAATGTCTGGAAAGTTGCACCCGTGGCTGTTCTTGTGTCCGCTGCCCGGTTCTGGTCTCCTGTTTTCCTCCTCTAAACTCGGTTCTGACTGCCCGTTCCCGTGCTTGGCACGTGATCCCTCGTTCCTTAAATTATCTATCCACTTGGTATGTTCCTGGTCCCCGTCCCCTCCGACACCATCTGTGCTGTTCCAATTTCTTTAAGGTTATAACCTTGGGCGGACATGAAAATAATGCAGTTGGTCCTGGCTATTTTACGGATCTAAAATATGCGGTATGACACCTAAAGCTCATGCAGATTCTTGAATCATCGCCCAAGTCAGGGGAAGCTCCCCCAACCCAGAGGGTGGAGTATTTAGCCGAGCTAATGCAGTCAAAAATCTCCGGCGTATGACTTCCACACCAAACTAGCTCGCTTTTAGCAACGCTAAGCGCATTCTTATTCATATTTGTCGTCTGAAACGCAGGAGATGGCACGCACTGCATACCTATTGACCACTCGACTCAACCTAGCGTTGGTGTTTTCGCTGGCCAGCCGGGTGCACCCCTTCTTGGGTAAGGCGCTTACCCGATTCCACAACTGGCTAACCGTCGTAAAAGCAGAATGTCAGAGGTAAAAAAAAACAACAACAAAAACTGAATGTTGAAGTTATTTTATCCTCAAAAGTGGGTTATCCAGCTTTCTTGCTATTAGCGCCTGTGGCACATCTTGTTTGATTGAATACATGTGCTATCTGTGCTGTTTTTATAACTCAATAATGTATTAGATTTCATTGCCGACGCAATAACAGTGACGTCACCCTCTACGGCCTTGGCTGTGAAGGCTTTACATTAGGCATAAGCTTATCAGACCAGGTATGGCCATTTGACAAGGCCTCACAGTTGATCATGCATGTAGCTATACGGTGTTTCTGGTTTCGTTAACAATGCCAGCAACTTTTTTACTAGATCGCAAATAATATACCCAGATATTGGCAGAATGTTTAACAACAGTGTGGGACGAAACTGAAGGACAAGGGTTTAACAACAGTGTGGGACGGATCTGAAGGACGTGCTAGAGTAGATAAATAGATCAAGGATGAAATTTAAATAGAGAACGGGAATCGAAGTTTTTTGTTGCTAATGGTCGTTTTAGATGGAAGCAGGCGCGACTCTTTCCGACATTCTGACTACACCACTGCTCCCGTACCCTGTGCTTGCTGTCCCTCCCCGCTCTCTTCCTCTTCCACTCTCCGCGCCCCGCTCTCCAAGCCCCGGCCTCCCGCTTCGCATGCTCCCTCCGCCCCACCCCTCCTCCGGCCCCCTCCGCCACATCACCGCCGCCGCTCCCTTTCGCTCGCCGCTGACCCGCTTTCTGCTGCGACGGTCGCGCCGCCTGGCGGCCGCGGCCGGCCCGAGTGCGTGCCGGCCGGCGGCCATCGCTGCCGGCGGTGGAATGCGGCTGACCGCGCACCTCCGCCGGCGGCTCGGGTTCGTCGCGGCCTGGCGCGACCGCGCCGCGAACGCGCCGCCGGGCGCGGTCGCGCCTCGCTGGAATGTGCGCGCCGCTGCAACGACGACCGGCGCGGAATGCTGCGAGAAGACGAGGAAGGAACCGGGTGGTGCGCAAGCGCCGAGCAGCTGAGGGTGTCAGCACCTGTGGGGGAAGTTGGCGGGAGTGGACGTGAGAAGGCCACACTGGGCGACATGATGGACGCGCACGTCTGCGCGAACGAAAAAAAAACAGCGCGGCGTTGTTACGTGCGATGGGGAATGCTTTCCTCCCCTCCCCCCCCCCCCCCCCCTTCTGCATCGGGACGTTTACTGCATGGTACTTGAGACGCAACATTTCTAGAAATCCGGGCTGCTCGGCATAGGTTGGTTGTATCTAGTATCCGCCATTGCGAATAACGTGGCACTGCATCTCGGCTGGGATACAGTCCATCGAAGCTCGTCATCCCAAATTTCGTTTCGGCATCAGCCCATCCATGTTGGTTTGGTCACAAAAGTACCACGGAGATGATCAAAATGCGTTTCATGCCATTAGCAAATAACGCCACTAATTTTGTAAGCTGTGCCGGTTTGGTAGCTACTCGACAGTGTGCCTCGGATGAGATGATGGTGTTGAACCATATGTGAGTGACTTGCACATCAAGACAACCTGGCAATATTCCAACATTTGACCCGATCATTTTTGTAAATTGGGATGTTTGACCCAACACAAACTGCAGAGCCATATAAACTTAGAAAATTAGAAAACACGGATTGAACGGAAGGAGGAGAAGCCCTCCTCAAAAGCATATATCAAAGTTCCGTTCAGCGTAAAACGCGTTGTCTTCATAGGGTGAATAGAGGGATCTCCGTTGCAAAGAAAGCCTTCTCCAACAGACTTCTCGAAGAAGATTCGAGGAAGGTTCTCTCCCATAAGTACACTTCTCAAGGCTTGTTCCATGATTTTGACTGTCATGATATGCAATAAAGTTTTATTTGCTATGTCCCATTTTGGTTTGAGTTTGAATAGCGTGCAATAACACCGGGACGAAAGACAACGCTTCGAGCTAATTTCAGCTCATTTTTGTGAAAATAAAATCCAGCAGAAAATGTGTGTCAATGCACGTGGACGGCCTGCTGACAAGACCTAGAAAGAGTGATCCCTGTACTCGTGTTAAAAGTGTGGATTCAAATTTGGCGCAAACACTTAACAACCCTTTGTATTTAGACGATGGTGTGATGGATCACGCACGATGGTGTGATGGATCACGCGTTGGCCCTGGTCAGGGCAAAAGGCAAAGTAGGTGTGACTCGTTATGAGGTCAAACAGCACGTCCTGTCATGTCCACAGAAGCTGTCTGACCAGGTGCGATCTCCTTTGCAGGGATCGGGTGCTTTTGATTGGACAACCGTGCTTCCAGAAGATTTATGGAGCATCAGCGGCTCGAAAGGATCCCAAAATCATCGGCATGGGCCAGTGAATCAGACTTAAGCTCCGGGTATGCAGAGGCATGTCAGCTCCTGATCCCAATAACCTCTAGACGCAAATAATGGTGCTTGTAAGCGCACATTAATGTAAAGAAACTACGCTGTGTAAGCGACACTATGCAGACTTTAATAAACATGATCATGAGACGCAAACTTACAACCGCCTCACCCTGCTTATGGAGTTTCTTTTGTGTCGCTTGTTAGCTTGAATGCCCTTTCATCCCTTCACAGCGTACGCTTTTTGTCAAATTGCTTGAAAATATAGTCTCCATGTCTCAAAAACTGTTTTTAAAGTTGTTTTTATCGCGCTAGCCATTGCTGAGCAAATGCAGGTGCCGAATTTTGCGACTCAACGGCCAAACGTTAGAACGAAACAAACGTCTTGCTTGCTTCTTGCTTGCAAACGTCTTGCTTGTTTGCGATGTTTCTCGCCCTTGTCCACCACACTGCTTCAGAGCGATTGCATATTACAACATCCGCTTGGAGTATCGCAGGACAGCTTGCCGAACATCATCTCAGTGCATTTGTATCCAAAACAGCAGCAGAACACGCTGAATTCAGCCATCGTGTTCTCTAATTTACCGTCTCCCGCCTGCAACACGTATTCAGTGCGACATTTTTGTTATCACACGGTTGCCAGAAGACAAATTACGTGGATGGAAGTGAGATTATATCATATGTCACTTGCAAATGCATGTGTACAATACTCAGGCTTTATATAAAAACCACGCGGAAATGTTATCTCCGTACGTGACCATCGCGAAAGTAAGACCATACAACAGTGATGTTGAAATACCACAGCCAAACGCGGGCGGCATCCTTGTCCATTGCCATCATTCCTGGACGAACAGACGCGCCTGTTTTGTCTGGCAAAGGATCTCAAGCTGGGCAACAGGGAATATTTCCAAGTGAGGTTTTTTAAATGGCTTGGTTGGCTTGCTTCATTCATGTCTACCACATACACCCTTGCAAGCATGAACATAACAAGAAAGCTGCTTTTGTCCCCTTCGTTAAATACTTGCCTACCAAACATAGCCTGCTAAATGGCGTGAAGCATTTTCATAACCAAATACAACTTGTTTGAATTCCCGTCATACTGATTTCTGCATTGTATTGGCATGCCTGGAGCTTTAGTCATGTTGGTTGGTTGTTCCATCGGTGTACAGTGTTTGTACGAATATTTTTGGATGACATGTTTTGTTACGAAGATGTTGAACGTTGACAGTATTTCATTTTTCATGCTTAACCTCCTAGGATTTGGTGACGAAATACATCCATGTAAATGATACATGTATGCTCTTCCCAGAGATGCTTGCGAGATGCTTGAGATACAGATGTACGTGAACATTTCTGGCCGGCACGGGCTCGGCACAATTAACCCATATCTCGTCTCTCTGGGTTAGTGCCAGGGCCCAATGTGACGGGATGGCACGCAGCACATTTGTGCTTTTCGTTAAGCGCATTCATGCGTAGCAAGACAACCCAGCGCACTCTGACACTCCTCTCTCTCACTCCGTCACGTAGGCTACAAATAAAAGGTAGAAAGCTTGATGAGCATGAAAAATACTCATAACTGTGGGTGAAATCGAAATGGGAAAAAAGCAATAGGATCCGTCGCAATGTATCATGACATATAATAATGTTAACTAATTATGACTTAGAATAATGGCGCTCACAATAATAAATGTCATTTCTCAACAAGACGTGGTCCGTCAAAAACGTTTTATCTTATTTTTCCCAGAACAAGCACACAATCATGATTGCAGAAAGCAAGTTTTCAATACACACAGGCCTGCGCACTTGGACTACTGCCGCGTCTGGGCGCTGACTTCCGGTGTGACGCTACTGAAATAGCAAGGTTCATGATGTGAGTATCATTATGCGACACATGCATCGTGCTGGGGTCGTATTAACGCCAAAACTTGGCGGAGTTGCTACAGCATAACTATGAAACTTGAGGAAAATAGAACAATGACAGCAAATCAGGAGAGAAAAACGGAACTTTTCAGATGAAAAATTCAAAAACAGCTTCCCGGTTGGTTCACGCGGTAAGAGTCTGACCAGACTGAGCCTTCCCGCCTGCAATAGTAATATATATATATATATATATATATATATATATATATATATATATATATATATATATATATACGCTCTCTCTCTCTCTCTCTTCTCTCTCCCCTCTCTCTCCTCTTCATCTCCCTCTGCTCTCTCTCCTCTCCTCTCTCTCTCGCTCTCTCTCTCGCTCTCTGCTTCTCTCTCTCTCTCTTCTCTCGCCTCTCGCTCTCTCTCGCTCCTCTCTCATCTCTCTCTCTCTCTCTCTCTCTCTCTCTATCTTGCCATCTATATATATCTTATATATAAGTATATATAGATATATATATATATATAATATAAACTTGTAAGATACCCAGAAAGTTTCCTCATAGATTTAGCTTAAACAAAAAATGTTTCTCAGCAGATCCAATTCGTGTGGGTATTGGGGCCCACCGATGGAAAAAACACGAAGAAATTTGAAGCGTGCTCCCTTGATCTGCAAAAAAGTTTCGCATTGGCGATTTTTACGCTAAGTGTACAATAGTCTTTTATTCAACTGCAATTATAAGGCTGTATAAGTAGTTTTGGTCTTCACACGGACCATACTGGGAGGCGAGAACCAGAAGATGGCAATATTCAAGCGTTCGGGATTTGCTGAGGTTTGTCAACTCCCGACTGCAACAATACCTTTCTGCTCGTTTGACAAAAAGGAAGTCTGATATAGCTCCGCGCAGGTCAATCCCCTCGGTCAGGTTGTGAGACAAGCGTGTCAGGTTGTAACGGACGCTGACTGTAACTTCTGGAGTCGCGTGTTAGTGTCATCGGTGCTCTGGGGCCTCTGACGAGTTGTTAAGGTCCGCATTAGTACCTCCCAGCCAGCGCGTGAACTGGCAGTATCGTGCGGGAAGTGTCGCAGTTGTGCTGGGACCGTCTGGACGGCGACGCAAATGGATGCTTTTCGGCTGCATAATTCCCCGTCTTCCTGCAGGCCTTCGTAAACTCGACGAACTTCTCTACGACTGCTCTGTGACCTTCCAGCCAAGCTGAGGACTGTTGTGCAGTCGCATCGTTCAATCCCCCAGTCATGCAGCTAATGGCCCGGCGCGGCCGGCACCGAACTCGGTTCGGCGTTCCGTTCGCACGGCGGCTTGGCTCCCGCAGGTTTCTGCGACGGCAGCGTCAGTCTGCGCTCCGCGGCGGACAGACGCGCGTGCCCAGCCCGGCAGGTCGCCGCTCCCAGCTCACGCCTCGGTCTCGCGCGGTCCGTCGCGCGCCGACTCGGCCTCCCCTCGGCCGCGCGCTGACGCCGCCTCTGCCGCGGCCGGCCGCTCCCCCCTCTGCCGAAGACGCACACGCACTCTCTCCAGCCGGAATGTGTCAGCGGGCCGATTGCTCGCGCGGCGCCGGCGCCGGGCGCGCTTCAGTCTCCGCCGCGGCCCGCGCGCGAGGAGCACCCGCCGGGTGCGCAGCGCAACCGTTTGCGTGTGCGTGTGACGTCAGACAGGTGGGTGACGTCATCGATGTCGGCCAGTGCGCCGCGCGCTGACCCAGTTTGGGCTGTGCGCCAGGGTGGCGAGGGCGCGGCGCGAGTGCGTGTGCGTGAACCCGGCCTGGGGTGTGTAGCGGCGCCGGCGGTGACTCCGGAGGCGGGCTGGGTGAGGACGAAAGGGGCCAGGCGTGATCCTGGTGGAGACGCCGAGCACATGGAATCAAGTCGGCGTCGCTGTCGGTAAGCGGGCAAGCGTCGGTGGAACTTGATGCTTGAGAAAGATACGATGACGCTCCATGGACGTTGGGGTACAATGGCCCCAGCAGCTGGTGACAAGAGCAAACAAATATCCAATTTCATACCAAAACAAGGTATCGCGGTCATTGAAAGGTATGGTCAATTGTGACAGCGTGTGTGTCGGCTGCTCTCGTCGAGCAAAACATCAAACAAAGGAATGAAATGTTGAACTTTGGGCAGTACAGCAGAGCTATTGGGAAGGCATCCGATTTAACAGCGACCACACACAAATTTTACCATATTTTTTAGTGAAAATGACAGAGCGATTGAAGGAGCTGTGCGTGCCTGGGCAATATTCTGAATTGTCCCGCGCTTGGGAAGCGGTGGTTAGCGTCGCCTCTGAATGCCTCATGAACACGTCACATGCGGCTCATCCTTTTGGCGGGCGGCGTGGCGTGCCAGTTCACGTGCCTCGCTGGAGCTCGCCTTCCACTGTCATAAAGTAACTGGCCCCAGGCATGCTTCTGCCAGTCAATGTTGGGGGTGGCTACAACGGTCTTTTGAGGGAACCAAAGTGTTCTTGAGTGCCAGACGAACACCATCTGACCAATTGCCTTACGCTGTCGCTACTTTCATTGTTGTTTTCAGTGGGAAATTCGGAAGATTCATCGATGTTCTGTGATTGCCTTGCTGTAGATGTGGGTCATCGGTGAGCTGACAGATGGCGCGTGCAAGAAGGACAGCCGGAATCTATGCCAAACTTCTTGCTCAGATGGAAGGACTATTGAGCCTTCAGGCTGCAATGCACAAATTTAGACACCGTGACCGCAACTTGTCATGAGGTTATGACAGAAGGAATGTCGGAGTTGGCTGCTGTGCTGGGTATCGGGTCGTCTCTGATGGTCCGTTTGATGCTTCTCGGTGGTGGGGAAGAAGCAGGGGTCGAGCTTTGGTGGGGATGAAATTTCGCCTGAAATCCCTCATCGGACGAAAACTCAGCTGAACGAAACGTTTTGAAGTGGCGGATGTTTTACCCCGGGTATTTCCGGTGATGGGCGTGCAAATCACGTCGCGTGCAATCACATTACACATTGAGTACATGCAGATAAATGCGCATATACACGTAACACGCATCAGCTTTTCACGGGTATTTCTGTGCATGTGCAAGTTCTTAAGTCTTTCCTGACGACATGCCAGGTACAGTTTTGAATGGCGGCCACTGTAAGGCTTCCACTGCCAATGGGGGGACATCCGTTCATGCTGCCATGCTGTGCAATGCCCGAGGCAATCACATGGCGCAGACGCCTCGGGCTGCGCTGTGATCCTTGACTTAGCCTGGGGCGTCACGCAGGTCGCTGGTCCGCACGGACCGCCAGGGTGCGTCAGCGCGAGAGCCAGTCGGTTAAAGCTGACGAGCGCACTGGTTTCGTGAAATGCACTTGAAGTGAAAATAATCTGTGCGTTTTTCTTAGCTATTTGCGTTCGTGACAACGGTCTTAAAGTCTGGATCTGTTGGGATTATGTGTCATATTTCATGCTGACTGACACGCCGTTGCGGAGAACATCTAGGAACTCAGTCCGTGTGCGGCATTTTGTGCGATGTAATGTGTTATTTTAGGTCTGCCGCAAAACGAGTCTATGACGCGTTTTGTGTTTTGTTTCGAGGATCGTCATGGGCCTCAAAAAGCAAGCTGGAAAAAGGCCATGCTTCGTGTAATTTCGGGCGGCCAGTGTTTCACAAACTACCTTTTATTGTTTTTCGAGACAAATGTTATAGAAATACGAAAAGGTCATTATATCAAGAACTTAGTTTAGGAAAATCCTTCATCTTGTTTTTGTTGCATCAAATTCATTTTTCGGAACGTCTGATGCATATTTATTATTTTAAAGCATTACTTTGTAGCGCGAGAAGTTCTAGAAGAAAACATCTGTATTCTGCCACCTGGAAATCGGACAAAATTACCCGTCTTCCTATTACCCAATGGCAGGAGTTAAGACCCAGCATGATGTCAGATGTTCACATTGGTGGCCAACAGCTGATGGCTATGTGAGCATAGCTATCAGGATAATTTAACAAACAAAAAAAAAGATGCAACTGACAAGCCATTTCAAGTTTGCCGAAAGTCATTTTTTGGAGACCGAGGCCAGGACAATTACAATGAGCGAATATATAGTGGGTAATAGGAACTTTTAAGAGTCCATATGCCACGCATTGTGCCCTGATTAAGCGCTATATTAGGTAGATTATACCAGGCCCTGTCCCGCAATATGACAGCAAAACATAGTGTTGAGAATTGATGGGCTGCTGTAGTGAATGAGCACAAGTTGAAAACTGCACCATACCTACAAGCCGTCTTTAAAAACCTTTGCTCTTGCAAGTGCTTAAAATATTACAATGGTTGCGCCATGTTAACCCAAGCATATCACAAATGATCCGTGGCGTGATATGATTAGTAAAAATTGTCATACCCGCTGCGCCTAAGCACTGCTAAGGAAACTAAGCTGGCGATGGGAGCTGGAGGCGAAAGTCAACATTTTCTAAGGCTTTGCACTTCATTCATTAGTGGTACAGCCGTACCTGGCCGGACGGATAGATGAGGAGTGACTACTACCGCAAGCCGCATCCAAGCTGTATCATCAAGCAGCTGCATCCACTTAAATTTTCCAAATGCGAATGCGAAGGGTGTAGGATAGATGCATCGACACTGAGGGGACATATTACTGAATCGATGAACAATGAACGGCGGGGTTGTTGTGAGTGTGTAGTCATCAGAGTAACGTCATGGGGCTGTGCGTTTTCCTAAAGAACATTTGACCCCTCCAGCGCTTGTTGGCGAGCACTCGTTGGCACCCACGTTAACCTGAACCGCCTAAAAGGGGTTTGATCTGCCTGAGCCAGGAATCACCGGCTGCCTTTTAAATATGCATTGTTCTGTATGCCCACATACGCATCCGCTGTATCTGATCAGTATCGATGCGCTATGGTCCTGACTATTCGGAGAGGGAGGTCGGGCCATTTCATCGGTGGTGTGGCCTGTGGCACTCTGTGTACCTTCGAGGAACAGCGATCGATCGTCATGATGCATTGAGTTTGGTCTCCATGCGAAGTGATGATTTTTACCGCCTTGCAAATATTGTTGCTCCATAATTTATCGGCGGCCAAATGCATGCAGATGACCTGCAGACAGTTTAGGGGAAAACGTGCTTCTCCTATGGGACACGCTTTTGTAAAAGTCTGTCAGGCTATATGTTAAGACTCGCACGCAATGCCGCGAAATAGATACTTTCAGTTTTAAGGAGACTGAAAGAGCCTTATCTCGATGAGGTTTTGTGGACACACCAAGCGACAATAGCTGGTTGTCTAAGAATGTCTCCAGGAACTTGCCACACTCCATTTGCAGCGCCCACCCAACCGATGAGAGTTGGAAGGCTTTTGCCACGAGCTTCCTGGACTTGGCTGTAAAGGGTAACGGAGTGGAATTCACAAGGTTTTCGCACGCTGTCTGCCGGACATTGGCCGGGGGTCGTGGCTCTGGCTCAGGCGCCACAATGCTTGTGACTTTAAACATGGATTGTGTTCCAGGTACTCGAGCCCGGTGTCATTTCCCCGCAGTGGTCTCTTCTAATGGGTCGCTACCCTGCCTGCTTTGTTCTGCATGGGTTATTGTTCATGCTTAATCAAATTTCCGACTGGATATTTTTAAAAATAACATTGTATTGCCAATCAGAGTCGGTGTGCTTCCAGTGATCAGCATCTGTAACGCTATAAGTTATGCACCCACCAGCCGGTCGATGTTCGGGCTTGGGTAGCTGCTGCGTATGTCAGCGGATCCCCAAGCTGCCCAGGTCTCGTTTGAATATGCTACGCGTCTTCACCAACGCCCCAGTTTGGCGTCGGTCGTACTCGCGCTGTCCAGCGACGGCCACCCCGCCACATCTCCGCACACAGTCGGGCTGTCCTCGCGCCATACGCCCCGGTCAGCAACCCTGCCCCACGTTCCTTCGATTCATGTGTAGCCGCGGTGTCCATGCTTGTTCACTGTGCTCTCCGCTGGTGTCCCTGCTGGTCAACTGTGCCCTCGGTTGGTGTCCGTGCTGGTTTACTGCGCCCTCGGCTGGTGTCCCTGCTGGTTCACTGTGGCCTCGGTTGGTGTCCCTGCTGGTTCACTGTGCCCTCCGACGGTGTCCCTGCTGGTTTACTATGCCCTCGGCTGGTGTCCCTGCTGGTTCACTGCGCCCTCCGCGTGCCCGCCGAACTCCTGGGCGTATCCAGTGTGAAACCCTGTGTGGGTCGATTGAAACGCCAGGCAAATTGACCAGAAACGAAGCTCGAGCGTGGGAAGTGTGGGTTTGCTTCTGAGCTATCTGCCAGTTCCGGTTACCTTGGCGCTCTGGATGCCCCCGTGTACCCACGTCTGGCGAACCTGACCTGCGCCCACCCTACCGCCAACGGCTTCGTGTGAAGAAGCGGCTAAAGGTCAGGGGTCAGGGCGCGGCGGCTGTGAACGCGCCCGCTGGGAACCGCCGCCGCCGAAGCGTCCCCGGAGAGCGCGGGCGCGACGCCCGCGCTCTGCGTCAACCCCAGGGGTGACCCCGCCCCCGGACTTGGGGTCATGGTGGCACGTGGGGGTGGATGGACGAGCCCCAGCCGTCAAGTTGGCCGCTCAAATTGCTAGCGGTTTGGGCAGCGCCTCTGGCTGAAGCGTGTCGAAATATAACTAACTGGTTGGCGGCGCAATGCTAGGGGGTGATTGATGCTGAATTTGAAGTGCTCAGCTAGGCTGCAATCGCGGTACACTAGTAAGGCCGAGTCATCTGGCTTGGCCGTAGTCTTCCTGATTCATACGTGATTGGTGTTACGTTTGTGCTTTGCTTTGTTTTCCCTATTCATGTTGGTAATAACTGACTGAGACTGTGCAAGACATAAGAAATATGCGTGCAATGTAATGCGTGTACAAACGCGTTGTAACAAAAGCAAACGAAACACTATCACATTCTGTAACATTTTATAGCATTTTACAGCATTAGCGAGGAGCATTGGCCACATGTGTAAGACAGCAGTATTAGCCTTATTCCTCGGAAAAACAGGAGAATGGAGATATAGTTAGGCATGTTGCCAAAATATCAACCTAACTATATCTCCTTTCTCCTGTTTTTTTCCGAGGAATAAGGCTTATATTACTGACCTAAACTGGTTATTTACAATAGCATTGGCGAATATTGGCACTCAAAGCTTGCTTAAATGGTTTGTACCTTTCGCCTTTTAGCTTTTACCATTGACAAAACCTCCGATGTTCAGGCGGACGGCCAAACAAGAGTAGCATCCACCTTGGAGCCACAGCTCCAGGAGGAAATGAAACACACGCTCTGTGTGACTGTGTCCCTGGCAGAAGGGCCAGCACGTCCTAAGGGCTAACGGTCCTGAGCACCTCATGAGGCTGACAACTGGAGCTGTGTTTCCCCGGCAGTCGGGCTAGCACCTCCTGAGACTGACAACCGGGGCTGTGTGTCCCTGGCAGTCGGGCTAGCACCTCCTGAGGCTGACAACTGGAGCTGTGTTTCCCCGGCAGTCGGGCTAGCACCTCCTGAGACTAACAACCGGGGCTGTGTGTCTCTGGCAGTCTGTTTAGCACCTCCTGAGGGCTAGCCGTCCTGAGCACCTCCCTATAGCTTAGTGCGCAGGCCAGTGCATCGCGTAGGCAGTCACACCTGTCTAAGAAGCGGCCTGACGCGGCAGGTGTTTGGCCGAGTGTCGCCGCCGGGTCGGGCCCCGGTCTGGCCAGTTGGTGGCGGGCGGCAAAGGCGGCGCAGCGCTGGGACGACTGAACCATCCGCCCCTGTGCGTCTCTGTCGCAGTGTCGCAGAGGCGCTCTGTCGCAGTGGCGCAGTGGCGCACTGCTGGCCCGGCTCTTGTCGCGGCCAGTGCTTCGTCAACGTCGCCGCAATGTGCCTTTCGTCCCGACTGCGGATGGATGCCTGCGTTCGCTGCGCAGTTTGTAGTGGAGTTTACGTCTTGGACGTGCACTTTGAAGACACTAACGTAACTTTGAATGTCTGCAATGACTTGTTTCTGACTCCTTACCTGGAGGACGTGCGTGATACGCATGCGTGGCATTTGCCTCATTCTTTCATCGTTTTTTTCCGAACAACTGACGGAAAATACGCCCGTTGGTACATGAAAATTACTTTTCATCGTTTTGGTGGTATCATGGAATGTGAGGCGAAAATAATGTCATGCGAGAACTCGGCGTTTGAGCTAAGCGCGTGTCTTGAAATACTGGATGGCAGCGAGTCTATTTTCCCTCGTGGAAGTGTTTGCTGCCGCCAATTCTTCATTGATATCCGGTAGTCAGCCCAAGGATTTAAGCTCCTGTCCTGACCACGGATGCCGCCGTTTCAACACGCCCTGGCGCTTTAATAAAAGCTTAGGTCACCTTCGCTATTTGCCTAGCCCAGTGCGTATGTAATTGTACTTCGCTACGGGCCGTGCCCAGTCCAGTGGCCCCAGCCCCGCCGCGCGGGCCCTTCCGTTGCGCCAGTGCTGGTGTCACAACTGGGCCGGAGCCTGTGACCTAACTGGGGGTCAAGCGGTCGGGCGGGGTGTCGGGCCACCGGGCGTGGACACCAGCTTAGGCCTGGGGGCGGATCATCTGTATGTTCAGTAACACAGAGGCCCAGAACGTACGTAAGCTCACCAGCCGACGCCAACTCCGCGGTTAGCCAGCTCTATTGCTGGGCGGTGCCACCGCAGTGAACCCCCTCGGCCGTGGCGCGCCACGGAGAGCTGTCGGCTGTGCCGCTGTACGACGGCCCAGCCCAGCGTCGACTCCGACCAGCGCCGAGGAGTGGGCACGCTCTGTTTTCACGCAAACGGGCACGCTTTTCACTTATCCCGGCCGGACCGTGCCACCGGTAACACCGAGTCGCTGGCGCCTCCTGCGCGCGCCTCCGACCGCGCGGGCGGGCGCGGCGCCGGCACGGCCTGGCGCGCGGCACTCACGCACCGCACAGCCGCAAGCCGGGGTGTTGAACATTTCGCACCGCTCTGCACCGTACATTGTGAATTGCTCTTCCGAAAGCACGCGCCATATGACGTGCAGAACCAGAGTTATGACATGCAAAACCAGAGGTGTTCACCTGGCGTGTAAGATTATGTTTGGGAAGTGGAGAGGATCACCAGCTGCGTTGTGTGTCTTCGCGGTGAAGTAATAAGCGTAGCCATGGGGTCGTCGTTCCCACTTCCCTGACTTTTTCTGCACCTCCGCACTCGAGTCGTGCATTTCCTCCTGTTCTTTTGCGTGCGGGCTCAGTGAGTGCACTCTCCGGCACTGCCGAGATATTTCGCCAGCCAGTCCAGCCTGGCCCGAACGGGCTGATCCTGGACGTCCGAGCAGTGCTCGTTTCCGGGTTGAGGCCTACCAGCATCGTTCACGGCGGGCAATAGTGAGCTTTGCATCCTGTGTTGCGGTTGGGCAGGAGACTGCCTTGGGTCAGGCAATGTGGGTCCTGGTGCGGCCGTTGGCCCGGAAGCTGTGTGGGAGGGCAGGAAAGGTAAGGGCCACTGAAGGGAAAATGTACTGCCACAAGTTGGACGTCTTTCGGCTCACGAGTCACCACGGCCCCGAGCGGGTGGGGGAAGGGGGCATTGGCCTGAAAGCTCTCATGGGTTACGCCCATCATTTCTGGGGCTAGGATTAAGCCAAAAGTTGTGTGCAATGCACTATACTTCCGGTAGAACTCAAAACCAACCTGTTCTTGTAAAGTAAAAACCTGTGGTCTTTGGCTTGTCCTGATTGAAGCTGCAAGTAACGTGCATTATAGCTACCCCAGGCATGAAGTATACCTCAGTATACATATATATGTATAGTATATGGTATACCGCAGTATAAGTATACCGACACCCGAAGGCATAAGGTGTGCCGAAATAATTTTCTCACCCACGCTGTTGGTGTTATGTCTTTCAGCAAAAGCGAAGAAGAATGACGGGCTTTTGAAATTTGGCGTTTATTTTGAGCTTGCCGTCACGTGACGCTTGCTCGTAGTGGACGCTGTCGCAGTAGACGCTGTCGCCGTCCTTCGCTCGGCCTGTATTCAGTTGTCGCATCGCGGTAGTGGCGCTCAATGGTTGTTTCGCACCTCTGGATATTATTGCTGGACATAGCTCCATTTTTGAATAATGGCACATATGCTTGGTAGGAATGAGTGGTTTTACTTTCTCAAAACCGGGGATTAAATGACATATATTTGTGCCTACTTTAATGCATTGCATTTGGTTCCAAGAGTACCTAAAATTCAACACAAAAATAGACAGGAAAATTCGGGCGTCATTTCATTTAGTGGTATGCATAATAAACTGATTTCTTGTTGCAGTTGATGTGGGATGTTGCGGTCGAGCTCCAAGCATCCAAAAATTATGTGTCCCGCATCCTCGAGCCTATGATTTTGGGTTCTGTGTGGAGATGCATTTGCGTGCAAAAACGGTGAAGGACAGAGAAAATTAACGTCTATTGGAGTTGCCTGATCCCGACCAGGAATCCCGTGAGCCTGCGCATTGGTGGACCTCGTGTAGTCACTCACTGCCGTTGTTTGTTTAATTACCTTCGCGTTAGTCCTGTCTTAAACTAATACCGAAGCGTCAAGGCGTCCCCTGTTTTAGCGATCGTTTTACATCGGCTCATCTTATGTGGGTGCTTTTCGTGCCTGCAGGAAATTTTGTCAGCCCGGTTTGGGATTACTGAAATCATCATATTGTAATTATTGGGACCTTTTGCTACGCGCGTGAATCTCAGCCCGTCTCTCGTCCAATTTTAGTCCGCCAATTTTTCTTTAGATCCTTAATGAATGACGCGGGTCAAGCACAGACCATGTGAGCTTATTGGGGTTTATTCCGAAACCTATGTTGAAAGACATAATATTAACGAACTGAAACTGGACGAGTAGCTGGTACTCCTCGTCTCCCTGCCGTCGCGCTTGCGAGGTCATGTGGAGAGGAATACATTATTTTAAGTAGGACAAATAATCGCTTTCATCACCCTTGAAATTCGGTTTGTGATTGAACCTCAGGCTGTTTAAAAATCGGATTGCCTATGTTCACTGTTATTTTTTTACTTGTCGGTTGCCCCATGCTGGCTTCATTTCCTTTCAGGTAATTTTTGTGGGAATAGTAACGCCTGTCTATGCCCGAATCCTGATCATAAAAAGTCTCTTAGAGCGACCCGGCATTGCCATCAAAAATGCTTCTGCAAAACGCGTCATTGTATTTTTGTTTCTCTGGCACGCTGTTCTTTATTGTATTGTTTCTTCCTGACTGACCTTTTCAAATTCATGGCTGTTGTACACCTGCTTGTCAGTCACTGAGTCTGAACCATTCATCCGGTGACGCGCGTCCTAACTGGTTACTTTTTCCTGAACGTGTAGTCGATCGGATTAGTTATTTTAAAATATAATATTTAATAATGGGTGCTTGCGTGTGTTGGTACGCACATTGTACGGCGCGCGGTGGTCATCTCGACATTTCTTCCCGCTGAGGAAGTCCGCTCAGGTGACATATGTGCTTGTCGGTGCAGTGGTCCACTAGCAGACGTGGTTACATGGTAAGTCACAGATGTGGGTAATTTTGCAATGAAATTTCATTTCTGCAAACTGACGTTTGTAAGGTTCATTTTGCTGATGATTTTTAACATGCTTACCGTAGAGGCCATTAGTCTGGCTCCTAAATACGGGTGTTTGCTCCAGAAGCGGCGGATGAATGCATTGAGAATGGAGTATATGGCGCGCAAAAACCTGGGAGGTCTATGAGCATGGGTATCGTGTTATTTGTTGCCCACGCTATTTATTACATGACTTGCTTTGTGCAACCTTTTACCCATGTGCGTTGTAGGTGACCTAGTGTTACACGCCTTGTAACAGCCCTTTACCACGTTAAGAAATAGCGATGCTGCCCACGATTTGTGCACCAAGTTTGTGCGGCAAAAAAAGAGCAGGGATCTGGCATTTCCCATCCTGGCGTTTGCTCCTTGTGCGCGCGCGCGTCCCCCTGACTCGTCGACGCCGGCCTCTGGTCAGATGGCGAGACGCCGGGCTGGGTGATCAGGTGATTTTGTCGAGTCTTCTCGAGCGTACAAACGTTTCTAAAATTGGCGCTGCGTAGTAAGTGTGTACTACGGTCATTGATTTTCGGGCGCGGCCCGGCCGGCGTGCAGGGCCGCCGGCGCCGGCGACTTGGCCACCTAGCGGCCGGTCGACGCTCCGCCGGGACAAATTTTGAAAACTGAGGCGCCTACCCGCCGCCGAGAAGCCTGCCGTGGCGCGCAAATTAACGAATTTTTACGCCATGGTTCCACTGTATAGTAACCTTGAGACGGGCAAGAATGGATGAGCGGGCGTATTGATTGGCCGGCGGCTTTCATGGCCGTCGCTGGGGCCAATAGGCGGCTCGCTAGCGGTGTGGCCCCGCCCCTGCGCCGCCGATCGGTCGGCGCTCGCTGACGCCGCAGAATGTGTGAGCCTGCGCCGGGCGTGTGGGCCGTGCGTGATCCTAGCCGTGTTTCTGCGAGATTTGGCGGTTCCGCGCGGGATCCGTCTGCCTGGATTGGATTACGCGTCGGCCGTGGCCGCGCGGGCCGCGCCAAGCCGCCTGCCGAGCTGCTGCACCGTAAGTAGCGCCATCTGACCGCCCTCTCGTCCGCGCGGCCCGCGGCGTCGGCCGGGCTGCGCCGCGCCGCCGCCGCCAGCCGCTCCTCTGCGTGCGCGTGTGCGCCGGCGGCCCGTGCCGCCCGCTGAGGTAGGCCCCGCTCGCCCGCCGCCCGCTGGCTCGCCCCGGCGCCCGCGTGGCGCGGGTAGGGGTCGTCCCAACACCTTCGGTCCGGACTGGGGGGCCAAAGGTCGATGACTGAGCGCCGTTCGTGCGTCGTTCGCGGCTCGTCGGTCGGGCCGCGGCTGCTCCGGGAGTCGGCGGCGGGCGGGCGGAGCGCCTGCAGTCCCCGCGGCGCTCTCCGGGCCGCTCAAACCGCTCCGCCATCGGATTTCGACGTCGGGGTCGATGAACGAGCGGGCGCATGCGCGCTGGGGCTCCTCGCCCCGCGCGCCCATCTGGAAAAAAGTCATGCGAGGGTCGCCGTGTGCTTGACGGATAATTTACGGATGCCAGCCGTTCTTTTCATAATGCCTCCGTAGATGCCTCCCGCAAGGCGACAGAATACTTGTTGTAATGTCTATTATGGGTTGGGTTGTTCAGCCCAGTTTCGAACTTTGTTGTTCGTTAGTATACAGCCTGTATAAATTAATTTTTGCTTATGTGAATGCAACTTCCCGCGAGGCGAATGTTCATGCCTTCAAGTCGTGCCTATTTGGCCACGTCCAGGTTCGAGGATGGTGCCTGTTCTAAATAACTGTTAAATTATTGGTGCAAATTTCAGAGATGGCAAGCCTACATTGAAAGACAGCATGAAGATTTTGCCAAGCTGTACCTTTTATGTTCAATTTATTGTTTCCTTGCTGCGCGTTAACGTGTGAAATAATTTTAGGGCAACGTGTTCTGCGGATGTCTCCATTTTTGATGTGTGGAAGAAGTTTAAGAAATGACATTGAACATGTAATGCAGGCAGAATTTGATATAACTACGGTTAAAACGCCTGAATACACGAACGGTTTTGATCCCTCTGTGATCTAACCGCCCTGGCCCATGTTGCCAGCAGCTCCATCTCACGACGAACTGGACAACTGTACTATATCAGATTCACCGTTAGGAACTGGGGCCGTGACGAAAGTATTCGTATTATATACGAGGCATCGTTCCGTTTGTGCGCAACCATCAGATCTTGGCTACTTTTGCCTCCAAATCTACTTTTAATTCTGGACTTAGAAATGTTTTGAAGCAGTGGACATGAAGGGTCGCTTAAATTGCAACGCAAAATTCATTTGCCGCTGAATTGGAATGTAAAATGGTTTACTGTTAAGATGTATTTTACCAGTTGTGGATGTTGATACCACTGAGGAGATCAGGGGCATGCTGTTTGGTAAAAAAAAGGAAGTATACCACTGGTCCACAGTATTTTATCTAGCTGATTTCGATAAAATATGACTGCTAAGTCTATGATGCACTTTTTTGAAATTGTCCTATGTTAGCTATTGATGTTGAATGCAAACGTGTTTATCTGATGTCCTTCAAGTATTCATGTCGAGCATTTAACCATAAATATATTTCGCTGGCGCGCGCAATGTTATCGCCTGAGTGTGTCTTTACGCCCCGTACAGTATTGGTGTTTGCACCATGCTCAATGCACGTCAGTCATATCCACCTGATTTCTCTCCGTCTTTTAATCGGACGGCGCATCAGTTGGAACTGGGACGCATTCGGAAGGGCAACTGCCCATTTTTGACACCAAAGGTTGAGGAAAGCCGCTTTCGTCAATTAAACGTTTACAATTTTGGTCAGCATGACAAAGGTTGTGAATTTTTAAAAGTTGCCTGGGTGACGCTCACATTCGCATTGCTTACAGTTGCGTTCTTCCAGCATAACTGGTTGGATTGTGGAAGTGAACAGGAGATTGCGAGTCGCATCACGCCGTGTGGTTCCGCTACATCCATGAACCCAAGCACCTGTCCTTTTCCACTCTATATTCTGGATAATAGTTCGAGGTTGCCAAAATGGTCTTTGGGGGGGGGGTTCAAATTCAAGTTGGAAGTTGACAAGCTGACGAGACAAAAACAAAGACAAGTTGAAGGGCTCTGCCGAACTTTAAGCATTTTTATTGCCTCATCCCTGTTTAGGCAAATGCGCGTGACGCCATTCAGAGGAATCTATCCTTTTACGTTTGGGACACATGGTATCTTTATACGCTGGAGGTTATGATTGGTGAAGGAAAAAATAACAACTGGTCCCGGAGAAAGTATGAATTAGCATCAAATTTCTTCGTTTCGGTACCTCTGTCGTGAACGCGGACCCTGCTCGCAGATTGTGGTAAGATACACCCAGATTATCCAGTTTGCTGGTGAGATATGCCTGAATTAACCAGCTTGCTGGTAAGATATGTCTGAATTATCCAGCTTGCTGGTAAGATATGCCTGAATTATCCAGCCTGCATGAGCGCCACATGGTTCGTTTCGGCCCGGCCGGCGCGGGCCGTGCGCTCCCTGCGTGGCTCCACGGACTGTCGGGGTCTAGGTCACCGGGGTGAGCCCGGTGCTTTGGCTTGGGAGCCGGCGGACTGCACCTGACCTTCTGACGCCCCGGGAGGATCAGCCCCGAGGCACCCAGCGGACATTAACGGCCCGTTACAAACCTCGGCGATGTGGTGATGATGTGGTGTCGAAGATGTTGCAGCCACACAAGCTTGTTGACAGACAAGACAAATTTATGATGAGTGTGTCGAGATAATGTGGAAGCTATGTTTGTTACTAGCTATTGAAAACGTGATCATCGCGGATCAAAATAGCGTGTTAAGGAATCAACCAGGTTTTTTCCTCCTAATTCATGGCTAAGTTGGTACCATGCAGGTTAGCTGAGAGCAGTTAAACGCCTGGCTACTTAAATAATGCGACATTGGTTCGCCTTTTTGGAAATTGATGGATAATTTAATTTCAGTTGGCCCTTATTTGGGGATTTATGAGAGACTACCTATTTTCTTGGTCTGCATTCAAGCTATCGGAAATAGCTATGGGCGCTGCATGACCTACAGCAGTCGATGCGCCCTAAAACCCCAAATCATCATCGTCAAGCTGTCTGAAATCTTGCTAACCTTGCTGTTTTTTGCCAACCATGTTGGAGTGGCGCGTATAATATCTTGAGGACGCTGGTGGCAAAAATAATTAATTTTGAATTGTTTCGCTTTGAGAACGAGCAGAACCGTGGCACAGTTATCATATCCTCACTCACATCTAAGTGAACAGCCATTTCTGGCACTTCTTTGCCACTTTTAATTTTTGCTACTGTTGCCACTTCTGCACTTTGTTTTTGAGTTAGGTCAATCAAAACGCAACAATAATCTGCTGCTGTGGTGTATTGTAATAATGTACATTACAGTTGTAATGATTGGAATAAGCTTCAGTGTAATAGGCTCTCGCTGGGCTCGGATCAAGGCAAAATTTTGCAGCTTAGTCGCAGCGTGGAAGAGGAAACCCGTGGAGGAACGGAGATGCCAAGCAGTTATGGGGAATATGCCGCAGCTTTGTGATTCTTCATTAGGCCTCAACCCTCTGAATGTCCTAAAGCGTTAAAAATGCCTGGGTAGCAATGGTCACGGCGGTGAGGTTGTGACTAAGGCGACGTCACTGAACCAAAGAGCGTGCGTCTCCTGTGAAGGCTGCAGGCCACTGGCGAGGTTCCAACGTCGTCACGGCGGCTCACTTCGCCGGACGAGTCACTTTGAACAGTCACCAGTGAAGAAAAACCACTACCTTTCAGCAGAGATACGACATTCCACCCACGACTGGGCCGCCAGCTCGCCTCGGCTGCCGTCTGTCAGCCGGTTGGCTTCCTCGGATGGACCTGCCGTCCTCTCTGCCGACGAACGTCTGTCTGCCGGGCCACGTGGGCCGGGCCGCCGACTCGGACCGCGCCGCCAGCTCCTCACTCTCCAGACTGCCGCCAGGGCGGCTTCCTCCGCGGCCGCGCCCCCTGTCGGCGGCAGGCCGGGGTCTCCCCGAGGCCACGCCGGCCCCGAGCCCCTGCTGAGAGTCCGCCGCTTGGCCAGCGGGCCGCAGAGGAGCGCAGCGTCAGCCGAAGAGCGCCGCCGCCGCCGCTGCCGCCGCCGCCGCCGCCGTGTGAACAGCGGCCGGTCCCGTTTGGCTGCATACCGGCCGGCCGGCCCGGAATGCCGGCCGGCGTGTTTTCACCGGCGGAATGCGCCGGCGGCCGGCAAGCGCTCGGCGCCGGCCGGCCCTCCGCCGCTCCGCCGGCCGGCTGCGGCGGCGGCGGTGGCGGCGGTGGTCGTGCGTGCGGCGGTGGCGGCGACGCCGCATCGACCGGCGCACTCTCCAGCTGGGAGATGAGCGCGGCGGCGACCGACGGCCCGGCGGCCGCCGGCAGCGGTCGATGTTGCGACGCAGCGCCGCCGGCTGGCGTTACGTAATCGCCGGTGCCGACGCCAGCGTCATCCGAGGCGCGGTGGTGTGACGTCACCCACGCCGGTGGTGACGTCACGCCGGTGTGGATAGCATTACACAGGCCGCGCTCCGGTGGTGGCGGCGGCTGCGGCGCTCCGGTTTCGCTGGCGGCGTGATTCACCGTGGCGCCGCTGCCGCCGCTGCTGGACGGCCATCTGCTCCGCTGGCCGCCTCGGCCGGCCCGGCCCACTGTCTGCCTGGCGGGCCGGCACCGCCGTCGGCCGGGACGGGCAGGTGTGCGGCATCGGCCGGCTGGGGCGCCAGCTGCGCGGCTGCCGTCCCCGCCGCCGGCCCCGGTCCAGGTCTCCGGGGCCCGGGCGAGGTCCCTCCTGACGCGGAGGCCGTGCCCGGTGCGGCGCCTTCAGAGACCGGCGGTTTTCGGCGCCGCGCCGCTGTCTGCCTTTTCACTGGCGTACGCGGTCGTCCGTCTCGTCCCGCCTCTAAAGACGGCCGTCTTCTTATGGCGAGGAGGCACAGTTCTGGAAACAATTTGAATGTTGACCGGCAGGGGGAGAAGAAAGAAAAACCTCAGCACTGCATCATATCCGCTGTCCTTTGCTGGGCCGTGACCTGCATCCTCACATCGCGGCAGTAGGCCGTGCGCCGCGTCTCGCCGCCGGCGGCGTCTCCAGGGCGCTTCTGCCGCGCCGCGCGCGCCTGAGGCAGTCGTCCCAGCGGCGCTCGGCCGGCCGTCGCCCGGCCAACCCCGGCGCCGGCGGCCGGCGGCGGCAAAGATGGCGCCGTCGGCCGCCGGACGTGAGGCCGTTGACCCCGGGCCGGCCGGCGGCGGCCGGCTCTCCGTGGGACCGGACGGGGCGGCGGCGAGGCGGGCCCGCCGGCCGGCGCCGCGGCTCCTCTGGAGACGGCGGCGCGCCGGCCAAAGGCTTGCCGCCGGCGCCAACGCCCCGGGGTGGCGGTGATGCGGCGCTGTCTGCTTGCTTCGGAGGCTGTCGAACACGCTGCGGTGCCGAGGCGCTACCCTGAAGACGGCAACGACGCGATCGAGACTTGAGACCAGCGTGGGAACGCGTCGTGGGAGCCGTCTGCTACCGGTCGGCCACGGCTCGCGGGCGCCTGCGCAGGAATGCCTGCAGCGGCCGGGCCCGGGGTGCCGTCCTGTCGCGTCTCGCTCGCGCACGTCGGGGATTGCGGTGATGGCTGCCCACTGGCGGCGGCCTCGCGCCGCCGGCGCGGCCACTCCAGTCCAACGGCGGACCGCATTCCTTGACCGGTGAGATTCCGCCACGAGTCGGCCGGCGGCGTGCATTCCGCAGTCCGCGTGACGTAGCCGGCCGTGCCCGGGGCCCGATGCGGCGGCGGCGGCGCCGCCGCGCTGCCGCCGCCCGCTGGCCGGCGCGTCCCTGCGACGCGTGCCCGGCCGGGCGCCGCGCCGACGGCCGCCTCTCACGCACGACACCGCGACCCGCCGGTCACAAGCGCGGCCTGTGGTTGCGCTGGTATTCTGGGGCCAGGCATGCATGATGCGGGGTCGGCGGTCGTAACGTTGGCGGTCCCGCCGCCCTCGCCATCGTCGATGCATGGAGCATCGCGGTTTTGCGGCATGCGCGCCGCGCCGCGGCGCAGCGGGGCGAGGCTTTGTCCGGCCGCCACTGAGGTCGTGGAGTTTGTCAGTGATGCCGCTCTGCGGAGCTTCCTTCCTGAGGCGGCTGAGGCGACCTCCGCTGAAGAACTGCGAACTAGGTAGCCGTGGCGCATTCGGGAGCTTCGCTGGGGGTGGACGGGAAGGGATGGCTTGGGATTGGCGGGGTTGCCACTGCCCTTGTGCTCAGGCTCCGGACGGCCCTGACTGGCCTCCACGAGACCTTTTATTGCTCGCGGAGGTGGCGGCTTTACCGTTTTTGCTGGTGACTTGTGGGCCGGTCTGTCCCCTGCTGTCGGGCAGGGCTGTGTCGGGAATTCGTCGCGATTCTCGGGAGCCAGTCTGGTCACACGGCCACCTGAAGCCCACCCCTGCGGACAGCCCGCGCGGACAGCCCACCCCCACGGACACCTGAAGCCCACCCCCGCGGACAGCCCGCGCGTGCGGCGTCGGAGCTGAACTCGCCGGTGCGCGGCGCAGGAAGCTTCTGTGATGTTGGGTGGGGACCGACCCCCGCCCGGAGGAACCCCACGCATGCGGCGCCGTACGGACGGGGGCCGTGCAGAGCGGCGGCAGCGGTCGACGGGGCGCCCTCCCGCCCCCTCTCGCACCCCCTCGACGGCGACGGGCGGACGACCCGATACGGGCTATCTGGCGGTCGGGCCGTTCGGCGCACCGCGCCCAGGACGACCCCCGAGATAGCATCGGCGAGGGGGATCGGACGCCGCTACGGCCGGAGCGGTGTTAGCCACCTATCAGGTGATTGGGAGCCGCGGTCATGTAACGGCCGTGTGACTGGGGTAACTTGCAACACTCCGGACGACTTGCCTGAATTCTATCGAGGGCAGCTGCGAAAGCTGGGTTATGCAACTTCCCTGAGGTCAGAGCGGTACGCCCGAGTAAGCGAAGAGAGGCGAACAGTACGCCGGAGCGGTGGCGTCGTGGGATTACAGTGCGCTACTCCAGCAGGCTCCTGGAACAGGCATGTTCTCATGAGTGTTTCAAAGCACGTGGTGTAAAGTTTCTGTTACGGCTTCCTTCCATGTGGTTGCTTTCTCCGTAGTGAGGCTTTGAAATGGAAGTATCCAGTGAAACGAGAATACACGATTACTACCCGGTGGTCCATCGGTGTCTATTTACTACCGTCGTGCAAGCCCGATCGCGTTGCTGATTTTTCACTGCCTTTCCATTGCTTTCTGGGAGATGACTTTATTTTTGTCCGATGACTGCATACAGCTATGTTTTTTTATGCTTCGGCGAGCCTCGTGTGTTAGGTTGACGTCACTACCACACCTTGTTTTGCCGGCAGACCTGCTGTTGAGCTGGTTTTGCGACTTGCATGTACTTGATCCATACGCTCGGGGTGGTTTCCTGCTAAGCTGTGGTTTGGGCTTCTCGGAGATCAGAAAAAGAGCGTGTCGCCTTGTCTTCTGTAAAGTCTAATGACGCTCGTATGTCAGAGCGAAGATACCCGTGTGGCGTGACAAAACTGGGCAACATGCTCTGTTGCGGTTCAAACGCCATTATATAATGTTGCTGACCCCATCAAAAGTAAGCCTTTCGACCCATTTTCAGATATCATGCGGCGTTAAAAAGGAAGGCGTTACTCGAACGCGCCAGAACGGCAGCTTGGTGTTGGACGACGCAATCTGGACACAATCGGGGAAAGCTGCGATGAAATGATTTAATTATTTTGGTTATTTCCTAAAGGAGGGAGTCCTTATGGTGGCCTGTTCGCGAATGTGCCACCATCCATACGGACTAGCTTAAGCAACTCCCACGATTTTTGACAGATTTGTAAGCTCTAGAGACTCTTCGTCTCCAGTGCCTCACACGGGCAGAACGCATGTGATATTGCTCCATAAGTTTTGTGAGGTTGTTGGTGTGCTTATACGAAACGCCTTTACCCATATCTATGGGATGAGACACTCAATCTAAATGTTTTCACACTGTCAAAGTCTATTGGCGACATCCGACGGTGTAGCATGATAACATCTTGGCTATTTGCAACGTTTCGGAGATTCAGAAAGATTCAGAAAGGCGCCCGCACGGAATGTATCTATCGCCCCGCATTTGTTTACACCATTAATATATATATATATATATATATATATATATATATATATATATATATATATAATATGGATAATATATAAGTGTGTGTATGCATATATTTTACACCTCGCACATTTTGGTCGCGGCGGCAGCCACGGATGTAACGGCAGGTACGCCCCACCCACCCCGCCACGTAGCTAATGGAGATAACCCCATGCCAGAGGTGTGGATCGGTGCCAGTGTGACGGCTCCCATTCCTTGGCACTTCACAACGGACTTCAGGTGTTTCTCGGATGTCGGTAGACCGCGCCTGTGAGCGAGGCTTGGCCAGCGAGGGAACTAGACTGTCGACGAAACCTCGACGAAGAAGAAAATGGGCCCTTCCTAAAGCAATATTTACGGACTGCCTTGAAAGCTGGGCATAGCTCATGTAGTGGAACAGTTTAATTTGTTGCATGCCCACAGCACAATATTGTCGCAAGGTGGGCGCGGTCTCTATGAAACCCGCGGGGGAAGCCCTCCTCGAGGTTCTGCTTAGAAGCAGCAGCTGTAGACTTAATGATATGTTTGTGCTCGGTGTGACGAGCGATATGAAGCTCTGCACGCGGATGGCGCCTATATTTCATGTATTTTTCCACCTTGCCCAGGGACCCTGCATTCTTAAAGGGCAGGGAACGAGCCCCGGGCCCTCCCCTTGTGTGCCTCAGATTCGGCGACGGCTTTCGAGGCTAGTTCAACCGAAATATCGAAACAGGTTGAACCTGCATGTGTGCAATTAATTTAGCCTGTTTCATAGCATATTTAGGTAAAGTTTGCTTATATGCGTCCTTTGCAAGGTTCCGTGTAGTTAATGATTAAAAAAATACCAAATATGCATATTTATCCAACAAATACTTCTCTTCAGCCCAGCATGTTATCCTACCAAATACGTATTCTTTCGAAACACGTGTCCTTATAGGGGCGCAATAGGATTAATCGTCCTAGCAGATGTTCTGACCTAGCGTTGGCGGCAATCGTTTTGTACAAGAGACATTGTTCACTCGTGAAACGCGATGAGGTGGGTCTGTCGGAAGTTACCCACGTTCTGGCAAGAACATCTCAAAATTTTACGTCCAGCGCATTATGCGAAATCCAGGAAAGCGCCATCTCTCTCCTACATGCGTTTATGTATTATTCCAAGTAAAGACGAAAACGTTTCTACATCGGTCTGTGCTTTCCTTACACTTGGCTGTAGGTCTGTGTTTCGTTTCGGCGGTCCCACACTGTGCGCTTTTTGGAATTCATTGTTTGTAGAACATGATGGAATTCGCTTCACATGTTCGCCTTTCCAATTATATACATTCGCACGCAGCCGCACGGAACGCAGCCACGCAGACTGAAAATGCGTATGTATGCAGTTGACATGATCTGACTTGCGCGTTGGTGGGCGCGTTGGACTAACGGCGCGTCTACGCCTTTTCTTCGAATAGACAGAGTGCGTAAGTTTTCTGTTGCGGTTCCCAAAAGCAAACAAACCTGTGATTTTCATTGAATACCTACGTGAGCATTTATTTGATGTTCGCGTTTAATGTAACTCGATTTGTGTGGGAACCGGAATCTTTTTAAATGCGCGTTGTATTCACGGATATGCCTGATGAGATGCAATTAATATAACAGATTTGGACCAGATAGTTTCGTAACATGTGGCATGTTTTGTATCAATCTGCCGAAATAATTTCCTCGATTGGGTCAAAATGCAACTTGCGCTTTTCTTCCTCACGGCGCCAGAATTTAAACGGAGCTGTTTATACTCGGTAGTTGCAGCTGTGTTTGCATACCGAAATCTAGCGAGAAAGTAGCTTCAGGGTGAGTCCATTTAGTGGGCTCCAGCAAATAGTCGGTCATACACTTAACGTTGCATGGAAAGTGCGAGTGCCTTCGTTGCATGAGACACTGGCTCGCCGCTGCTTTTCCTGCTTCAGACTTCGGTTATATCGGCGGTCGGAGTAAATTAAACGATTGAATACGACAATTGATGGGAGCGTTCGTCATTTATTTGGGGTTTTCAATTGATATCGCCATCTTGAGGACCTTTCGTTGCTGATCATAATCCTGCCCTTCTTAAGACCTAAGCCCCTCTAGTTTCTGAGCTATACGCCCACGAAAGTGGGAGAGGGTTTATCGGTTTGAGCATTTCAAAGTCACCTCGGCATTCATAACGTCATCCAAATGCTGCTACTTCATAAGCCGTCGGCGGTCAAGACCTAGAAACAAGTAATTGTCGAAGTGTTCATATCTGGCGTTCGTGAGCGCGGTTTCCAGATATAATGGCCGTTCATTGGCTCTCAATCAATGTTGTGTGAGGAACGATGAAGTAATCAAACCATAACGCATTGAGGAGCATATTTACTAAACAGAATTGTGCTGTCCAGAGCGAGATTGTTTCGTCATTTCGATGCTTGCTTTAATATCTTCAAATATGAGGTATACCCTTTAAAGATTGAGTTTAACATGCAAAAATGAATAGATAAAGTGTGCGATTTTTGCTATGCAAGATGGCTCATGCGCCGGCGGCGCGCTTAGGTCAGAAAATTTGTGAGGTTTGCTGTTCTCCCACTACGGAATCCTGTGTAGTTCACGTCCGCTGCAATGGGTTGAGTCCAGGCAGCACACAGCTCATGTCAGGTGGCCGCCTGTGTGCATAGCCGTATCGATTTGGGAGGGGCTTTGACACCCAACGTTTCGCCTCTTCCTATGTGATTAAAAAAACTTCAAAACTCTCCCAAAAGCATAACAAATTGCAAGCCAGAATGTTTGTCCTCGCGAACCTCTCGTGGCCGCCGCCCCAGACAAGCTGTGCACTGCTTGGCGACCAGCGGCGAGTGGGTCCGGCGGTGGCGGAGCGCGTGTCCGGCAGGTGAGCGGCCGTGCCGGCCGGCTGCCGGCCCTGGTCTGCCCGGCACGTCCGGCCGAGGGTCGAGGCGGGGTCATCGCTCGACGGCTGCCCCGCCAGGCTCGCGGCCACCTCCGGAGCTGCGGACCGCCGACTCCAGAGGGGCCCGCGCTGCACGCGCCGTGCACAGCGGCGCGTCCCCGCCTCACGCTGGAGGGCGGTGGCGGAGGGGTGGGAAGAAAGCGGCGGACGGGTCGGGAGGTGTCCCCGTGGCGGTTTGGAGGTTTCCGGCGCTCTGGGGTGGTGTGGCTGGCCGCGGCCCGTCCTGTCCGCGGCGAAGACCGAGCGCGCTGGTCATGCATGGCTTGTCTGCATGACCACGGACGCCGATGGTGCCCGGTTCTCACGCCTCGCCCGGCCACCCGCCTGCCTGTGGCTGCGTTGCCGAACCGCAGGCGGCTTCGGCGGACCGCTTGCTCCCATGCGTCGCGTCGTTGCCCTCGGGCAGCGCGCCTGGGGCTGGCAGGCCGACTCTCCCCACTGACACCAGATGTCGAGCCGCCGCCTGGCCAGCTGTGGCAGGGCCCGCCCGCGGGGCGTCTTCGTAGGCCAGCGCGCGCGCGCACGGCTCGGATGCCCTCGTGGCCGCGCCGCGGCGCCGCGCGGCTCGGAGGAGCTTCGCGGCAGGGTTGGTGACCGTGGTAACACGAACCTCGGCCCGGTCCCAAGGCGGTCCCATCAATCTACCGGCATCCGGTATGCCCAGCAGTTTTTGTGGTTCGTCTGGCTTGAGGCGCTCTGGGACCGGAACCAGACAATTTCCGGTGCGTGCAGATGGCGCGCGATTCGCAGGAAGTGGATCAACTTCGGTGCTGCTCCCCCGAACGGAAGCACAGAACTTGTCCCGAAATCTCGCCGGGCGTCAGATGAAATGAGGGCTTGATCTTTCCCCCCCCCCCCCCCTCTCCCGATACGACGCGCAAGTTTGGAGTTGGCGAGGGTAGGAGGTCGCTGCAGAGACCAGACCCGTTGTCTGGTGGTGGGACGTGCCGTCCTGTTGTAGTACCGTTGTCCTGTGTTGGCTACTGGCAGTGGGCGTGAAGGCGTGGAGGGATTTTGGTAAGCGCTGGGGAGACGTCTGGTGGGAAGCAAGGCTCAGTTGGGGAAGTTGGAACTCTTGGAAGTTAAGGTAGAACTGATGTCGTGGAACTGATGTCACCAGCGGTGCAGTAGGGTAGAATGTGATATCTACTGCGGAACACAAGTAGTGTGGTGCAATTTTGTCCTTGCCAATAGAGCTGAACTAACGCCTTCTGCAAGCTGATTGCATAGCCGTGTTCCGCGAATGGTCGATCGAGGGCTCTCCAAGCGATAAAATGAGGCATGACCTAGAATCTGGTGATAGTGTTGACTTCGACGAAAGCTGAAGGGTACTCAGGCTTGAGCAGGGATATTGGAAGACACTGTCGTTTGTGCTGTTGGCATACAGGGTGTACTGGCCATGATGCCCATCGATCTGCCCCGTGGTGATCTAATTGGAGAAGTTCGCCGGTCGCCATGTTCCGTAATCTGTGAATACAGTTCACTGCAATCTCTGCCTGGCTTGTTGGATCAATGATGACTACCGGATGAATCACAGGTGATCGCCTGAGGCGATGAAGGCGGACAGCAGGATGCGGTTCACGGATGGGACGCGAATCACGGGGGGTCAAAAGCCAGACCGAATATCTTTCGGCCGTCACCATCTTTGATTTGGCAGCGTCCCTCCATGAATGGCCAGCCTGACTTCACCATGGCCCCCGGCGCTCGTAAAAGTCACACGGACATCAGTGGCATCGCGTCTTGAAGTAATGGCTACTTGACGCCCGCATGCCTGTTGGACCACACGGCCCGCGCACACCGAGGTGTGCCGGTCTGCCGATGTCGGCCGACCTGCCGAGGGTGCCCGCGTGGCAGGAAGCGACGGTCGCGGGGCGACGTGTGGAACAAAGCTGAGCGTGGGTGTACAGTGGTGACGTACAGAAGTGGAGCTGAACCTGCCGTGGCTCTGTGCATCTTCGGTGACGGGGCGCAAGATTCAAATTTCAGTCCCCCCCCCCTTCCCACTTGCGGCTGAGTTACTAATTTGTAAACGGGAGCCCTCTCAGCCTTTAGACAGCATGCTCATTAAAGTTGAGGCAGTGCAAGGAAAAGCAACTAGTGACATGTCTCCCAGTTCCGAGTTCCCACCATTGGTGCTACAAAACTATAGCTCTTGCTTCTGGGGAGTTGTCTTGGTTGCTTTTCCACTCACTGCTCGACATTATTGCCTTAAGCTGTACTGGATGGGCTCAGTATTGTTTTGTATCAGCTGAGGTGTTTGGTGGGGTGGTCCTCCCTTTCTGTGTGCCTTCATGTCCGTAGATCGAGAATGCCCTAAACTGTGAAATCCAGAAACTGAGACCTTGTTTTTCCGTTGCCTTAATTTTCCCAGCTTATTTAACAGCTCTCTCGCTCTCTGAATGTCGAGCTCGCTGGCCCAGGTAGCACGTGTGTCTCGCAGCTGCACCAGCTGCACCAGTTGCACCGCCTTGCTGGTGCTGAGATGGCTGCCTGGGCGTGGACGCCCTGGAAGACGTACTCTCCTCCGTGTGGACCACTCGGGAGGGGTCGAACGGAGCCACGCGAAGCTCCCTTGCGCCATGCGACGTTCATGTGGGAACAGCGGAACGGCCCTGGCTGCGAGAGACCACGCAGTCGAGGCTCTGGCTCTGCTCCCGCACCGCTTTCTGCGAGCCGAGCAGCGCAGCGGCGCCGGAGGAGCCCCGCTGGCCCGCCAGCCGGGCGAGCCGATCTGCCGCCCCGGCAGCCGGCGGCGCGCCACGCGGACGTCCCGCGGGGGTGCCCGAGAGCTGCGGGCGCCGCTCGCCGTGCGCTGGATACGCCCCCGTCGCGATCTGCGCGCCGCGAGTGTCGCGTGGCGGCGCTCGGCAGCCGGGACCGCGCCATTTTGGGCCGGCGAAGAGGGTGCAAACGGCTACTTGAGGCGTGATTCATGACTGATGCGGAGGGAACCTGTTTTTGGTGTTGTTTCGGCCTCCCGCACCGGCCGACGGCCGCACCGCGCCGCCGCTGGGAGCGGCCCTTTGTTACCGGCTCGGGCCGGCGGCGACGGCGCCGGAGCGCGCGCGGCCGGCACAGTCAGCCAGGTGCCGCGCCAGACTAGCTCCGGGGAGGGAGGGCGGCGGAGGGGAGCCCGCCTGCCTCGCCGGAAACACCCGGCAGCCCATTCACGCGCGCGGCGGCCGGCGGCGGGGCCGTCGCGCGCCCGGTGACGCAGGGGCCCCGCCGACTCCCGCCGATTCCTGGAAGCGTGCGATGACGCAACGGCGGCCTCGCCGCGCGGAGGTCGCGCGCCCACGCACGCGGCGCGCGGACTGGCGCGGCCCGGCTCCGCACGCGGCGGCGGTGGCGGCGGCGCGGCCCGAGCCGGCGGGTCGCGCGCCGGCCGGGCCCTGGGCGCGCTGGCCGCCGGCTGGCGCTCGCCGCGCTCGCGCTCCGTTAGCTGCCGGCCGGCCGGCGGAATGCCTCAGCCGCGGCCTCGGCCCGCCAGGCGGCAGCACCGCGTGGGTTGGCCGGCCGCCGCTTGGCGCCGTTCCAACGGCAAATAGCGTAGTAAGCTTCAAGAAAAGAATGAAAATGAGGCCACGGGCCGGGGTCGCAGCGCGTGACATGGAGCACCGGGTGATGTTGCGTGGGGTGCGCGCGGTCGTGTCGCAGCCGCTGGGTGTTCGGGTGTCTCTCCCGGCGCCGCCACTGAGCGCGGCGCGGCGTGCGAACCAGCGCCCGCGCCGCGCCTCGCCGCGCCACGCCACGCCAAGCCGCTCATGTTATCTGGAGGTCTGACAAAGCGATGTTTGCCGCCGTTGGCCGTGTCAGTGGGTGCGGCGCCGGACGCGAGTGCGTCGCTGGGTGCGGCGTGCGTCGCAGCTCAACAGGTCCTGGTGTTTCAGACGGCGGCGGCGCCCGGGGCAGCGGCGGCGGCGCGCTGCCGGACGGCCGCCGGACTGACGCCCACCGACGACCGGGTACGTACCGGAGCGGGCGCGCTCGATCGCGCCGCTCGCTTGGGCTCGGCTGGGGCGATGTTGCGCTGGCGACGGCTGACGGTTGGTCGGGGCTCTGACCTGACCCGACCTCTGCTAGGCCTGATTTGCGTCGGATCGTGGGCCCTGCAGCGAGGACTGATCCAGTATTTAATGCGAGAGGCTCGTCAAATGGGTGCGTCCACATGTCAGCTTCTTTGGCTGATTATACTTATTTTGTATCAGAAATCCGCAAGAGATTACCAATTAATCTAAAACCTACGAATAAAGTCATCGGAAGGTAACAAGAAATTTGATTTTTGGGACGCGTCTTCGATTCATTTTCCAGGTGCGCGTGCGCGAAACCCAACTTAATAATTCGTTGCCTGGTTGATTTGATGTTTTTTGTTGCATTTTCGGCTGTGTTTGGGGTCATTAAACGTTTTCTCAAGCTTTTGTAGGGCAAGTTTGTTGCTTCATTGTGCATACCAAAAGCAGGAAGGTTGTCAGCCGAGTCCGCCACGCTGTTTTGATGTTATCCGACTTCGAAACGCTCACCCGAATATGCTTACACGCGTTGTGTTCCATGCTGGGCATTTGGGGCTTATTAGGTCAGTTTCCTTCGTGCATAGATAATTTGGGTGCCGAGTTTTGTTACATGGCAGTTTAAGAATGCGGATAACACCGAAATCATTTGTAACGGTGCCTCTGCTTCTTAGTATATTTAGTTGCCCGTTTTTTCGCCTGGAACTTACAACAAATGCCAAAGAAAGGCCCATCATCCCAGCAGAGCAACTCCATCAAACGTTGATTTTCGGAGGAGCGCAAAAAGTGAACGTGGAGAATCGCAGGCTTCATGTACCTTCACTGATAAAGTATTTGTCGTGGTTTTTATATCTGTTCAGGTATTCGTAGCTGGCCGATGGGATATTGCCAGCTGGCAGTGCTATTCTAGTGGAGGACATTGTTCACGAAAGCAACTAATTTGAGTTTCTTCAGAGTGCGAACAGTAATTGGAAACTCTGTTTAATTTTGGTCGTGACCTGATGTTTCTTTTTAGTCGTGCGAGTTGATCAAATATGAACAAAAGGTGTACGCGTTATACGTGACGTCATTGTGAAAATTATTTGTATTGCCAGGAGACTCCTAAACGTTCATCACTTCTGTTGTTTTTATTCCGGTCGTCGTGCCCGTTCGCGCTGTTTGCTGGTGATTGGGGGATAAAGCCCGATCAGGTGTCTTGTCACAATTGCGGCGTATATTATGCAATGCCCCTGAACACATATAGGTCAAACGTTGTTTGAGAACTGAAGCGCTAGACGTTCCGGGTCCGGTCAAAGCGATATAGCTGAATGCAACTGAATGGAAGGCTGATGATGTACACTTTGGAGTGAGAGCCTGTTCTATATTCATATGTTTCTGCAGGTTTATGGCGACTTTATATTCCTATACGTGCCGTGACTACCTAAATGTTCATGGGTTAGCCTCTTGTAACGTTTTTTGCTTGTAACAACTTACTTCGAGCTTACCCGAGTCCGAGCTTGCGAGCTTGTACTCGCTAGAGTTAGAACTTGTACCCAAGCTTCTTTCCTTGCGCGCGACGTACTATGGACGTACTATGGACGTACTATGGGACTGTTTTGAACTGGGGCATAGCCGTACCGACGAGTCGCAAAAATGGGCTTTGATTCCATGGTGGCTTAATTCAAGCCTGAAGGTTGCTTAGGCCAGCTTAAAATGACATCTCGCATGCCTTTTATGGAAAGTAATGGAGAGGTCTATGCGTTACACAATCGAACACTGAAAGCGGTTCAAAGTTTCAAGAGACCGTTTCATATTAATATTGACGTGTCTGTCGACTAGCACCGCACTGATTTATGCTATAAATCCGACTTATGCGCCTGCATATATCCTTTATATTGCCTATTGTTCCTACTTGTCCATGTACATCTCTCTGTCACCATTTCTGATCGCAGGTGTGTTGGGAGGCCGTCCAGATATTTGTGTGACGTGACCTGAGATGATGCTAAGCATCTATTCGTGCTTGAACGTACCTAAAGCCCCGACCTTCTTATAGCCAGTGGCATGCAAGTTGTTAACATGCTAAAAGTTGTGCTGTTTTGCCTGTGAAAACACAAAATGTGAACCGGCAGATTTTGAAGGAAGACTGTACGTCCGCTATCACCGTTGCCACGCTGTATCCTCTTCCCCTGAACGTGTGTAGCACCCGCGCACTGTACACTAAAGCACACTGTACAATGTAGCACACTACATTGTAGCACACCGTACATTGTAGGACGGCACACTCTGTAGCACACTGTGTACTGTTGCGCACTGTGCACTGAAGCACTGCACTGTGAAGCACTGTACACTGCAGAGCACTGTGGAGCACTGTACACTGTGGCACACCTTACACTGTAGCACACTGTGCACTGTGGCACACAGTATACCGTGGCGGACTGTACATTGTAACACACTATCACACTGTAATCACTGTTCCGCCGAAAATGTCGTACGGCGTCTTATGTGGCCTAGGTGGTTGCAAGTGGATAATTCAATTCAAGGAGTGATTCCATAAAGCGTAATAACTGAGCCGTCGCTCAGCACCTCGGCATTGCGTTACGTGTAACATTATTTTATTTTTTACGCGAGATGTGCCTTTGCTCCCCCTCCCCACCACTCGCGAATGCCGCACTGAGCCCCTGAATGTGTAAACATGGCCGCCGACGCGGCGATGGCTCGCTAAACGAAAAGGAAACAAAAAAAAAACTCGTTGAACAAATCCTGCAAAGCGTAGTCTGCTTGCGTGGTGTACCTGTCGCTTGCCTGGTAAGAAAGCAATTGCTCCCAACGGTGTACCCGTGATGAGCGGCCTGATATTCTCAGCTGTTTTTTGATGTATCACTCCTTTGGCTTGTTTTTGTCATCGGGGTGTAGGTGCCATGGACACTCTCCGACATTGTTGTCAGATGTGTAATTATTCAGTTGTCCTGCCTTGATGTGCGAGGATAGGACTTGCTCGCTGCTTGATTAGCGCATTCACTATCGTGGTACCGATTATGCTCACCCGACAGCAAAAATTAAAATGTTTTCCATTTTTGTCTTCGCCTGGAGCCTTCGACATCGTTGTCTAATGCTTTGAACTGTTGGACCTTGAGGTTCAAGCGGAAGATTTAGTCTTGAGATTAATAGTTTGTTTTGTAATTGATCGTGAGGCTTTTAAGTTTTTATTCCTAAAAAACGGTCATATCCTCAGCCACGATTTAAGCCTCAAGAATCAAATTGTTTTTTTGTGTTGTATTTGAAGATTCTGCATCTTTATGTCCCACTATTGCAGCCATGCAAGGATACCCTTGTACCTGTATGCTTCTTTCTCTTCCGTGTCATATTTTGACCCTTTTTGCGCGGATTTAATGTAGTAGTTACGTGTAGTTATCGCGATGCATTTCATTTCGCAAACCGAAGTCAAGGGATACCTATGGAAGCGGCCGCGTATGGACGCCCCAAACACGCAGCTGTCTGTAAGCTTCCTACTGGGTCTTGTACGTACATGACGTCATGAATAGTGAGTCAAACGCGCACAGCATTTTCATGGAGCCAATGCTACTAGTCAGGCTAGTCAGCAAACCATATGTGAGGTCATGCACCACTTATGGTCGTGTTTTGGATATCGTTCAGGGAATATAAAGGGAATATGAAAACCAGTGCACGTGCAGTATGTGCAAACTGGAGCTACCCTTAGGCGTCGGTGTCTTCTCGTTCGTGTCCAGTTTCAGTCTGGGACATCTAACGAGACCGAAATTTTGTGACGCGGCCCGTCTGACAATAACATGTGTGTGATGTTCAGGCAGCCAGGAGTGTCCCCAACCGTTTCCCAGTGACAGCGAAATCATAACTCAATCACATAAAACAGAAATGAACGAATGCACGCACTACCAGCTAAGAAATATTAAAATTCCAAAAAGCATACAACTATTGAAAGAAAACAGCAATTAGTCAAAGCTGAAGAAAGTGTTTGACTGACCCCTTCTCACGGCCGGACTGTTAAATTTAATGTTAGAGGTGTTCTCCTACCAATTCTGGAGTTGAAAAACTGGACTGGACAAGCGTCCGTCGACGCGCAAGCTTGTTGCCTGGGTGGACCGAGGGAGGGCACAGCGCCAAGAAGTATATTGGTTTAAGTTTTGTTCAACACATTTTACCTCACCAAATGCAAGATGAAAAGACTAACACATAGATATACATCCGCAGAAGCAGGCGTTGCGTAGTATGCTAATGTGATAAATTCGTTGATGATAAATTCGTTGAATTACGTATCACCTTAAGGCTATGACAGTGTATTACATAGTTTTGGAAAGCGCAATATGACGAGTAATACGTCGTAGTAGAAAAAAACTGAAGCAAACACTTGTCGGAAAATGATGTTCCGCCATGCTGCTTTTTATCAGGAATGTTGTATTCGGTGTTGCTTTCTTGTGAATTTAAGAACGTCTTTCCGTTTGATTTGGCTCGTTAAATAACTTTGAAGTTTCATGAGTGGATGTTGATCATTCGCAAGTAGATGTAGCTAGAAATGCTTTGACACGTTCGCGCAGTTACTTGAATGTGTATCTGTGTTTGTGTTATGCAGTCCAACAAATGATGATGGGAGCTTTGCTACGTTTGAAGCCTGCAGCGCTGTTCTTTCCAAAGATCCCTAGAAGAAGCGGAAACACTAATTAGCGGCGTCACTTTGACCGTAGCATGGTCTCGTTTTACCCTCGATACTACGTGCAGTTATTACGGCAGGTCCATCTGCGCGTGGCAGCCTCTGGTTGGAGAGCCTGTCGCGCCCACGTGTCCAGCCGAGCGCACGTAATCGTCACGCTATAACGGTAATGGTTGACGCTCCTCCGCTGGCAGCACGAGTTAGCCCGCGCCATTAGATTCGTCCGCTCATTAGTCGTAACTGGCGCTCGGGGTGGCGGGATTTTGCCAGCGGACGAAACGACGCCGTAGTGCACGTGGGTTCGTTCGGCGCGTGAGTGAAATTAAGAAGCATAGCATTTTAATTTATCGTATTTAATGTTTGTAATTTAGTGAAGCGATTTTACTGCAATAGGCGTGACGTCCCAGAAACCTTTGTCTCTCGATACGCACTGGTATTCGACCTTTTTGACAAGCCATGGAGCCTGCGGATGTTCTACGATGCGTTGCGTGGTTTATTTTATAAACACATTTGAATTTGCAAGCAGTGCCGCCTGAATTACCGTGCCGCGCGTTTTCACGGCTATGATTCGGTCTGGGTGCAGCGCTTGCCGGCGCACTCATGCGAGGTTTCAAGGATTTAAGTGCAGGTTCATCCTGCCACTGCGTGACCGTTGATGCGTTGGCTATGCGGCTGGGAGTGAACGGTTTGTTTTTTGTCGTGACATCATCCGTTTTTGCACCGTTTAGGAAATTTCAGCATTTACCAACCAGGTAATATATATATATATATATATATATATATATATATATATATATATATATATATATATATGTATATAAGACAAGGGAGGCAGTTTATTCATGAGTTGAGGCGGTTCATGAGCTGCTCGATTTTTATAATGCCTACAAACTGCTTCGGCTTTGCAGAAACGACGCTGTATGTAATGACAGGGAAATGGTAAATGTTCTGCAACGGCAACAAAGTGTGCACGCGTTTACATTTATACTTTCACGCAGATCGGCACTTGCGTTTCAGGAGCAAAAGGCTTACCACATTTTCCATGTAGGAATAATATTGTGATTCAACAAACACTACACACGGCGGCAGTTGCACGTATCACTGATGCGGTAGTCTCCAACCCTTCCATGCCATGGCGCTGACCCCTGTCAGGAGTGCTAGAGTAATCGGGTGTTTAGGTCGGGTTAGGCATTGTCAGAAATGAGAATGGGCTTGAAATGCCTCCATTGGTCCAGTAATGTACCGGTTTATATGTGTGGGAGGTAGCTTGTCCCTGAATCCTGTTCTCGTGATGTCCTAATAACAAAATGATTTGCCCACGAATTACTATCTCGCCGTTGACACTTGCGAACTTACGACACTGCTGCCTGCATTTTTGAGCAGGCTTTCTAGATGACCATCTAAATGACCATCAAGTTAATATATTTTGCAAAGACCGGGTTGGCCAGGTCGTGCTGGGTCATCAGTGGCGTAGTCGACGTGTCGCGGGTTCAGAATTGGAATACCGTTTTCTTCTTGGCACTGGTTAATACGTGACCCGCGTTCCAAGGCAGCGGATTCAGGGGGTACAGCCCTGGTCGCATGCTAAGCCATCGTATGTGTTTGATGTATCTGTTTGCTCGGAATCCATCCACCAGGTGGCTTTTCAGGTCTCGGGCTCGTTATAATATCCGCTAGGTTTGGTTCTTTACAACACTCACTCACTGGTTAGCAACACATTCCTCCAAAAATGTTATAGAAGACTATACCACGGTTAACACTAAATGTGATATTACGAAATACACTCAATGATGTGAAGCTGTAAGATACGATACTCTAGAATAGATCCAAGTTATACTACAAATCAAATGGATGTTCTAAATTGAGAACAGAATGTGCTTGAGCCCAGAGCACACATGCCAAGATACATGAAAGTAAATGGCAAGTACGTAGGGCCTGCATTAACATGCAAAGATCGCACGCGTGCACGCATGTAGCGTACAATCACACAGGTTACCAGGATGGGCCTAAAACTAAAACTACTAAAACTAAAACAAATTGAACAGAATGTGCCAAACCCAGAGCACACATGCCAAGATACATGAAAGTAAATGGCAAGTACGTAGGGCCTGCACTAACATGCAAAGATCGCACGCGTGCATGCATGTGGCGTACAATCACACAGGCTACCGGTATGGGCCTAAAACCATAGGATTTGCTTTTTTAAATGCGAGTTTTCCTCGGGAGATAAGACGCAGTGGTGGTCGGGGGCGGACGGTTCCCAAGTTGCCGCGGCACGATAAGGAAAGGCTCGCTTGTTGGCTTGTAATCGGCACCTGGGTCGATGGAGAGACATTGTCATGGAGGAGCGCGTCCCCCATAGTGAGACAAAAAAAACGAGGCTTGGAAAGAGACAGGACAGCCGGGGGAGGTTGTTTTCATTATAGTCATTTGGATGCTTTCAGCACGTCCCTCTCCTTCACCATGTCGCCGATCCGGGACCATCTTAGAGATTCCAGAGTCGTTGTTATATTCTGGCCGCGTTTCATGTTAGGGACAGTGCCAGCGGCGAAATTGATACTTTTTGAATCAGCTGAACCTGTCAGTTGATGGCGTCACCCCATACGCATAGATAGCAAGATGTACGTGGAGGAACATAGGTTTCGATAATGATTTTGAGGACATCGGGTGATCAAGCATTGCCTGAGGTATTTGAGCGAGATGCGAATTCCGTTTCATTTTTTCATGACTTGGCGAGATGTTTCTCCCACCACGAAAGCGTTTAGTCTACGATCACGCCCAGAAATTTGATGTGCCGAGAAGGTGAGATGGCCTCTTCGTCTAACGTAAGTGAAAATCACGGCTCTTTCTTGAATTATGTTTTGAATCTTTGAAAACAAAGTCTGGTTTTGTCCTTTGTCATTTTTAGTGAGTTTGCGCTGTACCATGCATGAAGTTTGCAAATTGATATTTCCAGTCAATGTTTTATCTGCATATGAGATGAGGTGTCCATGTGATAGGTGACTTGAATGTGAATAATAGCGGACCGATTATGGGCCCCTGGGACACGTCGTGGGATTTTGGTGGGGTCGTCAGTTCTCCACGCACCATCTGCCTCGACCACTCGCATAAGCCTTAAGCCCTCATGGTCCATGCGTACCTCTGAAGCTTTGTTATAGGAAAATTACGATCAGCGATGTCAAAAGCCTTTGATATATCGACAGCTGTTCTCACCAGCTCTCCGACAGCGTCGAGCAGAGCGTCCTCAGTACAGTGACCTTGCCGGTAGGCATAGATATAATCGCCGTCTTGAGCTTGCAATAATATAATGACCACGAAGATCCCTTGCAGCAAGCCAGCGAATGAACGATTGTTTTACACCTTTCCTGGAAAAACGGGCGCTTTCTTAACTGTTTAACATCCGTAACACCCGCATGGAAAAGCGTGCGCACAAATCATTAAAGCAATTTCTAACTGCTTGATCAGCTTGCATACTGTCAGATCAGCCAATTCGCCTGTACGGGCATAAAAACAAACACTACCGAAAAATTGCAACGTCGCATATCGACGCTGGACTTTCCCTCGGACGCTCTTTCGACGCTCTTTTTTGTTCCGTCCCTTTTTCGGCGACATTTTTCTCACATCAACAAATCATTGCTCGCGCGCGGGAACATACCGCCATGCGTGAAATGGCCAAGCTATTTGTGCGAGCCTGCTGTTACGCTGCCTTTCAAATAACGCGTGCAGGGCAGCGTGCGAGTGTGCGCAGAACCGGGCACCGCCGGGGCGCGGCGCCGCGAGCGCCGGGGCGCGGGACGTTTGTAGCCGGGGGCCGGCCGGCTGGACAGTCATTACTGGGTTCCGGCGCCGGGGGCGGCGGAGGGGGGCGGGGCCTACAATTACCGCCAGGGCCACTCCCAGGCCAGCGGGCCGGAGACGGGCGGCGCGGGCCGGCCCGTCGCGCGATGTCCTCCCGGGTGTCGAAGGAGCTAGAAAGATACGGCTGTGCGGTCTTTGGCCCGTTGGACTCCGGTGTATTCGGTCCGTCTTGCGCGGGTGTCTTCCGTTTGTCTTACGTCGGTGTCTTCGGCCCTTCTCACGTCGGTGTCTTCGACCCGTCTTACGCCGGTGTCTTCTGGCTTACGTCGGTGTCTTCTGCCCATCTTACGCCGGTGTCTTCGGCTCGTCAAATGCCGTTGTCGTCGGCACGTTGGACGCGGGTCGACGTTGACTCTTTCATCGGCTGAGGCTTTGCCTGCTCTTCGCTGGCGGTTGGCAGGGTTCAACAGCGCTGTCTGCCGCGGACTCGTTTTCTAACCAAGCGAGCACACCTGTAACCATCCAGTGGACCGTAACAGCGTCACCCATCTTCAGTGCACGATCTCTGACCACTGGTGGAGTGGACGCCGTCCACTCCTTCCGTCCCACTTACCCCTCGCGCCGCGGGCTGCCCACTCCGCCTTCTTCTCCGCATCCCCGTCCCTCGGCCGCGCCGCTCCCCATCGCCGGAGGAGCTCCGCTCGCGGCCGCCCGTCAGCTGGCGCGGCTCGTTACCTGCGCGGCCGCCCCCGGACGCTGGCTAGCCGGATTAGGCAGCCGCCCCGCGTAAGCCCACCTCCGGCCATTGGTTGTAATCGCTCCGAGCCTCGCCCGTGCCCGCGCCTCCCACCACGCGTGGCAGCCACGCCTGCTCAGCGGACGGAGTCCGTGCGCGGACGAGGATCTGTGGCTGAGTTGGAGATGTACAGTTTCCGGAATGCGTGGAGCTTGGTGAGAGGCGGCGTGGGCTGTGTGGTGATCGATCCGGGGGATGACGCTGGGGTCGGGTGGTGACGCTCGGGTGTGAGGAGATTGTGTTCGCCGCGGCGATTGAACTGTGCCGCGCCTCGTCCAGGCGGCGACCGCTGCCGCGTGGCGGGCACCTGATGAGCTGTGCCGCGCCTCGTCCAGGCGGCGACTGCTGCCGCGTGGCGGGCACCTGATGAGCTGTGCCGCGCCTCGTCCAGGCGGCGACTGCTGCCGCGTGGCGGGCACTTGATGAGCTGTGCCGCGCCTCGTCCAGGCGACGACTGCTGCCGCGTGGCGGGCACCTGATGCACTGCGCCGGCCTCGTCCAGGCGGCGACTGCTGCCGCGTGGTGACTGACCGGTGCCGCGTACTGGACACCTGACGAGCGTTCCAAGAACGTTGAGGTCACCAGACGCCGGCTTGCGGCGCCCCTTTTTGCGCCGCCGTCGGCCGTGTAAGGTGTCCGCCACCGGTTGTGGAAAAGTGTCTTGTTATGGGCCGTGCCGATGACGGCGATACTGCCTCGTCTGCTGCTTTTGTTCCGCCCACGGCGTGACGCCGCAGGGCCGGCCCGCTTGATCAATGGCGCTCGCGTCGGGGCTCGTCTCTCTGAGGACGCCGTCCGTCGCCGCGTCCGCGCGGTGTCTGGAGAAGCCGCGCCTGCCGGGCGATGCCCAGGAAGGATTGTGACTGCGGCCAAGGGCGGGCGAGGAAGAATAGTCCCACCTGGTCACCTGGTCCGGCCTGTAGTTAGAACTAAAGCTAGATTAGGTCAGTATCCTTACCAGTTCTTCCACAGGCCTGCTGCGTTGTGGAAGCGGAATTGCTAGCCACCTGTAGCCCACCAAAATTGAGGCTGCTGACTTCAGCAATTTGGGTTGGATTGTTCGCATGTTACTGCTTTCTCACCTTTCCCATTATTTTCTAGCCCAGCAACCAGCACCACGTGCAGTGAGATGGGAAACATTCAGCATCCGGGCATGATGCTTGTGGTTGTTCCCTGAAAGGGAAACGTTGACCACACCATGTGGCAGAAACCCACGGAGCTCAAGCCCACCGCCTGATTGCTCCCCCGACACCCTCTGAACTCCTCGCTCAGCTCGACGGGCCCCGGCGGAGGTCGCTCGTGTTCTGCGTGTGCGCCAGGACCGGCAGAGGTGGCGGCACCCAAGGCCACGGATCTGATCACGCGCGCTGCGGCGCAAAAACTGGCGCGTGGCGGCCGTGCGCCTTGCGCCTGTTTGCGGCGCGAGAGGCCGGGGCGGTCTCGAAGGCCGTCTTTGTTGTCGCGCTGCTGTTCGTGCTCTCTGTGTGTGAGCATTGCACAGCTGGAAGCCGCCTGCAGGCGAGCCCTGTGTTCTGCGAAGGCCGCCGGCAGCGGTGGTACGCCCCGCGCGGCCGGTGGGACAGACCCGCCTCTTACGCGGCCGTTGGGACGGACCCACGGCCCACGCGGCCTCTGGGGTGGAGCGGATAAAGCTGCGTTTAGTGCGCGGTTGTCGTATGGTAGAGGAAGCGCGGCTGTCTCCTGCGGCTGTCTGCGCCGGCGAAAGGCTGCGAACGCACGTCCGCCAGAGCCACGAGAGGGACCGGAAGTGGAGCGACGCTCGCGGCATTTGGGGTGGAGTGCTGATATGGTTTAGAAGCGCATCGCCGAGATGGAGTCTCGAACTCTGAGAAAGGGAAGTTGATGATGCCTCGTTAGCGGGGAGTTCCCTGAACTTCGCGTAATAGGCAGCCGCCACCGGCAAGATGTGTCTGGAGGCAGGGGGCAGCTGGCGCCGGGGCAGGAGGCAGGGGGCAGCTGGCGCCGGCGTCCTGAGGCAAACTCGACAGCTGCCCGCGCGTCTCTGGCGTCCGGGGTCGGGTGGGGAGGAGGGGCGGGTGGCGCTGCTGCAGAATGTCCAAACAGACCGCCCTGCAGAGCCGGCACAGGGCCTCCGGGACGGGGCCTGATGGCGGTGAGCGGAAGAAGGCGGACAAAGGGAACTTGGCGCGGTGCAAGAGCCTGGGCTGTGCGCCTAGGCTGCGCCGTCCGCGGGGTCAACACCTCCAGATATTCCACTGGCCATACGGTGCCCCCGCGCTGCTGTCTGCTGATCGTCCTGCCGAAGGGGTTCGCGTCTCGACAGGACCCACGACCTAAAGTTTCTGCTGGCTGTTGACCGCATCAGAATTGTGCGTTGGAGGAATCTGAGCATCCTCCACCTGCCTTCCGACTGACGTCTTGGGCCCCTGTACCGGGCTGTCCGCAGATTTCCTGAACCTGCCGAAGACCATGCCGCCCCGCTCGGGCGCGGCGCGGCAGCGGGGGTACCGCGGCGCGAGGGTGAGGCTGGCGCGTCGGCGGGCAGCTGCCGGCGCCGGCGGCCGGCGCTCGGCCCGGCCGCGGCGGTCGATAGCCTGCGCGACCGAGCGGCGCCGCCGCAGCGGCCCGTGACGTCACGGAATCGATGGCCGCCAGCGCCTGGTCGGCCGGCCGCGGCGCGGCGCGCTCGGCTGGCGGTGAGGCGGCAGAGGCGCTGACCGGCGCGGCCGCGGCGCGGCGCCGGTGGCGGCACCTGTGGATCTGCGCTCTGCGTGCTTTTGGGAAAGTCTGCTGCTGAAGAGGCAGAGTCGGGGGTAGAGGTTGTGTTCGGGCTGTGCCGGACGTTGCTCCGGCGGGTGGCATTGCTCCGGCGGGTGGCAGGCACGAGATGGCGCTCGCGGCGCGTCGGGTTGGGTGATAGTGCAATCGCGCAGATCCCGAGCGCATTTTCTGTGCTATTCGAATTCTATTAAGGCAAGCGCGGCAGCCCTCATGCACGTCAAACTGTTTTGCATTCTCTCCGAGGTGGCTGTTGGAAATCGTGGAGAACATCTCTGCGCTCCCGGTTTCCAAGAGCGGCATTCCGAAGCACGCCGCAGACATTCCCTCCCCGCTTTTCATTGGGCCATGCGTCAGCCTGGCTGACAAGAAGCGACAATGCGACGATAATGACGTTCCGGTCCATTAGGTGCTATGATGGATGCCGGTCTGTGGCCCCGCCCAGCCAACCGGACTTGGTCGTGTATGCTGTCGGCCAGTCGGCGCTGTGGAGAGGACGGATGTGATGGACGGATGTGATGGACGACTGAATCTGCGCGCGGCACAAGAGAGCCAGGCGAGGAATGTGAGGCGCGTGTGAAACAAACCGTGGCAGGGTCGTGAAGGGTTCGGGGATATTGGGACATGGTGGAACTTTGTGTTTCAGGTGTGCCTTGCCCCTGCCCCTCCCCAATGTTTGTTTCGGGCCCTTAGATGCTCCCATTATCACCCAAAGGAACTCAGATTCAAAATTTTGTAAGAACGAGAATGGACGAGGAAGACGAGAAATTTGTGATAAGAATACTTCTTCATCACCTCCCTTCTCCCCCCCCCCCCCCCCTCCACACCGCACCATGCATCTCAACGTATTTTATGAAGCTCCGCTGCCAATAACACTTGGAAGGCAGTGGATGCTTCTACCGGAGCTGAGGACTCCTTGGGTACTGAATTAAGACTACTGGGAAGGCTGCGATGCGGGGTTCCGGCCGGCCAGTTCCGGCCAGTCAGAGACTGGATGTCTGACAGAATCGGTGACTTGCCGGACCGGAGAACGAACTGGAGAGCCGGCGAGGAACGAAGCAGAGTTCGACGTAGACTATCTCAAGCTGGCGGGTCTTGTCAGACAGCGGTGGGCGATTCATCCAGCTCGCTTTGCATGAAATGAATGACAACCAGTAGCCGGGGGATCGGGTTTTCAATTGTTCTGCCGTTGATCATTGCGATATCGGAAGTGCTTCCATCCTAGAACATGGACGGCTTTCGTTGCTTGTGATCTAGCAGTATGGCGAAGCTCAAAAAGGTGGAGCAGTTGGTCTGAGACACCTGGTATTGGGCAGCAGCAGCGTCTGGCGCGGGGCAGTCACGGGTTCGCCGCCCGGCGGCGACCGGTCAAGAAACTCGCGCGCTGCTGGTTTGAACTGTGAGCGGGCCCCCTCGGCTGCGCGGGGGAGCCACGCCACAAAAAGCGCGCGCGGAATGCGGTCGCCGCGGCAAAAACGCGCGGCGGCGGCGCCGCGCCGCTATCGCTGCTATCAGCGCGCCGTGTTTGCCGCCGGCCGCCGCTGGGGGTCGCGGCTGACGGCCGGGGCCCGGCCCGCCTCGAGCGCCGCGGGGCCGCTTTTTCGGCGGCGTGGTATTGATCGTACTCCGCGCCCTGTCTTTGTGGCGTCTTTTTGCCGCCGCGTCCACGCGCCGCCCGGCCGATCTTTGTGCGGCGGCCCCCGGTCACGGGGCGCCTTGTGCGCGACCGCCGCCGGTCAGACGGCCGCGGGGGCTGGTAAAGCTGGTGTGGGTGCTGGAGCGGCGGCTGGAGCGGCAGCTAGACCGGCAGCTGGAGCGGGAAGAGGCGCCTCCGGGGAGGACGCAGCGGTCTCGTGTCTGCCAGCCAAGGCGGTGCTCGTCGTGGTGCTGGTCGTGGTGATGTCGGGTGGAGTCTGGCTGTCAATGACTGGTGGTTCGTTATTACTCGGCTAGGTGCTGCTGCCGTCGCACTGACGTGGCCGTTTCTATTCAGGGAGTGCTAGTGATGTTGGACAAGCGAGTGGTCTAGAAGTGAGTGGCAGGACATCAACGGCAAGGTCCTGGGATGGAACGTCATGATGACGTGTGAGCAGTGCATGACGCCGGGGGTGACGTTCCAAGGTGTCCCTGGTCCCGGCCGCGACTGGGAGGTGACGTTTTGACTAGCTGAGCTGGCTGTTGGCCAGTGGACATCTCCATCGGTGATTTCACACTGACGAATGTGTGGTGTGTTGTACGTTTGGGCTTGTTATGGGTCCTGCACGTTTGTTTCGCCCTCTCCAAGTAAAGTCCAAATTACCAGGACAGGGGTCTGGCGCCGCAGTGTTTGGAATCACATTCTGCATCTGAAGTGATTCATTTTTTTCTTTAACAATTGCGCTAAATGCGCGTTTACTACGAATTGCGAATTTTTATCGGATACAAACTTAAATCGACCACGTGGCTCCCGACCACGTGGCTCTGGACAACTACGTCCTGTTGTGGCTAAGCGGTGGTCACTTTCTAAAATCGGGTGAGGTAGGGTTGAGCCAAGTAAAATTAGCGTGACCTTTCCCCAATCCTGATTTCTCCTTCGCCATTTCGTTCTTTGATGCGCGCTCGTGGTGTCTAGTTACAATAAAACAACAGCTTGGTCGGTTCCAAAATCGTATTTGGTCTGTTGCTTTGATTTTGAGGAATGACTTCCCATTTGAAGCCAATATGAGAATGAATGTTGAGATGTGATGATAATGATATTGACAACGATGCGTTTAGGTTCTCTCGTGTGCGAGCAATCCAGACACTAGCTACAGGTCATTAGCCCAGGGTTCTTTTTATCATGTGCGTTGGGAAGGATCAGAGGAGCATTGAGGGGCTCGAGTCAGTATTAGGGAGGTGAGGAAGTTCAGGTCCCCTAAAAGTATACAAAGTGACATCCCTTCCGATAAGCATTACGCCTGCATAGCAAATAGGCGGCGGCGCGCGACCTATTTTACAACATGACCATATACAAGAGAGTAGCACAACAATATCAACATAGCAGAACAAGAGCAGAAACGTGCTGCAATGTGCAGAACAGCACGGGGCAGGGGAGAGCAATGGCAGGTCGGTGTACAGCGAGGACAGTGCAGAAGGCGGGGCAGAGGACCTGTAAGACGGCTGTACAGGGAACAGGATATGTGGAATGCGAGAGAATAGGCCGGAGGACTAAACACGAAACCGAAGACGGGACGGATCATTGGCAAGGGCCAGGGCAAGCAGGACGAAAGGGAGGAAATATTGAGGAAAGGACAGAGGATTGGAAGACGAGGCGGGTCGGGGTAGGCTAGAGGATGGGAACACTCACTCTGGGATGGGAGGATGGGTCGCCCTGCCAGGTTCAGTGTCCCGCCCTGTCCTCTTTCCTGTTCTATCCTCTGCCCTGGTCTGTCCGTGCTACTGCAATGTGAGGCGAAATAGCCGAATAACGTCTGCCTCCCATGAGGGGGGAGGGGAGGTTCGAGCGCCCGACAAGGGAGGGATTAGATGGCTGGACATGACAGATAGGGCAGGACAAAAGACCACGCAAGACAGCTTGGAGGGCATAAAGAGGACGGAAGGGCAAGTAGTCCCTGGTCGGACGGCGAACGGTGCAGAGCGGATGGAAAGGCAGTACTGAAGGCAGGGCAGGACGGATTAGGGAGAAAATAACAGGATATGTGGGGCAGAACTCAGGATAGAAAGTCCTTGCGCGGGAACGAGCCATGACCGGACATACAATGCCCTGTTCTGTCTTGCTCCGCCCTATCCTGCCCCGTTCTACTCTCTCGCCGGCTCTTTCTCCGTCCTCTGGTCCTGCGAGTAATGAAGTGTCAAAGTGCAAAATTGGGGGCATATTTTCACAAAATGAGTTGGGGGGGAGGGGGGGGGGGCTTAATGGTGAAATGGCGCAACCTACCCCCAAAATATGCCACCAGCCAGTTTTACACCCAAACTTGGGCCACTTGCTTCCCAATTTGGGGAGGATTGAATCCCCCTCCCCAACTGAAAAGGAAACTACAGCCCTGACCCTTGTCCTTTCCTGTCCTTGGTCGTGCCCTGCCCTAGTCCTGCAACGTCCCTAGGTCGTCTGCCAGGTCCGCTGCCCCGCCCTGTGGTACGTCTTGCCCCGTTCCGTCCGTCCAGGTTCTTTTCTATCCCATCCTCTACCCTGGTCCGTCCGTGGTACTGCAATAAAGGGTGAAATAGCCGAATGACCCTCATGTTGGGTGGATGGGGGGAGGGGGGGGGGTGCTTGAATCCTGGTTCCGATATTGCCCTTAGAGCGGACATTACTATCGCAGTCACTGGCGCTCCATAAAATTGTCTTGACCACGTGCAACACCTTCCGTTCTTAAAAAGGTAGTGCAGGGCTTTGTGCCCTTACCTGTGATATGCGCCACTTTGTTTTATATGTGATCCCACCCCGCCTTGCCTTGTCCCCGTCTTGTCGCGCTTAAAGCTTGTCCTGCCCTCCGCTTTGCACTTCGTCCTAACCTAAGCCCTGCATCGCCGCTGTCCTGCCCTCTGTCTTCAGCAATCTACCCTGTCCTCCGCCCTTATTTTCTGTCCTACATCCTGTACTGTCCTCGACCCGACAGAGTACGGTCCTGGCCTTCTCGCCCTTCCTGCCCCTACGGTGTGTTTTGTGTTGGGCTTTACTGATTCTCTACGCTGGTGCGGACTGAGCTGAGTAGGTGTGTGTCTGAAGCAGGCCGCCATGACCTACTGAACGAATTTTGCGTGTTTGAAAAAATTGGCTGGTTTGTTTAAGTTGTTGTGTTGTAAGTTGCGCTGTTACCTGTTTTTTCTTAAATGCGGAACTGCATCGATCCTTCGGCCCTTGGCAGGAGCTACTGGCGGAGTTAATCAACGTCGCAGCACGTGCTCATCATGACGTGATCTCCCGCACTGCAGCCGTCTCCCTCTACAAAACGACGTTAGAGGGCTGCACTGCGCATTAAAACTGAAAAAAATATCCATGATGGATGAGAAATCGAGAAACATCGAAGCCGTCCCCTGAGTAAATTTTGTGAGGCCCCATCCGGGCGGTATGCTATGACCGCAATAAAGAGATATTGGTAGCTGTGGCGTAACCAGGGGAGGGGGTGCTTTAGCGGGCTCTGACAGCTTAATTAGAACATTCAGCCCGAAGTCTTAAAAACACTGCCCTGGCGCCGAACCCAGGACCCTATGGCAGAAAGTTCCCAGTTGACCTGATTTGGCCCCCTGCTGGACAAGAAACTCTACGCTTCAAGCTGATGGTTGGTGTGTGTGTGGGGGGGGGGGGGAGGCTTGTGTCTACATATGGCAGCCAGGATCGCGGCGGGCGAGCTGCTACTGTGGGCCCCTTCGCCTAAGGATTAATGTGCTGTAGTTGTACGTGCCTACGAATGCAAGCGACCGTCTCATCGTCGCCAAGATTCGGGCGTAGTCATGAAGGGCCTTCCACATGCACGATCGCGGCCACCTGGCTGTTAACTTAATTCACGTTTTAGCTGGTCTTGGCCACAGTAACGAAGGGGGTGGTCCTTGTGAAAATTTGTGACGACTGAGCTGCCTTTATGGAGTGTGGAAAATGATGTAAAATGCTCTGATTTAGGGAATATTTCAAATTTATTTTGTCCTGACGAAGCAAGAGCTGCCCTTGATCACGCTCGATTGCTCTTGAATGCTTATTTGCTTTCATAGCAGGGTTGTTTGCCTTTTTCGTTGTCTTCTTCTCGTCGACGGAGAGGCGAAATTGAACATGCATACGTTATGACATGAGTTCTGTGACAACGGCAGAAGATCTATTCTGATCGCTCAGCAGGCCACTTAACGTGGCTCGAACATGGCTCAAAGTTCTTGCGCTCTTTTCATCGCTTTACCTAGAAAACGCGTCAAATATAAAAAAGAAAATAATGAGAAAAGCAATGTGGGCATGGTTGTTACGCACGAGCAGAGCTCTGCACTTTTTTTTTGGGGGGGGGGGAGAATTCCCCAGTACCTGTGTTAGCTCGAACATGAGGTCCAAAGACCGGAAAAATCGCTGAAGTCCGATTCGAAAGCACGACTTTTGTGGAAAATGCTGGGTTTTTCGGGGGGGGGGGGCGGGAACAAATTGTATAAACCCCTACATCCACTCCCGCTTGCATCGTGGCCTGCACTTGTCGTTCCTCCGTCTCTCCGCCAGTCAACTGGGGTGGAAGAGCGGCCACCCTGTGGGCCCCTCATTAGTTTGCGCTGGGTGACCTCGAGCTGTTTTTCGTCCGTTCTCTTCTGGGAACGAGAGCGGTGCGACTGGTGTTCACACGGTGCCAGCCCGTGTTTTGTGGCGCCCAGCCCCAGACAGCCGCCGACATCAAAAGGTCGGGCCCTTTCGCTCGCGATGGGTGTGCCTCGGCGACCCCCCAGGGTAACATGACCCTGCTCGCCCTTGGCGAGATCCGCCCGGTGACTGGTGACGTCACTGCCGTGTTCATTTTTAACCGGACAGTGCCGGGATGAATTAAAACTGCGGCCCGATGTTTTGACGAAAGGCTAAACACCCGGCGCCCGGCGATGGGCTACCTATTTTTACCCAGTGGCCGGCGGCCATTTTGTTGTTTCGGCCGCCGCTGCCAAGCGCTCTCACCTGTCGTCGTTGAGCGGCCCGTGCCGTGCGCTGATTGGCTGCCGTGCACGGCCCCGACCAATGGGCGGCCGGCGTGCTCATGGCCCCGGCGCTCGCCAGCTCATGGCGCTGCAATGTTGCACGGTGCAGAGGTCAAAATGGCCGTCAGCCGGAGAAGATGGTGTGAGACGCGGTAGGCGACGGGTGGTGATAGGCCGTGCTGGAACGACGCGTGTGGCGCCGCCGGCCCGGGGGGAGAGGGCGCCTGGGAACGGGGCCGCCGCCGCCGCGTGACTCATACACGCCGCTTTTTGTCGCCGTGGCCGATGAATGGCCGAGGGGCGCGCTGGGGCCGGCGGCGGTAACCGATCCGCCGGCCGGCTGCGCTGTGTCAACAGCGGCCTCCTAACGCGCTGCCTCGCTTCCAGGAGCGCCGTGAGAACGGGTGGCGACGCCGCCGAGGACCCGGAACAGGACCGGAACCGGACCGGACCCGGACCAGGAGCAGGACGGCGGCTGGGTGAGCGCGGCTCTCGTGGTGACTATGCTGTCCCGGTACCGCGGCGGCAGCACCGTCGCCCACTGCGGACGGCCGAGGGGACCAGCTGCGGGTGTTCCACGGGACGACAGCGCCAGCGTGCGCGTGGACCAGGCCCGTCTGACGCTCTCGTGGTGCTGAGCCTGGCCTCGGAACGGCGAGTACGATGTGTTAACCGGTGGCATGGTTCTTCAACTTTCCTCCGCACCGCACGCCTATTGCGATGCCGCGTTTTCTGATTGGGCGCGCTTTTTTGGATGTGGTCAGGGTCAGGTCTTCACTCGATCCATGGGTTCCTCGCGGCGGGGCGCGCGGTCCCGCCGTGGGACCGTCCGGCGGTCGGTCGAGGCTCCCAGCGTGGTGTCCGGGGCCGCGTCGTCCCGCAGGCCGGACCTTACTCGCTCGAGGACCGCTGGCCGGATCCCGGCCCTGCATAGTCACACTGTGGAGTGAAAGACATGGGTAGTGAGATGTGAGATTTTCAACCTCTCACTACTTTGTCTTCCGCTCTCTGTGTGACGCGATCGTCGGTGACCCGGCGTCGACGAGGCTCCGGAGTACGCAGCCTACTGCAGCTGCGTCGAGTTCGTCTAGTGAGACCGTTGAGGGTGGTGCCGATGGAGCTGTCCGGAGGACCGGGCCTGGTGCCGTCTGGAGATGCCGTGTGGTGCTGACAAGCCAACTGAGAAGACCCACCTAGTGGCATCTGAATACACTGAGTCCATCTGGAGACCCCCAGCGCCACCTGAAGACATCCGAGCCCATCTGAAGACCCCCAAGCGCCATCTGAAGACAATTGAGCGCAATCTGAAGACCCGGAGCGCCATCTGAAGGCGTTCGAGCCCGATCAATCTGGAGACCGTTGAGCCCAATCTGAAGGTTTTTGGGTGGTGCGCCTGCCATCAGGCTGCGCTGTCATAGATATCTGACCTATCACAGCCAGCTTTGATGAGCAAGTGCGCCGCCCCCGACCTGCCCGTTCCCGCCAAAAGGAGAAACCGCGCGCCCGATTCGCCACCGAGTGCTGCCTGGTCGTCAAAATGGCTGTGACGACGTATTCGAGCTCGTATCACAGCCATGTTTGATGAGCTGGGCAGCACTTCCTCGCACCGCCAGCGTGATTGCGTCTCCTCTACTGGCCGCCAGCATCGTCTGTTTTGGGCGCGCTGGTCCGCGGAGGACGATCTGGGAAGGGAAGGGTTAGGGCGGGATGGGGAGGTGACACCTTTGCGTCGCGTGGTGGAAGGGAGCAGTCCGGACACCGACTTGGCGCCAGAGGCGGGATTCCGCGTTTCTGGGGCCAAGGACCGGCTGATTTTGGTCGGTAAATGGCCAAATTTCCCGAGTAGGATTTTTCCCCCGCTAGGTGGAGTAGGTGGAAACGGCAGGGATCAGGCAGGTTTATCTGATCCTGGCGGGATAGAGTATGGCATAAGAGCAAAGGGGCGATTCGGGCGCGGATGGCTTAACGGGACTCTTAACCCAGGGACTGCCTCCAGAGGACCCCGCTTGCCGAAACCGATGGACGGGAACGGACGGCAGCTAGGCGGTAGTGCACTAAGCTTCAGAACTGGTGGGAAGACACTCGCGGAGGGCGTGGGTCGGGCAAGAGGAAGAGGAAGCACGTGCTGGCGAGTAGGGCAGTCTCTGCCGTGCGGACGAGTCAGGTGGGGGAGGGGGAGGGGGCAGCGCCGCGGGCGCCATTCGACATCCTGCCCGTCAAGTTGAGCCGTGGTGTGCTGCGCTGGGCCATATCACAGCCAATTTGACGAGTAGGTGGCGGCAGCACCGAGACGACCACGACCGGAGCGCCGCGCCGCTCAATGGATGGCGCCTCGCCGCGCTGTTTACACAGAGGAGACGCTCAAGGTCTGCCGGTGGCGTTTACGACGCGGCGCGGCGCCGAACGGCATGGCGACACCAGCTGCGGCCTGCAGCGCCGCACGCAGCCGGCCGCCGGGGACGCGCCCCGCCGGAGAACGCAGCGGGCAGCGTCGGCGGGCGGAGCGCGGCCGCGTCTGAAGCCTGGCCTGAGAAAGCGAACGGGGGGCGGGGGGGGGGGGGAGGGAGCTGGTCATGACCATGGATTATGACTATCAGATAATTTAATGGTTGACGCTGCCTCAGACTTCTGTTGCCCGCATGGAGTGGGGAATGGGGATGGGTACAGCGCGACAGCCGCGGAATCGGGTCTTCGCAAATTAAGCGCAATTTTGGCGTTGGTAGAGGCTTGCTTGGGCAGCTTTGCCGCGCTTGAAGGGAATGTTTCACGTTTGAGATATGATGAAAGAAGCCCACCTATAACTATGGGTATAGCGGAATGAAATATAATGGAAAATATAGTGGAAAGACGGCTTTAGACGGTACATTTATCTATTCAGTCAATATGCTCCTCACTGCGTCATGGTTTGATGCCATCGTACCTTGCACCACATTGACTGAGAGCCAATTGACTGTCGCTATTCTGGAAATCGTGCTCACAAACGCCAGATTTGAACGCCTCGACGATTTTATTTTTATTTTCCTTGATCGCTGCATGGCTTATGGAATGGGAGGATTTGAATGACGTCATTATAACTTCATGAATGTCAGCTAACTTTGAAATACTCATTCCGGTAAAGTCTCGCCCATTTTCTGCGAGCGTGTAGCTCAGAAACCAGAGGGGCGAAGGTCCTAAGTATGGCAGAGCTGTGAACAGCACCGAAAGGTCTTCAAGATGGCCATTTTAGCTCAAAACCCCATGCAAATGTGGAACACTCCATTTGAGTTATACAACATGCCCATCCGTAGGGCCTGGTCAGCTGACTGCATCCACGTCTCACTGGTTCTGTTCGGTTGGCAGCAAAGGCGCTGCTGGATTGGGGAGGGAATACCCCCACTTAGTCCCGCATATCTACTTTAACACCTCAGACTGTTCCTTCGTCTGTGACACGAGTGCTGACTGAGTCCCGCCCCCACCCACTTGAGAAAATCCTGACTTTGTCTCTGGTTTGCCACCAGTGTCACCAATGTCACCAGTCAGCTTCCAGCAGCCCCGGCTCGTTCCGTGAACCGTATGTTCCTCTAGATGCTGTGCGTGACGCATGTTCGTACCTTCTGCCCACGTAGATGCTGTGAGTGACGCATGTTCATACCTTCCGCCCACGTTCGGTAAGAAGGCCTTCGTGCCGTTATGTGCTGTTTTACGAACCAGCGCATAGGCATGACGCGGTTGTTTTTAACGGCATTGACGCACGCGCACGTTTGGCGTGCAGATATCAGTAGTTTCCTCACCTTTCCCATATACGAGGAGCATCAAGCCATCGCCACCATTTTTTAACCCATTTCTGGAATTTTCCCCATGTGTTTTTCTTGTTTCCTTTCAGCAAAGGACTACTGACGATTCCCACGATTAATCATCAGGTTTTACAAAATGGCATTGAAGCTGATGGCCTGCCTCCTCACGCACAGATCAGTGTGGAAATTGGCACGGAAAGATAAGAATTTAAAAAAGGTCGGAATGCTCGTGCGAAGATCGCCGCTTGTATGTTGTTGAGGCATTTGACAACGCCAAGTTTCGCGGCGGTCGCAGGAGGTGTCGCCGTGCGACGCTGGTTGTTCTATTGTTCGTTTCCAATGTGTGTGAACGAGGAAGCTTGTATGATTATTTAAGGTGCTAGGCCATTTTTATCCTAGTTGAAATGCAAGCCTGCCGCTCGATTTGTTCTACGACCTGGCACTGCTAAACGAATGCGCACCTTCTTCCCTGCTCGAGAGGAGTAATAGTGAATTGTGGGCCTGCCTGGACGGCGTCCTGCTAAAAAAAAAAAAATAGGATTCGTAAGTTTCACATCAAATAAAGTTACAAAATGAAGTTGCAAAGAACATTTCTGGTAAAGAATCGTTCTCGTTCATAGCCTATAAAAGCAGTGACGGGGGGAGTAGTGGGACCACAAGAGGGCTGAGCCGCCGCCCCCGACTTTCTGAACATTTAGCATCGAGCGTCGACTGAAGAAACAACAAAAATGAGTATCAGCGGTCCTCTCCCCTCCCCCCCCCCCCCCCCCCGGTCAACTAGGAAGAACTTGCACTGTCTGTGTACAAAACCTAACAGCAGTCTGGCGCCCAATACTCTGTGCTCAGTGGTATGGGGGCGTGGTCCTGATGGGCATTGGAATGTATCCTATCGTTTTTCAAGTTCATTGTACTGGACTGTATAATTGTGTCGAAAGGCTTGAACTTGGTTATGCCTTCCTGGCATTTGGTATGTAATTTTGCTACATTTCCCAAAGTCCCTCCAAAAACTTCGCCTGTAACAAAATCGCCTCAACCTTAAACCTAAAAGATAAATATTATAAATGCCTGTGCCTTAAGGTCGACATATGAAGGCACCACATCGGCATGAGATGAGCGGGCTCAAATAAAACTTGAATTCTGCCCTCGAAAATTATATTTGCCTTCAAAAATTATCTTAAGGTAAAAACAGATCTGAAAGAGCATTTGTTCCGGCGTTTCTTCCCATACTTGCTCATTAGCTCATTCTTCAGACGTTTATTTAGATTACGTAGATTTTAGTTACGCTCGAAAAAAATCATTTTGCCAACTAGGCCCTAAAGCTTCTACATCGGTATGCAGTAAGATTGTTTGTTAAAGTCAATTTCGATCGAAGACAGGAGGAGATCCATGCACTGAACCTCCACGACAGATACCCAGGGGGTGCCGGTGGTGTAGTGGTTAACGCGTCTGCGTTAACCACTGCGCGCCTGGGAAACCGGAGGTACGGGGTTCGATTTCCCGCGGTGCTCGCCCCTGCCAAAAAAAAAACTGCCATGATGAGAGGCAGGCGACGCCATATAGCCTCAGTAGCTGAGAGCGTCGCAAGGCCCCAATGACACACACACACACAAACGGTACAGATACCCAGTGGGTCTCAGCCAATCGGCTGCACTGCACTACACTGCAGATCAACGTCTTCCTGGAGGCGCGAGGACAAAGTGGTATCTGGCGGTAGCGGACCACGGTCGTTTGTTCGGACTGAATCAGACGAGCCGGCGTGAATGTTGTAAAGGCAAGTTTTTGACTGACATGCAGCGTGCAGGTCATGGCGAATACCTTGTTGTTTCAGGGCGAAAGACAAAGTTTAAGGGCTAATGGCAAGTACATCGGAGCTGTTAAAAACCCACTGTTGCTACCTAAAACTGCGACATTTTTTAGCTTCACTGAGTCAAAAATGACTTCACGTCGCCGATAATGTCTTGCTTTGCACGATGGCTGCACGTATTTGGATGGTGTTACAAGCGACTGCTGGTCGCATTCGCTCATTTCACCTTTTCTTTTTTGAACAGGCCCCAACAGTGGGGCCATCCATGGGTTTACCGTGGCTCGACCCAGAGGCCCGTATGTGGTCATAGCATGAGAAGGGTTTGGAATATTCAGTCGACGGCGGCCGGGTCCACTGAGTCAAGTTCGCCTTCTGAGCAGCGAGTAAAACGTCGTCGAATCGGGGATGGGAGTGAAGAACCACTATCTTGATTTTCATTCAAGCTATGTGACCTTATCACCTGTTCGAAAACAACCTGCCTGCACAACTCAACATCATTTAATTGACATTATGTGCTCGAGAGTAGTGATCGCTATGACAGCTTTTGACGGGGCAGACATGCGTGTGCTGGGTGCACGTGACAACATGAGATCACATCACTGATTAGTAATGTATACGGAGCCGGTTTGTTTACCCGCAGTTAACCCCAAGTGAGGGTCACGTAATGCAGGCTACATCCCATGCTTTGCACATTGTAATGTCCAGAGATGCGTATTTTGAGGTGTATGCATTTCTTGCTGCGATTTGTCAAGCATCAGTCACGACGAAAAGAACGTTGGGAAAACTTGTATGCGTTTTTTGTTTTTGTTTGCCCCATGTATTGTTTTGAGCACTGATATTTAGTGTCCTCTGATTTGAATGCGTGGATAACGCCGCGGACCCGGCGTCTCGCGACTCGCGGCTCGCTCCATCGCTCACGGCCCGTTCCGTGCTAAATTTGTACATTTTGGCTCACTGCCAGCGGACTTTCCCTTTTCGAACTTGCTCGCGTTTTGGACAAGGTTCCATTGCGGAGAAGTAGTGGTCTTGAACGAACTGGCCAACGGTTAAAGGGAGAGTGGCGTCTTAAGCATTTGACCCGCACAGGCAATTCGCCTGTATAGTGGGCATCCAAGTTGGGCGCGACAGACTTGGTCACAATGTCAGCTGTGTCGTATAAGTCTTAAACAGTTCAGATTTTCTATTTTGAGCCGTGAGTTTAGTAAAATTATGTCGGCGTCGAACGATGATATGAATAGACAAAAGGGCTCAATTTTTCAGTATTGGTGATTGGGTTTGTCATTTGTCATTATCATTGACATAAATTAAGATTTCGCCTTCAATGCCACAATTGTTTCTTTTGACTTGACCATCCTCCATCCTCATCTTTCCTGCCAGCTTACATGATTGTAGCAAATCCTGAATCTTTTAGCTTTTGGTTTTCTATTATCCCGGCGTTCGAGCTACAACTAACCAACAATCTACGACATGTCGGTCGATAACATTAAGACCATCCACATAATGGCAATAGGTGTAATGCGCTGCACTGATAATTTTGTCGACCGACGGTCAAGAAACTGTGCGGTGGGCTTCTGTTGCTATATTTATTTTGCGTAAATCGCTTGCTTTGCTTTTTCGCACATTTCGCAAGCATTCGTAATACCTCACGTCAGTAAGACTACCTTGCTCAAAATTTTGCAATATCCATCGGGTAAGAATGCGGGATATAAAAAAATCGTATGCTCCGCAGCGTCAAATCCTAGACGTTACGCATAGTGTTGTTTGTATGGAGCACTTCAATTGCTTTGTATGGAGCACTTCATGTTGAGAGTGCAAAGAAGCATAACCTTTTGGATCCGTGAACCCGCCATATCTCACCTAGCATTATCCCGCAGACCTTTGCTTGTTGGTGAGCCTGACTTGTCGGACTATTGCGGGTTGCAAATATTTAACAGGGAGGTGGTGCATGTTGGGCTAATGTATACGTTAAAACGCTATAAAAGCGAACGCTAAGCATAAAGATAGAAATGGGGAGGAGGGTCATAGCGCCCGTTCTTTCTGAGAACGCTGCGCATGAACCCTGTGGCGGCGCATGGAAAGAACATACTCCAAAATTGTATATTTGTCACCCCCACTTTTCGAGAGATTCCTTCGCCTTTCGTCAAAAGTGACACACGAGAAGCTTAAATTTAGGTTTTTGGAAGGTTAAGATAGATAACAATGTCAAGGAACAAAGCTTGCGCCGAGGTGATGCGGGGTGCACCTGATTAGCCTTGCCTTTTTTGCAACACCCCATTTTTTCAGAATCAATAGGAACCACGAGCGAGATGGCCAGCAAATAGTTGGACTTCGCAGTCTCAGCCTGGTTCGGAGCCTGATGCCGTCAAATGATCTCGCTGCATCAGAGATGGACACACTAGCGGTAGGGACAGCTTGCTAAACAGTGGGAACGCGGGGAGCTGGCGTGTTTATGCTTGCGTTGCTGCATACAACCGCAATTATAAACCGAATGTGCACAAAACATTTATCTTTGTGTTAAACTTTTAAGGGATGCGTACGCCAAATTCATTTTTGTTTTGTTCGCTTCTTCCATCGTTTTGGACCCAGACGTTTCGATCACAGCCTGCCACCTGTTCACAAGCCTTCAGCGTAAGTTCATATTGAAGGTGTATTGTCATCGGATGAACGCCCACGAGCTGCAGTCGTCATACGACGGGGACACCGGCCCTAAACATGCGCCCTTTTCTTGATCAATTTTGTTATCACGCTGCTAAAAACATTTGGCTTGAGCAACAAATATGGTGTTTAATCATGGTGCATTTCGTTTTGCATGAGCTAACCGGGTAAGTGTAGTGTTGTTGGTATGCTGATGTTTTTCGGCGTCATATATGCCGCGCTGTGTCGGTCTACCTGGACTTCACAGCGTAGGGGAAGTGTGTCACTAGAAAGATTTTAAGCGGCATTGCATGCATGCTGTTGTAATACGCATCCACTTTGAAACAGTGAACACCAAAAGGGCTCAATGTATTTCGAGCGTTCGAGTTATGTCCTCGAGACTGTTAAACGCATTTAACATTTCTGTGAGGAACACAATCAAAGGTTTAATTCTAGCGATATGGGTAAGCACGCATACGATATGCATACGCAACAGACTGCAAAGGCTCAGTTCTAGCGATGTGCACAAGAATCTTCTGCCACTGGAAAGTAAAGTGTCCATGCGAGAAGCTATTCCAAAAATAAACTTAACGTCGGGAAAGGGGCACCCACTATGCTGGGAAATGGACACCCACTGAACATGGGCATGATTGGGCAGTTTTCTGCATTTCTATTTCTGCGGTTGTGATAAATATGGCACAGTTGAGCACACATGTTTAGCCATAAATACTACTTGTTTTTTAAGAAGGTCTGAAGAAGCCTGAAAAAAGGACTGATCGATGGAAAAGTCCGGAATTACTTGAAACATAAAATGTTGTGGCTTTTGGGAGGCAACAAAGTAAAGTACCATCCAAAACGATGCCAGAAGTAAAGTGTTAGAATAAACTGATTTCTCAAAGCTTGGCAAGTGTGAACGGGAACTAGCATTCCACACCCTGACATTAAGCCAGTTTTCAAAACCTCGTGTTGGTGACCGTAGCTAATATATTTTCCTGTAGCGTAGATTTATGCGTTTCGTTGGCATGACAACGAACACACAGTTGAACAATGTCGGCCATAGTAAACATGGGTCTTAAGTTGGCACCATTATTTTCTCAACATCCTCAATAGTTGGAAGCATTGTTAGATTAGTTTTTACTTGTTTTGTTTGGAATAAAAGCAGGTACGTTAGATCATTAAATAAAAAATAAAAAAGGTCGCGATCGGGCAGAGAATTCACTCCTGCTACACAGCTACAGTAACGCGTCTCGTTGGAATGACAACGACCAGGACGACGGCGCTTTGATCAAAAAGACAACGCGGATCGCGGTGTGTCACAAAGAAGGATGTGCTCAGCAATGCACACGAAAACTGGAAATAGAATCTAATTACATCTCAGAACCTTGTGACATCAGTTTTTATCCTTCGAGCATTGGGGATTACTGAAGGGCATTATGAAATACCTTAATGTTTTCACGGAAATCTGTTTTGATCGATCCTTCAGTAATAGTAGTTGGAAAGTGAAAAATCGTTACAGTGATGTATTGGTTTATGATTAGACCCCGGTTTCGTCAAACAGAATTGCGACGAAGATTTAGCACTCATCCTGTTGATAAGTGATCCCTAAGTGACGATAATTGAAGAGCTTTAAGTCCCTGAAGGCAGCCAGCTCCCATTTGTCATTTTTTAAATAATGAGCTTCAGCCTAAGACGAACCTCTGGTGGAAAAACCGGCCTTGTTTTGTACAGAACTTTGGGACAAGGCAAGCAACTGATTAATGCCTCATGTAAGTGCCTAGTGCTTCTTTCCCTCTTCAACGCATCACGGGTCGGGAACGATGTAGCCCCATCTTTCAGACCTCAAAGTACTTGACATTAAACCTAAAGTGTCTGAACAGTAAGAAATGAACCAGTCGCTATTCTAGTCGTAGGCGGCGTAGTCGAGATACTGCTGATTGGGTGAATGGTCCTACCCCCGGCTGTTGTGTGAGCCGCTTACTGATTGGCGAAACGCAAGCAGTGTCCAGCTGTGCTGTCCGGTACTGTGAATGGTAAATAAAGCTCCTTGATTTACTAGCGTGTTGGCATTTAGCTTCATTCATTTTTTTTTCACCCTGGGCAACGGCGTCGCCAACGTACCAGGTATTTAGCTCTGTGTGTGGTTCTGTCATGCATCCTGCATGAATGAAGCATGCTCTTTAACAGGTTAAGTAGTGGTCACAAGAGTCCCCTCAGACGAAACGGCCTTTAAGCATTAATTCATGAGGTGACGGCCGCCCAGGCAGTCGTGTGACATGAACTTTTCTCCAAATATTTCATCCAAAGCTTCTTGTCTGGGTGACTGAACCCAGCACTATTGTTTCTGGCTCGCAATCTAGTCACTTTCGCGCGTGCAAAGGCGTGTTTAAAGTTGACCGGGGACGCGTGCCCTCTACCAAATGCAAGATATGAAAAACGTGGTAGGCATGTAGACTTGACGTTCTGCTGTGAGCGAAAATAACGGCACGCTTGAAAGGGGTTCCATCGTTTATACCTTACCCCTTTGAAAAAGTGAAATTTGAAATGCTAAATTCCGCACTCGCCCCGTTTCTTTTGTATCGTTTTCAGCTCTTGCATGATGTTTAGGGTTTTATCCTTGGCAGCTTCTTGTTGAATAATTCACAACGCCTATGTTGGCACCACAATTTTCTCCTGAAATACGCCCCACTGATTGGGTTAGTGTTCAAGCTAAAACTTTTCACCGATTGTTTCTTATTAAAAGGAACATGTTAATAACCTACCTAACCAAAACTGTCTGATGTTCCCTGGTTCCAAATTTTTCCGAACTTCGCTACTTGGGAAGCCTTGAAATAAAATATCTGTGTACGTGTTTTTTTAAAGAAAATTTGTTATTTTAGCAGAAATAGTCATCCCCAGTCGTGCACGCGGTCAAATTTTCTTATTTCAGTTTTCTCGACATGAGATGGAACCATCAATAGACATACATGAAATTCGTGTTGAAGGAGTGCGGAGATTTTTTAGGTGAAGTGAAGAAAGTAATGCCTTTTGGTCATTTTGAGTGTGAGGAAACTACAACGATATCACAGATCTCAATACGGGTTCACTTAATTTACTTCCAAACTCAGTTTTGCCGTTTTGATGTTCGTCAGTTTTCTGATCGTGATGTTCGCCAGTTTTCTCATCGTGATGCAATCCAGAACGGTTGTTCCTGAGGGGAGGGAATATTTGTTCATTGGCTGGAACTTTTTTCGGCGGGGGGGATTTACCTTCAAATTTAAGACGTTTAAAGGCATATGGTGAAAAGAGATCGGTATTTGGAGCAATCCGAATCTGCAGCTCTCCCCGCATGCTCCCGCAGTCCGCAGTCCCGAACGGATTTCTATGAATAGTGTTTGGCTGGTAATAAGTTTTTTCAAAGTAATATCTCGTCACGTTTCCGCATGACCACCCGCATGTTCATTCTCGAGCGTTCTGATGCAATTTAAGTAATTTCCTGGTCAGTTTTTCGTTCGGGTTGCTCCATGCGGAACGCCAGATCCGTGCGGATCTCTGTGTCGGTCTTATTGCGTGGTCCGTGAGGATCTGCTGGTCCATGCGCCAGGCGGTCGCCATGCCTGGGTAGATATGACGATCTGCTGGTCCAGGTGGTCGCCATACCCGGGCGGATATGAGGATCTGCTGATGCAGACGGTCGATAGTTCCGGCGGATCTGGGGATCTTCTAGTGCAGGCGGTCGCCGGTGCTGGCGGATCTGGCGATCTGCGGGTGCAGGCGGTCGCCATTTCCGGTGGATCTGGGGATCTTCTAGTGCAGGCGGTCGCCAGTTCCGGCGGATCTGGGGATCTGCCGGTGCAGGCGGTCGCCATTTCCGGCGGGTCTGGGGATCTTCTAGTACAGGCGGTCGCCAGTTCCGGTGGATCTGGGGATCTGCCGGTGCTGGCGGTCGCCGGTTCCGGCGGATCTGGGGATCTGCGGGTTCAGGCGATCGCCAGTTCCGGTGGATCTGGGGATCTGCGGGTGCAGGCGATCGCCAGTTCCAGCGGATCTGGGGATCTGCGGGTGCAGGTGGTCGCCAGGTCCGGGCGGGCCTGGCGCGGCCGGCCGCCTGGCGCGCCGGCAACGCCTATGCCGCGGTGTTGGCTGGCCGGGGCCGGCGGGCCTTTGGCACGGACCGTGGGATCCAGTTGCAGTGTGCGCCGCCGAGGCGACACTGGATATGCCTGGGTGCCAGATGCCCGGCGTCGGGCGGCTGGAGAGCGGGTACGCGGCTGGACGGGCCGCGCCCGACCGCCGGCCTCGGGGCTCGGCTGCGCTGCGGGTATCGGCACGGCGGGGGACGGCATCGCACCCCGGTCGGTCGCCGGTCGGCACTGATTGACAAACAGTCGGTCATGGACGATGGTCGCCTTGGGGATGCTACGTTTGGGTGGTATGGCTTGAGGCGTAGGATGGCTGCAGTAATTTTCGTTCATCGACGTTTTTTTGCTGCTGCGGCGCTGACGTCGGAAAAAACATCAACTGTCTCTCTTTGCTGCCGGGAATATTTACGCACTACACGAAAAGTCACGCAGTCAATTCAGGGAGCTGTGACAACAGAGGTGCGTAATGGAACAGCCAGTGAACAGAGCCGGGCTGGTCAGAGAATTTCAAGCCTGCGCCATTATCCCCACTCACAGACGAACTCCGTACTGGCCTCTGGGATCGCGAAGCTTGACGCAAGTTCATTGATGGGTCTCTTCGGTTCAAACATGGATGCCCACCCACACGGACGTGGCGCACATTGTATGCTCTGGCACGACCCTGGTGGCAACAACGTTTTTTTTGTCAGGATAACAAGCGGTAAGCTGGCCGGTTGGAAAACGTGCTCCTTTCGCGGCCATCTCATCTGCTGTTGCATGTTGTCATGTCGTCCTGTTCTCGTGTTGTCCATCGAAGGACATCTCCCAGTTGCGATTTGCACATACAGCGGCTGGCTATCCGCAGCGTAGATCGCGTGCGTCTGGCACCAGTCCTCGGTGAGGGTCTTCGGCCGCGCCGTGTCAGCGCCGAATGGTGCGCGGCCCTTGATGAATTTATGATTCATCCTGATTTATGCATCGCGCGGGCGACAGCCTGATGGAGGCGCCGAGGTCACATGCCTGCACGAGGTCGCAACGGTGCTCGCCGAGCGGGGGCGTGACCGTTTCAGCGGCGTTCTCGTGGCGGGAAGTGGGCGGGCCTCCGCGCCCGTAGAGGCTGCCGTTGTTGTCTGTCATCGACATCCTGTCCGCTGTTGAGTTCTGAAGCTCTGCCGAACGCCAGCGTTACGTACATACGTGCAGTCGTGTGACGAATCGGTCACATGGTTCCCTCCCCTTTTATGAAGGCCGTGCCCTCGCGTGCCGGGGCGCATCTTCCCGCGTGTCATGCAGGGCGACTGGGCGCAAATACCGCCACAAGTATTCGAAGTGAGAACAAAAGTGGCCCCAAATTCTTAACCATGGTCCCGTTGCCCCCCCCCCCCTCCCTCACTCTTCTTGGATCCGCCGGTACGCGTGTGCATACCGTAGTCAAGCACAGTGCCCTCGACAGATCACAACCTGGCTAATGCATCGCTCGCCACACCATACTCCACCGCAAGAACGGAAGTCTTCGCATAGCACCCGCCTAGAATAATTTTGGGTTTCAAAATTGCGAGCATAACTTGCGTTGTCACTCAACGTCAATTTTCCTGAAGCTCTGGGATCCTGTCCTTCGCCGAATTTGCGAATGACCCACTAACCCGAACAATCCTGACCGGCCACTGCCACCCCCCCCCCCCCCCTCCGCACGCCCCGCGGCGGCCGGACGGGCCGACTGGCGCCGCCGCCGGCTGGTGCCGCGACGGTGGCAGGCCGCCCCTCCGGCGGGCCGCGGCCCCGGACATGCCGCCACGGCCAGCCCGGCGCCGACAGCCGGCTGGCGCGCGCCGCCGCCGCCGCCGCCGCCGCCGCCGCCCGCCCGGTCGGTCGGCCGGTCGCCGACGGCCGGCGCGGGCCGTCCGCGCGGGCGGCGTGCTGTGCGTTGTGAATGGAATTTTGATAAGGGGAAGGGAGATGAGAGGGGTGGCATTGCATTGTACGGATGAAAAGGGTGACGTTTTTCACGTGCAATTATGTGTTACACGATGTCGGAACATTAGTGATTCATGTGTTTGTTTTTGCGTGTGCAGTTATTTCGCTTAGGGTTAAGTTAATAGCACTGGTCAACATTATCGGCATTCACCATAGTAATGATAGTGGATGAAATCTATCCATAACGGACTATGCATACATTCTCCACTAACTGGACAATTCCTCACTTCCCATCATTTCAGACACTTGACTTTGCTTTCACGAGCGTCCCTACTCCGACACTGCCGTCGGTCTATCGTACACGGTCTATCGGTCTATCGTATCGTATCGTACCGCGGACCGCTCGACTGCGTCTGCCGCCGGCCGCGCCGCCCCCTCTGCCGGGACGCGGCTCTGACCCTGTAGCGGGGCGGGCCCGGCTCGGCCCGGCCCGGCCCGGCGCGGCCCGGCCGCCGCCCGCCGCCGGCGCCGCCTCCTAGGAAACGTTTGCGGCAGGAAAATCGCCGCCTTCCGGGAAGTCGCCCCATTGTACGGCGGCCGGCCCGAGTTTCTCGCCAGTAATTAGTCGGCCGCGGAGTGGGGAGCGCCGCGGCTCCGACAACTGCTGCCCCCGTGACCGCTCCTGGTCCTCGCGGTCCGCTGCGGGTCCTCGCGGGCCGCTGCGAGTCCTCGCGGGCTACTGCTGGTCCTCGCGGGCTACTGCTGGTCCTCGCGGGCTACTGCTGGTCCTCGCGAGTTATTGCTGGTCCTCGCGGGCCGCTGCGAGTCCCCGCGGGTTACTGCTGGTCCTCGCGGGCTACTGCTGGTCCTCGCAGGCTACTGCTGGTCCTCGCGGACTACTGCTGGTTCTCGCGGGCCGCTGCTGGCCCCCGCGGGTCGTTGCTGGTCTTCGCCCTGCCGTCACTGGGCGCCGCGGGGCCTCGGCCGGTCATGATTAGGCCCTCACTGGTCTCGCAGGAGCCACTACCGATCCGTGTCGGGCTGCTACCGGCTGTTCCAGCTTAGGTTTTCTAGCAGTCGTGGTCTGGCTGCTTTTGGTCTTGGTGGGGGAGGGGGGACGTTATAGGGCATTGTGGGATCATAACTGATCGTGATGGGCTACCGTCACTGGTTGATAACAACAGCGTTCCTCGTTTTGCCACTTCCAGACATGATGAAGCATTTGCGCATCGAACTTTGGCCGACTTCTCATTACGCCCCGCCCGGACCACTCACTCTTCTCGGCTTGCCGCGCGGTGTCGCGCATGCGCGCTGAACGTGACGCGAATTGGCGACAGCTGGTGCGAATGAAGCGGCACGTGCCTGGTGTGCCACCCCTCTGGCGAGCCAGCTGCCGAGCCGCGGGGCAGGCAGGTGACAACGTTCCCCTCCCCAGCCCCCCCCCCCCTGCCCCAGCCCCAGACTACTGGCGGGGCGGCATCGCCGGTCGGCTGGGGCCGGGGGACACTGGAGCGGCGCTGCGACGCCGGCCTGGACTGCCAGGCCCCGGCTGGGCGAGTTGTCTGCTCCCAGGGTGGGTTATGGGGTGGGGTGCGGTGTCCATATTTGTTGGAGCGAGTCGATACACTTCGTCTCGAGCCAGAGTCTCCTTTGCAATCACCTGAAATCAAAGTCAGTTGGGAGGAATCAATTGCCCTCCCCAAAATACTCGAGACGGATTTAAGGTTGAGTCTGTTTTGCTGCCAAGCCAATGACGAATGAACTGAAATAACATAGCGCATAATTTGGAGCAGTGCTAACATTTCTGTCTCAGAACTGGCCGTAGAAAAGTAATTTGAAGAAAAGGCAGTAGAAAAACGCAACAGCTCCAAATTACAAAAACGTCAGTTTAGTCTCTCAGTGTGCCTCGCTCCCACTGGTGCGATATTTTCCAGGAATCATCTGCAAGTAGTTCACTCACCTAACGTGTTCCCACAGTGCTGGATTGCGTTTTCCAGCCACGCGTCCACGATCTAGCAACTTTATTTCCGCACCATCAAACATTTCTAGCAACTAGCAATACAAGGCACAAATAGGTTACTAGGACGTATCAGAATTATTTGATTACGCTATAGAGCGTGAACCAACATCTGTGCGCTTAGCGATAAAACCCGGCTTTTGTTTCTCTGACATTTATCTAGACAAGCCAAGGCCCTTTAAGAAAATGTAGATTTTCCGTTTGCACCCTTTTAATCTGTTCGTTGCCAGCTTTTTTGTTGGTTTCGTAGCCTGTCGCCCTGGTCTCGAAGCGGTGCTTGCAGACCTGCATGCGCTCCAGTTTATACCTGGTCTGCCTGTGTCAACTCTGGTTGAAACGGATGTTTTAGCCTGCGTTAAGTGAGGGTATTATGATCTTGTTTCCATCATTAAGTTTCCGATGTTGTGTAGCGGAGCATTAGCAAGGAAAGTCATGACAGCGTTGTATATTGTATCAAAAATAGCTTTGTTAATCTTACGATACATTAATTTTGTGATCAGGTATATGCTAAGGTTTAGTATTGGGATAGACTACAATGGTCAGCTTCTATGATTAGCAATGAGCGAGCATCTGCTGGAGAAAGTTCAAGGGACGTAATCACATAATTTTTCACGACATCCTAAGCTTGGTGTGCACTTGTGGAAGCCCATGCCAGAATTTTCCGCGGGAACTTCCCAATATCTTGCTATTTTATCAGGGATGTTCCCATCTGGCTCAGCGTAATAATCTTGGCTAGCGGACGTCTCGTATTCATCCCAGTGAAGACAATGCAGATATTAATGACAGCATAGACTATATGTCCAGACATCCCAGCATACGTAAAGCAGCTTTCCTCATCTATCACCTCATCTTGTCCTCACCCAGAGCTCAGCAAGTCATGGGACAGCTAAGCCGCCTGTGCTGTGTCTATGATTCGGGGTACGTGTAGACTTGCGCTATTCTGATGCGCATCAAGCGCTCTTCTGCCAGGATCTTGCACACACAGCTCTGTGCCGCCCTGAACTTACCGTCCAGAAGTTGGGAAGATCCGGCCAAGCTGATTGCTATCCGTGCTGAGACTGACAGGGATTCTAAACACAATTCGCCATGAGATCTCGCGCGAGCTGTTTGGATGAAGTCTCCATGCCCACAAGCGATGAAAGCAGAGCAAAATTGAGGGTTAATACGCAGGATGCATGCATTTTCATGTAGCAAAAGAATGCCAGAGCAACTCGTTTCCATGACGACAATAACAAACGAACCTTTTCCAGAAAGCAAGTGGTCACCTGTTACACTGTCATGCTATTGATTTTGCTTTGCTATTATTGCTTATTGCTGATGCTATCGTGCTAACACAAAATTGCAACACGCGTTGGGTTGACCGGATGGGGAAATATTCAGCGGAAAATATTAACCCCATGCACGTAATAGAGCGCATTTATAAATGTCGAGAAAAACGTTTGTCAAAGAGTGAAAATTACGCTTATTTGTTTTCCTCCCAAGCCAATTCAGACACATGTGTTGTTTCAGGACAGCAGAACAAATGCTGCAATTAATATTTTTTAAGCGGAACACTTGCGTCAATCAGTTTCTGACGCCACGTCCGGCCTGGCCTTCTTCAGGCTGTTCCCAAGCTGCGTGCTAGTGACGGTGTTCCTACCGACGAGACATTTCTTCCTTAAAATCAAATTACACCATCCACACTTTTCATTGCCATATCCCCCCCCCCCCCTAAATGGGGCGAAGTGGGTCCATCCCTGGGCCTCGGTTCCAATACTGCTTATGGATTCCACGGAGCCTGCGTGAAGCAACAGCGTGGACTCAGGTGAGGGCTCTCCTTAAAGCTCCAGTAAAGCCTCTCTGCTCTTGGCCCAGTGGCACCCTACACCTCCGGACTCAAGCGAGGCCTCTGCAGGCTCCAGCGAGCCGGTGCTCCGTCCCAGCGGAGCCGGGTCAGCCGTCGTGCCTCGGCATGCCGGGCACGCGGCCGCCGGCGCCGGCCGCGCCGCTCGCGCCGCCAGGTGCCGCCACCGCCGCCGCCGACGGTAGTAACGGCCTCATAAACGGCACCCGCTTATCGAATTCCTCTGTGGCCCGGATTTGCATCCGCGGAATGCGAGTGCGGCGGCCGTCGGCCGGTGCACTGTTCACCGGACGGCGCGCGCGGCCAACCGACCCCGCTGCAGCCGGATTCCGGACGTTCCCGCCGCGCGGCCGCGCCGCGATCGTATCGCGCCGCCACCGGCGGCCATCGCCGCGCGGCGCGCAGTCATTCACGGCGCGGGCGTGACGTCACGCGGTGACGTCACGCGGTGCACCCGCGCGGGCCTCCGGTGACGCGCGGCTGGCTGGCGCCGGCGGCGGCGCGGCCCGGCGTCGCCGCCGGGGCAAAGTGCGGCATCGCTTCCGGGAACGGTGCTGTTGATGGTCCGCTGGCTAACTACCGCCCTGGTGGGCGCGGCTGCCTAGCAACGTGCTCCGGTCGGGCCGACGGCGCGCTTTTGGGAGGTGCTGTCGTCTTCTCGGAGGCGGGATCCCGCGTAGTGTGGCCCCGGCTGTCCCACCCGCATTTCGCCTCTTGCGGTGGCTTGTTGCGGCCCGTGCCGCATCTACGTTTCGCTTCCTCCTGCGCTTTCACTCGTTCCAAGATATGACCAAGCTGTCTGCAAGTGGTGGATTCGCCGCGAGGCTCGTCCCCTTCCCCGCGTTGCGTCGCGGCCCCCCTCCCCCGTGCAGTGCTGAATGGTCGGACACTGACGTCTCCGGGCCCGCTGGCCAATCAGCCGCTGCCGACCGGCCGCGAGGCTACCAACCGCCTCCACAACCGGCCACAAGGCGCGGCGGACCTTGCAGGAGCAGCCGCCCCGGAGGAAACTGGAACGGAGCGAAATAGGACGACGAGAGTGAGGAGCGAAGACAGCACGAAACCCGCGATGACGTCAGGGCCCGCGACGGTTTTCGAAGGCCCGCACCAGCGCCGCTACGACATTCATCTCGCCGGGCGCGTTGCAGGCCTGCTCTCGGAGCGGCGCGTCCACGCCGGCAGCCTCCCCCCGCGCTGACGTCACCGGGCTGGCGTGTGACCGTCGGGCCGCGCGTGTCCTCGCGGCCATGTGGCAGCCGCCGGGCCGACGGGGCGCTTCCGGCCGGCGCCAGTGCAGCGCGCCGCCACGCACCGTTTGCATGAATGGAGTGACCGGCTGATTCAGCGCCGGCGCCCGTGCAAGGCGCAGTGGGCAGAGGCGGTGCCAGGCGCGCGGCGAGGGGCGGCGCCCGTCGTCCCCTCACCCGCGCACGCAACGCTCGGCAGCGGTCGAGCAGTGTCCGCGTGCGGACTCATGCTGCCCCCTCGGATGGGTGCGCTGAGAGCGCCCCTGGTGCCGTGCAGTGAGCAGCGCCGGCCCGCTGCCGCCGCTGCGGTCCCCTCCCCCTTCCCGCTCCAGCAGCCGGCGCCCGGCAGGACCGCGCCGTGCGGCCGAAGTCGGCTTACGAGCCACGCCGCGAGAGGCGGCAGGTCGCTCAGGTCTGGTCTGCCCTGGCCTGCCTGACCTGCACTAGACCAGATAAATAGGGATCATAGGTTATCTTATTCAGCGATGATAGGAAGTATGGGTGTGACTTCCAGGGGTGGGGCAGCATGTCTCCTGTTATTGTCCTGTGCTCCACTCCCATTTGCCCCAAAGAATGCACGTTTGTCACGTTTTCTCATTCGACATGTCTTTCAGGCAGGCTACCACCTCTTGATTTTATTTTGATCCTCCGCCGTTACGAGTACTACGCCGTGGCGTAAAACTTCGTTAACACGTTAACATAACGTAACGTTACTATCCCAACGAAACGCAACGATGTAAGGCATGTTAACATGGTGCCACTTCGTTACGTGAACTTTTATAAACGTTACGCAAACACCTTGCGTAAATCCTCGTAATTGTCTTCCCCTTCCGAGGAAGAAAGAGAGAAGAGCGTGTCCGTTACGCTCTCTCTTTCTTCCTCGGTTCGGTCGCGCTCGCGTCACCACCGACCGACTGCGACGTGTGACGTCACTACGCCCGTAGTAAAACGAAGCTGCTTGCGGTCGAAGGAGTAGCACCTGCGTCTCCGTGGAGAGCCTCGCCTGACTCTGTAGGGTGCGCTACCCGAAAAGCAGGTGGGACGGGACGCACGCCGTCATAACAGCCTTTCCACCCCGACAGTACCGGGTCCCAGAGATGCGGTGCTTTCTGAAAACACGGTGCCGGTATCGGCACTGGCAACAGCCAAGGGTGGTGCGTCCCGTCCTGAAGCCGACGGTGTCTAGTTGGTGCCGGCGCCGGCGCGTGGTTTCACTGCTTTGAATGCTCGTCAGTATTCCGGCACCAGCAGTCCTAGCATTGCCAGCTCAGGCACACGCTCGGTATCGCCGACACGGGTTCAGTACCGATGTAAACTGACTCGGCACCGAACACTGACTCCGGTCTGTACATCATAAGGCGGGTCTCATAGATAGCACCGAAAGACTGCAAGACCTCGCGATGGTGCAAAACCGCGCGCAAGTGCTACGGGGTGGGCTGGTCTTCGCCACCACACCCCGAAGCGTCCGGACCCCGCCCGCGTGTTCCTCCTCGCCGCGACCGCTGCGAGAGGGGCCGATGCCCGCGCTGGGGCGCCGACGTCCGCCGCGGAGGCCGCGTAAACAGGAAGGGACGCGTGGCAAGCGCTTCCGCCGCCCAGCCGCACCTGGACGGCCCCGCGCGCCCGGAATAGACGCGTGCGTGTGCGTGTGCGTGCGGCGCCCGCGTTCCAGAAACGTGACGCGGCGCTGGCAGCGGTGCTCGCCGCCGGACCGGTCCCAGGCCGCGCCCCGTGGCCGCTCCAGCTGGCATGTCGGGCTCGTGACCTGTATAGCAGGATTTGGGCTTCCCGACGGGGCCGTACACCTCTGTGTCAGTGGGATAGACCTAGGATCGCACATCCTGGATTTCGCGGTCGGTGCGATGGTTCCCAGACTATTTTGCCACTGGGATCGCCTTCTGCGGTGCTATTTTCAGGATTATTTTGTGAACTGCAAAGGGTGGGATGATCTGAACTGCCATGGATGAAATGATCTACGCTGTTATGGTTGGGATGATCTGAACTGTTGTGGGTGGGATGATTTGAACTGCGATGGGTGTGATGATCTGAACTGCCATGGATGAAATGATCTACCCAACTATGGTTGGGATGACCTGAACTGCTATGGGTGGAATGATCTGAACTGCCATGGATGGAATAATCTACGCTGCTATGGTTGGGATGATCTACACTGCTATGGTTAGGATGATCTGAACTGCTATGGATGTGATGATCTGAACTGCCATCGGTGGGATAATCTGCACAGCTATGGTTGGGATAATCTGAATCGCTATGGGTGGATAATCTGAACTGCTATGGGAGGGATGATTTGCACAGCTGTGGTTGGGATAATCTGAACTGCTATGGGTGGGATGATCTGAACTGCTATGGGTGGGATGATCTGAACTGTCATGGTTGGAATGATCTGAACTACCGTGGATCGGATGGTCACTGGTAAGACGATCTGAACTGTCATGGATGGAATTATCTGAACTGCTATGGATGAGACGGTCTCCTGGACTGCCACATCTGTGGCTTGAGGCGCTTCTGCCTGAGTTTTCTCCTCAGTGGGTGAACGTCAGGATCGCTACTCCAGTTTCTCACCACCAAGTCTGGCAGTTTAGCTCGGGGCACTCTTTATCAGCAAAGTTGTGCTTGGTTCCGATTTCAAATCCGAATCGAGATGAACGGACCCTCCGGAACCTGATGCAAATCCGGACCTGATGCAATGCGCTCTTGGGGTTTGAATTCGAATCCGAATCGATCTCCGATACACTTGGAATGGCGGAATCGTGATTTCGAATGTGATGCCGGAAAGAAATCAATAACTTTTAGTTTAAAATAGGGTGATTGCAGCAAGTGAAGGTGCATGCATGTACTAAGCACGCGTGTATTGCATATGGGCGCATATGCATAGAGATATAAGCCAAACGATGTCATGGAGTTTCAATCGCCCGCAAATAATGGAACAACGCAGATTCACAAACATTTGCTTACATGAGACGGCGAAAAAATAGTTGTTTTGCACGCTGGCGGATAACAACGAAGGTTTTCACAAATGGACGGTAGCATGTTAAATATGTATTGGAAGACATGGAAATACCCAGGAAAACGGGACAGGTCTGACTGCCGTCCAGACTGCGAAATTTTTGGTGTCCTTACACCTTTAACCTTCCAGCTCATCTTTGGATTTCCATCAATTAGGCATAGAGTTCACAAAGTTTCCAAAAAAAATGCATGTCATATTAGCACATGCTAGCTGAATAACTCATCCCGCACAGTGTCAATCAACGACGCGAACGCTGCCGTGACTGTAGTTGAAGTCATTTGTGAGTATCCGGATCGGCAGAACGACTGTTGAGCGGAATTCGAATCCGACCAAAACGGAATTGATTTCAGAACCGGATTCGGCTCCATTGAAGTTGAGAATAGGTTCTCTTAACAGTATGCATTGGCCATTTGGCCTTAACCGCGGGGGTGCTGCTGCTGTCGGTTGACAGACTTGGAGCGAGTGAAGAGAAAGGGAAGACGCGGTCCGTTCTTTTGCATGGCAATTGATACGTGTAACGAAAATGTGAAAGTGGGTGGTCGATCTTCTGTGGCCGAGGTCATATGCGCTGTTTCATTGAACAGCAAGACGCGTTGGCATCCACTGCGGATGTGTGCTTTCTTTCCATTTGCTGTGGAAACATTGGATCGCCGCAGAGTTACATACCGGCGGTTCTGCACGAATCACGTTGACTTTTTGCGCCGAAATAGCAACTGTTGTTGTTACTGCCTCGCTGACTCCGGCCGAATATACTGCTGTTTGTTTTACCAGAGCAAAGAATCAACATTTTCGGTCCACGCGGCAGAAACTAACTGCCGGTTGTTTTGTGGTCTTGTTGCAAATCTGGCCCCCGTTCTGCCTGGCGGAAGAGTGATGGGTTGTGAGTAGCGGCGTATTTGTACGCTCAGGGCGGAGTTTTGGTCGTTCGGCCGTTGCCGTTGAACGTTGGGTTGTCTGTGCAATAAACCATGCTACGTCACAGCTTGCGTCACGACACAACTCGGACATGCCTGTCGTGCATCAAGTGACACAGTGCCGCCGCGAAGCCGAGACGGAGAAATAACTGCGGAGATTCACTACGTAGCAGCGGCCTCCCAGACCTTGGAAGCGATGCCTCTCAATTCCCGTTTTCCGTGCCGCCGAACGGCACACCTCTGTTGTCGGAAAGTCACGAGCCGCCGTATCGTAGGAGGCCCTTGCCACGCTAGCTGTTCAGTGTGCACTGTGCACTTGCAGCGTGCAAGCTGCGCTGCGGACTAGTTCTCCAGCCGGCCGGCAGATGGTGTCACGTCGCGGGAACCGCCCCTGTGCGTCGGCTAGCCTTCCGACAGGCATCAATGGTTGATTGTTCTCGCGGCAGTCAAGCATTGTCTCATTCATACCGCACTAATGAATCGCTCGGCGCGTCGCCTCCGGCAGCGGATGGGACTCGCCGTGTGTGGACACGCGCCCGGCAGAGCGCCGCCCAGAGCTCGCCCCGTCCACCCCAGCCGCGGGGCAGCGACGGAGCAGCAGTGGCGCGCTCCGCGTGGCAGCGCTGGGCGCGAAGCGTGGGGGACGCAGTGCCGATCGTCCGACACGTGCCGAGGAGGCTGCGCATGCTGGACCGCAGCTGATCGGACGAGCAAGCAGGACGGCTGGCTGCGGACCGGACAGATCAGGTGAGGCCAGGTTAGTGAGGTCAGTGACGTGGACCGCGGTCCTCAGGCGATCAAGGTCCGACCGACCGACCGGGTGGCGAACGACGCGTTTTGTCCGTCGTCCAATCCTTGCATTCCTCTCCCGTGCATCGATCCGCGTTCCTTACAGCCTCGCAAACTAGCGTACATTCTGGCAGGCAGTCGTGCATCAGTGGTGCGATTCGTGTCGTGGGTGGGCGAACGCTGCCGTCGTGCTGACCCCTGACCGCACTCTGGCGCTGCTGCCGGTCCGGAGGGCGCCGGGGGAGGGTCTGGGGGGAGGGGGCTGGCACGCGCAGGCCCGCGCCGGCGCCGCTCTGCCGGCCAATTTGTCGGCGCCGTTCTGGTCAGGTTGCCGGACAAACACGGGTCCGCTGAGTCAACACTGGACCGCCGGACTGGACCGCCTGCCACCGGAGCCGGGGCACACAGGGTACACTGCCGGCCTGGGGCGGCGCTGGGCGGCGCTGGGGCTCTGGGTCGACCTGGGGCACTTGAGTGGGGCTGGGGCACTTAGGCGGACTGGAGGCATTGGGGAGGAGCTGGGGCCCTGGGGTAGGCCTGGGGCTCTGGGGCATTTGGGCGAGCCTGGGGCACTGGGCAGGGCTGAGGGCACTGGGGCGAGCCTGGGGTCACTGGTTCGGGGCTGGGGGTGAGGCTGCGACACTGAATCGGGGCTAGGAGTTCTGGGACGGGACTGGAGGGCACTCTGACAAGACTGGGAAATGCTGGGGCGAGGCTTGGGACGCTGAGGCTAGGCCGGGAGACACTTGGCGAGACTGAAGACAGTGGGGCAGGGCAGGGCAGGGGTGGTGCGGTGAGGCTGGAGCGAGGCTGGCAGACACTGGGGCGTGGCCGGCGCTCTGGTGCGAGGCCGGGTGACACTGGGGCAAGTCTTGGAGGCAGTGAGGCGTGAAAGGGGGCACTGGGGCGAGGCTGGGGACACTCGGGTGGGGCAGGGGAACACCGTGGTGGGGCTGGGAAATACGGCAAGACTTGATGACCTGGGCACTGAGGCGGGACATGGCTGAGGAAACAGTGGGATGAAGCTGGAAGAACACAGAGTGGCGGGGAGACACTGAGGCGGGACTGGGGAACACTGTGTACGCTGTGACGGGTGGAGGGAACTGGGACGGGCCGGGGACACTGGGGCTGGCTGGGGTACACTGGGACGGGATAGAGGGACACTGGCAGACCTGGTGGCACCATGTGTGTTCGTCCGGGTAGGGCTGGGGCACGCTGGGATGAGGCTGGGAACCTCTGGCGCCATTGCATGCGCCCAACTCTGTGCGTCCCGCCCTTCTCTCTGATCTGGTAACACAGACTGAGAGCATGTGGTAAACTGATGCGTTGCGTGCCACGGGTTGCCGCACTTCTTGAATGAATGGCATCAGCGCCGCCGCAATCGAACCGTTGTGGTCGTTCCACCCACGCTCGGCGACTATGTGGAGCCCTGACACGCGTCCTGCGTGTGTCGTGTCTGGTGTGTCGCCAGGCCGCGTCGGGGGTCACGCGTCCTGCACCCGCGCAGGGCGCCCCTCCCCCTCCCCCCCCCGCCCCCCGGAGAGGCGCGGGCGCCCGCTCCCGCCGTCATCCGTCGGCCCGGGCTCCGGCGGCGGCCCGGCGGCGGCGGGCTGTGTGTTCTCTGGAAGAGCGGCCCCCGGCTTGGCACGGCAGCCCGTCTGGCCCGGCCGCGCCCTGTCAGAGTCTGGGAATTCAGGGGACGCGTCCGGCCGGCCCGTCGGCGCCACCTCAGTCGTGCGCCTCGCGCCCCGGCGCCCTGTCGCGCCGCCCGCGGCGGCCGCGGCGCCCGCGCCTCGCGCTCGTGAGGCGCTCGCCGGGTGACGTCCGGGCGCCCTGGACACGCGAGTGGGCGAAATTCGGCGCGCTTCCGGTGTGCGCTGAGCAGATGTGCTGTGCCGAGATGTGCTGTGCCGCGACGCCGACCTGTGCTGTGTCCTCGGCTGTGTCTTGCCGCCGCGCCGCGCCGCTCAGCTGGTCGGCTCCGCTGTTCCGTTTGGTTTACTCCGTGCTGTGCTGCTGACAGTGTCCTGCTGCTGGGTGCTGTCGACGATGTTTTTCCTACTACACGTGTCACGTGCGCCAAAGGGCAAAGGGCGGCCGAGACAGTGCACCCAGCCCAGATCCCCTCCCCTCCCCTCCCCCCTCCCCCTGTACGCCCCGCCCCCGCACCGCTCCCGCGAAGCCGCACGTCACCGCCGACCCTACCTGGCCTTCGGGGCAAAAATAGCGCCCGCCCCGGGGCACCTGAGCGCCCTTTGAAGGCCCGCCCGAACAGTGGCCGCAGTCGAGCGGTCGCCACTCTTCGGCGGCGAGACGCCTCCGCCCCCCCCCCCCTCCCCGCCCTCCCCTCCGCCCGGGAGTCCAGCGCGTGATCCTGTGACCTGCGCTCCCGCCGCCCAGTACGTGACGGGCGTCGTTTGAAGCTCGCCGCATGGTTCCAGTTGCGGCACTATCGTTGTCTAGATCGCGCCTTGCCGGAGTCGCCGCTGCAGCAACCAGTGGCCGAGAGGTAAAAACCTGGACGGGATTTGCTGCGAACGCCATCTGATTGCATAGTTGCAATTTTTGGAGATGCTCATTAGGGCAGCGGTGGTGACGTTTCATTTACCGCAGGATGACAGGGATGTGGCATTTGAAGACTGAAATGACCATCAGATTGTCAGCAGGCAAGGGCCTCAGTCGTGGCGCGGTACACCCCGCAGGGGGCGGACCGAGGTCCTCGCGTCATCCTGCACGGGCTCACGGGTCCGCTGACCCCTTCACCAATTTGTCCAAACACCACGCGATGTTTCACCTCATCATCTGTCAGGGACGCGGCGCCGTCAACACCTGGTCTCCCTATGATAGCACTGGAATCAGCAGGGCGTGTCATGGCGACCAATCATACCTCCACGATGGGATTTCATCAGAGCCCGGTCGATTGACGTTGATTCGAGTGCCAGCTGTTGAACGCATCACGCGTCGCGGCGCCCACGGCTCAGCGCCGGAACAGCTCGCCGGTTGCCAGGGGCGGCTGCAGACAGACTCGGCGCCACACCACAGCTCCCACGGGACGGCCGCCCCGCCGCGGCGAACCCTGGAGCTGCCGCTGGACGCCGCCGGCGCGGCGAGAAGCTCCTCACCACGCGAGACCCACTTCGCACTCTCAAGGCGGCAGTGGGATGTTGTTGCAATCATATCACAGCCTGCTTTGATGAGCGCCTGGTGGTCTCGCTCTTCGGGGGAACAGCCGTGATGACGTCACCAGCCGCCGACAGCGAGTGAAGCGCCGCCAGCGGTGACGTCACACGTCGGCGGGCGGGGTGACGGTACTTCGGATGACGTCACTCGTTGACCCCAATCAGCGTACGCGCGTCCGCTCCAGCGCCGCGCCGCTGTGACGTCAGTGCATCACGCGTCGTCAGGCCGCTATGGCACACGCTGTGACGTCACTGGATCACGCGTCGTCGGGGCTCCGATGGCAGGCACACGACAGAGCATGCTCGCCGGTTTTGGTGTGACGCCAAGTTCAGACGCCATCAGCTCCCGAATGGCTTGCGAGGCATTGCTGAAATTGACCTCACACATGCGGACGTGAAGCGCTGAGCTCACGCCAGTCCTAGCCCGGCAAAATGCTGGGACGCGGGCGTTATCTAACGGCTTCTTGCTCGTATCTCACCCCACTCACGGGCCGGCTATCAATGTAAACCCCGAGGTAGCCGAGCACAGACCTTGCGCTTGCTCCGCGGCGCGTTTGGCTACACGGCTAGTCAGTGCCGGTAGTGTAGTGGTTGCCCTGCGTGTTTGGGAAACAGGAGATACGGGGCTCGATTCTGGCCGTGCATTTCTCCTGTTAGGCTGAGAGGCGAGCAACGCCGTGTCGCCTCGGCAACTGAGTGCTTCGTAAAGCCTCAATGACGACGGCGTATACACGGTTAAATGCTGGGACGTGAGTGATCCATGCTGTGCTGTAACATCGGACCTGCTGTGCAAACGCTGCAATGCGGCGTGACTGTTTATTAGACACAACCACCACATTAACAAACAGAAGAAAACCGTGGGAGGCGCGGCTGAGCAAAGGCCTTGCTCGAAATTGGCTCCACGAAGCCTCAGATCTGGCCGTCATCAAGGCCTGCGATTTTTTTCTTCTGCCATTGAGAAATGGCACCCTCGTCAGCGTCCTTTGTGGGGGCAGCAGGGCGACAACATTCCTGGACGGCTTGTCCGAGTCCACATAGTTGTGCTGGACCTTCGGCATAGCGTTCGAAAACGATGTCTTGCTGATACCACGGACGTTACAAACGCCAGATCAAAAATCGCACCTGGGAAATTCCTGCACGAACTTGCCGGGCAGTCCGGGGCTCAGCCGACTGGTTTCTCACTTGCAATAAATCTTGCATGAGTAGGGCCTGAGTGGGACGTCACACCTCGCGATTCACACTGCGTTTCTGTGCGCTTTCAGTTTGCGATTTCAAACTAGTTTCGGTGCGCTTGCTACGCGAGCTCTTCGCGATGTTCTCCGCTGGTGAACACGGCCTGTGCGATATTCGCAGACTGGGTTTCGTAGCAGCGCCGGTGACTTCTAGGTGAGGAGCCAGGGTAGGTAAAATCACAGCTGTTCTTATCTCGTTTCCTTTCATGGAGCATCTCAGGACTCAGTTTAAATGCTTCCAGCATTGGTGGGGCTTACTGCCTATCCCCCGCTTCTCTAATACGCCGCCCCAGCCCATACAACTCGGGAGGGTGACCCTCCTCCCCCCATTCAACAAGGAGCCTCGCACCAGCTATTTCAGACCTTTGATTAGGACATGACAGCGTATGGCCAGCACGCACCCAACTACCTGCAACATCACCCCCAGGCCGCGGAGATCCCCTCTCCGGCCGCAGAGACACTTCCCTGACAGCGGAGACCCCCCCCCCCCCCGCTGGCCGCGGAGACATTTCCCCGACAGCGGAGGCTCCCCCCCCCCCCCCGGCCGCGGAGCGTCTCGACATCTGCCGCGGCCGTACCGGGTCAGCTGGCCTCGCGTAACCCGCCGCCCCGTCAGCGGGCCTCGCACGTCACTCGCGCGGCGGCCGTGTCGGCGGCCCGGGGACGGACGCGCGCTGCCGACGGCGGCGTACTACACCGGCGCCGCGGCGACCGGCCTCGCCGCCAAGGCTACCCACCCACCGCGTCATGGCCGCCTTCCGCTGCCGCCGCCGTCGCCTCGTCCGGGTGTCACCAGTGGGGGAGGCAGGCCGAGGGGGATGGTCCGCCGCGCTCCAGCCTGGCTCAGAGTCGGCTGAGAGTCGCGTCGGTGCGCGGCTGCGTAGCGAGAAACGATGACAAATGCGTTTTTTAGGTTTAGGCAATGCTGGCGCTTCTGGACGTGCCCGACTATTGAATCGCAATTTTAAACGTATGTTCCGTTGGTCAGCGGTAAAAAGTAGAGATTTCACGAAGTCGGCCGAGCTTATGGTGGTGGTAAAAACTTCATCTAAGCGTACATACTTGCATTATAACACACACATATATATATATATATATATATATATATATATATATATATATATATATATATGTATATAACAGCATGCGTGTTAGAGTCGCAGATGCATTTTATTGACGAGTGCGCCCCACCGACCTGCTGCGGGTCAGCGCCGGCTGTTGAAGAGGTGGGTGGCACCGCCTGGCGCCCGACGCCCACTCGGCCGGGCCGCGAGCGCCACCGGTCGGCGGGCGGCGCGGCGGACGGTGACACGGTCGCCGGGCCGGCCATATCAGCGAAGCGCCGCCTAATCTCCCGACGCCGCGAAAAATGGAACCGCCGCGCCGCGGATTCAAACTCACGCGCCGATAAAAAAGGCCATCGAAGCAGCGGCCACCGGCGGGCGGCGCCGTTCTCGGAATGCTGAATGGGATCCGGGGCGATTGGTGGCGGGCCACGCCGGGCGCGCGCCCCCGCTCGAGCTGCAGGTTTGCGCCCAGGCGCCCGTGGAGTGTGGGGTTTGAGTGCGGCCCGGGAAGCCGGCCACACCGCTGTAGATGATTATTTTGTAAGGGCGTCGACCGAATTCGGAAGTGAGGAGATTTAGAGAGCCGAACGCACCCTCAACTGACACCGAACACACCCTTGACGGTCGACGAACGACTCGGCAGCCACGCGCGCCGACTGTAGTCGTCACTTGGCGAGAGCGCCCTGTCTGGCCCTGAGGCGCGTTATGGAAATGAACGAGCTTAATGTCGCTGTTCGTTTTCGGCTGAGCGAGCTGACAAGAGCGGTCGGCTCTGGTTCGTGCGACCACGGCTGATGATCCAATTTGGTAAATGGCCGAGCGAGTTCGTTTGCTGCCACTCTGGCGACCGCCAGTCTGCTGGCCTCGTGACGACGATCAGAGCCTGCCTCCGGCTGTGAAGATGTGGAACGATCCAATAGGCCGGGCCGCTTATCGCTACCAAGCTGTCCTTGTTGTCAATGAAGCGCGAATCTTGTGCGCTAAATAGGCCTTTTTGCTAATGTACTCCCTCAGCAAACGTCTTATTTTGGCTTAACGCAATGTGATGTCTGTACGTAAGTTAAGCAGGGAGGTGTTCTGACGTGCTTGAGAACAAGCGGTACGAAATGATTAGCCTGATACCTCAGAATTGGCAATACGAATGAGGTGATGCCAGTGGGCCTCGGCGTATGGGGCTACTGCGACCAACGGTAGGATCATAAGGTTAGCTCCTCATTCACGAAGATCGTTCGGCGATGGCAGAACCCATTTTAAGAGCAAATCATGGGGGCAGGGTGTGTGATTACCCCCTTTTAGGAGACACTAAAATGCTGACCCACGCTAGAGAGAATGCTGATTTGCTCAGTAGTCGTCTTTCCGTGCCACGCTCGCGAAAAGTGCACCATTCGACGCAACGTTGTCAATTTAGCGGGGACAAACAAGTATTTAGCATGAGTTATAGACGTCGTGATCCATGGGTCCAACAATTGTTTCATCTTTCGTAGTTCCCCACAGAAAAGAATCTACAGTTACTCGGATCTCAAAACGAAGTACACCAGTGAACTAGCCTCGGTCCGTTTACAGGTGATAAACAATCAAGGAACGCGTAGACAGGGGTACCACTTTCTAAAATCGGTCGGGAGCTGGGCCGATGAAGTTGACTGTCATGGCATGGCTTCACACCCGTCCGACCTGCCACCACTGGATGTTATGCAGTGGAGTAACCTAAAGAACCACGTCCACGTGGACAAGCCAGCGAACCTTCAAGACCCAAGACCGCTCTCAGACCTGAGAGGGGACGCATCACCGTCGACAGGATCGATAGAACAACCAAGTGCCTCCAGCATGCTCAGCTGTTCCGCGTGCTTGACCGCCAGGGGGCTATCTGGAGCATCTTTATCACTACTTGACAGATGTAAAATACCCGACTCTCACCGTCGCTGCTCGTGTTTTACCACTAAATTGACAGTAAACTGCCACTGCAATTAAAATTGTGTGACAATTACCCTTGCCATAGTCAGGGATATTGTTTGCCTCGATCCCCCTGTCTTATCTCATGAAAAACCTGCCAACGCACCCATACTAGCTTAGCATGCGGATGAGTCGGCACAATAAAAACATCAGGGACCCACAGAATACATTATGGTACAACGTGAGCATGTTGTCAATGGTAATATGCCTAGGTGTCTGCTATATCAACATTTCAGAGAAATGTGCTGCATTTCATCCGCAGAGTATTATAGACATGAAAATTCCCGTTTTGCTCATATGCACGTGGGTGGGAGAAGAGGAGGCCAGCTCCCGGGTGTGAGTTTATACTCTGTCACCCAGAGGTTAGCAAAGGTCAACATATATCATTCCTGGCCGACGCTACCCTAAAAAGCGCATATCTCCCGTCCGATTGAGACGAGAAGAGCACCATTAAACGCATCGCACACAATCTAGCGGAGGCGGACCAGTATGGAATGTGTGACTCATGGAGGTTTGGCCCGGGATAACCGAAGCCCAAAATTGATCACTTTTGTCTAGTGGCATGTTAAAGACACTTTATCACGCACTTGAAACGAAAACAAAACAAAACGAAAACACACACGCACGCATTCGTTCATGACAGAGTTTACACCAATCCCCGCGGTGTAGTCAGTTAACTGAGAGAACACGAAAACGAAAAGTGCTGGGGTCATATTTCGTAGGCCGGGAGTTGGCAATGAAAAAATTGGCATTTTTGGCTGCTGACACCATGTTAAATATACGTCCGCCTAAAATCTGACTGTTGAAACAAGCCACACCATACGAGCCAGCGCGCCCCGTAATTTAACCAATCAACACGGAGTCTAGCAACACGCATGCAGCGCATTTGGTGATACCCTTGCTCTAATCTTCACATTCATCTAGGCCAATCGAATTCCAGGAGATGGAATTCAGACACGTCTGACTTTTACACCCGACTGTGATCTCATGTTCAGTCTTTTTCTTCTTTTTTTTCTTTAGTTGCCTCTCCTCTTATGCATATATGCTTTGGACTTCAACCCCATTTCGGTCAGGGGCCCGATAAACCGAACTGGAGTCACCTACCAATAACTGGACCCCTTGTGTCGGCAAGCGACCCTTTGGCTTCATTGAGGCCCCCCGCGTCGATCTGCGATCAACTGTTCCAGTCTGAGACCCTTCCGCGTCGGGAGGGGACCGATGCATGGTGCAGCCTTCTGCGTTCCTCTGGATCGACCAGGGGCCCGACCATCACTTCTCCCGAACAGTAGCCGGCAGGAACCCCGGGAGGCGGATTGGAACGGAAATCCCCTTCAACCCCTGACCGGGAAAGGCAGTGGGCCCCCTAGTGTTCTACTTGTGGCGTTCCCAGTCCGAAAAATAAGGGGCCTCCTTAGCGTGCAATCCACTGGGCCCCTCAACGAACGCATTCGTCGGCATGATAGTGACATATACAGAAAGATGGGTGCCTCGAAATAAAATGGGCCAAATCTGATGATTTTTCAGGATGTCTTTCCACCAGGAGCCCTTTAACAAGCTGTGTGCCGCCCCACCCTTTCTTACCAAAACTTTGGCCTCTCCCCTGGAATAAGATGGAGCTTGTGGAATCGGAGATAGGCTCTCCTTGGGCTTAATTGTTCAGATAGGCCTTTTCGACACCCACTATATTACTCCAAAAAAGCATCATTTCATGGTTTAAGAGGGGCCCCACTTGAGTCCACGATGGGCCCTTTCCAGACATGGGAGGGCCCTTTCTGCTCACGCAATGGGCTCACCTAGGCCTGAAACAGGCCCATTCTGAGTTTGTGACGGACCTGCCCTGATCAGAGACGGCCCCTTAGAGTCTACAATGGGCCCTTTTCAGACAGGAAAAAGACCCTTCTCGTGCCTGAAACTGTTCTAGGGGTTTCCTGCCTCGAACTTGATCCTTTCCAAACCTGGGATGGGCTTTCCACGCTTTTTCTAAACTTACCTGGATGGCACAAAACAAGTGAATCTCTTCCACAAATCCGCCAGGGCCCATTCGGGTCACCTGAAGTATGGAGACAAGATAGTTTTGGCCCCTACCTCATATATGTTGACAGTTTGCCTCGCGGATACACCGACACTGGCTTTCTGAGACTACGAATGGGCTCACTCCAGGCCAGAAATAGGCCATCCCAGGCCCAAAAAAGACATAAGCCTTTTTCGTGTCTAAAGCTCTTCTTTTCTCATCCTTTACTAGGCTCCTACCTGACTTGAGATGAGACGTTTCCGAATTTATGACGGATCCTTTCCAGACTTGAGAGAGCTCTCTCTGGGCGTACAATGGGCCCTTTTCTCGACCTTTTTAAGCTTACCATGAGCCCTTTCCAGACCAGAAAGGGGCCCTGCTGCGCCTTAATATGACAGAGTGTTTTCCCGTCATGAAATAGGCCATTTCAAGCCTGAGATGGGCCCTTTGTGGGCACGAAACGATTCCCCTTTGCACTTAAAATGGGCCATTTCCGGACCAGACATGCCCCCCCCCCCCACGCCTGCTTGGCAACACAATGAGCAAACGCTACCACATACCCGAGGGCCCCTTCTGGGGCACCTGAAATTATGGGGGGGGGAGGTGAGGCAACAAGATACTTTTGCTCCCGCCTCAAAAGATGGGAACAGTTCGCCCCCACTACCCGCCCCCTCCGTCCCGGATGCGCCGCCACTGGTCAGAACTGACGATTTAACGGACGGGGTAACTTACCTGTAGTAAGCTGACTTGCCTGGAGGTGGCTTGTTAGCTGGTACACACTTCTCGAACGAACCAAAATATCGTTCCATGCGCCATCTGTGGACCTTTCTCGTGGTGTGTTTGTTTATTTGTCCGTGATTCTGTATTGCTCGCTTGCACTCCGGTACTCGGTTAGGGCGTTATTTTTAAGTTATCTGATTCCCAGTCTTATTTCCATCATAATCGGTACCACTGTCCAAAGTCCAGAATTATGTGGCACGGAATACGCTTCAAGTTGAAACATCCGTCCGTTTGTCCTATTTCTCGGTTCATACTGCATCCCCTCGACGCCCCGCTTATCCGGGGGAGGCCGCATGCCCCCGCGACGAGAAGGCAAGGTGCCTCCTGGTGGGGCGTCTGAACGCCAAACATCCCGCAGACGGGTCCCTGTTCGGACAACGTCTCGGCGGTAGGGTCTGCAGGTGCACGTAGTCCTGCCCCTCTGCTGTTCATTTTCCTTTGTCCTATAGCCCTGAAATGGTCCTTACTAGCAGAACAGGCTCTAATCCAAGCAACCAAATAACCAGATCGTGCTCAAAACTTGCGCTAAATGCACTCAACTGGAGGAAAGCCGATTGTTGTCTGTTGATGCCATAATTTGTGCTAACGTACACCAGACTCGGACGATTCAATGATTATATTTGTCTTGACCTTGAATACTACATGGCCAGTGAGGTGGCGGCATCCACGTGACGTTTCCATGACGTAATGCATGCCTGCGTGACCTTCAAATGGGCTGCGCATAATAATCTGCACAAGTTCGTAAGCTAAAAGGTCAGAAACAAAAGGGTTTGGAGTCGTAAAAAGGGCCTGTCTGAGTAAAAGAGCATTGAATGCTCTTCTTAATTGTTCAAAATCTAAATAGAGAACTACGCACATAAAGGAGCCTTTATATTAGACTTAAAGACCAACATGGTGATGCCAAGAAGGGGCGGCAATGAAGTATTACGCAATCAGTAAAGCAAACAACACACGCTCTAAAACAATCTCCTAATCCACACACAAAACACTATTTGAGCGACATTAATGCGTATGAGGCTGTTATCAACGAGACTTACACTAAAACAATGCCTTTCTTTTACTAAGCGATGCAGAAGATTTGGATGATACAGAGCAGAAAAGATCATACACAGCAGCCACCTTAGCACGGTTTCTGGACTGATGGAAAAAAGTCGAGCAAAATATGTCGAACGAAAAAAGTAGAATGGGACAAAAGTTGACAGGGCTAAAAATCGAATTAAAAAAGTCGACAGAGACAAAAGTTAACTCGGGAAAACGGCGAAGGCCAAACAATTACAATAGATAAAAGCCGACAGTGAAAAAAATAGAATGCTAAGAAATGGAATGAAAAAATCGACGGAAATAACAGCCAAATCGAAAACAATCGGAAATAAAGATTCGGGAGATATTAAAATCGACAAGGATAAGAAGTCGAATGGGAGAAAAGTCGACAGGAAATAGGTCAGAAGACGGAACATCGATAGGCGTGAAGATGGACTTGAACGTGTAAAAACATTAGCAGTTAAAATGATTTAGACTAGGAAATTGATCAGAATTGACGTCTGGTAGGGGAGATGGATAAACCTGTGTCTACATATTGGTTGAGTCGTGATCTTAGCGAATATCCCGTGTTTTACTGTTTGATACAACGCGGAGGTAAATTTCTATTCAAACCGTCCACTTCTAGTCAGCTAATTTACCATAATTCCCATCACACCCTGGCCCCCACGAATGGTGTGTTCTGTGCGCCTGGCGTCATAGCACATCTACGTCGTATATGGTCTTGTTTCCTTTCTGGCGGCTTGTGTGTATTAAATGCTTGGATGCATATTTGGGTTTGGACCCATTCCATCATTTCACTGTTCCTTTTTACACTCATTTTTGAAGCTTTAATCGAGCCCTCGCTAATCATGTCTTGTCTCGTTCCATCTACCATTGGTTTTAATCTAAAAATATTTTTGTTTGCTTTTTATCATGTAATATTTGTATAGGATTCCAAGATGCCTGCAAGGGTTTAGTTTTGAATAATTTACAGCAAGAAAACTATGCCGAGTGCCTACATATATCTTCTATGTCAGCATTCATACTCCTTCTGTATTGCGGCCTTCCTGGCATGACTTCGGCCCAAAATTGATTTAACACAGTTCAAGCATGCTTAGATAGTGATTGGCAGTAAAATAAAATCGTCAGTTGTGAATGTCAGTGGGACGTTGCTTGTTTTTAAAGGCATTTGGTCTGGGAAACTTTTCATGCTTCTCAGACTTCAACAAACAAAACTTCCGCAAAGTTCCACGCTTCGACGTTCTTCCAATTTTGACCCAGACTCTCAATAATTTCATGCTTTGGCCTTAGGCCTGTAGGGGCGTGTGGAAAGAACTGACCCAAAATAAACAACGTTACCGTTACGCTACTTGAAATAACAGCATTGCCTGCATGGTACATTTTTCTTCCTTTTGCATCAGACATGCGATTTCCAAAAATATTAGCAAGGTCATACAACGACCAGAGCATTGGCAAACTCACAAACGGGACATGTCGGGTTGAACGGCAGCGTCATATTCCAATCACCTGATAAGCCGCTCCGGTTGGCTCCGGCCCGCGCCTTGGGTAGACCTGCATTTACAGCTGCTCCACTCGCATCGAAAGAAACGAGCCCTATGAAATGATGTGTGATGTGTCCTAAACAAGCTATGAAAACGTCCTGCTGGGACCCATGAATAATGTGTCACCAGCGAGGAACTGGCCGCACGCTGTCCCTGTACGCTGGAGCACTGTGGCTGCCTGCTGGAACACTGTGACTGTTCGCTGTAGCACTGTGGCTGTACGCCGAAGCACTGCGACTGTACGCTGGGACACTGTGACTGTACGCTGGGACACTGTGACTGCACTCTGGGACACTGTGACTGTACGCTGGGACACTGTGACTGTACGCTGGGACACTGTGACTGCACTCTGGGACACTGTGACTGCATGCAGGAGCACTGCATTTGTACGCTGGACCCCTGTGACTGTACGCTGGGACACTGTGACTGTACGCTGTAACTCTGTGACTGTACGCTGGAGCACTGTGACTACATGCTGGAACACTGCGACTATACGCTGGGGTATTCTGCAGCCGCAACGACAAAATCTGATCCGCAAAGCATGCCTCAGGTGAGGTACATTTGACGAATAGGATTTTTGATTGCAGACTTACTGAACAAGGCGCATAACACCGGTAACGAACATCCGATTTGCAGAAGTTTAGGATGGCAGATGTCGTCGGGAGATAAGAGAACATCACCGATCTCTGGAGTAATTGGCATAACCCCCTCGAGTTGCGTGGGAGGGAGCTGGGTAACAGTCTGTTTCTACCTCATCCTCCTCCCCTCAGCCCTCCGGCATGACCGCAGTCAGAAGTGGGTGTGTACCACGCACCAAGTTGACCTGAACTGCATGCATTTCTGTGCTGCATAAATAAACAACTAGATAATTACGTCAATGTTCTCGAGGCATTTGTTTCGCGATCTGGCAAATGTTAATCGGCACTGATAAAGGGGGTTCGTGTGACCTTGCACTGGACGTGGACATTGACCTGCACGGATAAATCTGCCTGCGCGGGCGCGTGCAGTTAGTGTCCATGCCTAGACCTTTTATCAAACAATGTTGCGATTCCCTTGCATCTTGTTCTCGCCGGCGCCGATGTTAGTACTCGTGTAACTCTGCCAATGTTGCAGCCAATTTCTGTCATTCCTTGCTGCTGAGTTGGACGCGTGCTAACTGCTGATCTCGCCATCAGCGACTCGCGTGCGCTGCACGTGTATTTTGCGTTCGAGCTCGGGGATGAGCACGAATGGGCGGCGGGCAGCGGCCCGTGGCTGCAGCCCTCGCCGTCACGACCCGAACAGAGCTGGGCCATTAGGCCGCCGAACAGAAGCAAAACACGAGCCGAGCGAGTAATGAAGAGGGATGAGACGCCGCGCCCCGAGCAGGCGGCTACTCCCGGTCAATAACAGCCGGATGATGAGCGCCCGCAGCCGTGCTGGAGCAGCAAATTAGCGACGTGAGATGCAGAAACGGAGAGGCGGATTTAGCACGCGCTTTTACCATCAGGAGTGCCTAAAGAGCGGATGCAGGATCTGGTTGCGAGATTAACATTCCGCTGGCCAGGCTCGCATGATGATCAGGCACCTTTGTCCTGCTTTCGTCGGTCACAGCGATCTTTCAAAGACCGCGGGTGACGCTCGCGCTAACCATGGCGGCCACGTGTATCCGCTGAAGCCCCCTGGACAAGGCGTTGGCATGTTGAAAGGCATCGTGGCGAGAGGCATAGCTATTTAACTGTGTTATTCAGGTAAACTTTCAAAAGACGGGGCGTTATTTTAAGCTGAATTATCCACCAACATCCATTTATTTACCCAGCAAATGATAATAGACCTGAGAAAGTTCTGAAGTGCTTCTTTGGCGCCACGAGTTTTCATGCTTAAAATAAGCAATCTTCAATACACCAGGCAGCATTCGTTAAACGACGTCACGCAGCCATCATCGGCGTGCATTATAAGAAAATTCGACATTTACCAGTAGTGTTCAAGGTCGCGAGTGATAGTCATAGCCTTTGTATTTGCACTCGTTACCACGAGCGCCGCCTTGATCAGTAATGTTCAAGGTCGCGAGTGATAGTCATGGTCTTTGTATTTGCACTCGTTACCACGAGCGCCGCCTTGATCAGTAGTGTTCAAGGTCGCGAGTGATAGTCATGGCCTTTGTATTTGCACTCGTTACCACGAGCGCCGCCTTGATCAGCAGTGTTCAAGGTCGCGAGTGATAGTCATGGTCTTTGTATTTGCACCCGTTACCACGAGCGCCGCCTTGAAGTGTCAGGTACTCTGGAAGTTTACGCCAATGATCACCTGATAACAACTTGTAACCAGTCTATCTGTTATCTTGAAGGTCGGCTATTTTCAGCATAAGCGCTCAAAATGTGACGCGGCAATTGATGCCCCCAACGACGAGGCCGATTACCTCGGCAACAGCTGTAACCAAGACGTCGGGAGAAGTGTCATAAAACTGCAGAGCTACACATTGCAGTCGAATTCTTTGACAAGCGGCTGTGGATGACACGGCATCCCGCCGCGCTTTGTACTCCTCAAGCTTAAATCCATCGCTGACATAGGATCATATTCCAGCAGCTCTCACCACCCTATGCTGGGTGTTGTGTAAATGTCACGTGACCAGCGGCAACCTTGAGCGTTGCCTTGGGGATGTCGGACATTCTAATAATGCTCCCAAATCACGCCAGTGTGGAAATCATTTCATTCCGCGATGGTTTAGGTGCTGACTCCGACAACACCGTGGGCAAACCCGTGACTGATGCTGCGACCCAAAGTCCGAGTACCCTGAGAATTTGGCATAAATCCTCCCGCAGGGATGCAATACGACAGGCAGGCAAAGCTGAGTGATGCGAGACGTGGCTGTTATCCAGGAACTATATGGACTGCGCTGAAACCATTGACCAGAGCCCGCGGTCGTTTCGAGAGCCCCTAGCTTTTTCTGAACCTACACTCAGTCATGACTGTCCCGAATCCTATTTGGGCGCTGGCCGCATTGAAGATCATTGGCCGTTTCAGTTCCCAGGACAATTTTGTGATCCCTGCATTTTTTCAGACACCCTGACGCTCTCCGGATTCCGTGGCCCTCACAGAAACAGGCCGAGAAATATGTGCGCCCCTCCAGTTTTCGGAGGTACCTGTTTCCAGAACGATTCTGTGCATCATAAGAAAATTTGCTCCAGCGTGGTTTGAAATCATTTGAACACAACACCGAACAAACCAGCAACCAAAAGGACAAAGTGTTTGACAGCTTTTAATCCTGACCAAAATTTCTTCCTTCTTCCAAAAACTTCCATGTGACCTTGTTTGAACATTTTGCATGGCTGAAATGTGAAGAATCGGTTCTCCGTGGCGCACTGTTTGTTTGGTGTTCATCAAATGTTCTTGTCCGATGATTACCAAAGATGGAGCGGCTGTATTATAAACGTTACCAGCATTGCATACTATTTCTGACAACATTCGATGTCAAGACCACATCAGTTCAACTTTCGAAAATGATGTAAAATTTGCTTGTAAACCAATCCTACCAAAACCAAAATGTGTGTACGTTTAACGTCAATAACATGTCAAGGTGAACGGGTCATCCAAGGTCAAACTACGCAATTTCAAGTTTTCGAAACTTCCGAAAGTATTGTTAATATATCGTGTAGCGTAGCGGTATCAAGGAGACAAAGAAAGCAAAAGCGAAAGAGAAAAAGAGGAAAAGAGAGAGAAAGATAGACAGAGAGAGGAGAGAAAGTGAGAGGGAGAGAGAGCGAGAGAGAGAGGGAGAGAGAGAGAGAGAGAGCGTGAGCGTGAGAGAAAAAGAAGGATTTGATAACCTTTTTGATTACACGAGCCTTGCTCTACGAACCGTATTGCTATCGGAAAAATTTTATGGCAAAATTTCGCATGACAAAATTGGTAGGCACAAGTTCGTCGTGATAAAATCTGTCGAACAAAAATTTTGTCTCATTGAAATCTGTTACAAATAAGCTTGTATAGGAAAAACCTCGTCCGGCCCAAAAGTTTATCGTGGTTAAGTTTGCATGAGTAAAAAGTTCGTATATGGCAAAAATTGTTGCGGACAAAAATAAATTGTTCCTCAGTTCTATAGGGAAAAAATGTCTGCCTCAATTCGTAGAAGGCAAAGGTTTGTGTGAGACAAATGTTCGTTTGCAAAAGTTCCTACAGGATATCAACTACATGCGACTCTCGTAGGGTAAAGTCAGGAAACTCATTTCAGGGTATTGTTCAAACGGCGGCACACGCTTGGGTTAGCAAAGTGCGCCTCTGCGGCGTTAAGATAGCAACGGACAACATGGCGGGCGTCAGTATGAAAGAGTTGGCAAGAATCGGCTGGCATCGGTAATAGTTCAGTTGGGTCGAGTTGGCAGGGCCACATGTCGACCTTTACGTAGTTTTTGGGAGCTCACCGCGCGCTGCGAATGCATATTATGAACAACACCATCAGTAACTAAATTGTGACAATGACGAGGCCAGAAAGAAAGGTGGCGAATTTATGCATCGTTTGAGATTTATCTGGGAATGATTTGGCAGGCACCTGCCTACTTGGCATAAATTCCCTAGATGATATGCTCTTAAGTAATTAGCCAACCATTAGCAAAACAGGAAATCTGACGTCTGGTAAAATCGTGGTAAGTATGCCTTACTTTATTGCCTGGGCCGGCCTGTCGACTGGAAACTTACAAGATCGCTGCGAATGCCTGGAGCGCCTTTAAAGACGATTTAATATCAGTTTGTCAGGCTTATGCGCATCGTCATCTTTTTCTCCAAAGCTGTGTTGCATACACTAAAACTGACAAGATTTGAGAACCAAAAATGCTGTTGATCCACGAACAGAAACGTAATAAGAACAAAATTGCAGCGTAAGCTGTTGAGTGTATTTGCGAGGAACATTATGCATACAGATAAGCCAGTAGAAATAGCCTTATTCCTCGTAGACCAGGAGGAGGGAAAGGAAAATGCGCTGATGTTTAGGCAACATGCCTTTATTAAAACTCTTCGTTTCGATGAAGGTATGTTGCCAAAATATCAACATACCTATCTCTCCATTCTCCTGGTTTTTCTTCGAGGAATAAGGTTTTTACTGATGTCTTATCAAAGTGTAACGTTTCAATTATAATAGGTTAGTGATGAACGTGGCATAGATTTGATTCCTATTCCAGAAAGGATTCAATGCCACTGGAATCATCAGCGCAGTCGACTGCAGGAAAAGACCCGGAATCGAAATCTAAATTGCTTACAGCTTAAAGAACAGGCTCCCTATAATTGGAATAGGAATGAATCCCGAGTCAGAATACGAATAATCGCTGCCACCAGATTTGAATCGAGCACGATTCCGCACCCGAGACGAACTACTGCGATACAAACTTGCATTCTCCACGAAATTTCACTCTATGCGAACTTCTGCAACGTGCACCTAGACGACCTGTTTTCTTAAAAGGAATGGTCCACGTTTGAAGATATATATATATATAAGCATCAGATATGATGTGAAAAGCTTACTTGCAACCATAGGTGAGCTTCCAAGGTTTAAAAACGACCCTAAGTAGCCAAATTTCAAAGCTTGTAAAAATGCGCCTCATTACGTCATTGTTTGATGGCGTCATGGAGTGGTTTTGTGACGACAGCAATACCTGGCAGCATCTGGCAGCCTGTCCTAAGGAACACCCCGAAGCGCACGAAAGCTGACGCCGCCGGCCATTGTCGTCGCGGGCGCTGAGTTGGGTGGCGGATTAGTGAATGGGTTGTTTGTGGATTTTTGTTGTCTTGGTGCTGGTCGTAACAGAAGCTTTGGTGGGCTGTTTGACATACGCAACGTAGCGATCGCTAGCTTTTAGGGCAGATTATTATTAGCAAAGCAAGATATGCTGTGAGGACTGTCATATAGCGTCATGCATCTCCTACCGAACCTGCCAAGGACTGTTGAGAATGTGAATACTGTATTGTCGACTTATCCTTGTCTGCAGTGCTGTAGTCCGAACATTGATATCATGCGGTGTGCGCAGTGGTTACTTCCTTTATTATTTGTGACTGGAAACGCAGTTGCTTGCAAAAATGAATAATTCTGTAACATTGCTATGAACTGACTGCCAAATTTCTATACATTTCTATGGCAAATTTGGAGAGCTGGAGTTACCAATAATGTTTTTCTTGCTTAGGACTATTTATGCAATTACTAGTTGGCCCTGATATAACCATTATGGTGCAACATCATTCTCGCTGGTGATAGTCGTTTGGCATTATTAAATCGGTTACCAGTCAGTCATAAATTACAAGCTGTTATCTCATAGGCTTGACATAGAGTAGCCAACTAATGTGGTCCCTTGTGTAATATGTAATGGCACGGGTCAACAATGATATTGTGGCACTATCTCAGTGCTGTACTGTGGCATGGCATAGCAAACAATGATACGGTTTTTATACTGCAATCCCTGCTGCTTTCATAAACAATTTCACCATGAAAAGATGGGTCAAGCATGCATTCTTGTATTAGCTCTGCATCTGACATATGAGCGACCAAGGGTACATACCATATATAAATTACTTTCAGCAAAGCACACAACCAATAAGTGACTTCACTTGCTCAGTCTGTTTTGGAAATCCACAAAACATAGGTAACACAGATGCGAACACATCCGCTTCCACAGCCATGCAACATGCTGCAGCCATCAGGCTGCTTCACTCAAAAATATTGTTCACGCAAGTAATAACACATATATAACAAGAAAATATCACATGTAGTAAAATGACACTGCAAACCTGCTAACCTTGCACAACGCTGGAGACGTGACAAGTGTGTGCATTTATGGTTAGATCAGCGAAACACAAGGAAGTGATGGAGCTGTCGGTGCACACAAGACTCATGATAAAAATATTGAGTGCTATCCAAGAAACCAACAGCAAGACTTGTCCACCTTTCTCAGCGCCCAACATCTCACACAAGCTGCAATGACTTTGGCAATGATGACTCACAAGCAATGCTTGCCCGCCTACAAAATTTATTAAGACAGTCGCACGTGCACCTACGATAATACAGGACAACATATCAAAAATTTATATGAAAGACAATATTTCAGTTTTCCTCCAATGTGTGTTAAACATTTAGTAAACTACTTATATCAAATTACCGTAATATTTCCATAGTTTTATAATGCCTTACTAACCAACAAACCCGTGCAAGGTTCTTCGCTCTGGTACACGAGACGCCAACCGAGCTGTCTGTAACAAATATGTCAGTAGAAGAAGAAAAAAACGCCAGCAGGAGAAAAAGTAAGATTTACCGTCGCGTCCTTTTGTTGTGACATTCGGGAGAGAGCCGTCCTCTTTCCGGTGCTATAACTTTTTTGAAGACAATGGCGTTCTCTTTTTATAACACTGGCCTATGAATACGAATAATAGGAAAAATGGCCCGTTGGCGACGAGTGCCGCACAACCCGAAAGTGCTCACGCTTAGGTTCGCGACACACATTCAGCAGCGAAATCTTTACTAACAGCCAATCACCTTCCCCAAATTGTATTATACGTGCCGCATCATCGCTTTTGCGAATGCATCAGCCGACCGTGTTTTGGCCATAAGCAGGAAACAGCCGATAATATAATGGCAATCCTATGACGTTTCTATGACAGCATCAATGCCAAGGTGACTTTGAAGTAGTCCCCAATAAACCTTTTCGCACTTTTGCGGGCGTATAAGTCAGGAACCAGAGGGCTTCGGGTCTTCAAAAGGGCATGGCCGTGAAATGCATTAAAAGGTCCTCAGGAAGACTATTTCAGTTCAAAACCAGAATCGGTTGCAAAGGCGGAACATTTCCTTAAACGAACTTCGATGTTCCCTTTAACGAACATCGAAGTCAGGCACAAGAACCAGACCCAAATGACTAGCTATCGTTAAATTACTTGCGACGAAACCAACAGAAAGGTACATTTTGTTGTTCACTAGCCATACAGCTTTTCGTTAAAAACGAAAGCAGTTACTTATACAGGGACCCTAAATGGTTACAGCGCATGCGACATATCATGACGCGGGTATTGACACGCTGGTGGTGGTAACAGAATGCGTTGAAGCCAGAACAATTCGTGGACTGTTGACGCCATATGTTTTGCTTTCTAGTTGCAAGACATAGGATCAGCTGCTCGGAATATGTGAAGGGATTTGTGTCGTTAACCTGAAAATAAGCAAACCTAGTACCGCATGTTTTGAGCATCACAAATGTAAGCTGTAAAGGGTATTTGTGATGACAATTATGCATACAGATAAGAAAGCGCTGTAAGCCTTATGCCTCGTAGAACAACCAGGAGAAAGGAAAGATGGATATATTGATATTTTGGTCACATGCCTTTACTGAAACGAATGTTTCGACTGAGGCATGTAGCCGAAATATGAATACATTTGTCTCTCCTTTCTTCTGGTTATTCTACGAGGGTAAATAAAGGCTAAGAGTGCTGCCTTATCTACATCACTAATATATCAGAAAATTACCAACATTCCAACTGGGGAATGCAACTCCAATGATGTAATGATAATACATGTGGGCTTCACGTATGCGACAACTGAGGGCAATTAAGCATACCGTGTCCTGGCACATGACTTGCGTTCATATGCAAACTTTCATCAGAATACATGGCTGCTGTTATCTACGGTAAAACTGAAAAAAACGTCATCAATATATGGCAAGCTTTTGCACCTGTATTTGACTATCCCTGACAGTACTCAACCAATTATGTAGGACACGCACGCGGTTTTTCATCGAAGGCGTATTTTTACGGGTTCTGTGTTCAAAAGTATCTGTCATGCATAGTGTTTCGCATACCACAAAATGTGATTCTTAGGCAAAAAGATGATGGCCTTATTACTGATCGTGAAGGACCATGCGTAGATATACATATATGCTTAAGCTATTTCTTTATATTTTCATCCGCTGGCCATAAGCGTAAAAAGCATAATTATAAGTCAGATATAAAAACGCATTATATATATGTATATATATATATATATATAAACATATATCATTTTTATATATTACTTTTACATATATGTACATACAAAATATATATGCACATATATACTATTTTTTCGGTTGAATGTGTGCGTTACAGTCAGAAATTTACTTGACTCACATCTCAGCCCGGCCTTATCGTCTTATTGGGCCGATTGCCTCCCTAACTGCCGTTGCTGTTGCCTTACGCATATACCCGCTTGATGTCGATGCCCCTCATTGTATTGTCCATTTAAAGTGCTTGCTAACTTTAAATTTTAAAGTGCTTAAACTTTCCTTCAAGAACCCTTCATCATGCTAAAATAAAAAGCGGGCCTAAGGAGATGGGACAGTTCACACACCCTCCCCTAAATAAGCTGACCTTGACCGATCACCAGGATTTTGCCGATTAAATGTACAGACACTGCCGCTACGGGCGCAGCCAGAGTCTTAATAAGGGAGGAATATTTTGATTGAGTAACAGCCGCTGCTGGTGCCCCCTCCCCCACAAAAAGAGTCACCTAATTTGACCAATTTTTCGACCATTATTTTTAAAATTATATTGCTTTCATGTTTGACCTTTTACGGAAAGAGAAACCAGAAGCTACCAGAAGATGCAATTCGTGGTGCATTTAAAAGTAACGAAAGTGGATAAATCAGGAATCAAATGGTCGCATCGAATCAACCGCAGGCGTTTGTCACTTCACAATGGTTCATTCAGCCTTTCCCAAACCCAGGACTGAACTGCATGACCTTCTCAACGGAGGTGTAGATAATTGAAACGACCTAGCGGGTAGAGGCTGTACAATCACTATCAACAGAGTGATCCTTTGAAAAGAAGCGCAACCAATGCTTTGACACGTGTTGAAGCCGCGTAAGCACGACAGATCGCTGAATCTTGGTGTTTTGGCGTTGGGCGATTGGAGTTTTTAAGTTGAAAGCTAACATCATTTTTAAAATTGTATTGCTTTCATGTTTGACCTTTTACGGAAAGAGAAACCAGAAGCTACCAGAAGATGCAATTCGTGGTGCATTATATAAAAGCTATTAGCTTGTGTATCATGAGGTTTAGAGACATTGTTAATACAATATTCATCGTCATCCAGAAAAACCGACGTTTGAAAGCCGTGCTCAAGGTCAGATTTCTTCGAAAAAATCGAAAAGCACCACCCAATATTTCTTTCGTTTTGGAGCACAACACACAAAACTCGATGATCCCATTCCTTGACACCATTTCTGTGGTACAACCAGTGGACGATATACCGGCAAACTGTACTTTAAACAGTCCTATCTTGGAATGCACTTTAGCCCGTCACAATAGCTCAGTTGGTTGGAGCACCCGCCTTCCGTTTCACCCACCCGTGGTGAGGTACGTTCGAGTCCATTCAGCATTCGCTACTTGTCCCCGACTGAGATGGCCTCCGGTCGGGCGCGCTAACGATCAGGTGACGTCAGAGACTGTTTTATCGGTCATAGAATGATCGAGACTGCGGGGACATTCCAATGATCATTTAATGGCAAAACATGATAACAAAAATATAACAGCAGTTATCAGTGATCCTACATTCCTCAAAACGTGACTACAGAAGACGCTTTGAACACGACAGAGAGGATTTTGCCCACAAAATCTCGAAGTGGTACATCGCCACCGCTCTGATGCCGTTCTGAGCGGCCCTCGGACGGCTTCACATGAATGATTTGGACGAAGGGTGGCTCCAGCAGGACGGAATGAGACCGCGCATGACACGGGCCGCGTTGGATTGGTTGTAGGAGCAGATTTCCTGGAATGCATATCCGTTGAAGACTGCCGTGGAATGGCTCCACAGCCGCCCAGCCTGTCACCACTTGACTTCATGCGGTGGAGTAACCTAAAGAATTACGTCCACGTGGACAAGCCAGCACACCTTGAGGACCTCAAGGTCGTTCTCAGACTTGAGAGGGGACGGATCGCCGTCGACAGGATCGACAGGGCGACCAAGCACGTGCAGCAGGTTCAGCTGTTCCGCTTCCAGGACCGCCAGGGGACCATCTGGAGTATCTCTTGTGGTCACCATTTGACGGATGTGGAATCCCCTACAACCACCGTCGCGGCTCGTGTTTTACCATTAAATAAGCATTACAGTCACGACTGTGTGACAAATACACGTGCCGTTGTTGAGGAAAACGTGAGTCCACTGCTTCATGAACCATTTTGTTCTTCAAAAACCTGCCGCATATTGCAGCCCATTTTTTGTCTTTCCCTACCTGTGCTTTTTCATGAAAAGCTTAACAACTTTTGTAGACTGGCCTGATGCATGGAGATACTGACAGGATAAAAACACAGGTACAACAGGATAGTATTTGGTACATAATGAGCATACCAATCGTGATGTGTCTAGGCGCCTAATGTATCAGTACTTAATATAATCTTGCTGCATTTCAATGGACCAATGTTCCCTTACTTATGCTCATCGGAGAAAGAGCTCAGAAGAGTATTGGAGGGTCTCAGACCCCCCCCCCCTTCCCCAAAGAATACAGAGTGACGCCCCTATGAGGAGGAAGCGATCACACCGGTGAATTTGACGGCGAAAACAGGATCGATTAGGTAACGATACCGGCATGCGTGTGGGTCGATTTGTGCAGACCAGCAGGCGCTGTCAATGAGAGAACCGTGGATCGTTTGGCGGTGTTTTCAGGGACTGATGTCAGATCTCAACAAACAAAGCAGATGTAGACGGACACCAACCGCACTACTAAGATGAGAGTACCTAGTACCCCTCACTTGCAGATCTAAAAAAATTCGACCCAAAGATGCGCCAGTTATGGACTGAAAAGCGGGCCAACGCCACCTGCTAGGTAGACCTCGAACACAAGGCACTATCTAAGCCGAGAGAGGTCTATCCACGAAAGCTACACGGACACAGTCTTCTTTGTCGCCAGCAACATGTACCCGATGTGTTTGAGCCTCTCTCACTATTTAACCATATGGTCAAAATCCCAAATTATTGTTAACTCGTCACTGCCATCGTTTAAAATGCTCAAGCCTGACATGAGCACTAAATTAGCAGCCGGGTTACTTTCAAGTGGTGTTTTTTTGCGGGGTAGAGCGCGAATGCTACGTCAGTGAAATCCCCCCCCCCCCCAGTCCAACGCTCACAAAAAATATTTTTCACGCGTTGATCACATCCATCCGTACTGGTGGACAGATGTGTCTGGTTCGATTACCTTTTACCTCTGGTTCGGTATCATTCTCGTAGCGCAATTCGCGCCTGCTATCACCTCGCCCGTCCCATACCGTACAAGTCATCTTTCTCTAGTGTTATCTGCTCGCTAGTGCCCGTTACTGAAATCAGTGACGCACGGCCAAGCTCTCAGCAGGGAAGACCACAATCGTACCTTATCTTGCATTTTTACTGACGCCAGCAACGTTTTTCGAAGAAGCATGTCGGTGAGACTACCCTGCGGCACTCTGCATGCCGGGAAGGGAACCATGTCGTTGGGTAAACATGATTCGCTGCTATCTTGTCAGCATGGCTGGGCTGCTGCGCATCCAAACACGCGACTGACTGAAGCATTCGGCGTCCCGATGCGGTGGTTAGATGCGTGAAAGTTTGACTCGGATGCGAGCCGACGCATCCCCCATAAGCTCCAGCTCCACAACAAAAATGGCCGAGCTTCCCGCGGGCTTTATTACGTATCACTGTGAGGGCTTGAGTTTTCCTTTCACCCAGATGCTCACTAAAGTTGCACCGCACAGCGTACTCATCTGTTTGGAAAACATCACACTGCTGCATGACTCCGGTGACAACAATAACTTAATCTGCACGCGTCCCACGCCACAGAACGGTGTCCATGTTCTCCTCTGTACGCCTAACCTCGGTAAAGCTTTCCGTGCACACTCCTTTAAATGCCATCGACGTGTCAGCGATCTGCACTTCTTCATCAGGCAGTCAAGCCCGTGGCGCCGCCCCGGCGTCCTCTGCAACGTTGAAGGTGTCTTGATGCTATGTACCGACGAATACCTGCCAGCCCAGGGCTCTCTGACCGTCTAATGGGCCTCTAGCCGTCTCATAGCCCTCTGAGCGTCCGATGGGCCTCTGACCGCATCATGGCCTCTGACCGTCGCATGGGCCTCTGACCGTCTCATGGCCCTCTGACCGTCGCATAGGCCTCTGGCCGTCTCATGGTCCCCTGGCCGTCTCATGGGCCTCTGACCGTCTCACGGGCCTCTGGCCGTCTCCTAGCCCTCTGAGCGTGCGCTGAGAGGCCCGATCTCATTCCATCTCTCACCGTGAGACAGGTCCCACTTTTACCTCCACCATGGGACAGAACCATTCGCGTCCTCCACCATGAGCCAAGCCTCACTCACGCCCTCCGCGGTAAGAGAGACCTCATTCCCGTTCTCCTCCCTTTCACACCCCACTCCCGCCCTTCGCCCCTCTATCCCCCACATGGGCCGCACGTGGGAGCGTGCTCGCCTGTGGTTTCTTGCGTTTTATCTCCTTGGCCCGCTTGCCGCGGGCCGGGACGCGAGAGACGCTCTCCGCCGTCCGCGAACGCCACAAAAACTGGCGGCCGTCCCGAAAGTGGGTCAGAAAGCCAGCCCGGGCGTCCCCCGTGGCCCAGTTTCGGACTGGTGTTGTTTCACAACGCGGCGTGGTGAGAGGCCAGAGGGGAACGTGGGTCCGGAGGTTACTCTTGGCCCGTGCTCTGACGTCATCAGGCGTGTGTAAATGCTTGCTCTTGTTACGGAGGAAGGGGGGGGGGGGGCATGCAGGTTTCGCATTGCTTTTCGTTGGGTTTTGCTGCTGACAAGTGTTCCTGTGGACAGAAGACTCAGGTCAGGGATAGACAGGGGATCATATGATTTGACGGAGGTTGTTTGGCGCAGCGTGAATTTCTTTCTCAAAAGCTGCATGACACTGCAGAGCAAGACGAGGTATCAAGAATCGACCATACACATGATATAGTTTTTATGGGACTGAGCAATAAATCAGTGTGGGTAAGCATTGATCTGCGTTTGAATCATGCGGTATCGTTCTTATTGGTGGTTCTTATTTCCATGCTTTCGGTGTTTCTTGAAGATTTGGCCTCAACATGAGCTATTTCGCGAACCGCCAAATGGAAACATCGTGGTGCAGTATTTGACCTTAGAGCTACGGTCGCTTCAAGCCGAAAGGAGGATTTTACAATCGTTCTGCATTGGTTGTGATTGATGGTTTAACTTATTGTTCGGGTCCATTCGTCCTTGAGATATCAAATTGGAGCACATCTTCTGCGGGAGTTGGGCCAATCTCTTAAATGAGAATGCAAGCTGAAAATATTGTTTTTATAGCCTAGTTTCAAAATACCAACACAAGGCTTTGCGAATCGCGTGCTGCACAAATAAGTTCGATGTCCCCTTGAATCTCGTGACATCTTTATTTTGACAGCCTTTATTCGTACTTTCCGTTCGTAAGTCGTCCGCAAACTTGTGATGTCAGCATGAAGCAGATGGGAGTTCAGTACAACTGTGGCATCAGACTGACGCTAACCCCTTATGTCCTTATCTTGAAGATATGCCTTTACGAACAGGCTTGAAAGAAAAGGCCAGCGACTGACGAGAAGGAAGATGCCATTTACATTTAGAGCGTGCATATTAGCATATTTGTGACTTTGGCACCTGTCGGAAACCGCATATCGCTTTCCAAGACTGTGCAAAACTTGACAGGCAAGCCTGGCGGACGGAAACGCTCGAAACTCGTGCGACAATCGCTGCCAGCCATCCACTGCGGCCCCGCAAAACAGTCTTAACAAAAGCATATTCCGATTCTTCCGTTGGCCGCCGGGAAGTGGGGCGTGTATCCAGGGCGATCTGCAATGTCTGGCATACGATTGCTCTGCGCTCTGCAGCGAGACAAAGAGGGCACTGCCACCTGCAAGCCAGCTGGTACCGCTGCATTGCACGCCCGCACCCCGCTCCCTGCCCAGGTGCTGATGTCTGGAAACGGCCACGTTTACAGGCTATTTCCGTTCGCTATGCCAAAATGCCGTGGCTTGGTGGGTAGACGATTTGAGGGCTTTGGACAGGATTATGAACTCGGAAAGGATGAGATTAGAATAGCTATTTTGGTGAGCATTTGGCTATGTTTTTATTAGCTTCATTACTGGCAGAGATTTATCCACACGAGGTGAACACGTCATCTCAAATAGGGCGTGTGTTTTACTGAAGCGTGCAACTAACCTCATCGACATTAACTAACGTAGTGGTATATACGATCCCCGTTGGTAACTCTCGAAAGTTAAGCGCACATGTTGCAGACTTCGCTGATACGGTGTCTATTACTCACGAAGGCTCGAGGTGGCACTCAATTCAACAATCAGGCCCGCAAAAAAGAACATTGGTGCGCATAGTATCACTGCGTTTACTTTTTTAAAGCGAACGCAACGCCTGTCATCACGCCCGTTTTCGGAGCGCTAGCGACTATATTAACTATATTGGCTTTCGGGGCCATTGCACAACCAGGATTCGAACCCGGGCCCCCACGTCGCAATCCGTCGCGCTAACCACTCAGCCAACACGCTCCCAACTTGCCACGTGTGAGCACATTCCCGGCTCTGAGCCTCTCAGCAGTTGCTCACGACAAAATGAGTCAATCCGTTTGAAGCGCCCGCCGGCTGAGTCACACGCCACCGCGAGTCAGTCTGAGTCACGAGTCACGAGCCCAAAGCCACTGAGCTCCGGCTCAACGGCCACACCGCCACCGGGCCACCTGGTCCGGACGGGCCCTGTGGTTTGCTGAGCCTGTGCCCGTGGCGTGAGCTCCTGGTGCTCTTCCCCAGAGACGAGGACGGGGGTCTCCCGCGCGGGACGCGCGTACAGTCGCCGCGGCGTTCTCCCACACGTGGCGCCGCCACGCTGCTGACTCTGCTGACTCACTGCTGTGCGTGCAGGTCGTGATGGTGATGACCTGGCACGAATTGGAAGCCCAAACAGCGGCGCTGCGGACTGCGCCGGCAGGCCAGCCGAGGAAAGATTGAGTGTACAACTTGTGGTGCAGCATTTACATGCCTTCTTGCGGCGCGGTTTGTGCTTGGCATACAGCGCAGCGGGTCGGAACGAGCATTTCACAATTGTCCGGCATTGGGTAGGGTTGATATTTGATTTTTGGTGCCTTTGTCTTTTTGTTCCAAAGGCATTAAATGCAAATACTTCCAGTAGAGCCAATCCATAACTTAAATGGGGGCTGCCGAAAGAAGTTTCTAGTTACGAAGTATGTGGCACATTGAGGCATTTCCTTGCTTACGTGATCTCATTATTTTGTGTCAGCTGTTATTTTTCCTTCGCAGGTCGTTCAGAAAGTTTTGGCTTTTACACGGAACGAATACCGGTTAATGCAATTACTGTATCATTGGGCACAAACTTCCCACTCCCTAGCAGACAAACACTAGTTTTCAGACGAAATGCAACGGCAAGCATGGGTGCCACTCTGATCTGGTGATGTGATGATCTGATCTGATCTGGTGATGATCTGATCTGGTGCCACTTACATTTTTTAGATTGGAGGGAATGACGTTGGAGCGGTCAAGGAATTGGAAACTGACAGGACATCCTGACCGGAAAATTACATATTAAATGCAATAACGCAAACAACGGGCATCATATGGACAAAATTTGAGTGCGCGTATGTGTGTGTGTGGATGGGTGCAACGATATCCCATTGTTGGAAAATTGGGCACGACAGGTACCCTCAGTCCACCCAGTGGTTTTATCCATAACAGAAATAGCAAACAGCTGGTAAAATAAAAACCCTGAAAATTGTTTCTCCGCCAAGAGACTCTTTTCGCGGAATTACTGCTTTCGGAAGTTAAGAAAGACAGGTTCCTAAGAGCAGATACGAACGCGCCCGCCGCCAGACGCGTCACTTCCTATGCAGATGAGCGGCTGTGGTCTCCCGCAGTAATCCACCCAGACCCACACCCGCCGGCCTGCGGCTGAGATTCCCTCGGCTTTGACTGCGAGACAAGGAAGTCCGCCAAGAAATCCGCTTTGCAGGTGGGGCCGGTCACATACCGTTCACCCAGCCCCTCAGCTGACCATATTAGGCGATGGCAAACTCTTGAGATCAGGTCGCGCCTTATCTCCGTCGGCCTGGTAGTTGGGCAGTTGCGCCTTGACCCAGACCTGGTATTGCGATACGGACCACCAAATACGTGCTTGGTGATGGATATTTTATGTATCCATGTACGTTTTGAGAGCGAGTGCAGGCTCGCGCGCGCCAAAAAGACGTCAAAAAGCAATTTCTCCGTAATAACAGGTGCATTATGGCCACAGAGCGGTCGATCGGCATTTTACAGCACTCGTGATAAGTGTTGCGCGTGACATGATACAAGGATCGTCGGAACGGGAAACTGTGTGGCTCTTGCTAAAGACTTGTGCGTGACTGAAGACATGCAACAAAGGTGACTGTGGAGCCCACCTTTTCATGTAGAAAATTGCGCAACTCCTGATATAGGCATGAGCGTCATCTGAGAACGATGATGTTTCGGCAAATACAGTTTCTCCATTTTAGTAACAGCGGTTTGACTGAGGTGTGCTTTGCCGTAACTCGACGCAGTAAAGATGGGGCCTACGACGAAGTCTAAATGTGAACGCAGTTTCTCTTCCATTTCCAGGGGTATTTGTTTTCTATTCAGTTGGGGGCCATTAGGCCCCAGCTTTCAGGAAAAATGTGAGTAGAATGCAGGAATCAGCAATTTTTCAGCATTTTGAGGGAAGGTTTCATTTTCCTAGTTCCGCCTCGCCCTAACTCATTTCGCAGAACTACACTTCTGCCGGTTTTTTCTATGCATTGCCGCAGGGTCATTGTTGAATTCTGCTGAAAATGGAGAAACAGCCGTTGTTCAAGACACCCCATCATTGAATCTGCACCTCTTACTGCATTGCTTCCCTGCTACTGAGGAAGAACCAAGTTCATGAATTAAAAACCAATTTTTAGCGGGATAAGACTCACAATGCTATCTTATTTTCAGCACGGTCAGGATCCCAGTCAGAAGTCTTTCGAAGCCGGCAAATTGAAATGCCCTTCAGCGGAAGTGTCACAACTTTTGCCACAAGCGATTTCATGTCAATCTGAGCCATTAGAGCGTAAGTTCTGCAGAGGTCGGGCGAGGGAAAGGGATCCGAACATTAGGGAAGATGCTAAGCTGATGAGCTTATGCTGTAACTTGTCACTCGTTTATGTCAAAGCTTCTTTTTGGCAAGCGTTTAATATGCGCTCCCAGTTCGTGTATGATAAATAAATCATAATTCGGAGCTGGTTACGTATTGACAAATCTGGTGTCACAATGGAGAGAAGGGCATTCCGTATCTGCCACTTAAGGAGTCGTTGCTAAATGCGTGTTGCTGCGGGTAAACGATGATGGTTTTTTACCTTAAGGTAATGTAGTCATAAAGTCCATTTCGAACTATCGCATGCGACTTCGACGGCTCATCACAAACGCGCTATTTGTTTGACTCAAACGTTAAACTAAGCTAATCCAGTTGTCCGAGGTGCGACGTACGCTCTTCATCTTGACAACACTTCGTATCCCATTTCTTCGCCAATGAAACAATGTAAGTAAAGTTCCGTGCCGCAGCTCTTAAAAGCTCAGGCCCTTATACTTAAGCCTCATTATCGCTGTCTGAGTATTTCTGTCTGCTTAAGTTTGAGTATCGTTTGTTGAGCTACCACGCATAAAATGTAACACTTAAGTGCTGTAGCAACAGACACAAAGAACAGGCATTGGCAACGGCATATCTATATTAGTTTTAAATGCGGAGATGTGAGACCCCGTCAGAAGAACCACACTCCGTGGTATTTTTTTTTTCACGTGGCACACCTAGCTTAGCAGCCACCTCGCTGGTTCCCAGCCACCAAACCAGTGAAAGATTGTCAATTTAAGTCGATGCCATCAGTGCGCTGCACGGAAAAGCCACCTCGCACAAATTTTCCTCGTTATGTGATGGTAGGATTTCCAAGAGTGTCTCGAAGCTTCGCTTGTGACTGCGTGACTTCAAATGTCGCGCAATAAATGAATGACGCACTCCAAAAATCGACACGAACAATTCCACGAAGAAGACATGACGTACTTGACTGGAATTCACGCTCAGATAAGCCGCGTCATGCTTAGTAAGCGCACAGGTGGCGTGTGGTTTTCATGTTGACAGAAACGAGCGGCCGCTGTGTGACACCACGTGCGCTACCCGATATATTTGAAAACTACTCGTGTGATACCTGTCTTGCGCACATTTGAGCCCTTCAGCACAATAATCGGCAACGAAAGGGATGTGTGTGGGGCGAAGTGAGATAACAACTGCGTGAACGAAGAGGTGGGTTACGAACAATTGTGCGCATGACGAAATGCAGCATGAGGCAATGCTAATGTAAAGCAGCAAGACGCTGGGATTTGAGTTCACGAATAAGTGTCACAGAAATTGGTTTCAAGGATAACTCCATGCACAAGAGAACGCCTTTCGAAAAAATGGCATACGAAGACGCGCATACACGAAGAAGTACGATGCGAAGAACTGAATGTGTGCAGTTTTTAATGGTGTGCCCAGTATGACATATACGATAATTTGTGGCACGAAGATCGCTGGCATTTACGAGGATTTGCGCTTACGGAGATTCGTGAACGATGTAGTGATATGCAGAGATATGTGTTGCAAGGTTTGGCGTACAAAGAAAGGCGATACGAAGTTTTTGTCCTGGAATCGCTTTTCATATCCGCTTATTCGCATAAAGCGACAGAGAAGAGGTCACAGACTCCCGTTACCGGACGACCGGCATCAGCCCCACAACTGGGACGTGCGAAAATCTCTATGCTCCAGTGATTTGATTGGATGTGAAGAGGACGGCCGCGGACTCTCCGGTTTGGGCGTACACCATCTGGCAGACATTTGGCACCGAGCCGTCGCAAGCCCGATGAGTTCCGCCAGTCACGAGGACCCAGCGGCCCTCCTCCGCAGTGGCCCGGCGCCAGGAGGGCGCGGGACCGTCCCGGCCGGGCGTCAGCCGGGCGAGCGCCACCTCCGAGCAACACGTACCAATGCACCCTGCAGCATTGCAAAATGGCGGCTGACGCGGCGCGGCCGACCGGCTCCGCTTACTGCAGGGGATGGAGGCGGGGGGGGGGGGGGGGGGCTGGGGCCGTGCACGGGAAATCGTAGAGATGCTGTGGGACGCTGCTGCGCCCTAGTCGGTTCGGGTTGACTGGCCCTAGCTTAAGGCCCTAGCTTAAGCCCGTGGCGATCCAGCTAAATGGTCGTGGCGGTTTTCCTCATGTCGGCCACCGTAGATGTCGGGGGGGGGGGGGGCAGCGCAGCTTGGTCGCGATTCGCGAGGAGGGACGGGAGCCAGGCGCTTCTGATGAACTTCTGCTGTGCCCCCTGACAGTCTCTGGTATTAGGAACTCTGCTTGGACGCTTTTCGGGGTTGAAGCCCAGCGCAGTTTTGCAGGGACGCAAAAAGGTCCCAAAGAAAAGCAGGGCTACCTTTTTTGGAGCTGATGTTTCAACGCATCGCCGTGGGTTGTACGTCGGCACGCTTGGCTCACCAAGCCCGGTTTCATCGCAGAGGCTGACCTTAATCCATCAGCGGACATTTCTACTGATTCTGCTGCAACGCTGGTCTTACGACGATCTCTTGATCAATGGTTCTTGGACATGCTTAACGATCTGGTTTCAAACACGTCATGCAGGCGGGCACGAACGCATGGCTCGTGGTGGACGCGGTCACACATACCTAACCATCATGGCATCTGGTGCCTTGACACCTTATGGGCGACTGCTGGAAACCATGCCCCCTGGGACGACGCTTTCCTTTTGATCTCGTTCCTGCGATTGAAGCGGCTTTGCAAGAGGACCACGGAAAAGTCTGCGGCTGTCTTCATTTCAAACACAGTCGATACGTTACCCCTGAAGCCGCCAGTTTGAGGGATTAGGTCGCATCAAAACGTTGCTTAGCTTAATTTTTAAGAACGAAGAAACGGAATAACGTTTTCGGCGAAGTCGCTCATGGCACGCGCAGTGTCACGTGAAGGAACACGAAATGGGTGAAGGGGCTGATTTCACTGCCCGACCAGTGTTATGGTGCTAGTGATTTCCATATTCTTGATGAAATTCATTGCTGCCAAGTGCGTGAATACTGGCAATACTAGGGGCACCGTTGGGTTGTTTGAGCAATGTCGGTACAGATGACAATGATAACATGTTTTGGAACCGTTTGACAAAGACTCTAGAAAGATAACGTACTACAGATGAGAATCTCGTGATCAGGCATTCTTGCAAATGCCTGATCACAAAATTTTCACATTTGGTACCAAGTCAAACTTATCAGGCGGGGCAAAACATATTCCGCTATTCTTGCCATTTGATACAGCGGGGAAGCTTTCCATTATTCCTTGCCGTTTAGAATAACTGGCGACGGTTTTCCGCATATCAAGTACAACGTCGAGCTGTAGCCTGCGGGCCAGCTATTCTCTGTCGTATCGAAATGGGTTAGCCATCTGCAATGTATCGAAATGCCGTCCAGAACGACCAAGCTTAAACGACTGGCGTACCGAAATGATATGCTTCAACTGCTATGCTAAATATCAAAATGCTGATGAGCAGTTAGAACAGTTAGAACTGTTTGAACTGTTGCTCGAACTATGGAACTGCTGTTGTTGTAGCAGTTTGCAAGAAAAGAAAAGCTCCTCCGTCGTATGCGCAGTAATAACCTTTTTCAAAGACGTAATCCGTTGACTTATTATGATTACAGAATGTCATCACGTGTAAATGACACCATGTGCCTTCATTGACACCATCTTCGTTTGCACTTATGCCGTGACAATCATAAACCACATGTATTCACTCTTGAAAATTCCTCGCTGCCGGGGACGGCTACATCGTGGTATTGCGGCTCAATCTGTCGCGTTGCGGAAGCAGATTGCATGAATACATTTCCTGATCACTGATCGTCGCGATTCAGTCCCACCTGAAGTCGTCCAGAGACTACGGTTAAAAATGTTTGGCTCTTTTTAGCTGTTTATTCTTTCGACCGCATCACATTAACCCCGTATATCACCATCTGGGAGGCTACATTGAACACCGATGTTATCTTCGTTCCAGACGTTGCAGTTTGCATTCTGAGATTTAGGAACTTACCCCAAAATTGACATCACATGTCAAAATATGGGTTCCTACGTCATCTCAAGATGGACACGTAGTCAAGGGCACTGCTGCGAAGACCATAATTCATTTGCGGTAAGAGGTTTGCACCAGATACTGGCCGACTTGAGGGAATTCGCTTCAAATTCACAGACATTCTGACAAAAGTTGACCTTTGTGGCTTTTGCAATTTTACATTGATGCATGCAAATCCAGGAACAGCTTTAGAGAGGCATGCCAGAAGTGATCACTGTATGTTCGCGGCGAGTGCGGCGTCCACGGTTTTGTATCATATTTTCCCAATGCTTGACGGAAATGCGTTGCGATACGGTCCTTTGTATGAAGGCCACTCACATTTAGGTAATACGGGATTTATACGAACTACCAGGGGCGGATCCAGGAGCAGCAAGAAAGGTGCTTAGGAGCTTATCTGTCCACATGAACCAGGCTAAATGAAATATGAAAACAACGTAACCGCCAGTGGCTAACCGGAGACAAAAGGGAAAGGAGAGTACTTGCTGTCCAATGGGTCAGACTAAATGACGTATGAAAACAATATAATCTTACCAGTGGAGGTTATCAAAAGCTTGAAATCGTGAAATATTTGCTGTTATCTCATCACACGTACATAAATAGCAGAACTGCATGTGCAGAGGCGGCACCAAGAAAATAGATTAGGGGGGCCAAATAAAGCGGTAACCATTTTTAGCTCCAACGTTAAACAATCAAGTTGTGTCCTTTCTTTTCTGGGTACCGGGATCACGTTTGAACATCGAAAATGACACTATTTTAGAGGCCTCTATACATGGAATCACAAGGTCAATGGTGGTGTCGGGAAATACAAATGGGAGGAAGATACTACGATATCCCATTTTTGCCGCTATTCTAGTGTCTTCCATGGCCACCGTTCATCAACAAATTATTTTGTGCGCTGTGAAGACATTAATCGGCTAATGAAGGAAAGGTGATGTGTCGAATGCTTCAAGGAACCCGCCTCATAAATAACTTTATAAATCATCGTAGCCTTGCTAGCGTCGCCTTATAGGGAGCGTCTCTCTTTGGAGCATATTTCAGAAAACATACTAAAGTGAAACCGCAGTACTAGCTACGTCTGATGATAACCCTGGGTGGTGCCACTGCAACACCGTCAAAACGTAATGAGGGTCTCAACTTCAATTAATTTCGGGTCCAAATTACGCTGTCAACGCTTTGTAACAACACTACGCCTCTTCCCTGCAGTCGCGACCACCGCCATCATGACAACTACCATATGCATCTATGCTGGTGCAAAAAGAACAAACTGGTGCGAAACTGGTACGAACTGATGCAAACAAAAGGACGTCCGTGATTGGCTCAGCGAGCAAAAGCCTGTTACTGAGGAGCACCATGGTTCAAGCTTGAACCATTGTGTCACAAGGATCATGTGATGCTCCCATTCCCAAAGCCAAAGAGCGTATCGAAAAAATCTACAGTGGTTACCGCCATATGGGGGAGAAATCAAAGCCACAGTGTAATGTTTCATTGAATTTGCGGCATAATACGCTCATGATCGCATAGCTTTTTGTTTAAACAGTGTTTCAAGCTTTGGTAGTATTTTTTACACAGACAATTTGATGCAGTGGTGAGTAGCAAATATTACAAAACACACACGTTGTGAAAAGCAAGGCAAATCGGATGTATTACTGTCATAATAGCAAGCATGGAGTGGAATGTGATTTCTCCCGTAATGGCCTGCTACTTCAAATCGAAATTCTGACCTTCTCAAAAGGATTTCGAAAAACGGTATTACTCATCAAATCGTTGTAACAATAAGTGAAAAGTACAAAAGTGTGGGATACTCCTTTTAATAAGGCCAAGAAGCTTGCGATTTTGATCCCATACTCACAAAGCTTAGTCCGTCCTTGCCGTCATTGCTTTTCCGAAAAGCTGCATTCGTACATACTGCATTCAAGACTGCAATTGTACTCACAGCCATCTCAAAGAAGATTTAGTTGGGTGGTTTGAGAAGCGTCAATCGGAGATTGGTTTGAGAAGCGTCAATCGGAGATTGGTTTGAGAGGCGTCAGTCGGAGATTGGTTTGAGAAGCGCCAAGCGGAGATTTGTTTGAGAAGCGTCAATAGGAGATTGGTTTGAGAAACTTCAAGCGTTGCACTCCCATACTGTGTATTCCAGCACTTACCACATACACATACAGCTTAAGAGCATCATGTCAGGCTCCTTATTGGTACTCGAATCTATTGTTTTGGGTAACATGTCATTGCTAAAACTGGGCCCGCAGCCAAGCCAAGCTCCCAGAGGGTGCACCAATGACCCAACAAATAGGGGATCACGATGCAAACGCAATTCATAATTTTGTTGCTGGGACAACCATATTTTAGCTTAACTTTCCAATTTTTGGCAGACCACAACACAAAACTGGTTCCATTCAAGCTTTTTGAAAACAGCATAGTTCAAGCACAATATCTGCAAAGAGCGAGGCTGGAGCTACACCCTAGATCCCAGAGGATGCATGGGCACCCAGTGCACCCGCTTGACTACGAGCATGATTGGAACCCAGTTGTGATAGAAAATGTCACATCAGGATCCAGGAACCACGCCGCAAAACAAAATATGTTTTACCACACTTTTCACCTTGATTGCCAAAACGAAAAAATCGAACCTTTCATACGTCGAAACACGGGCAACACTCCAAAATTTTAGCTTTCAAAGGGCAAAATCAGCCAGGCAGATTTTGAAGTCTCGATGAGTTGACATTATCTTCCGTAAATAGTCCAAACGAAATAAATGGAAAAATGATTAAGTTTGCAGTTTATCACCACCAATCTGATTCGATGCATCTGCTACCCAAGCATTTCATGACGATGACAATGCTTACCGATAGCGTGGTTTCATACTAAGTCACCCAGTATGTTGATGCATTTTCTTTTGTAATCGGGACGGCGCTAGCAAATAAACCTCACCATCGGCACCTCATAGCTGTTATCCACCATTGCTCCCTTGACACATAAATCGGTTGCATGCCTTTGCCACTCAAAAGTGGCAAAAGCATGTAAGTGAATAAAATCATTGAAACGAATTTACATGGTTTAAATGAGCTCAAGTTTGAATTCATTTCAATTTAAGAGAATCTATGTTTACCGAATTAATTTTAAATTGATTTTAGCCTAATTAAAATGAGGCTTGGCTTAGTTGAATTTCATAAGAATAGAAGCATAGATTAATTGAAGTTTGAATGAATTGAAAATAACACATATTGAAGTATAAATGAATCGAAGTTAAAAATAGTTGAAGTTGAAATGAGCTAAAGTTTGGATGAATCAGAACTTAAATTATTTTCAGTTTGTCCTTTAAATCAATTCACCCGAATCTTACCTCACTTATACGCTGGCTTAATTTTGCGCCCATACTGAATGTAAATAGAATTATAATATTGCACTGAATACCAAGCAATGCAAGGGAAGATGTGTCGAAAAGTATTGATCATCATTTTTCAGCATTTTTATTTTGCTGGGTGCTTTGGCCGACAGTTTTGTCAACCTCTTGGTAAGCGTATGCTACCGTTTGGTCCCAACAGAACGCATGCCAGGTAACATCTGCCAGCTTCATCATCGCCAAAGTCGATTACCGGCACTCAGAAGAGGCGTGAAACTTTGGGTATGTTACAGTGATGTAGGCGCATGGAGCAAACGCACCGCGCAGCTGGTTTGCGGCTTGGACCCGCGCTAGAGGGACTTCCAGCACATGTTTAGCTGAGGTACCGTTTTCGCCGCAAAAGAAATGATGCTCCTCGCACACAGTGTCCCAAATTAGGTGAGCGAGGAATGCCCGATGTTGTCGCAACATCCATGCCATCATGGCATGCTGCTCTAATTAATTTAGTGGTTGTTAATTAACTCATCCCATCGCAACATCATAGTTACAGTTTGCAGGTGGCTGCGGGGAGGGTGCAATATGGAACATTGAGCACAAATCTCTTCTCATTTAGGAGCTCTAAAAAACAAGATTCATACGCTGTTCTGTCGAAACTCATTTCGTTGAAGCATCCAAACGTACATAAACATTTTTTGGCATAAGCACGTTACCCGGTGCATTTAGCTAGCTTATTTTCAGTCTACAACATGGATGACGTTGCGACATTCCAGGGCGCAGTGATCTTCTTTTTGCGGTGCATCGGCCAGTACCATTTTGTTTGCACAACGAGTGCGTTCCCGTGTCCAATGGTGTGTGCCTTTGGTCCCACCGACGTGCATTCGAGGTGCAGTTTTCAACACTAATATGCCCGGCTGGTTGCGTTCGTACGGAAGGAGTTGCTTCGAACTTCAGCATGATTTGTAGCCGAACTGGTTGCCACAGCATGAAACTAGACAGATCGTATTTCCACTGGTGTATCCAGGGGGCCTGACGCCCCTCACCCTTCTAAGCATATGCAAATTGTGGCACCCTCTCGTCTGATTAAGTTGCTTCTCTTACGAGGGGCGAAATATGGGGATCACAAAACCAAAGCAGAACGACGCCTCCACGGAAGGGCGGTTCTAAGCCTAGACGGAGGGGCGCCCTAAAGCCGTATCGAAGGCGCCCCAAGGGTGGGTAGATGGGCGCCGTCCAATGTCAGGTAAAGATACGCCGTGCGCTTGGATGGAGAAGACCCCACGGGCGACGAAACTACCCAGGTGTATGACAGGTCCCGGGTGGGGCGGTCCTGCAACCCGGGGACAGTGGTGCTCCCGGCTATTCTTCTGAAGGATCGCTCCAGCACCTGAGCAGAGGGCCGCCGCAGGCCGAAGTGGAGGGACGCCCAATGTCTATAGCCTATAGGAGGCCTCAGATCCAAGTGGAGGGACGCCAAACGCCTTTAGCCTATAGGAGTCCTCAGGCCCAAGTGGAGGGACGCCCAATGCCTATAGCCTATGCCTATATATATATATATATATATATATATATATATATATATATATATATATATATAGCCTAGGGAGGGGGCCTTAGGCAAAATACCAGCGGTGGCGTACGCCACAGTCTAAGTAGAGGGACGTCAACAAATGCGGATAGAGAAGATGCCAAAAAATGAAGGCGCCTGGATTGTTGATTGTTCCACTGATTACACTGGACTGAAATGGACCATAGATCAAACACGTGCTACGGATGAAACGCTTAAGTAACTGACCAACACAGACAAAATGAAACGGGTTAAAGACTGCCTAAGAATGCCATTCTAAAAAACATTCTTTCTGCGTATGCATCATGTGTATGTTACGTTGAGTTAGAACGAGATTTCATGAATTTCCTGGCTTCCACGTATGGTACGCTTCCCTGCAATAAGGCACACACAATGTATCTTATTGACATACGAAGACAATAGCGACAGTAAGAGCGTGATGTACCTACTGGTGAGACTATAGCCACATTTCCATCAATAAGGTAGGCACGAGTGTGCTATTGACGCACGAAGTCAACAGCCTCAGCAAAAGTATGTTATACCAGCTGGTGGGACTTGCCACGGGGTCGGACATTTAGCCGGTTTTCACTGAAGAAAGAATGATTTTAAGAGTGACGCTTAAAATGTTACGCGTTTTAGTATTTCCAGAGCAACAGCCAGATGTTCGTTCATGTGTTGACAGAAATCATATGCCCGACGTCATGGAATCCTTCGGAAGCCGAGTGGACGGCGTCATTCAACTGTTTGGATAGGAACATTAGATGCGTCGCGAGGGAATTGCATTTTTGCAGGAGAAGTCTTCGGTCCGGGTCCAATTCATGTTGGGACCTATTGTAAGCACATGCAACGGAAATTGCTTATCTTTATTATGGATATTGATCAGCTATGTTTAATCTTCACAACGGCATCCCATTCCATTTCATTCCAGTGATGTTCCATGCTCCATATGGCCCAATACCGTTTGCTGTTTTCACCAATGAACCTAACTAACTCCGGCTTAATATCAAAAGGTTCTTCGGATGTCACGGATAAGGCCACCAAAAAGACCGTCGATGGTTGCTGTAATAACGCAAAACAAATGATAAAATTTGATTATGACGTCAATGGCAAATATTTTGAATTCTCGCCATCATTGTGTGATTGCGTAATTATTTAACCGCCCAATTATTTCAAAAATGCTGCAACTATGCTGAGTAAGTTGTCAAAGGCTTTTGCATGCTTTAACTCCAGCTTTGGCGGGACAGCATTCCTCGGCCGCTTTGCAGCTTAGCGATATTGCTCGCTAGATGATAAAAACAGACCGATGCAAACAGAGAGATATATAACTAAAAAATAAAACCTTTGCTGACTGAAGCTGTTATGATGCCACATCGCAATAAGCCAGCGGTGTGGCCGCGCGCATCGAAGCCGTTACAAAACGCAACGCTGAGAATATGGAGACGTACAAAATGCCAGCGCAGATTACAGCATCATTTGAACGGCGGCCAAATGATTCATGCAGTTATCATCCAAAATAGATTCAAATGTTGGGATTAACCCTGCTGGAATCATCCCAATACGTGCACTGCATATCCACCTCACAACTGTCCAGTGTTTCAGTGCGAGAACACTTCTTGAAACCGTTCGACCGAAACCGTTGTTATCAGGCGTGCGTAAAACGCCTTCACTTGCGCAAGGCGACATAATACGCGTATGAATATACTATACCGCAATGCGTTTTATTTTGAGAACTAAATTCAAACTATCTAAGAATTTCAAAGCAGCTTGCGAATCCCTGTTTTCACGACTTCAAACCAGATCCGGTCCAACCCGGCACAGCAAAATGTTTTCCGGAATTATCCGCATCGGTTCGCCACATAGAAGCCCATTTCAACGCCGAAGTCAAAAGTGGTAGATTTAGGCCCATTGCTGTTTCAAAAGATGACAGTTAACTTCTCAATACGTTGCAATATATTTTGGCCTGGTGATTGTTAAATCAATCCAGTCTTAATCGTCATTAAATCCTTCATCATTCCAGACAACCCAGTCTCACTTATCATCTACGTTTTCTGATCTAGTTCAGTCCAATCTATTGATTCATCACAGAATAATATCAGTATCATTGATCCATACAACTCCTGAAGAGACTTTAAAAGTATTGAGGAGTCAACTCCCAAGTGGACAGAAGTCAGGTTGGGCATTAGCTAGAGCAAACAAGCATTTCCTCCACAGCTTTGGGCGTGTTTCTCAAACGAGGATTTAGCGCACCCATGATGGCAGAATGCCCAGTGTCGAAGTTGGATTACTTTTCATCACTTGATCGTCGTCTCCATACACACTGTTGTTGATTAAAGGGAAATAGCGGTAAAATGATTTCCCAGCCGTAATGCCTTTGTATCATTCTGTATGCCAAGACAGCCACCGTTGTATTTTTGTAGCGAAGCATTCCCGAGCGCACTCCGTGCTTTGAAAGCCGCAGGTAAGATTGATTAGAAGTGACACCAGTAACACTGTAAGCGGAATTGGCGTTTCAGGTTATAGTCAGGTCCTCACTCCTTCATCATACAAAGGCAAGTAAATGAGTTAACCGTGATGACCTTTCGAAAAAGTATGCGTCACAAAAATACCGGGCAATGTCCCCGATTCCTGATCTGCTTGCTACAAAAAGCAATTAACGCTTAGTTCTAGGTTTAAGGTTGTCAAGGTTTAAGGTTATGTTCCACGTTTGGAGACATCGAAGCAAGCATCAGGTATGATGAAATAAACGCGCTTATAATTATTGACATACTTTTATGTGAGAAAGACTGCTCTAGGCAGCACAGTTTCTCTGTGCAGTAAATATGCTCTCCACTACGGTATTCGTTGATAACGCCATTGTGTCTTGCACAATATTGGTTGTGAGCCAATTGACGGCTGTTATATCTGCAAATCGTGTTCACGAACGTCAGATATGAGCGACTTGACCATTCTCTTTCTCTTGGAGTTGATCACCGGATGGCAAATGGAATGCCAGGATTCAAATGACGTTGTTATGGCGTCATGGATGCCTGGGCAATATTGAAATAGTCTCCCCGAAATAGTCAGCACAGCTTCGCGAGTGCGAAGCTCACAAGCTACAGAGTTTAGGTCTCGAGAGGGGCAGGGCTGTGAACTGCACAGAATGATCTTCAAAATGGTTATATCTGTTCAAAACCCTATGCAACTGTGGAGCATGCTCTTAAATTGCAGAAAGAACTACAGACACCTTCGCCACTGACATACGTGGTTTTGGTAGAGCACCAATTGATACGCAGAAACCAAAATGGACGCCATCTCGAATCCATAACTGTTAATCGTTTTTAAGAGCTATGTAACAATAAAAGCCTTTTCTGTAGTCCGAAATCAGGCCTTCAGACCACTTCGCGTAGCTCTGAGCTGGACGAGTGGAACATTAATTGGGGGCCTGAGTGGGCCCCTTGGCGTTGCTCCCCGCCAAAATAGCCGGACCTGTCGCGATTCAACATGAATACGGAGTCAGTGTTTTTGTTGTCGGTATGGTTCAATGAATAAGTTGTCAATCTAAAAGATATAATGTGAGTTATCACTCATTTTCGAATGGAAATAATGGGCATCTTTACGAGGCTGCTTGCGCCAAATTATCCGAGACGAAATTCGCAGCCAGACAAAGGTTGAACTCGTATGTTTGTTCTGGCTTGCCATTCAAATTTTCTAAGCTCATATTGCCTTGCCTCACTGCATGCATACCTTGCCCGCTTTCTCCGGCCGTAAAATCGTACGTAACTGTGCGAAAGCACATGTCTGGAAATGGCCTACACGGTCTAGAAACGTAGCTCTAATCCGGCCGTTTTAGGCCATTTCAGGCCATGTCCATCATTTCCCCATCTGCCAAATTCCCCAGACAGTTGGCGCCTTCCCTGGACCAAACGTCCTTGCCCGGAGCTCTCCCCCCCCCCCCTCCCGCCCCCTTTGTACCGTCCCCTCCTTCCCTCCCCGTTGGCGGAACGGCTCAGTTTGGCCCAGATTGACGAAAGTGAACGGGGCCGGAGCGACCCGCGGAGTCGCCCGAGTTTTCCTTCCTGCGCGGCCTTCCGTCGTCATGGCAACCACGGTCCCACCGCTCCAGGGCAATGGGCGCTAGCGGTGGGTGTACACGCGGCTAGGACGGATGTCTCCACCCTCACAAACAGCAGCCGCAGCCTTCAAGCAATACTGCGGACGAGCGCCCCACTACCCCAGCCTCTCCGACGACGGAGACAACAGGCCTGCACCCGGGTGGGCGCTTGCCACTCCGAGCCGGAGGAAACCAGATCGAGCAGTCGGGCGGCTGGCGCGGCCGTGCGCAGCTCTAGATCACGGGCTGGCCGACACGGACGGCCTTGACCGGCGGCGGAGGCTGGTTGTAAGGTGGACGGTGTAAAAACAGGACGGCCGGAATGTCCAAACGGAGGTGGTCGGCAATCCCCGCCCGGTCGGCGAGGGGGCCCGGCCGCTAGGTCGGTGTAACCGGGCAGGAGCGAGCCGAGTGTCGCCGGTAGGTGGCGCCAGCGTGTGGGCCGGCGCCCCTCCCCTTCCCCTTCCCGATCGCACGATCTCCGCGCTAGCCAGCTTTGCGGTGAGGGAACAGTCGAACCTTGTAGATGTAGATAAATCTTCGGCGGGGGGGGGGGCTGTCCCGGGGGAACAGCGGCGGGAACGGAGAGCACCTTGGGCGAAGGGGCGTTAAAATTCCGTGCGCAGCGTGCAGTTATCTGGGAGGCTCGAGTCCAAGAAGCGCGGGTGACCGCGGTTTCCAGAAGAGCATATTGGCCGGACGGGGGGGGGGAGGGGGGGGGGGGGGCGGCGATGGCTGAGTTGACAGACCTCGCCACAGTCACGTGGCCAACTTCAGGCCACCCTACAGGTGCGGGGCTGAGCACGGCAAGTCTTCGAACTACAGGTAGTTACGTTCTTCAAAGCGCTTTATCGAATGTCAGGCTGTTCGTCGCATCATGCAAATGACAAGTAGGTATGTTTGTTAACGTTGCCAGCGTTAATTTCAACCACGGCCAGTAAAAGTTGCTGCGGCAGGAACTGAATTTCGGAACTATTAACCCGTAACCAGACCCAATCAGACCCAAAATCAGACCCAAAGGAGAAAATACACATCCTCGCTTTTATTCCATGAACGGTGTGCAGTGACGTTCAGACGTTATATATGAACAATATCACAAAAAACAGCCCAAACCAATAGCGGCTAGAACGAGATACAAGGAATGCAGGTAAATTTCATAGAAAGCTGAGGAGGGTTTATTATTTGTTTCATCGCAAGTCACAAGCGCCCGCAGTGCAGGCCTCCTGTCACCAAATTTATCAAGTATTTATCAAGTCACTAGGTGTCCATGGTATCGCGAAAGCACTTATACCATCATACACTATGCTCAAGTACGCAACCGGGAGAAAATTGGCCTCTTTCTCTGGGTCAACTTAAATACTTATATACCCCAAATGTTATTTTCCCCTTTTGAAATGTGCCTGACACTCTTTCGAGATTTGTTGTAATCGTTCCTCCTCTTGACAAATGGATTTGGGCCGCTTAACGTTTTCACTTGCGTGTCACTCAACTATAGGTGCATAATTTGTTTGTTTTTGACCGTGCCTCTCAGATTTTTCATGAGCTTGGTATTGAGCGTAACAAGGCTCTTTGTTAGGCTGGGAGGGCCAGTCTGCGAACTGGGAAGGAAGGGCGCTTGACCCCGCCCCAACTGAGTTCCATGCTACGCTGCTGCATATTCCTTTCCATTTTAGCCGTGTCTTTCCCCCTACCCGCTGGCCACGCGCTCGTGAGACATTCAAACCCCAGCAAGGGAAATACTTATCTGTAATATTCGCATCAATGTTTGTTGTGAGCGCCTTGCTCCATAAAAGCGGTTACACCATGACGTGATTAGTATTTACGGTGCATGGCAAACGCGCCCTTCAGCAAACGACGACCATGCTGAAAACAAAGTACCTCTTAAAGAGAATGCTTAACGTTTGCATGCCATTACGAACTGGAACCGCCAGATTGTGACACGCAAGGAGATAGTTCACAAAGTTAATTAACCTCATTAAGGCATAAGTCAGCTCCAGTTCCTGAGCATGAATGTCGTCAGCTTATTCCAAATCAGACTGTTTGCCCCGGTCGCGTGATCATGAACAACGGCACCGACAGCTGTCGACCGTCGCCGTCGGGCTCAGGAACGACGGCACCGACAGCTGTCGACCGTAGCCGTCGGACTTCCATGGGTCGAATGTAATGTCATGCGCATTATGACGTAGCGGGATAAAACATTTCAGCCTGCCAACGTATGATACCACCTTTTTTGTAATAACGTACGGCGAGGGCATTGGGTAAGTTGGGAGTATAGCCATGTCTCGTCGTTTTTTCGATAGCGCCAATAAGTAAGAGATTCAGTTTATGGGGTCCGGTCGTGCCAAAAAGGTTTCTAATTCTAATATTTTTGAACGGGAGCAAAAACATATTTGGTTTCAAGTAGCTCCGCAACCCCAAGAAATACCAAGCACCTAACGTACTATTTTCACCTCCATAAATTCGCTCTGGTGCTGTCCATGGCTTTCGTGACTCACATTTTGGTATTCTTAACTGCTCCTCCCCTTTTTACGCACTGCTTACGCTAGACAAATGGCCCCCTCACTTGGTTGCGCTAAGCTAAGCGTAACATCCAAACATAAAACAATCGTTTGGATCAGGCTTCCTTTCTTACGATGCGCACTGAAGGTAAGGCGAAGGTAAGGTCAAACCTTGTGAATTTTCATTGCCGACCTACTAGCATCATGTCGCTCTAAGACTTCAACATAATTTGCAACCGCGCCTGCGCGGCACGTTGCACTGACAAAAATATCTCCCTTGTTGAGATTAGGATAAGCCACATCGAAAACCCCTAACCTCCATGCGTACCGTAAGTTACAGCCGGTCCTCTACGCAGCAATTAGGGATGTAGTTTCCTATCCAATTGGGATGACTTCAGCCCCCAACTTTGATAAGAAATTGGGCCAAATCCGCGGAGAAACCCGCTTGTAAGCTATTTTGGAAGTGGATTACGTCATTTTCCTTGCTCAGCCCCAACCCGTTTCGCAAAACTACGCACCTGGCAGCACATTTTTTCATCGCATATTTTCTCAATTGCCTCCTTGCCATAGACATATTCATGGAATGTTGTGGTACAGCGCACAGCGTCGATTTTGCATTAAGACATGATCACGGCCTGCATTTCTTGGGATTAAACTGCTACTTTTGGAATCGAGAAGTTCTCCCCATTAGGCATCGCTGTGTTCTTCGAAATCATTGCAATGGAAAACATTACGGAGGGCTAAATCCTTCAGACCACCCAACTGTCGTCGGAGGTGCCTCCAAAATACAATTTCTTCACCCAATATTCCCATGCATATAGGCTTTCACTCACTCCCGTCCAAAAAAAGTTTTCATTTCAGGCTCATCTAAGGTTCCAAGTTCACATCCCAATCCTGATTTGTCCCTGCAATCTCCCAGAAATGGCCATCACACCCACGGCAGGGGTGCCTCCGCCGACCGGGTGCGTCCAGCCGCCGTCAGCGGCGTCACCGCTCTGACCGACCCAGTGCACGTGCCTGAGTGCGGCCCTGTCGAAACACGGCCTTCGGCGGGCGGTTGGCCAGCCTCCTCCGCGGAATGTGCGCAGCGTTGACGTCCACGCACAAGTATGCGCCGCGCGGCCGGCGGCCCGCATACCCGACCGTTCGTTGTGCAACCGGATGGGGCGCGAGGTCGCTTTCTCCGAAGCGGGCGCGACTCGCTTCTGCGTTCTTCTGCGCGCCGAGTGCAGGCGCTCGCGACTCGGTCCTGCGCTCTTCTGCGCGCCGAGTGCGGGCGCTCGCGGCTCGGTCTTGCGTTCTTCTGCGCGCCGAGTGCGGGCGCTCGCGACTCGGTCTTGCGATCTTCTGCGCGCCAAACGCAGGCACTCGCGACTCGGTCCTGCGCTCTTCTGCGTGTCGAGCGCGGGTGCTCGCGACGTGTTCGGCGTCGGCGCCGCGACGGTCGCCGCCGCCGCCTCGGGACGCAGGCGTTCGGGGCGAGGCGGGAGGGGTCTCGGTATGACCGGTTGCGGCGCCGCGTGTCGGTCACGTGCGGCCCATCACGTGCGCTGTGTCGCCACGGGCCGGAAGCGGCCATCCCCGGCGGCAGGAAATGCCGTGGGGTCTGAAATGAGGTCGTCTGCGCAAAAAGGAGCGCCGCGCGATTTATGACGGCTGCGATGAAGAAAAAGCCTTCAAACAGACGGGCCATCTCCGATCGAGAGAGCTTGCGCCGCCCAGGTGCTGATGATAACATCGCTGCGCCGCAAAAACCGGGACATCAACATTTTCTCTTCGGGCTGCGCACAAACGGCATTCCTGGACGGAGTTTTGCAGCGCACAAGCTCGGCAGTTTAAATAACGCGAGAGGAGTGACGAAAGTGCGCACTGCACAGCCGCTGCACCAGGGGGACCGCAGATGTTCCGCCATCTCCCGTCGAAGTTCAGCACTGACGCGTGGCAATACATGATTAGAGTTGACTTCTGGTTTGGGCCCGCCCACTTGTCGGACTTTACTACGCCCTTGATCATAAGCAAACTTCTGGTGGCTGTTCTTCGGCTGAATGTTGTCCGGCCATTTTTCGTGTACGCTTCAAACGTACAATCGTGCCATCTGTCTGGTCTCGGAGCCTTTCGACCACGAGGAAGGATAGTAGAGATCAACAAAGGAACTTTTGGAACACTTACGGCAACCAAATAGCGCGCACATTCCATTGACGTCATTGTGGGACAAGAGCGACGTGTTTAATGGGTGAGCAACACTTCAGCCGGTCCAGGATAGGCCGGATAAAAGATTACAAAACTTGAGCGGAGCACCACGGACGGGACGCCTCCACTTCAGTTCCAATATTTAACTACTGTAAAAAGTACTGTGAAAAATTACTATAAAAACCAACTCACCTTCTGTAACTACTTTACTACTTTGTTACTTAACTACTTTTACTACTATAAAAAAACTTTGACACTACTGTAAAATATCACCCCGCATTCGTGGGCACTCCGTGTCGCTTATTAATCTTCGAAGGCACCAGCCAGTTAGAGACTAAACTGAAAGTACTTGAGCAAGGATAGTTGAGCCATATAAGCACCACAGTTGAAACACGAATGATATTGGTACTCAATAAGAGTTGCTCGAGCGCATGAAACATGATGCAAACTTAAGACGCGCCCGGGTGGCCGGCTGGATACCTTTCGCCCCAGTGGAGAGGGGAGGGGGGTCGATTTGGCCCATCTGAGATCTCGGGAACTAAGAAAGCTAGACAAACCAAATTTACAGGGTGTTTTGATTTGCACGTGAACTCACTAGGTCAAATTTTGAAGTTCCTTGGTCATGACCTTCGGATCAAATAAGTTCAAACAACGTCAATGTCCAGGTTGGTCTCCAAAGTGCACCCAAAACCTAGATAACTGTTCCTAAGCAAAAAGGCATATGCTCATTTAAGGTAAGTGACCTTCTTTGACCTTTTGAAGGTTAAGGTAACCAGACTGCTTTGAGTTTTGCCCCTGAATAAGCGACAAAGAATACGCTAGGCAGCACGTTCCTAAAAACAACGTATTGACCTGGGTGATTTTAGGTCAATGACCTAAAAGCCGCACAAAATTTGGCCCGGCTACACTGCGCCGTTCGGAAACCATTCTGGAAAAACCTCGGGGGAGGGTCAATTTGATCCCCCCCCCAAGCGCCTGATAATTGTCGAACCATCCGACAAATGCAAAGGTTTTTTCTTTTAAACAAAGCAGACCATTCGGAAAAGTTCACGAAAATCACTCATGAGTACCAGAATCACTAATGAGTACGAGAATAGCCTGCTATGGCAGCTGAACATCTAAACTTTGAAACGTACGTTATCTTCAAAGAAGCCCTGAGCCCGAAGCTTCCAAAAGAAACTGTGGCTGCTTTTTCCTGCATTCATATCGCACGGCAGAGAGAGAGAGAGAGAGAGAGAGAGAGAGAGAGAGAGAGAGAGAGAGAGAGAGAGAGAGAGAGAGAGAGAGAGAGAGAGAGAGAGAGAGAGAGAGAGAGAGAGAGAGAGAGAGAGAGAGAGTCTTCCCAGAAATCAGTCTCTCTCTCTCTCTCACTTTCTCTCCCTCTCTCTCTCTTTCTCGTCAAAATCCTGGTTTCTGAACAAGAGGTTCGACCTCTAATCCCGGCTGACGTTTTTCACACCAAGTCGTGTCTAAAGAGAACAAAGGGCATGCTTCCGCCTGAGATCACCCAGGAAGTACGTCTTCACCATAAATGTAATAAATCTGTTTGTCAAAAATCCATTCAAAAGGTAAAGATTCGGTAATAAACAATTGCTGGAAACCTGGATAAGATATGCCTGGTTGCCATCAACGCGGTTCACTGTGCAAAAGTACTAACTCACGTACATATGACTGGCATGCTAACCTAGCACACTAGATGGTTGTTGAATATAGTTACCGATAACCTAGTGCGCGTCAGGAAATCCCGGCGCAAGCAAACGAAAGGCGTGGCGATCAGCAACCCGTGTGCATCATTTCAGGATCTAAGCGTGGATTTATCCAACATCAAACGGATGCAAGAATTAGAGTTTCATATACATGAATGCTCCAGTACTGCTGCTAGTCGGGACCAAACATCGGTGGTAGAAGCTAAGCCATAGTATTTAGAGAGGCAGTGGAAGGATAATGACAACGTATGTAAAGCTAAGACTATTTAGCGCCCTAATTTAAGACGCCCGCTAACAGCTGGTTCAGTCGTCAGACACGGACCGTTGGTCCTACGCACACGGTCATCGACACGGACAGGTGACATCGACAGGTCATCGACAGGTCATCGACAGGTCATCGACAGGACAGGTGACATCGACAGGTCATCGACAGGTCATCGACACGCACACGGTGATGGACAGGCACTCCTCGAAATGCGCTGAGCCGTCACGACACCAAGTAAAACAAAAATACCTAGCGATTGTTATATGTTTCAGTCCCGTTACCAGTTAGAGAGAAGTGACAAACATTGCAACATCGATAGTGACAATCTGCGGGTAAACGTAGCATTCATTTTCGTTAGTAATTGAATGTCACAGCACTTTTAGTACCCGGCCATAGACGGAGGAGCTACTTATCTGTCTCAAAGATACCAATGTTGCCGTTATCTCATCAAGGATGGTTTCGGAGAACGCTCGTCTCTCATGATATTTCCTACAATATATCTTATATCTTACTACAATGCGGTATATATGTTATCCTTGCTCTAGTAAAAGTACATCTGTACTCTGATAAAGTATGCATGTATATATACATAAAATCGAAATAAAATTATATTTACATGAGATCAACTCCCTCCAGCCCTAAACAAACAAATTCTTGCACAACCCTTGAACTATGATGTGGTGGGTGATGAGCACCATTGATGTGATGTAGCAATATGCACTGTGCATTTAACATACACATAAAATACAGTGCAATATGCACCGTGCACTGTATTTTATGAGTGTATTTCGTATGTATCAAAGTAAAAATAGGATTCTGTCTCACTAAAATTCTCCATGATTCATTTGTGTTCTCCGTACCAGAAGATGCCTTCCAATAGTAGTGCACAATCTTTATCATTTCAACCTCAAAACTTTTTCTTGCGCCATTCAGACTTCTCCAACGATGAGATGGGGTCTCAAAACGTAAGAATGTAAACAGCGATGAAAATATGAATGATTTTGAGCGAATCATCTTTAATCTTAACGATTATTCGCATCAAAAAGCTAGTCAATGCTGAGTCAGCAGTCATTTTTAATCAAACCTGTGTATATTTCTATACATTCCATACAATACCCAAAACAGGATGCAAAGTAAAGGAAAGTCATTGAAATAACATCACAGCAACCTTCTGGTAGTATTGAAGAGAGAATGACTAAATCGATATCACTGAAACCGGGGCACGCATTGAACCCGTATTCATCCACGATGAACCATGAAAGGAGCGTTTAAATGGAAACCAAATAGTCACGACGGCTGTACCTATAACACATTGGTGTAGCGGTACCCACAAACAAGTCCGGCAAAGGTCTGATCCCTGGGAAAGGCGCCCGACTTTTCGTGGCCGGGGGCAGGGGAGCAGACACTTCTGAGGGATATCGTGCGAGGCATGAAATAAATAGGCGTGAGGGGCATGAAGGCATGAGGGCAGGAGATGAGGTGTGGAGGACATGAGACATGCGGCGTAACTTTAGCATCGGGTGAGGTATAAGATATAGGGTATATATGAAATTTCCATAGGGATTCTAATTTCCTTTGTCCTTTCGCACAAAGGCCTCTTTTAAATGTCAACGCGAGGCCGTAAGTTTGCTTCGCTTCATTCTAGGTTAAAATAGCACGTTGCGCTTGGCAAAATAAAAATCAGAAATGGAGGAGGTAGTGCAAGGCACCTTAAGTCCAAATGGGGCGCCTTTTCTGACGAAACAGAAACAGTGTTGAATCCCGTTCAGCGAGGAAGGTAAAAACTGGTATTTTGTTACCAAAAATTACGAACGCCAATTCCTGACCGATTGTAGTTGAACTGACCGGTGCGTTGGTGCCAGAGCGTCCGGCCGCTTCGCTACAGCACGGCGCCAGGATAACCCCACCCTGACGCCGGGACATTTGTAGAATTGAACGCGACGTCTAATGGATGGAAATCCGCCGAAATTAAACTTTGACTCGCAGCTTAAAATGGAAAGGACCACCAAAAGACCTCTGTTTTCTCAAAGTTCTCATCAGTAACAAAAATCTTCAGGTTCGATGGCTTTGCTCTTTACACCTCCCCTTCTTTCATCTATCCATCTCTCTTCATCCTTAACCATGACATCCATATTTCATACTTTATAGCAGACATGTTCGTAGATTTCCAGGCGAGTTCCAGAAACTGGGACCCGGCCCCTAGCGATAAAAGATCTCACACCACTCAGAAACCACCTGAAAACTTTTTCACATATGACTGCTTTTCAGCAGACGTTTCGCAGCGCCTGAAGACGCTTCTCTACATCTCAACTTAAGGTTTTTCAATAACAGATGTGGGCACCAGGAGAATTGGCAGTCCTGACAGCTGGATGATGAGAAGTGGCGTGCTCCGCATCCTAAGTATGTCCATCTTATCCATCCTTTTTAAACCTAAGATCGTCATTTAGCGGTTCGCAGTTGACTAAGCCTTCGATCTTTATTCCCAAGTTTTTGGGCCGCTCTGAAATTAGGACTGTGAACGACCGCTTAAATTGTAAGATTAAGACACCTTTGTTTGGAAACCGCGTCTCGAGCTGCTGTCTGCCGTAAGTGTTTGAAGGGTCTCGCTCCTCTACCCAAGCCTCCCCTCTACTCAGGCCTGAATATTCCCGAGACACTTCAGTTGCCTGGCTTGGGCAACATCTTAACATCGGATGTGGACTCATTCTGCCTGGCTTAGCAGTTGGCGGTACCTTCTCTTTAGGCTTGGGGCTGAAGCCGCTTCTTTAATAAGCTTGAAATGCTCTCCTACCTGAAGTTGAGAGCAGTCTCCCCCCCCCTTCCCGGGATGGACATCGTGATGGATTTAGAGGCGCAATCAAATTTTAATTTTTCATCCTTACAGACTTGGTGGTAGCCACTTACCAAATCTTTTGGCACAGATGCCTTATAATCACACCCATCCATAAAGGGCCTAAGGTTCTCCCCACAGTTCAGACTTGAGAGCGCCTCTCAACCGGGACTTGGGGGGGGGGGAGGAGTTCCCTTAACCTGAACTGGGGACACCCAGCCTGGCGGGCTTTTAAGTTTGCCGGAATTTGAACTCGGCTGCCGCCCTCGCAAATTCGATGGCACGTTTTTGCCAGCACTTTAAAGGGCGATCATTTATACGGAAACAGAAGTTTATCAAGAGCTTTGGGGTCGTTTCTCTGCCTTTGCTTGACAGCGCTCCTTCACCTGGATTGGAAACTACCCCTCTACATTGATGCAGGTGTCCGTCTTCCTGGCATTTTTATTTTGATGGGAGCCAGAGCCCGGGCATGGCGTGCCACGGCCACGAGCTTGAGTGCACTTGTGCAGTAGCTCCTTCTATGTGCTCCTTCGCGGGCTAGGAGTTCGGGCCCCCAATCTTGGCCCAAAAGGGCTAAGCTCCACCGATCAACGCTAGAGCTTGTAGTTGGCCGGCAACAATGCTGATCTCCCAGTACCAAAACGGACGCGGCCAGCTTGCCAGGAGCTCCAATAAACCGGGCTGGATGAGAAGCGTCGATAGACGCAATCCGCCGGACCGCCAGGAGCGGCTCAGGATAGCCGCTTCGCCAGGTCTCCCTGGTCTTCGCGAGGGCCTCACGCCGCTCGCGGCGGGCGCCATCCGCCGGACCGCCAGGAGATGCTCAGGATAGCCGCTTCGCCAGGTCTCCCTCGTCTTTGCGAGGGCTTCGCCGCTCACGGCGGGCGCCATCCGCCGGACCGCCAGGAGATGCTCAGGATAGCCGCTTCGCCAGGTCTCCCTGGTCTTCGCGAGGGCCTCACGCCGCTCACGGCGGGCGCCATCCACCGGACCGCCAGGAGATGCTCAGGATAGCCGCTTCGCCAGGTCTCCCTGGTCTTCGCGAGGGCCTCACGCCGCTCGCGGCGGGCGCCATCCGCCGGACCGCCAGGAGCGGCTAAGGATGACCGCTTCGCCAGGTCTCCCTCGTCTTCGCGAGGACCTCACGCCGCCCGCGGCGGGCGCGCGGAGTGAACGGGCTGACCGCGGAACGCGGCGCGTCCGTCTGGGGTGGGTGTAGCCTCAGCACACGGATGGTGGCTGAACGCGTGACACGGTCGTGCCATGCGTTCAGCGCCTTCCACCGGGCAAATGCTTAAGGCACCAGCGGCCCATGAGACTCTAGCCTCCAGCCCGCAACGCACGACCAGCCTCTCCCGATTCCAAAAAGTACCCGTTGGCAGGGGCACGGGAAATAAGGGGCCAACATGCTGAGCTCTTCAAACAGCTTTCTTAACATTTCACATTGGCCCAGATACGCAGACCGAAAAAAAATCACCAACGGCCATCGACCCCCCCCCCCCCCCCCCCGGCACCTGTCAAGTTTTCCGTTCCCCTGGTCGTTGTATGTACAAGGAGGGACGTGGTCCGCAAAGAACACATTCGACAGCCCCTTCTCTTTCGAACGGCAAGCTGTATTCGCGTTGTTGTTCTGACCGGGACTATGGCTGTAGAGGCGTGCAGGCGAGAACTGGAAGACGTCGGCTGCGGCCGCGCAATGGGCACGTCCGCTCGCCTCCGCACAGCGGCGGCGCTGGCTGGAGCCGACCGAGCTGACGCCTGGACGCTGGGCGAGATGACCTGGACGTGACCGGCGGCTCGCGACACTCTGGGGACACGCTACGGGAGCCCACTAGCTGGCACGAGCCGAGGGCGTCCTCCCACCAGCCGCAGCTCTCGCCAGCGGTGGTTCGTGCCGACGGAGCACCTCCTCCACGTGCCGGCGGGGCACCTCCTCCTCCGCGAGCCAGCAGAACCATGTCGCGGCTGACCCTGGGACCTGCAGCTGGCTGCCGCTGGTGATACACCGGTGCGCAGAGTCCGGAGCAGGAGCCAGATGAAGGGCGCGTGCACGCGTCCAGTCAAGATGGCCACGTCGGCGACAGCCAGCGGCACGTGTCCACCGCTGGCGCCGCACGTGCAGACCCCGCAGACCGGGTCAGCGGACCGCTGGCACTGACGCTGACTCCCGCTTCAGGTCGTCATGGTCAGAGCCAGGAGATGACCAGCACCGGACCAACGCCAGCGCTTCGGGGTCAGCACCATCTCCTCCTCACCGCCAGCCCGTCACACATGCTCGTTTCGCCGGTCACACACTCTCCGTCCACCAGTGACGAATCCTCCGTCCACCACTCAAACGCCCTTGATCCACCACTCACACGCCCTACTTCCACCACGCAAGCGCCCTTCCTCCACCACTCACACGCCCTTCCTCCACCACGCAAGCGCCCTTGATCCACCACTCACTACGCCCTTCCTCCACCACGCAAACGCCCTTCCTCCACCACGCACACGCCCTTCCTCCACCACTCACACGCCCTTCCTCCACCACTCACACGCCGTCGGCCAGCGCTCGGCGGCCAGGCGACGGCTGCTGTTTACCAGCGGGCGCACGCAGGCGCGCTGCGTGCCGCCTGCAGCTCGACACCCTCCCACACGCACCGAATACGAGCCGACAGCTCCCGCGCGCAGCAGCACGCGCGGCTCCCTCGGCGCGGCGCGCGGCCGAGCGGCGCGCGTTAGCGCCTGCTCTCCTGTGACGAGGCGAGCTCAGGGGCGCGCGAGGGCCGGTGGAAGGCGCGTGCAGGCGGTTTTTCGGCGCGCTGTGATTGATTTCGGGCAGCGCGCGTCTTTGTTTAAAGCTGACGGCTGAATGCACGGCGATAGCCTGACGCGTGATTAATTTGCGAACGAAATGAAGGTAAAAAGCGTTGATGAATGGTAATGACGTGCGCCGCTACGCAGCGTCTTAATGGTGGCTCGTCGCGCATAGGCATAGGTGCTTGGCGAGCGCGCCACTGGCGCCCGCTGCGAGGCCACGATGAACTTACGGCATGGGCTGGGAGGATGGTCGAAGGAACTCTCAATGTTGCGACTAATGCACTTAAATTTCGTTATGTGCGGCCGGTGAGCTAACATTGGTTTTTGTTTTAGTTGGAATATCTTAAAGCTCCAAGTTACCCGCGCCAGTGCATTCACAGCCGTAGAAGCATACTTACGATAAAACATGCCTTAGAAGAGGCCTATGCAATGGAATAGGAAATTTCCTGTGTCACTCACGGTGTGGTAGTGCGTAAATGAACAGGGAATTTCACCTGGATACATCCCCTTTACCGAAAATAGCATGCTTAAACGTTTAAATTAAATTCACTGGAACGCCCATTGTTGCATTTGGCGCTGGGGCTGCCTCGCAATTTTCAAGGAAAACGGCTTTAGAGTCAGCTGGTCAGCCACATCACCCGGCCCGTTTTCTGTAGCGTTTATCAGTCCCGTTCTGATGCCCCAGCAAGCAGCGCGTCTCCGTGGATTCACTAACAAAACGAGTGCATGGTGTGTATGTACGTACGCCGCTCACCGTGACGGATACAGCGGACTGCTCAGAGCAGAGAGCTGGTGCAAAGTCTCACTGAATTTTCTATTAGATAAGTGTGGAGTCATGAAGAAGAGAGAATGTCTTGGAAAGGGGGGGAGTGTCAAGACTGATTTAAAAGAGGTTCTTTCCATGCGTCGCCAGAACGCTGCTGTAAAGGGAATGCTTTACATTTCAAGATATTGCAGCATCAGATATGACGAAACAAGCTCACTTATAACCATTGGTGTGCTTTTTAAGCGGAAAGGCTGCCCTAGGCATCACAATTCTCTGCTAAGTAAATATGTTCCTCAATGCGTCATGATTCGATTGCGTCATCGTACCTTGCACAGCCTTGATTGAGAGCCAATTGACTTCCGTTATATTTGGAACTCGTGATCACGAACGCCATATATGAACGCCCCGACATTAAAATTTCTCTAGGCCTTGATCGCCGCATGGCTTATGGAATGGCAGGATTTGAATGACGTTTACGTAATGACGTTAACGTCATGAATGGCAAGGTGACTTTAAAAACTTGCTGAAAACTTGAAGGTGCTCCCCGAAGTACTCTCCCCATTTTCGCGGGTGTATAGCTCAGAAAGTAGAGGGACTTAGGTGTTAAGAAGGGCGGGGTTGTGAACAACACCGACAGGTGTTCAAGTTATCTATTTTAGTTTAAAACCCCATATGAATGTGGAACACCCGCTTTCAGCATTCTCTGAAAGTGGGAGTACCACTGTATCCACCGTTGCACCATATTGCTCCATAGGATTCCCGTTCATGGAGTAAAAATTTACCTGTGTGTGAAAAAGCTTTAAGTGCTTTGAACAGTTACCAGGCTTTAGCGTAAATTTCTTGTCGTTTCTGGAAAACGAGCAGACATTTTCGCTGAAAAGATAACTAACCAGTCCTGACAAATCTGGAACAACTGGAATTTTGTGAAATTTGCGCTTTATTATCGATTAGAACGCTCTAGTCCAGAACATTGCAATCATTACCATGGAGAAAGGGTCCCGGTGGCTGGTAAAAGTGAATTAAATGGGTGACACAGAAGAACTTTGGTCTTTGGGACGTTCTTTCATCTCCAATCTCAATTAAGTATTTCCTAAAACGCTCCTTCATTGTAGAGTCCTTTTTCAAGCAGGAAAAAGGACTCTAGGAAACTAAAAAAAAAGAAAAGGGCCTGAAGACTCCTGCCGGAGTCTTCAGACGGGAAAAGCTAGCCAGACGACATTTCGGATAAAAAATGCTTGCTTTAGTTAAAAATCTTAATACTGGCACACAATTAGTGATAAATCGTTTTTAGTAGTCGCCACGGGTAATATAAGCCTATGGTTCTCTTATAAGCATAACAGTGATGCATTCCATGTCTATAAACTTATATGTGTTCGGTTGCGCTCTCAATGGTTCGTGTGTCGGACGCCACCGAGGAGCCAGGTGTGGTGATCCAGTTTACATCAATGCGGGATGCTGTGTACGATTTACATGTACTGACTCGTTTTGTGATATCTGACTCATTTTTTAGGTTCATGTTCTATGATGTTCACAATCTATTTCTCCCCCCCGCCTCTCTCTCTCTCTCTCTCTTCTCTCTCTCTCTCTCTCTCTCTCTCTCTCTCTCTCTCTCTCTCTCTCTCTCTCTCTCTCTCTCTCTCTCTCTCTCTCTCTCTCTCTCTCTCTCTCTCTCTCTCTCTCTCTCTCTCTCTCTCTCTCTCTCTCTCTCTCTCTCTCTTTCTTTCTCCCTTTTGCCACGTTCGCGCCACCCGAAATGAAAACAGGCTTGTTTTGTGTTGCAAACACGATTAGGTGAGATCTGGGGGAAAACGAAAGGACGCATTCCCAGGGACCTAGCTGGTTTACAAAGCCCTGCAGGTCATAACTTACCCCATTAAAATGATAAGGCCATCTGCGCATTATTAGCACCACGGTGCCTTTTTGCGTCTGACATCCGCGTCCATGCGTGAGAACGAAACATCTCCATTCTCTGAAGCACCAGTCGTTCGTTCACGAATCGTTAATGCATCGGACGAGCAAATTTTAGAGAGCGAAAATATGCACGAAAGAAAGCTTTGGTTATTCCTTATTTCAAAAGATGGCTTGTAGACTTGTATCTAATTCATAGCCCTGCATTTTGACAGGTTAGTCTACCTGGGCTGCAGGGAATTTATTTAAAAATAGAGTTAAGCCTCGCCATTTGCAACGAACATTGTCATTCCTTTCGTCATTCGCGGCCATCAGCGATTGCAACTGTCATTCCTGGATTCCTTACTGACACAGCTGGATTCAGATTCGAGCGAAGTTGATGCTAATTCAACTTATTCGAGCAACAAGAATCACATCAAATTTTATTCTGAACCGCATCAAATCTTGGGATTTAAAAATCAAGCCTTAATGCATGGAAAATTTGGTTGTTTCTGACGCGGCCCAAACTCCGAATCAAGTCAAGCGCAAGCACAGTTGTCATCCTGACTGTTCACACGTCAAAGCATTGAACATGCCTGTCACTCGTGTTCCGCCGACGCGACGCAGGGGCGGCGCAGACGGGGTTCACTCGCGGCGCGATCGCGGCATTGTTAGTGCGCCGCGGCGTTTTTCTGCTAGACGCGCAGGAGGCGGGGTGAGGGGGGGGGGGCGACGGCCTCCCCCTGCAGCCGACGTATTTACTACTCCCCACCGGAGCCCGGGGACGGCCGGACCTCTGCCGGTATGTGACCTTGATACGCGCCGAGGGTGAACGCCCTGGGAGCCCGCGGCGCGCGCGCGCGGGCCGGGCGGCGGCGTGGGGCAGGCAGGCGGGCGGCCGCCGCGCCGCCGCGCTAGCCCGGCCGTACCCGACGGAATGCCGCGCCAGCCCGGCCGCGGCATTCCGTCGGGTACGGCCGGTGCCCCAGGCCGCGCCATGTTGCTAGGAGAAGCGGCGCCGAATCGGGAGCCTGCTCGGCGGCGAACGCGCCGCGCGGCGACGGTTGGTCGCCTCTGGAGACGCACCTTGTCGACCCGCAAACCCGCCCATTCCTAAACCGATGGTGGCCCGCGGCCTCTTGGCGGGGTTATGGGTCACACTTGGCGGGCTTTTGCGGTTCTCAAATCGAAGCAAGCAAAATAATGTACTTCTGCGATTCCTTAATTCTGAGGGTGCCGCCAAACAAAACTATCATGACGTAAGCATTTCTATTTTCCTACAGCAAGAGCACTACTGGCAGAGAACTCATAACCGTTATGACACACCAGAAAACCAGGTTACACAAATTGAACAGCTTGAGAGGGAATGTTTCGCATTTGAAGATGTTGAAGCAGGCGTCCGATGTGACGAAACAGGCTCACTTCTACTATTGGTATGCTTTTCCAGTGTAAAAGGCTGCCCTAGACAGCACGATTCTCTGTTAAGTAAAGATGCTCCCTAATGAGTCACGTTTGAGCTTATGTACACTGCAATGCGTTGAAGAAACTTCACATAACTTGAAACATTTAATGCTTTTATACTACGTTAGTGCAAACCTACCAGTTGATGCACGCAATTTTGAAGAAATGGCCCGTGGTCTATTGAGAAGAGGTAGAAGGTAAACCTGTTGTACATTGTGGTGAAAGGCGAATTTAATTTTCACTCTCTTCCTTCTCATTTGTAGTTGAAAACCGCCATCACAGAGTTAAATATCTACTCTGATGCGTTATAAATTGGATCGTACAGGTAACTGGATAGCCGCTCGTTGAGCAACATCACTGATGAAAGCAAAACAGTGATGTATCAGATGACACTTACGTGCCATTTTATGCACACCAAGACTTAAGTCTAAAATCAAGGTGAAATGATACAACGCATATTTCAACATCTTAGTAATTACGGGTTAATTGGCAGGTCAGCATTATCGCACAAGGGTTTTTGCGGCTGGGTCACTAGCTGCGAACCTGGGCTGCGGGCCGATATTTCGCAGAAAGCTGCGTCTCTAGTCGCTACCTGTGACGGCTGACGGCACCGGTGTTTGCAGAGAGGGTGACCCCGCCGGGGTCAAAGGTCGCTGGCCCGGAACGCGTTGCTATCTTATCGCGGTGTGAGTATTGGCGGTAACTCACGGCTGCCGGTGGTCAAAGAGCACCGACACGGTGAACCGTATATACGGCGGTCGGTCACATTCCATTAACGCGCGTGGCGAGGCATTCGAGACTTCGCTGGGCCCTTGGCGTATGTCGCGCGAGTTCGCACCGGAGATATACACGTGCTTGCTTTGGAGGGCGGCAGGTGCAGTGGCGTGGACGACAGGGACGTCGTTCCTGAACGAGACAGGCGACAGGGTGACATGTGGAGCACTCAGCTGGGATTCAGGGCAAATGCCAGCACTACGGAGGACAAATGTCGCGTTCTTCTGACGGCAGGTGACGAGCATTGGTTGCCTGGATTACTCCCGAGTCGGGGCGCTGCCAGTGGTGTTACCGTTTGATAGCACGGGCGAGCAAAACAGAAGGAACTGCCAAGAGACGCCGGGCCGCGCCTGGGCCATCACTCTTCAGCAACAACACGCCGGAGTGCGAATGGGCTTTCTGTCCCAGCGCAAAGATATGGATGCCGTTTTCCTGCAGACACGTCAGCGCATTTTTATCTCTGAGTCGCCATCGGGCTGCAGTTGCCTCTCCCACAACATCCAGCCGACGGGCGGCGGCTCCATGACACCGATTTATACCGGCTTGAGCAGATGCACGTGACTGAAGCGCACACGGATATCGTTGTTTTGTGGTTCGTGTTCCTTGACTTTCTCATCTGTCGAGCGTGGATGATGGTTTCATTTTGGATTTTGAATTACATTGAAAACTAGCGATGCATAATGCCAACAGCAGTGATGATAGATGACGGACAGCCGCGGAACCCTAAATGTTTACTTACCAACGTTTACGATACTTCACAGAGCGGAAACCCAAACCACAAAAATGTCACGTTTTGAGATATGGAAGGTGTCGAGGTTTCCTGGAGATTAGCTATGGCGTAGTGTAGCAAACAGTAGGTGAAGAAGACCAAAATTGACACCTGACATCCGATCTGTGGAACATGACAATATTTTGAATGGGAAACAGTACAACAGACAAGAACAAAGCTGAGAACAGACTCCACCTCAGATGTTTTAGTGGGGCCCGAGCGCTTGGAACATAGCATGTGCTGTGCTGCATATAGTGGACTTAGTTGCACAATTATGCGTGACGTCCTATGTCATGACCGCACTTTTTTTAGTTTTCAATGGAAGTAATTTGGGACTGGAGGCATCCACGATATCACGTCGTTTTCGAGTCGAAATGTGTTTTTGAGCATTGAAGCCCATGCAGACGGCTATAAAAGACCAATCCATACCTGCAGGCCGGTGGCATACGGTAGTTCTCAGGCTCTAACACAAATATTAGTTATGAATTATCTCCACCATTAGGCCGGCGCAGCAGCCAAACAGACGTTTGAACGCTTACAAATGCTGAGATTGTACAATTTCGAACAACCTGGCTCGGACGCTGCCGGGTGTCTTACTTCCCGCAGGGAGGTAGGGGAGGGAGGAATGCCTGCGTTTATGCTTAATTTTCCCACGCCTACACACCTGCCATCGAGGGAGATGCGACCACGCCGCGACCGGAAGTGAACGGAATTCAAAAACGTCACCGCCGGCGCCGCCGCCGGAAGTCGTTCCGATCGCGTCCCACGGTCCGCCGGTACTGGCCACATCCGGCGTCGGCGGCCACCAATTAGTGGGAATGCTTCGCAGCTGCGTGGGGTTTGAACTGAGACAGACAGTTTGTCCATAAAAGGCATCTACACAGCCTAAACGGCTCACACAAAGATGTTCACGACAATGATCTTATTAAGGGGATCCCACCTTTTTGAACTTTTTACTTGTTGTTACATCAGACGCACACGATTTGATCAGTAATGCCAGTTTTCTCGAAATTCTTCTGAATAGCTCAAAAGTGTAATTTGAAATAGCCGACTGTGCGGGAGAAGTGTCATTTGACTCCCTGCCCACCACTATGAGAGAAGCACATTTCATTTCCCTTGCTTTTAGGAACGCGTGTGTTCTGAGGTGCTTGCAACACATAGTGGTGGGTATGGAGTCAATTGAGACTTCTCTCGCAGGGTCCGCTGCTTCGAATCGAAGTTCTGAGCTATTCAGGGTTTCGAGAAAACTGGTTTATTGAGCAATCTGCACGCGTCTGATGCACCAATAAGTGAAAAGTAGAGACGGTAGGATGCTTCCTTTAAGCCTTGCACATTCCCTTTACTCCCTCTTAGTGCCGCATGCTATTTCCTCTGACTAGCATAGCCTCTTAGGAAAATCTCATAGGAACTTACTCGTGCCCAGGGCGTTGGCTAGTTTGACGCGCGGTTTGTGTGCCGTCTCTGTACAGCATGGATACGTGCTCGTAAGCCATATCGCGCATGCCAGCGCTCGAGACATCGTTGTAAGGATCCAACAATTGCCTTCAAGTACGAGTGCCCCGAGTCATGACACGTTCCATGCATTTACTGGTGCTCACAGCCGCAGTAAAGGGATGTGTAGAACTATTCGCAGGCCAGTACGTATTCTGATTAGCGCCATGTCAATTGGTACATACCATCCACGCCCTAGTGTGGGCTGCTCAGTTAAGGAGAACGCGAATGAGTGTCCGCATTAAGGTATGTTTGCTTGCATTGCTAAATATTCTCACGAATTAGATGCCCGTTAGGTGAAGTGAGGAGGCCTGGGGGTCACGTCAGAACTTCAACCACCGGTGAAACTTTTGTTTCTGGACGATGTTTCGACATGCCATTATATCCAGCACCACCCAAAGATATAATCCAAAGAGTTGTATGTGTTCGCCCGGATGAACTGGGCCTGGATGACTCTCTTAGCCCCACTTCAAAACTTCAGGTTCAACTCTCACATGCTGAGTCATTCCTAAGGATTTTTTATTCCGGGTGTTACATATCTTACCATGGCCCGCTTGTTCCCTCACATTGCCATTGCCATGGCACGCCAAAGAAGACGGCTCGGTTTTTAAGTGTTAACGCGATTGGACTAGATGCGCAGCACAAATGACGCGATAATCTGCAAGGGAGCTTCCCTGATAGCTGCTGATCACTAAACCCTGTAAGTAATACATTTTCACATACAGGAGCTGTTTGAGGACTAAGACACGACACTCCAAAAGCGGCAAGTCTTTACACCTTGCCCTGCCTGTTTTAAAGAATGCTTGGTCGTGCTAAGGGGAATTGTCCCATCGTTTGCGATATGTTGGTGCACTTTCCATAAATATTTCCGAAGTGAAGCATCAGACCAAACTACGGTGTCTAACCATGGCATCTTAAAAGGACAGAGCATGTATAACTATTCTTAGCGAGGCGACTATAGAACCGGTCGTAGTTTACGCAGGGCGTAGAGTTGCCATGCAATTTTGAAGTAACTCATGGAATTTCTATAGTCAGCCTTGGTCTTCTTGATGTAAATGATAGACATAACATAAATTATAGATAAACGACAAACATAACTGAAAACGCACTGTCACCTTAGCTGTGTGAGGACCTAACGAGCCCCGCTCGTGACATGTGCGAAATGCTTAACCGTTTCTTATTTTGAGGACAGCAGGTGTAGTGCCGCCGCACCTGCCGTACTGTGCTCTTCAAGCATGCGCATTGCCCCGTATGAAAAGGTGCAAATAAACGAGGTGAACGGGGGCCATGCTTCCGTGCTCTTTGTGGGAGAAAAATTTTCTTGCGGGGCATGCGGCAGGGCCCACAAAGGGGTGACCCAGAGGGCCTGCCCCACCCTTAGAGAATGCGGGATCGCTGGACAGTGGGGAGGAGCACCAAACAGGAGTGCCTGAAGGGCCCGCGAGCTCAATTCGCTCCTCTCAAGACACCAAGTGTACCATCGCAAGATCAGGCAGCCCCAAAAAGGCAAGAAACATGGAAAAATTTGCACATCTGCTGTCCAGGATGAGGACTCCTGCCGGGCTCCAGCAGGAGGCCCTGACGCGGTGGGACAGGAGGATCTGCTGTCCGGGATGAGGACTCCTGCCGGGCTCCGGCAGGGGGCCCTGACGTGGTGGGACAGGAGGATCTGCTGTCCAGGCCGAGGGCTCCTGTCGGGCTCCAGCAGGAGGCCCTGACGTGGTGGGACAGGAGGATCTGCTGTCCAGGATGAGGACTTCTGCCGGGCTCCGGTAGGGGTCTCTGACGCGGTGGGACAGGAGGATCTGCTGTCCAGGATGAGGGCTCCTGTCGGCGCTCACTCGAAGCTGGAAACAGTCCTCACGCAAATTTTTCACGCAGCCCTGGACGCGTGCGATTAGAGTATGGTCCACATTTGAAAATATTGATGCAAGCATCAGATATATGCTCGCTATAGATATATGATGATATCCCTATAGATGGTGCATGCATCAGATATATAATTATGCTCACTTATAACTACTGGTATATCTTTAGGTTGAAAAGGCTGCTCTAAACAACACAACTTCTCTTTTAGAAAATATGCTGCTCAATACGTCATTGTTTGATTGCGTCCTCTTACCTTACACATCAATGATTGTGAGCCAGTTAACGGCCGTTACATCTAGAAATCGTGCTCACGTACACCACATATGAACGACTCGACCAATTTGATTATCGTCACATGGCCAATGGAATGACATAATTTTCATGATGTTATTATGACGTCATCGATGTCTCAGTGACCATGAAATAGCGTCCCGCAGAAGTCTGCACATCTTCACGGGCGTGTAGCCCAAAAACTAAGAGGGTTTATGTCTCGAGAAGGGTGGGACTGTGAACTGCTCCGAATGACCTCTGTTAGCAGCGATGATGGGTAGGGCCAACAACGAAATCAAGAGGATCCAGATATTTAGAGGAGGCCCATGACCCAGGAGAGAGCAGTCGGAACTGAGAGGAGGCGCTGTCGGTGATCGAAAGTCATTTGCTATAAGAATAAGTCGTGAGTTGGAATTATTGGGTACTGGCATTGTGTCATAGGACCACACGCGGATGATTGTGTTTTCACATTAATCTCCAAAAATGACGTTGGTTTACCTCGTGCCTTTGATAGGTGATCGACTAACTTCGCCACGGTGGGTACTCCTATCAGGGTCTAGTTTCTCACTCAATTTGAGGGAAGGGCTTCAGCCCCCTATCACTTAGGCCTGCCCCCACCATTGGAAAGTATGTGAGGGAAATCCGGGTGGAAACCTGCTTGTTGGCATATTTTGAAGGCAAGCTGGGCCATTTTCACTGCTCTGTCCCCCAACTGATTTTGCGAAACTATGCCCCTGAATCCTAGGAAATCCGCGTACCTGCGCATTTAGGCTTTGCATTATGAATCAGTGACGGGTACACTCCAACCCATAGGCCGAGATGCCCCATCCGGAGGAAGCCCCGTCACGGAGACTTCCATGCGAACGCTGACCTGCTCTTCTCTCCAAAAATTCGTACCCCACCCCTGTTTGAATGAGGCCTGACCATTCAGCCGCTTGGAAGACTATTTACCCTAACGCCGCACATCCGATGTTGAACGAAAGTGAGAACATGGATCTCAAACTCGAAACATGACTTTGCGATGTACCCTCGGCGGATGAGCGTCGGAACGGGGAAGGCAAGGGATGCAGGTCTACCTTTCCAGACCCACCCAGCTTCGAGAAAACCAAATATTGCGCCGCCGTAAGCGTGCAGTGAAACAGAAAAAAACACTCCTGACCCCACACAGCTGTGGCGGCCTCCTGCGCCGGCGCCTCAGCCCTACCTCCTCCCCCCCCCCTTCTCCCAAACTGTTCATGGTGGTGCGCGCGGCGGTGGGACGACTGCGGCGCGGGCTCCATCGTTCCCACCGTCGAGTCCGCCGGCGGTCGACGGACTAGGCGGGTCAACGCCCCGTCGCTGGAGGGTCGACGGCCGCGGCGGAGGCGCGCGCCGGCACGCAGCCCCCCAGCCCCTCCCCCCGCGCTCGACCACGTGTGAGCGAGCGGGCGACCGCGCGCCGCGCTGGAAGCAAGCGACGCCTCGTGCGCGCGAACGACCGCCCTGGCGCAGCAGAGCCATCTAGTTTTGGATGGCACAAGAAACATGTTCAAAGATGGCCGCCCCGGCCTCCCGAGAATTGATCAGTTTCCCAGAAGCGGAAGAGGGCACACTCGGCACCTCTCAACCTGGCGTTGTGTTGTTATCAAAGGCACTTTGCGATCGCTATGTTTGTGGAGGTAGATAGCAACGACGGCTGTTGGATACGCTATCGTAGTTTTGAACGAAAACCGTTGCGTATTTGCTGACCGGAAACCGTCATCACTTAAATCCGGGCATGTGCTGACATCTAGTGTCACATCTGTAGGCTATGATCGGTACTGATTTCCCGCTGGGCCTTAAGGGTTCGCAACTGTGCAGTATACTGCCATCTAGGAACAGAATATAAAAGCTGTAGGTGACGTTATCGCCTTACAGCCCAGAGCCGTGCTCCCGTCAGGTCTAAAGTTGCCGGTCAAACGTCACGAATGTGGTGGAATGGGATAATAAGAGCGTCTGGGGAGAACCTGGAAGGACCCTTCCGACAAAACCATATTCGATAAGAGGGAGCATGGGGCCCTGGGAGGGGGGGGGGAGAGAGAAGGGCTGCGGGATATTTTTTCTATAGGGGATCCCTGATACTGAAGTCATGCAGAAAATAGTCCTAAACTTTTCAGGATTCCAAGGACAGTCAGCAATTGGGTTCTTTTAAAAAGGAAAGGGGCGTAAATTTTTACAGATTTTCCTTCTTTCTTGTGGTTGTGTGACGATACCTAGGGACCCTTCTAGTGATCCACAGAGTCCACCACAAGGGGCGTTCTGAGGTAACCTGGAGTGGCCCCTACACACAATGTCTTGGTAATGAAGGGTCCCAGGCCCTCCTCCCTGGCGTCTGAGGGGTCATGTTTATGGAAAGGGTCTCTCGGGCAGACAATGTGACCAAACGCTGGAAATGGGAGCTCAAATAAAGCACAAAGTTGCAAAGTGGCACAAAGTCCCTTTTGCCACAGAGACTCCAGTATAGCTTCTAGGCAGCCTTTCTCAAGACAGGCTTCCGTCTGATTACGACTGATCAGGATCCACGTAAGTGTACCCAATAATTAGTCACTCGTGCTCATCGCGAACCTGGACCGGCCGCTGCCAGCTGACCACCAGCATCCCTGTCCGCAGTACACCTAGGGTATGTCCAAGCCTGTAACGATACGCAGGGGCGCAGCCAGAGATTTGGCAAGAGGGAGGCACATGGTTGATAAATGGTCCTCTGATGGCGAAAGCCCCCTCCCCCCAAAAAATATATATATTGCTGGATTGGCCCACTGCATTTCGAGGGGGACTATTGTGTTCGGTGAGGTTCTATTTTTAATTTCCTTAGTTGGAACAAAAGCCGGAAAAGCTATCAGAAGCTAATACAATGCTGATTGTATTTTTGAAGGCAGTTAACTGAAGGAAGCAAGTGCCAAGTGACCATTTGAAATGACAACCAGCGCTCTCAATTTTGCAATGGTTGAGAATTAACTCTCCATCCTCTTTGAAAGCCGATAGAACCCAGAGGCTTCGCCAAAATGTTTTCTGGGCTCTACAGATATATCGAGGACACCATGAACGATGACTGCATCAAAATGGGGCCAACAGTTTGTGTCAGCATGGCTAAACCGTGCTCATCTGGGAATTCCAGTCCTGGAACACAATCGATCAGTGAAGAAATAATGTAACACAATTTTCAACATGCGCACTCGCAAATCCTCCGACGCCAGGCGTTGCAGTCTCCGCAGGCCGCGCGTCGTCAGCTTTGCTGTCAATACTAGGTGGCCGCCAACCGGCGGACAAAAATGATGACGCATGTGAAAGAAGTACCTCTTAAACGCTTTAGAACATCAGTTCGGTCACCAAGCAAATAGCGACGGCGGATATTTTCCCTGTGCGATTTGAAGTCATGTCATGCATTTACTACGAAACGTTCCATAAGCATGGGTTAATGTTTTATTCAAGTCAATGAGTTACAAGTCATGCGATAAAGACGGAGATGCGGCGATAATGGAAACATGTCGAGAGCTTCAGAAGATCTACAGTAGTTGAACGAAGCTCTCTGAAGATTGATAATAAGAACGGTTTGGCATTTACAGCCAAACTAGTCTTGACAACTGGAGGTGGAGCTGAGAGAGCATTGAGGTGAACTAGGCCCCAAGATCTAATCTTTAAACGGTGCGAACAGCTCTCAAAAGACTTTCGGAATCATTATTTCGCGGTGGTCGTTCTCGCTCACCAGGCGCTAGGGCCTGGTGTTATGTGCAGCGGCCAGCGCCGTTCGGCTTTATAGAAGCTGCGGACCCGGCCATAGCTGTTCTTGCCCCTAAGATTGCTAGCGCGCAGGCACAAAACTTGTAATGCACTACGCTTCAAAAGTTGATTTTGTAAGGGACGGATGTTCCCAGGAAGATGTGAGCTGGCCTTGTTCATTTCTCACCTCATTTCAATCTACCCTATTGAACACTAATTTAATAAAATGAAATATATACAACATATAATAAAAAAGACCCTTTAAGTTTTACAGGCAGGGGGCCCCCTGTGTAGAACACGAGGGGCACATTATTGCCTCTGCTCAGGGGCCGAAGAGCCATTCCGTCCAAGCGTGGGGTGCCTACTGGCTGACATTCTGGGGACACGGGGGAGGGGAGGGATAATCTGTCTAACCAGGAGGTCATCGGAGGAATAGTCATACATTGATCCCCTCTCTGACGCGGGGAGCCCTCTGACCCGGGCATTTTGCCCCAGATCGATGCAGGAACCCTCATTAACGCAACAAGATCTCCTATCACCGCAGGTGGTCCAAAAATTGGCGCAGAAACTCAAGTTCAGCTTTGTGAGCGTTTAACTGAAATGGAATAGGGGGCCCCTATTGGGCACTGAAGACCCTGAATGACACAGATCCCTTTCATTGCCTCATTGTGCACTCTCATCATAAGTTCTCATACCTCCTTTTATTTTCAGGTCCCCGACCTACGCAAGAGACCCTTTGGCATTCTGTGTCCAGTCCGTGTCTATTTTCAGCAAAAGTTATCCTGGCCGACTCTAGACCTCTCGCCGATAAAGCACCCGCCGCCTCCCTCTCCCTCAGGCACTGTAGGTGCCTGAGTGACACCGGCCCCTTATTTTTACAACGGCCGGACCAATGCAGATCTTTGGCCCCGACCTCGTTCCTGCTCAGAAAATGGCCTCCCAGCGCACAGACCGACAAGGAGCCAACTGTTCGGTATTGGTAGTCTCTGGTCGAAACAGCGGCTCCTCAAGCCCCCCCCCCCCCCCCCCTCTCCTCAGTAACAGGTGCTTGACCCAGTCTCAAGCGGCGCGCGGGGAAAGGAGAGGGACAGTTACCAGAAAGAAGCGTGCCAGGAATGAGATAAATCACACTCGGGGGCCCTGTTTACTTCAGCTACATACACAGGGCAGGGACATTGGGGCGAGCGTGCTTCGCAAGGGAAACGAAGCGATGCTTGGCTGGATGTTCCATTCTAATAACCAAGCTGAATATCATAGGCGTCTCTGTCAGTTGAAGTAAATGGAGCCGGGAGGCGAAAGCGGAATAACCAAAATGAAGTACTCCTTCATCGGTCACAGGGCTTTCCATTAAATAAATTCATGCACAAGCGTATAGGAAAATCGACTGAGGACCAGTGATGTGCTGTCCTGACACAAAGACGAGGCGTCGTAAAAGTGTGACGCATGTGATATGCTTACAACACAAGCGAAAGCTACTGGTGCAGCATAACAACCGCAGCGGTGATGAGGTTTGCCGATCCGGTTCACCGAGAGCGCCAGGAACAAAAATAATCCACAGCGAATTTAGCGGTTCGTCAGGAAACCACAAGCTGCACGGTGTTCTGGAAGTGGGGGATGTCCTATGCGGATCTTGCAGGACTACGGTGCTGACTAGTGTCAGCTGCAGTCATCAATAAACCGCAAACTGCCCAATCTTCTGGAAAAGGGGGATGTCCTATGCACATTTTGCAGGACTGCGGTGCCAATGAGTACCATCTGCATTCGTTCAGATACCACAAGCTGTACGGTCTGCTAAAAGTGAGTAAAATCCCTCGGCATGCGTTGCAGGAAACTTGATACTGCGGAGTTCCATTGGTTTGGACGGCCACCAATGATGCTGCCAGATGACAGCCAGCCGTTGACCAGCTCGACACATGCAGCGCAATCTGGGCTAAAGTTGGGCTAAAGTAGAGAAGCACCAGCGACGCGTGCCAACCACTGTGCACTTTGTTCAACAGCTGAACACAGAGATAGCAAACCTGACCAAGCATCACTCGATTCTAACACGTAAAACGTTTACTCAGCAGGCTTGGAAGCATCTTTGAAGGAGGAAAAGCTGAATTTGTGGGGGTATTGCTTGGAAAATAAGTTGCTTTGGGGTCAAAACCCCCTGCAAGACTCCATTGGTATGCAAAGCTAACACCAGTGCATCTGTTCGTCGCGTGCAAGAAGATGAAAGACGCTGATGAAGTGGCGGTCCAGAGCGTTTCAGTGGTAATCAATTGCACGCGGCACAAGACCCAAACGGCATACACATTCCAAGTTGGCGACAACGCCAATCTTCGGACAGGATGACATCTTACTATGAGACATTCAGTACCTACTTCACTTGCGGATCAGGTACCCAACGGACAAATGAGTATAGCTTTCTGAACAGGTGCCTTCGCTGAAGCGAATTTCACTTTGACTGTACCTGGTACTTCTTCGCTACATTCCACGGCCGTTCTATAGCCTTTTGCGGTGGGTTAGGTGGAACAGCGTGGAGGCTCAACGCGCGAGTCAATCTTCGAGGGCCGACGGACAGCCTGATCATCACATCAGGAGCCTCATCACAACCAGGAGATCACAGCCTCAGGAGCCTGCCTGACTGATTCTCTGCCTCTGTGAATGCTTCGTAGGTTTTTCTCAGCAGTGGTGAAATAGTATCCCGGGGCGCATCTCGCGTTCGGTATAGTAGGGCGGCCGAAGCATTTACCGAAACATTTAAGCCGACTGCGATAATTCTACGTTTGGTTCCGACCTTGCCACATAGCAGGTAGCAGGACTGTGAACCAAAATGACCGAGTGTGAAACAACGGCTGACTCCCCGCCTTCCCTCGGCGCCACCTCAGACCGCGTCAGAAATCCGACGCTTTGGGGGGGTGGGGTGGGGTGGGGGGGGGGGGGGGGGCGTTTGGGGAGCAGCGTCTGACCGCAGCTCACCGGTGGAACGGTTGGGTGCTCGTTGGACGAGTCTACAGGGGAATAACCATTGCGCTTTTCGTTGAAGATGAGGAGAAATGTGTGCGCAATTGAAAGCATGCACTCAACATCTCAAGTCTTATCACTGGATTTAAATGTGTTTTTAACGCATCGGTGCATGAAATGTAGTCAGTCAGCACCTTTTCTTGAATAATTGGTCTGTGTTTAACAGCTGCCTAGGTGCCATCGTTTTAGAAGTACCTTTTTCAGAATGAAAAGTTTACAAAATTTGTAACTTCCAATGGTAGCTACAATAGGTGTAACTGCTTTTTGTGTTAAGGATAGATGATACCCTATGGGCAAAGTTTTTCTTAAGTACCACCGTGTCTAGTGTTATTGGTTGAGTTGGCAAAGAAATAAATTGTTTGTTGTTGAAAATTTGGAGTTCCTATTATTTCAAAAGAGTTGACAGCGATGGAGGACCAAGTCCCAAGGTGTGGGGTCCAGCCCCAACATTGAGGGCCATGGTCACCGTTTAGAGATACAAAGCTCCAGAGCGCGAGGACCGGCCCTAACAATGCAGGCCATGACCTCTGGTAAGAGGTCGCGACCTCTGCCAAGAGGTCGTGACCCGCACAACGTTCTACAGTACGGGGACCAGCCCTAACATTGAGTGTCAAGACCTCCGTTAGGAGATACAAAATTCCAGCGCTGCAGAACAATTGTCGAGATGCGTGGGACAGGCGCCGAGCAACCGAAGTGAAGAGACACGGTGCACGGTTTACGCTGTGAGGTGCTACCTGTTGAGACGTTCGCGCGTGTGCGTTCGGTGCGCCACTTTCAGGGACGTTGCAAGAGTCGTATCAGGTGCATTTAGCGTGATGTGTGAGATTTTTGTTTGTAACTCATCATTCACTCGATATTCATTCGCGACATCATTCGCTCGATGTTTCCGGGCCTACCTGTGTTTGTGATGAACTATCCCCACGCCATAAAAGTTGTGGGGGGGGGGAGGGAGGGGGGGGGCGTCCCCGCGTCGTCCACGGTGTCGCTGCCCCTGGTGATGACAATGTGTATAAAGACGATGAAGAACGTGTTAAGATCTCAATATACGTTTGTGTATTGCCAGATCCCTTTTTGCAAGATGCACCGGGATAACACAGCAGTTCTGTACCACAGGGTCGCACAGACCACCTGTTGCGCGGCCGCAGGGCACGAAAGGCCTACAACCGCGACCGGCCCAGTGCCCGGAATTCTCAGGGAGGGGGCCGAGGAGCTAGCTGTCCCGTCAGAAATACTATTGCAGATTTTCTTATCTCGGTAGCCTTCCCGCGATGCCAAAGTAAGCAACTATCATACCGGTACACAACAAGGGGTCCAAAAAGATTTCCTTTTAAGTACGTCCTTAAAAGCATTTATTAAAAACTTCAGGACGAAAGTCTGTTACAGGCTTGTGTGCCCGCCCTACCCTCATCCCAGGGGCGATTCTTTAAAAAACATACTTGCATCACAAGCCCTCACACCCACTTGAACACTGCTGGATATCCATCACAACAAAAACGCAAACAGGTGCAACCCGCACCGATCATTCTTCAGCATTTACCAGCGTCAATCACCTGCTGTCACACAAGCTCCCCATTTTTCCTAAATCGCCGGCTGCAGTTACATCTGGCTGGACTCTGCGCCTGCGCAATCGTTCACAACGATTGGTGCTACACGGGACACAGTCCAACTGGATTCCAGTGCAGTCTGGTGTCCCGGACGGCAGCGTCCTGGTAGTGCTGCTTTTGCCTGCTTTCTGGCCGATGTTTCCGACCATATTAAGGGTGAGTGCCTCATGCAAGTTGATGTGAAAATGAGTCGACAACACAGCGGATTATTTCACACTTCAGAGGCCTTGGATCGGCTCCGTGAATGACCCAAAACCAGGGGCTCGAAATCGAAGCCAGCTAAGAGCAAAGCCATTTTATGCACGCTCCGTACGTTACATGTTCACTTTGCATGTACGCTAGACAGTCACCGCTTGGATAGCTGCCAGTAAATTCGCGACTTCAGCGCAGTCCTGGACACCAGGCACTTCCGTTTATCACGTAGACGCTCAAGTCCAAAAGAACAAACTGGATTAAGGATTCTGAATTTGTTTTTCCATGCAAAGCGTGCAACTGCCATCGCAACCACATTAAGCGTAAGTCAACCACGAGGTTTCGCCGCATGCGTCCAACGCTCACTTGAAATCTTTGGTTAGGAATACTATGCTCTGCTTAGCTTGTGCCGTCAGCGTCGCCCGTTCCTTCGTGACAGACCGGCACCGCCGGCGGGGAGTCGGACACACACAGAGAAGCGATGTGAAGTACAACATGACGCGATCGGTTTCTTGTCAGGCAGTGGTTTTCGTGTCCTGCGCGCTGTTATCCCGCGCCGTAAAGGCTACCATGAACGATACGGAGAAGCGAGAGCGGGAGCATGGTCGCTCCCCCGGCGACAGGAACGACTCACATTGACCCTAGAGCGGCGGATGGCGCTACACTTTCGTGCAGTTGTCGCCCTGGCCACCCCGTTTGTACCGTGTTTCACATCGGTTCTCGACCAGCGCGGCAGCAGCGAGCGCGCGCACTCCAAGACTGCGCTCCATGCAGTCTCCACAGGTCGCGCGACGGCGGCCCCACATCTTACACTCGGCGGCGGCCAGTGCGTGGGGGACATTGATGATGCATACGAAAGGGATACATCTGAATCCTTTAGGACATAGATTCGGACCTTCAGGAGGCATTCCCCGGGACATTTCACTGGTGCGGTTTTTATATTGATCATAGGAACGCGATGGCAGTTGCAGCGCCGCGAACTTGAAGCTGGAATCTGGTGGTGGAGGTGGAGGAGTGTAAAGATGAAATATTTTCTCGATCTTATCTTTGAATGGTGTGAACTGATCTTGAAAGGATTTCGGACGCATCATTTTGTGACGGCCGTTTTCACTTAAACGCCGCTACCGCCTGGTGTTATCTGCAGAGGCCGACGTCGTTCAGTTTTAAGGAAGCTGCAGCCCCGGTCAAAGTTACAGAAACGGCACCCTATCAACCGCTGTTCTTACTCGTAGATTTGCTGGCGCACAAGCGCGAACATAATTGCTCTGCAAGTCGATTCTGCAGTTCTCACTTCGAACGCGCGTTCCGAAGATCCTGCCATCTGACTTCTCTGCGCTGACAAGTCCGTAGCACGGGCGTCAGTCCGGAGGGTAGCGCCATCTATAACCATTACAGCCGCGACCGCAGCGCTCCCTACCAAGGTAGGTACCAACCCACGGGGGAGGGGTGGCGTCCCTATCAGCCCTCTATCACACGGAGACCTACCGACGTGGTCCAGCGACGCGGATCCGTCGGAGGCGACCCGAGCGTCTCACACAGCCACTATTAAGGTCTGCTTACCACGAGTCCTCGGCAGTGCCGACACGCTGCGGGAGATGGCCGGTGGCCCGATGGGGATCAAGCTTCGCGCTGCCGCAGCTCCGACTCTCACTGCGGCCCGGCCTATCCCGTGCGCCTGGAGGACGGATATCAAATCCCAGCTTGGTGACATTCCGGCACGTGGCCCCACAGCACCGGTGGGTTACCCGGCCGAGCGGTGCCTTCCGTTTGGTGCCCGTCACAAAGCGTCCAGCCGGAGTTCGTCTGCTCGGACACCGGATTCGGCTCAACCGCTGTATGAAGCGGCCCGCCTACCCGGCCAGACTACACGACGCCGTGCCCAGCATCGCAGCCGTCATTCGCTGGCCGATGACGCCGGATTCAGCACTGGGACTCTTTCAGGCCTACATCGCCCAACCGGATGTAGCGATGCCAAGACCTGGTATGTTGTATCACGCCGCGGGGTCAGAGGAAGAAGACCCTGGGAGCGCTCATGAGACTCACTTCGCCGCGCGCCGAATACAATCCGTGCGATGGCGGAGCTCGCGGCGACATCACCGACACCGTCAACAGCATGTATGGCCTGACGTGCAACGCCACTTACCGGAACCATCTCGTGCATGTCATCGCCGTCGTACAGCGGGGTGTCGAACGCAGAAGCCGGCAGGCCAGGTTGAACTTAAGCGGGGTTGCAGTTTTGTCTGCCACGACTTTGTGCACGCGCCAGTTCATAAAACAGCTCTACGGGCAGTGGCATGTTGTGCGTATCTCAGCGGATGGAGGAGATGCGCGCTTGATTGCTCCCCCCCCCCCCCCCCCCAGACAGTGGCACTGCGAAACTCTCGCGCCACCTGTGTCGTTTTACTTGCAGTGATCGGCAGGTGCAGTCTTTAATATCGCCCACCTGCTTCTGCGCAACTAATACAGTCGTGCATATCCATCTGCGCTGCCGTTTGCGGATGTCCAGAAACTGGGAGTGGATCGCTTCTGAGCATTCTGATTTCCCTATCAATCCAAAGTCGTTTGTCAATCAACGGCGACAACTTGGATAGTGGGGGGTTCACTGGGGGGGGGGGGGGGGTGAGGGCAAGATGACCGGTTACCCCCAGCCACTTCCGCCCGCTGTCGCCGCTTGAAGACCGGCGGCACCCCAGTCATAAGCTCACCGCGCTCTCAGGGAGTGCCCGTGACCACTTGCGACAAGGCGATGCCAGGGTTCACCGTCGACCCTTCCACTGCGCCCAGACCAGCGTCCACAACACCGTCCTCGCAGCCCGAGCTGGCGCCAGAGCCTCCCAGAGTCGCTTCATGTCGGCGGCTTGCTCCTGGCTCCTTCAGCACCGACGCAGCACAAGCGTTCCACTGGAAGTGGCTTCCGTCGGTTTGACCGTCCCCCCCCCCTCCCCACACACACGAGCATCTCAGACCCTCCACTGCCGAGCCTGACCGACGGGCAAGTCTGGCGGCCGCCGGCGACTACCGCCAGGCGCCGCCTGCGGAGCGGAGGACGCCGCCGCAGCAGTCACACGGTTCTCTCAAACGGCAGCACAAGAGGCGGACGAGCTGATTAACGTATATATTGTTATGCTCAAAATATATATAGGGTGAGCGGCGCAGCGAAGATTTAAAACACGAATACTCGACGAAACAGTCACCTTTGTTAAGGCTATGACAAGACAATTCCTCGCGAAACAATGAGTGTTAAAGGGCTTAACGGCACAGCGTATCTGAAGACGCCATACGTTCACGCGGCTGGAAAACGTAGATTAGGCAGTTGATTCCACAAGACTTTCAGGCGGCTCTTTTTCAGCTTTTTTCTGCTTTTAACACGATAAAATCTACCCGCATCAATACCAAATAAGACAATGTCGCGACCACCCAATGGCACCGGCATTAAAACTCGCGTCATCAAGAAATTGAAGCATGCCCATCCTTCACCTTGCGCACACAGGCCAAGGGCTTCAGTGATCTCTGATGATAAAGAACGGAACGGACCAAAGAACGAACTTCCCGACATCACACATTCTATACAAATGCCTCCGCCCAGCTAAAACATGAAATACCAGCACTATCTTGTAGTCATTCTGTTCAGGTAATAGTGCACGAAGTGAACACCAGGAAGCTACATGAATCCTGTTATTTTTATCTACTGTGTGCTGCCCGGAGCGCGACTGCTTTGACGGCGGAGGGATGGGTTTTAAATCATGACCACAACGGACAGTCTCCCCAGCTCTCGCAGCTTCTTGGACACCCCTTTGTGCACCTACACTCTGTCCGTAAGCAAGACGTGCATGCTTCACGGCGCTCTCCCGTCTGGATCGTGGTGCGGCCGCCAGTGCAGGAGGGCGGGATGTCTCTCTGTACAGCGCCGACTTCGCACGGTCGCGCGTCACACGCTCCCGTCGCCCACCAGCCCCGAGTCGGCCGGCCGGGCCGGGGCCGAGCCGGCGCGCGGGGGGTCGCTCCTCTCCGGCGCCTCGCTGCCGTCCAGGCCCGAGTCACAGCTGCCCGCGGCGCCGAGGCCGGAGTCACAGCTGCCCGCGGCGCCGAGGCCCGAGTCGAGACTCCCCAGCCAGGCGACAGGGCCTTGACCGCGGCCGGGAGTGGCCGGCGAGCTGGCCCCGCCCGGCGGCGCCTCTGTCCCGTCCAGAGTGGGAGCGGCCGCGCCGAGAGTGCGCGGGTCCGCCGCCGCCGGCGCCGACCAGACAACGCAGGAGGCAGCCGCCTCCATGTCCGGCTCCACGGGCAGGGTGTCGGCTCGCTTCAGCACGTCCGAGCGTGCCAGCCCCCACTCCAGCGACTCCGCCGTGTCCGAGAAGGAGGGCGCCGCGTTCACCTCCTGCCAGACGTCGGACTCGGGCGCGGTGCCCGGCGTCGCCGCAGCTCGCGCCTGCGCCAGACCAGTCTCCGCCGTCTGCCGGACCACCCCGCCGTCTTCGTCACCTCCACACGGAGCCAACGCCTCCCGACACCGCCCGGCGCCCTCCGCCGCCGCGGACGCCGCGCCGCGTTCGCCGCCCGCCGCAGCCAGCCGCCGCCGACCGTCCGGCGTTGCCTCCTCCGGCACGGACGGCATGGCCTGCGCGGCCGGCTCGGAGCGCGTTCTGTCGTTCGCCGGCGGGGCGGCGCCGCCGCGATCCGTCCAGTCGACGCCGCGGTCGGCCAGGATGCGGCGCCGGCCCGTCGGCTTCAGAATGTGTTGGCCGAACTGCAACGGAGAAGCGCCGACGGCGGTCAGTCACGCGCCGGCTCCGGGGCAGCCGCACACAGACCGATACGTACCGGACAGCGACGGCGTCAAAACGGGGCTGCCGGAATGCGACAGACACAGAACGGAGGGTTAACACGCGCGAAGAGTGACAGGGTTAGAACTGGAGGGGGAGAGAGAGTCACAAAGAGGCTAAGCTGGCGAGACGCCATCGATGCGAACAGTTGAAACGAAAACACCCGGCATACAGGTCACGTGAGTTATTTCACAAGGCCAGAAGCTAGCTCACGTACGTTATTTGACAAGGACAGAGGCTTACACCAATTCAATCGTAAAAAAATGTGCAGGTGAGGATCGTGGCAGCAGGTTGCAAGACAGGGACCGACCAGGGGGCCCAACACGGTATCCCGGACACTTCACCTGCCCCACACTCGTGCTCATATTGGTGAACGGGCCGTTCTCCAGCGGCACTTCACCTGCCCACACTCGTGCTCATATTGGTGAGCGGGCCGCTCCCTGGCGGCACTTCACCTGCCCCACACCCACGCTCATGTCAGTGGGCGTGCCGCTCTTCGGCCGCGGCGGACCGACCCACCATCGGACCGCTCTTCGGCCCCGGTGGACCGACCCACCATCGGACCGCTCTTCGGCCGCGGTGGACTGACCCACCATCGGACCGCTCTCCGGCCGCGGCGGACCGATCCACCATTGGACCGCTCTTCGGCCGCGGCGGATCGACCCACCATCGGACCGCTCTTCGGCCGCGGCGGATCGACCCACCATCGGACCGCTCTCCGGCCGCGGCAGACCGACCCACAATCGGACCGTTCTTCGGCCACGGCGGACCGACCCACCATCGGATCCCTCTCCGACCGCGGTGGACCGACCCGCCATCGGGCCGCTCTTCGGCCGCGGCAGACTGACCCACCATCGGACCCCTCTCCGGCCGCGGTGGACCGACCCACCATCCGAGGTCTGGCGCGCAGGCGGGGCTCGTCACTGAAGCTGTCCGAGTCTGCGGAGGTGGCGGACGCGCCCTGGAAGGAGTGGGACGACACTGGACGCAGGCACGGACCGAGGAGCGATAGGAGGCGCCGCCTCACGGGAACGACAGGGGACGTGGGCGGCGCTTCGGACAGGCCGTATTTGGGGAATCCTTCAAACGCGTCAATATTTAAACGGAGACGGTAGGATGGTGTGAGGTGGAAGAAAAGTTATTGAGTCTGGAGCCAAGCAAGCAGCGCTGAGGCCGGTAACACTGTTGGAGCAGCAGTCCCCCGCCCCAGCAGTCGCTATCCCTCCTCTGCGTGCTGGTCAGCGTGATGGCATAAGGGCGATTGGGCCGTAATGAAGCCCACAAGAACCTACGTAAGAAGCAAGGACAGCACCCAGGGATATTGATGTCACGGGTCGGCTCCTCGTTATTTTATACATAACTAGTTTCCGCAGTTTGGCACCAAATGTGGTTCCGATGAAAAGTAAATAATACAGATAGACGGATAGGAGGCAATGGGCAACATCTGGACGAAATCATTGATGTGATACGTATGAAACGGCACATCAGCATTTCATGACATGTTGAAATGACACAAATGGCACAAACAGCACCTAATTATGTTCTCTGAGCTCTCAACAGCAGGACGGCCTAACCATGTCCTCTCAACTCTCACCAGCGTGGTATCCTGACCATGCTCTCTCAAATCTCACCAGCGGGGTGGCCTGACCATACCCTCTCGGTTCTCACCAGCGGGGTGGTCCAACCATCTCCTTTCAGCTCTCACCAGCGGGGTGACCTTGACCTTGCCCTTTCGGTTCTCACCAGCAGGGTACCCTGGCCACGCCCTCCCAGCTCTCACCACTGGGGTGACCTTGTCCTCTCAGTTCTCACCAGCGGGGTGGCCTGGCCGGGCCGGCCGGAGACTGGCGATGGCTCGTCACCCTCCTGGTCGGGGCTGTCCTGGATGTGCGCGAAGCGGCGACGCAGCGCGGCCGCCAGCAGCGTGGCCGGGTCCAGGGGGTCGGCCGGCCGCGGCGCCACGCGCAGCGGCGTGCCGCCCGGCGACCTGGCCGGACGAGGCGGGGCGGGTCAGGTCACGGGGTCAGCCCACCACCGAGGTTAATGTGAGTTACAGTGCTGTAGAGGTCGGGTCGGGTACCCACCCCGAGATCCCGAAGTGCCATGGTCGGGAGAGTTCAGTGAACGCTAGGACACTGACACCAGGAGCAGCCTCACGGGCAGCGAGCCGTCGAGGTTTCGTCGACAAAAACCGCGTCCAAAACCCTCCAACCCATTAAAATCACCTTCATCGTCTACCCAACTGTGCGACAGCCAAAAGGTTTTGCCGTCCAAAACGTCCACTTAAATATTACTACAATACCAAAGTTCACTTAGGTGGCAGCCAAAAGGCTACAATTCCACTTCATCGGCGACGAACAGAGCCCAACAGAAAACAGGAAGCCATCGATCAGCAGACTTCTGGCCTCGGGAACCTCTGCGCTCTCCTCGCCACGGACCGCCGCCCCGCAGCTGCGAGCGCTAACTGTCCCTCACCTGGCGACTCTCTTGAGCTGGACAGAGCCCATGCCGCGCAGCACGTCTGTCATGGAGGGCACCGAGAGCCGGCCGGCCGGCGCCGGGGTCCCGCCGGCCGCCGCTCGGTTCCGCGCGATCTGCTGACGCAGGCTCGCCGCCGCCGAGAAGCCCGCGCCCGGCAGCGGCGGCGGCGGCGGAGGGGGTGGTGGAGGGGGTGGTGGAGGCGGAGGCGGAGGCGGCGCTCCGGCGCCGGGAGCCGCCGGCGGCGTCGGCGGGCAGACGGCGCCCACACGGGTGGAAGACAGCAGCGGGCTCTCCAGCCGGGAGGCGCCCACACGGTTGAGGCCTGCGGCAGACGGCGGTGGTGCGGCACTCAGGGCGACGCCGGTGCCGTGTGGCTCGGGTTCACGGGTCGGCGCCAGGTCAGTTGTCAGTGCATAGTTACAGCTCACCGTCGAGCCGACCAAACTGGGCAAATTTACAGAACGCCTCTCAGACAGACGCCACGCACCGGCAGACCGTGCTTCTCGCAAATTCCGTGTCCGTAATGGGTCTGGCACCATCTGTGTCTGACCTGGTCGCATGCGTTCTGCCAGCGTAAGACGTGAGTGCGTCGCTCACCATCTGCACACTCCTCCTGGGCACCTGTGCCTGACCCGATACCAGACCCCAGTCTGTGTCGAGCACACGTCACTCACCGTCGGCACACTCGCGCTCCAGGACGATGGCAGCCACCTGCGCCCGCAGCCGAGCCAGCTCCTCCTCCAGGCTCTGCAGCTTGCTCACGTCCATCGGCGGCTGGCGGCGCGCGCACGGCCGTCGGGGAGGGGAGGCGACAGGCGGGAGTGGACCACATGGCGCACGAAGGAGCATCACATGGGGAGCAGGACAGCACACAGGGCACGAGGTGGGGCGTAGGGACAGAATTCCCGGAGCTCATCACTCACTCTTCCTTAATTGACGCAACGTCCCAGACTCGGTACAATGCAGTTAACAGCATGCCTTGAATTCCGGAACATTCCTAAAATGCCTGTCTAGCCGGTCACCAGGTCCCCTCACCCAAAAGCCGTGGGGCGTTCATATTATTTACTGGACATGAGGCGCTCCTCTGCCAGAACATTGCCCTACGGCCTCGATTTAAATAGACGAATCCGCTCTCCTGAACACAGCATTCCCCTTGGACATCTCTCGCCCGGCTCACGGCACCCCCTCTCGCACAAGATATGACGTCTCTGTACCTCTCCTTCCAAAACCGGCGAGACTCCAATCACGCCAGTGACGCCATTACGACCCTCCCACCTCCAGGAGCCAGCCCTCGACCCAGCCCTGCAGCGCTTCTGGCAGACCACTCTCCGCACTGCCGCCCCACCTGCTCCCCGGCCGGCGCCACCGACCTCCGCCCGCCGCGCCTCACCTCCGTCGCGTCGCCGAGCAGGCTGCGCCGGTCGAGCGGGCTGCTGGGCCGCGGCGACTCGCCGTCGCACAGCTCCGGCCGCGCCGACAGCGGCGGGCCCAGCGCCGCCTCCTCGACGCTGGCCAGGCTGGCCACGCTGGCGCAGCTGGTCATGCTCAGTTGGCTCTCGGAGCGCACCAGGCACACGTGCGGCCGCTGTACCGGCGGCAGCGGCAGCAGCCAGCCGACCGTGCGCACCAGCGAGCGGTGCCGGCCGCGCCGCCGCCACAGCAGCGCACGCAGCTGGGGGTACAGGCGCACAGTCACAGGCGGCCCTCGGACGCGGGGCGGAGACGGGGCGCCGCGCCGAACACGGGACGCCAGATTGGCGGCGTGGGTCATGGGTTTCAGTGCGCGTGCGGCTGTGCGCTTACAGTACAGTGGTGTGTATGAATGCAATGAATAGCGCCCGGCAGACAAGCATCATGCGTTTATCGCACTATTGAATGTGAACAAGTTGGAAATGCTGTGATTACCAAGAAGTGGTTCAATAATTAGATCAAGATGCTGTGGTAAAGCAAAGTGTGGATATCAGCATTGTGGTCAAGCGGAGACGACAGGTGGAAAGGGGAGGGGGACAAAGTGCTGTGGTCATGAGGAAACAGGATAGGAAAGTTAAAATAAAACACACACATACACACACAGCCATGGAGCTCCCCAACACAACCAACTTCCAGGCTCTGAACTGCACGCAACTTTACCTCAGTGACCAGAGCATGGAGTGTGGTCTCCAGTCCTGTCTGTGTCAGCACCAGCCACAGCACCTCCTCCAGGTCGGTGCGGAGCTCCTGCGCCACTCCCTGCACCAGTTCCAGAGCCCCAGCAGCAGCCATCACTGCGCTCGCACCACTGGTGGCTAAAAACAGGCAAAGGTTAGAGCTGCTGCTTGAAGTTCAGATGTGCTGTCATACAATTGTGCCCACCATTGTCTATACAACAGTATGCACACAACATTCACCACACCATTGTGTGCAGCCAGACTGATTTGATGGGTGCCCATAAAAATATTCTCAACAGCTTAACTTTTTGCTGGGGAGGGGTCCTACTTCTTACTGACATCTCCAACTATAATGATAGAAATGGAGAGCACAATTTTAAAAAATGTGCCTAGCAGTATTCTGCCACTTTGTGTGCTAATTTGTAAGCTTACCTTATGCCACTGACCTGAAATACTGATCCAACAAATTTCAGAACACCTCTGGTACAAGAAGCATCTGCTGGATGTCATGAATCAATTTCAAGCTAATCTAAACAAATCACAACATGTTAGCTAACACACTACATGTGGCAGAACACAGCTTCACAAAACATATCTGCCATGTTGGAAACCAAGTGAGCTAGAAGCATCCAAAAGCCTGGTGCACATTTATGTTGAACTTGGTGCTGCCCAAAACGCTCTAAATTTTCATGCATCCATCACATTTCAGTCAGATTTGCTTGTTTGCACCATTACAGCATAATTGCTCTGGTGTCTTGTCTCTCCAGTCTCCATGCAATGAAATCAGTGGTCACCTGTGCCATGCTGAAAAATATTTTCCTGACAAAATTTTCATAACCACTCTATAAAACACATTTTAAATGGTATGGTGGCACACAGATTATGCTCCCATGCATCTTTCAACTATGAAATTAAATGGGGCAGAAAAATATGTTTTACTCCACCTCTCCAACTGTTCACCAACTGCATACTTAACCGCAGGCTAAAAACATCTAGGCTCATAACGGGACACAAAGTTTCCCAATGAGCAGTGAGCACCACGTTTCATTGCAGGATTGAATCAACCCCGATACTATTGACACAAAAACAACTATACGCAGTTGGTTTCGAGGACAAATTTCATGTCCATCTTACCTTGTCAAAAGCGGACCATACGGGGTAAGGCGAGAATACCCAGACACAATTATTCACTCGAGACTCGCCTACAAAGAATGCATGTAATATCATCACTCATTCAAAACTCGCGGCGGCATATTGCAACGCGGGTCTCATTGTGGCGCGCAGACCTCCTGTTGCGGAGAGCTGCTGCTACCAAATTGTTCCGATATTACCGTCTTGGAGCTTATCATCATGTTGCGTATTTCACGGATGTTAGGCCATCTGGTTTTTTTGAGTGACATGAAGGGGGTAGTTTTGAAAAGTGGGTTGGGTGACTGCTGCACAGTAATGCAAATAGAGGGGGGGGGGCAGAGGGCATGTGCCCCCCTTAGGTTTCAAAAGGGTCCGAATGACCCGTCAGGACCTGCGACTAAGGGCCCGATTTGAGTTCCCGAAGGACCGGAAAGACTAGTCGGAGACCGTATTTAAGGGCAACGGTCCACAGGGCCGGGTACTTAAATAACAGTCAGTGGGCCCTGCGCGCTGATCAAGGCCCCTGAGTTGATAAGCGCCTAAATGTCGGCCAGACACCACTAGTAACGCACGGTCTACTTCGTGGCGGCATGGGCCTGGCGGTCCATATCTCAAGAAGGAACAAAGGCGGGGCCAGCGATTTACATTGGTCAGGGTCCTAACGTCTGTCAGGGCCCCACAGCGCCTAACTGGGGCCCTGTGCTGGCAAAGGCCCCGCGACGGCCCAAGACAGTGTTCGAGCAGGCCTGAAGAGCCTGGAGGGCACACAACGTTCGACGATCAAGGGCCAGATTACAGGGTCTAAGGGCACGAGGGGCTGGTCGGAGTCTTACTCAAGGGCCCTGACATGAGAAAAAAGACCTTCAAGTGATAGTCAGATGCCCTTTGCGTCGATCGGGACTACCTGAATCGATATGAGCCTAAATGTCGGGCAGGCACCGCCAGTGCCGTACAGTCGGCTCCGTGTCGGTATTGGCCTGCCGGCCCACTTCCGAATCAACTACAAAGCCGAGGCCAGTGATTTACACTGGTGGAGTCCCCCGGATCTGTCAGAGGCCCACAGCGTCTAACAGAGGGTCCTCTGCTCGCAAGGGCCCCGAGCCAACCAGGGGAAGTGTTCGCTCGGGCCCGAAAATGGGCCCGGGCGGCCCACTGGAAACGACGATCAAAGGCCCGGCTTGAGGGCATAAGGTCCCGAAGGACTGACTGTAGGTTACATAGATAAGCACAGATCGTAGGATCAAGACCTGAAATATCAGTCAGCGGTCTTATTGCACCGTTTAAGGAGCCCTTGAGGCGATGCGGGTGTCTAAGTCGACCGGAGACCACGAACACCGAGCAGTCGGCTCCATGTTCGTCTGAGCCCTCGAGACCCATTTCCCAAGGAGAAGCAAGGCTGCAGGACGCAGTTTGCATTGGTTTTGGTCCCTAAAAACATGGTTTCAGGGACAGAAACCCGAAACCCTGTGCCGGTCAGGGACAACAGTTCCTAACAAGAGTGATTTGTCGGCTGATGGCCCCCAGTCGGTCACGGGCTTTGTTCGAGGAGATCCGAAGAGGAACGAAAGATCAAAGGCCTGAATGACCTCGGTCCCGACCCCCTTCGTAATTTCCTGACCTGACATGCCAGTCAGAGGGCTCCTATCAGGGACCTTTTATTAGGGTTATATGCCCCTGTTATAAAAAGCCTCGGCACGGAACCAAACAGACCTAATCTAGCCTAACCTAACGTAACCTAACCTTACCTAACCTAACCTAAACTAACCTAACCTAACCTAGCCTAACCTAACCTAACCTAACCTAGCCTAGCTTAGTCTAAACTAACCTAACCTCATCTAATCTAACCTCACCTCACCTAAGCTAAGTTAACCTAACCTAACCTAACCTAGCCCAACCTAGCCCAACCTAACCTAACCTCACCTGGCCTAGCCCAAGACGGCTCTATGTCCGTTTGAACCCTTAAGACCCATTGTCCAAGCGGGAATCAGGCTGGTGCCCGCGATTTGCAATGTTCGTGGTTCCTGGCACAATGAACGGCTCCTGTGTCGGAAAGGGGCCACATTGCTTAACAGGGATCGTATGGCGGCAAGTGGCCCTGAGTCGGCCAGTGGCGATGTTTGGGAGGGCCCAGAAAGGGGCCAATGGGTCTCTCAAAACGAAAGATCAAGGGCCCCATTGGAAGGCTGAAGGGCCCGAAGGGCTGGCGGCCGGTCACATTTAAGACCCCGTCCGCAGGACCGGGATGTAAAATGTCTATAAGGGGGCCTCTTGCACCGACTGGGGACCCCTGGGACAGGGCATTACTCTAGTTGGCCAGAGACCACCAACACCTAACAGCGGGCTCTATGCTAGGTTGAGTTCTGGGGGCCCATTTTCCAAGCAGAGACAAGGGCGGCCCCGTGATTCACATCGATTGGAGCCCCTGCAACAATGCGGGGTTCCTGCATCGCTCGGAGGCCCACAGTGCCTAACAAGATTTAGCGGGGTCTTACAGGGGCCTACAGTGTCATTCTGTCAGCAGAGAGCTTCGAGACGGCCAGAGGAATATTTGCTTTAGAACGGCGGGGACGGGACCCCGAATAACAGACGATTTCGGGTGTTGGTCGGGCCCCCTGACAATAAAAGAACACATTAGGCGCCGAAAGAACACCGGGTCACCACCCAAAATATGCCAGCAAACAGGTTTCTCCCCGGATTTTACGTACACCCAAAACCTGGAGCGACTGAAGTCCAAGTTGAGAAGGAGGGGGGGGGGGGGGTTGAAGCCCCCTTCTCCCAACTGAATAGAAAACTATACCCCTGATTTACACACCAATGAGCAGTGATGCCGACCCACAAGCATGCAGCAAAGCAGTCATACGATCATTTACAGTGAGTCACGCGGGGACAACCGGGCCAGGGCATTAGCCGCCGACGGCGAATGGGATCTGGGAACATGGTCTGACAATTTTATCACATTGTTTCGGCAGTTGGCGGGCTGGACCGCTTTCCCCTTCTGAATAGGAAAATACACCCCTGGGTTCAGTATTGTTTGCGGCCACATCGTAGATGTGAGGACTGGAGTATTTTGCCCCAGGGCGAATTCAAAACACCATCTGAGGGGATTAACGCCGGCTTGTGAGCAAAAACGTCAAACGGCGTCCGGATTTATCACTACTTTTTCGTTATTCGTGGAATTTCGCTTCTCGAATGTTTGAGTGTTCAACGAATTTCAACGAATGTTCCAGAACAGCCGTTGGTAGAAGTTGCTACGCTTTCTTCGATGTTTAGGCGTGAAAGATAGCATTTCCTGCGGGACTTTGATCATCTTGGAGGCATGGCCCGGCTGCCCTCTCTCCCCTGGATTCGCCTTTGATTTCGTCTCATGGAAATTACGAGTTGCGAAACAACACGCCAAACACCAGAATCTCGATGTAGAGTCAAACGGTATGCAGCGGAAGTTGGCCCACATTCAACGCAGATTTAGCCCAGCTTAGATTTGGAAGATACAGAAATCATGCACAGGCGAGCCAGTACCTAAGGATTCCCTGTAATTGAAAGAAAACGGTGCAGAGGAAATCTGCCTTTTTTGTCTAGGGAAAAAGTTAAACGTGATCGAATGAACATGTCTATAGGACAGCCCCTACAACTCTCTTCAAAATTGTCTCATCGAACCATAAACCGCTGATCACCGATCTGGTTGAAGAAACACTATGAGTAATTGGTATCTAAGGTGTTAAAATCACAAAGGAAAAATAGATAACGGATTTTTGTTTTGCTTGCTGACCGGCAAAAATATGCCGAGTTGCACATCGTATGAAAGCGTTTGTCAACCAAAATACGGGAATGCAAATATGAATTGCCTGTCTGGTCTAGGGGGAGAATCAGACGCGATCCAAAAAATCATGCCGATGAGGCAACCCCCATGATTTTCTTCGAAATTGCCTCTGAGTAATTGCCAGAATTGTATGAGCTCAAGAATGACACTCTTATGCATAACCATCATATTGCCACAGAGCACTTTGCCTTGGCCCAGGGCATAAGCTACTTTTATTGACGCCTTCTGCAAAACATATGTTGCGCTTAAAATGAGAGTTTTAGTGCATAGTTTTGGACACATAATTCGAGAGCTTCACTGAGAACACGTTGTGCTATAATTCTAGCGCATAATGGGGTCGCAGTAGGCCATGTGAGAGCAGGCAAGGTCATATGAGGTCATACAAGGTCAATAATCTATGTTGCCAGTAGCGCAGAGGCTAGATAAACGAGTGCGACGCGTGTAACCACCTCCTTGTCGTGTTTGTGAAGCTGATAGCGCATTATTTCATAATCAACGTGCCTGTTTTCAGTTTGTTACATCTACATTGCCGAGTATCGAAGGGACTATGCATATAATTTAGACATGGGCTTTATGATCTCGAGTGCCCCTAGATGTACAGCGCACTTGTTTTGACCACAGAAAAGCATTGTACTGGACGCATAGACCCGGTTAACACCTAAAATTTGTTTTTGGCTTATTATAAATGTGGCCTAAGTTGAAATCAGGCGACCTCTAGATCAGCCTAAAATGGTATTTTTGTGTTTGGAATACTGTTGCTCCACAGCTGCACCTAATAAGACAAACTAAGAAGCATATTGCGAAGAAGTATCGTTCTTGTAGGGCACTGGTAGTCCAATTTTGAACGGTGACCTGATCTAACCTGACTCTTGTGGGAGATCATAAGGAGTCGGAATGGACTATCCACCGTCTTAACGCCTACTTCCATTCCATCAATACTCATCTTGACGCCTTGGCGTGGGTTTTAACTGTATCTATGGGAACGACCGTATTTGGCCTTTCGTAACCTCTGGTGACCTCACATTTGACCAATGGTCAACAATTTGGTGTCCGGCCGGGCACGGTTGTCTCAGACCCCCGGCCGGGCGCATGTTACACTGTTGAGAAAGCATGTGGGCTTGCATGTAAATATAGGTGGCATTTCAGGGAAAGGCCGCATTTAACCTCCGTCCTGTTTAAGGAGAAGTCGATGCGTCCCTCCTGTGTATTCCATTATCGCTGGCATGTACCTGCATGTCTAGCCTGAATTTACCCCCATATTATACAAGCACCGTTAAAGTAATTAGATCTATGCTTAATGATCCATCTTGAATGGTTGCAGCGTCCCAAAGTGAGCACAATTAGTCACAGACACAGTTCACGTCCCGCTAAAGCCAGAGAACGCAGCGCTCGAGAGGCCGATCTCGATAATCCGCACAGTGGCTGACTTGGGTGTGGCTGTTTACCCCCTTTACGCATGCGCATAACCCAGCTGGCGCAGATGGGGCTCCTGATGTGGCACTCCCTGTCGCCTGGCTAGCATTCCCGGCCGCCCGGCCGCCGGGCCTCGGCTCCAGCTCCGACGCACCCACAGGCAACGTGATCGTTGTCTGGGGCCAGGCATCCGACCTTACCCCCAATGGTGCCATGCCGCGCCACTCAGGTAAAACGTCGGCCAAGACCCGTCCCGCGATTCCGCACCGCGGGGCGACGCCCACACCGCGGCCGCGAAATATCTGACGCTTGTGCAGAGACGCGGCCGACATTTCACCAGGGCACACAACTCAAACAGGCTCACTGAAAACCATGTTAAGTGCGCCCGCAGATTCTCGCGTATCTAAAAACCATGCTGCACGCTCTCGATCTTCTCGTTTGCGGACGCACATGCTGTTTTAAACTTTTAACATTTTGTTTCGTGCGCATTAATACACGCCCTAAATTTGGTAGCTGGGGGGTGGGGGTGGGGGGGGGGGGGGGGGTACAGGTGCATATGCGGGTTACTACTCAAACCCAATGCTTATCTCGGAGTAGTGCCCGAATACGAATTTGATTGTTCATAGTTGTAAACGTTATTCCGCTGGCCCCCAAACTGAATCCACCAGGCTGCCGACCTCGGCGACGGGGAGGCCAGCCCCTTCAGGAGGTCGCGGGACAATGCCGGGTCAGACGGTCTGACATATGCCTCCTCTTTTCAGGGAGAAAAAGCGCTTTATCTTTGTGTATCTAGTTTTGAATGTAGCTCACTTCTGCTGACGCGCAAACAAAATCACTGGTGCAAAATGTGATATTAGAGTTACTGGAAGGGAAGAGCCATATGCATTGCTTGTTGATGCGTGTTTGCGAAGCCAGGGTTCAATGTGCTCTGGAATATGCGTCCTGGAATTCATGTTGGGCCTGTCTTTATCTGTTCACTGGAGAAGGGCAGTTCGAGAGATGTGTGTGATTACCGTGTGGTATGTGGTTTTGTTAGCATGGTGGTGAGGTCCAGCGGCATTTTTCTCATTCCAATCAGCATTTATTCGCGCGTTTCCGGCCTTGCGGCCGGTGGAGAGAAGTAGCCACTGCCGTTGTTTGCTCGTCTTGACCCAGCCTGACAAGATACCCCTGGTGGCCATACCCATCCTGCCTCACCGCTGGAGCCTGGAGATGAGGACGATGACTCTGTCTGTTTTATCGCTCCAGGCCGCTGGCAACGCTGGTGGAGCGGCGCGAGGTGCTTCTGGCGCCATGCCCAAGCTGCCGGCCGGCCACATCAGCCCCGCAGCTGCTGACCGTGGCGGAGACGCCGCACCACGCGAGCCAGCCGGGCGGCGGCGGCGATGCACCGGTGGTCAGGGGCCCGGGCACCTGGTAACCGACGGCACGGCGTGCGGCGCCGGGCGCCGATTGCCGCCGACCCCGCGCTTCGGATCGAGAAGCCGAGCCCACGCGGGCCTCGCCGGAACTGCATGGCGTGAAGGTCGTACTCGCCAGCCGACCCGTCCCCAATCATGTACTCCTCGTCCTGGACACTCGAGAACCACGGCTCGGCACAGGAGAAAGGTGTCAGCTGTCCCAAGCTGGTCAGCAGGGTTGGGCAACTTGCCCCCTGGGCTAGTGGTGATATCGCTGTCAAGACGGTCTTTTTTGCTCTCTGACCGCTAACGGTTGACATAACACCACTCACACATCAGTATAGCGCGAATGGGTCTCAACAGTCAAAGTGCTGTTAAAAATTTCAAATCTTCATCACTAGGTGAATATCATGCAAATACGTTGTGGAGCATTCGATAATCATAAAAAACGTAACAATCAAAAAGGAGTTAGAAACGGCACATTCAAACTTCGCTTATCACCAGGTGACAAATAATAATTGGTACTTCAGTATGAAAAGAAGACGCAGAGCGTGACGTGGTAAGACCAGACCCTTTACATTGCCCAGCGGCTCATAACAAGACAGCGCCCGGCGCCGTCCTCCCCACGCAGCTGGAGCGTCGCGCATACCGCCCATCTCCAGGCGGTCGGTGCGCCGCCGCCCGCCTTCTGCGGCATGGAGGTGTTGCTGGGCGAGTCGTCAGTCGGCGGCCCCAGCGTCACACGGTAGCCGCCGTCTTTGATCAACGCCACCACCTGGTCGTGGTGCATGCCCGCTATGGGCGTATCGTGCACGGCCAGCACGCGGTCGCCGACGGGGAGATGGCCGCAGCGGTCTGCCGGGCTGCCCTCCAGCGCGCGGCCGATGGTGGCGCCCGAGCGGCCGGCCGACGAGATGATGACGAAGCCGAAGCCGAGGCCCTCGCCCTGGCGGCGCGTGACGGCCATTTGGCGCGGGAAGGTGAGGTGGGCCGGCCCGGCGGCGACAGCAAACGACGCACGTTCAGCTGCCGACGGGGGAGGGGGCATTAGTTCAGCTGCCGACGGGGGAGGGGGCCTTAGTCAGTCGGAGGTGCTCAGGGAACTGAATGCGCACCTAGTAACAATGCATCTCACTTCGAAATATGATGATGGACATCAATAAACACATCGGTCTGAGGAACGCCAGGGGACTAAATGTACGCTAAGGAAACAGGCATCTCGCTACGAATATGATAATGTAAATTGATCAACTCTTATTAAAAGGTGATAGCCTAGGATATCAGGCACTAGTTCCATGAGGAGCCTGTGTGAGATATTTGTGCATCTCACAATCAGCCAGTGGCACCCACAGTCCACACGCATTGTCTGGAACAGGTGGCGGCGTGCTAAACACCGTGTCCATGAAAGCCCTGTGCTGAGGGCAGGTCCGCTCCGCTGGGGACACCGTGTCCATGGGGGCTCTGCGCTGAGGGCAGGCCCGCTCCCCTGGGGACGCCGTGTCCATGGGAGCCCTGCGCTGAGGGTAGGCCCGCTCCGCCGTCGACCGCTGACCTGGACCCGGCCGTTGCTGGCCGCCTGGTTGACCAGATGGACGGCGTGGTGGTGGGAAGAGCCGACCACTAGCTGGCCGTCCTCCGAGACGATCTCGTCGCCCGTCCGCGGCCGGCCGTCCAGGTCGGCCGCACCGCCCGGGAGTAGGCGACCAGATCTTAACGCACGGGGCTCATCATAGCCGTCCACTACTTCTAACTCACATACAATCATTGTTTGATATGTTCATTTACATGTGCCGAAAATGAAATTCAACCAAAAGGATCGTGTGGTGCTTTTGTAATGTAACACACACTTCGCACATCTGCGATTTGAAGATAACCCATTTTCACACTTGTTTCAAGTTCCAGATCATTCAGCGTTTCTGTATGGACTTACTTCAGTAATGTCATAAGAGTCCAAATCAGCGGCAACGAGTGTGGTCATTTGGCATTTGTGTGGTGCTGGGGCTAGCTGTGCTTACCAGAGGCACCGTTTTCTAGAAATAATTACCCACAGTCCAATCCGAAGTCCAAGGATGGGTCAGCTGTCCGTCCAAAATGCTCCCAAAAAATCAGAATGTCAAAAAATCATAATTTTTAAGGTACAATAACTACTCACCGCAGCCCGTAACATCTACTCACTACTCACCTCGCTGCACTCTCTCACACGAATTAAATAAAGCAAAACAAAATGTTCATGGGTAAGTAACGTGCATCGCAGGTCTCCGTGAAGACGTCCACAATTCGCATTGATGTCCGCTAAGTTCAGCTGTCAGTGGGGTCGACGGCGGCAGCTTACTCGGATGGTGAGTGACAACGAGTCGTAACTTGAAAAGTGATGAGCATCTCAGGCTCTCTTTACGGCAGCAACATCAATGTCATTTCTACTCATGCCATTCATCATGGAAACTGTACTTCCCGTGTTTCTGGGGGAGGTTTCTTCTAGGGTGCTCTACCCTGTTCATTTTCCAGAATGGAATCATTTTAAAGACGAGTGGTATCAAATAAGATGAAAGGTATAGGAATTTACGGCACAATATAAGCTGTCAGTAAAATTCAAAGATTTCTGCCCCGTCTGTCAAATTTCCAAACTGAGCTGAACATTGTTGGAATGTTGAAATCATGAAATTCAATCGACACGTTAAGTGCCGATCCCATTTTTAATAACCATACCTATGACTTTCAGAATCAACCTGCTGAGCAGCCCTGTACAACACATTTTAGGGCGATCGACATGCCCCTCAATACCAAACTGGCACGTTCCGCGCCTTTTAACTCGGAAGGCACGCACATCCAGCCTCAAAACCTATAACTTTCGGGATCTGCATGATGAAAAAGCCCTACACACCAACTGTTAAAGGAATCACGACGTCCCACGCCATCAAACTGGCATGTTTTATGTCTTACAATTTGCAAGCTCCGTAAAATCCTACCTCAGCATGCAGTGATTTTCGGTATCAGCTTGTCACGCACACCAAAATTCGAAGCGATCGATGTATGTGCGTGTGCGTATACGTAAACGTGTGTCTGTGTGCGTGTGTCAATGAGCTTTACATGCACTCAGCTGCTGAGGCTATATGGTATTGCCTGCCACCCTGGTAGGAAGAGCGGGCACTGCGGGGGACCCCCTACTTCTGGTTCCCAAGACGCGCAACGGTCAACGCAGACGCGTTAACCACACTCTCGAAACAATCTAGACGCTCCGCAATGTCCAGTTGCATTACACATGTATGTTCCCATGCATGTAACCAGCTGGGCCGAATTTGGGCCGAATATGGGCCAACTTTTGGTATATTCAATCACTGCCGTTTAAATGTAGCATTTCTAGAGATATTTCTTGTCACAAATTTCTCTAGAGTAGAGCCCGTTTTCGTCGTCAGCAAGTTTCGGTATGACCATTTCAGATACTCATACGGCGCCGTATTACACAGCATTGCACGTAGTAAACAGTTGATGGTTTGAGGGGGTTCGTCGTGGAAAGGTTTAGGAATAATACATTCGTTGTGGGTTAACATGTCTCGAGTGGTGCGCATTCGCAAGCCAACAAGGACTTGTTTTGTGCCAGATTGCACCAATTCGTTAGTGAGCACCCCACATAAGAGGTTTTTTGCTGTACCGCGCGACCTCGAGATTCGAAGGAGATGGGCCAGGGCCGCTAGGAGGTCAGATGCTGCAGATCTTACTTCTAGGGGTAGATGGCACTGCTGTGAAGACCATTTTAAGGTGGGTTGCCACAAAGCTGTTGGATTTCGTTAGTTGGGCTCCTGGGTAGTGCCAATACAGGCCTCACCAGAATTTCTGAATGCATTTAACACCTCCATGTTCTCCATGTGTCAAAGAACATCACTAAAGGACATTTGCCCTTACACCTCATACCTGCTTAGATCACAACAACCAACACAAATGTGGTAAGTGACTGTTAATGGTTTAAAGAGTGATTACTAGCCCCAGGCCTGCATCTTAACTCTGAGATGATAGTGGACCAGATCAATTGGGTAGCCTGTTCCTTCGAAATTTGTGAATAGGTTTTGTTATTTTTCACTGCTTGGGCACAAGGAGTGAAAGTGCTTCCCACCTCATTTTGTGAAACTATGCTGATGATAGATATGATGGACAAGATTATTACTTTGTCAATAGTTGCATCATTGGCTGCACAGCTGTGGGGATCAGACATCATAACATGGGACAATGAAGAATTGGTGACAACATGTTGCACAAGATGACCTAAAATAACCATTACATTCACAAGAGGCATTGTGTTATGGTGCAGGACATAAATAGATATGAAAATATCAGCCCCTGGTGACTATCTATCTGTTGCTGCACTGTAATTTGATTGTCATACATTCTGAAACTCCTGTAATGATCAGGCCTTTATATCCACATGGCATATGAGAAGGATGACTGCAAATATGTTAACATCATATTTCACATTTCAGGAAGAGGACTACTCAAATCTCATGATGATCCAGCTGATGGGACTGACTCAAAGGCTGAATCTCAAGAAAGGAGCCATCCCAAGCAAGTTTGAATGTCAGGACTCACAGCTGCAACAGCAACACTTGCCTCTGAGGAAACAACAAATACCCTTAGTGGAACATGCTGTTGAAGATCATGTGGGTCTAGTATGTTCCATTATCTCATGCTAGAATGGAAACATTGATCACCACCAACTGAAGTACCTACTGGCTACCACCCACTGCTTCTACTGATCCTTTTCATACTGATACTGTAGCTGACATTGGCTGCCTTACATGTGCAACCTACTTATCCTGACTAACAGTAAGAGGTGAAACCAATTTTGTACCCCCACATTATAAAACAGGGCTATTGGTATATTGTTGATATAATATTTTGACATGAAATTGTCACCATCAAACCATAAACACACAACAGGTCCTCTTGCCTCCTCTGCCTCTGGAAAGGTACTATGGATGCTTCCTGAACACTGGATGTACATTGTTAGAAAGTACACACAGAGGTTGAATTTGTTACCCATTTTGTGTTTTTCCAAGAGAAAGAAAAAATCAGTATGTATTCCATTGTGCCAATTCTGATGTATTGTTCATACTAGCATTTTTAATCTGAAAGTTTCCTGCATGCATATGTGTGGCATGTTGAGCAAGACATCTATAAAAGCAATCTTTTTCACAGATCATTAAAGCTGACAGTCCTACTGCTTCTACCCAAGCCAGCAATGAGGGTGCTGTGCCCATGGCATGGGACATCAAAGGCAGTGATAGACATGCTGATTTCTCTGATGAACATACTGACAACAATGAGCCAGCTGATGCTGATATGGATGATACAGGTGATGGGGGCTGTGGTGAGGGGTGGGCACTGCTAGTTCAGAGTGTTTGGGATGATGTCTGTTTCAAGACATTGTTAAGTGGACTGGACTTTTCCAGTCAGTGATGAAGTCTACCATCAGACCAACCACTTTGTCAGAGGCCTAAATGGCATTGATGTGTGTGTGCATGTGTGTGTTGTGCACACCTGGTGCATGTGTGGAGGTGTGCCAAAGTGAGCTCAGAATATTGTTACAAAGCTTCAAATGGGAATGTTTGCCCTGAATTATCATTGCAGCATCCAGCTTTAGTATTGAGACATATAGCTAGATGTGCTGACATTGTTGGCCTAATTTTACCATGTCATACATGCTCAGTGCAAGGCATGTCTTCAGCCTGGCATGCAAGTTGTGTGTGTGTATGTGCGTGCGTGCGTGCGTGCGTGCGTGCGTGCGTGCGTGCGTGCGTGCGTGCGTGCGTGCGTGTGTGTGTGATGCATGCAAGGGCAAGTCAGTTATGGTTACATATGTCGCTGCAATAATCCGGGTTGAGTGTGATGTGTTTTGCATTTACTTTTTTGGCTCTCTTACAACGCCGTTAAAATGTTCCCCTCTTTCAGTCTCATTCTCAGCTGAAGGCCATCCCAGACTGAAAACCGAATACTGCGAGTCGGTCTCCCAGGAACGTTTCGAGGATATGCCGGACTTCGTACTTCCTGGTCAGTTATTTCAAAGCCCAGCGAAAGACTTTTCTGCTCTTGAAATGTATCCTAACGTATAGTTTTGCACATTCCTGGTTACATTGCCTGGTGTGGACGAAACGTGCTTTGCCTCTCCATGTTATGTTGCCATGGAAATCTGCGGCACTTTTGCTTTGACCTGAACTATTTCTTCGAACTTTCGAGTGGAAAGGAAACCCGATGAGATCCACCTTTTCACCCATAAGTGTTCGCAGTGAATAATGTGGTGTGGCGTAAATGGGGGGGGGGGGGGGGGGAAGGGTTCGATGCGTTTGGAACATAATAGTGCTAAATGCATTTGTATTGTTGTGCATCTTTCTTTTGGACATTAAGAACTAAGTTTTAAAAGATTCGAAAAGGTGATACAGACGTAATTTAGTAAGAAATCTAGCTGATGTATGGGTGAGTATGCACCATGCGCAGCTTAAAGAACCACTGAAGGCTACAGGGCAAACCTAGTTTTGAAACCCAGTTTCAGAGCTCGAACGAAATCGTTACGACAGAGTACAGACGTGACGGGAATGGTTGATGAGAGTTGATTGAAATGCGGCGTTTTTTTCCTGCTTGACAAGTTTACCGCTCGTTTATCAGAGAAGCAGGTCGTCACTATCTCAGGTTGCGGGATACGTAGTGATCTTAATGCATTTGGAGATCGGGTGTGATTTTTCCATGTTTCTGTGCTGTGTTTTCATCGGCAAGCGACCGCGTGAAATGGCCGACAGGACCGCAGTCTGTGACCAGAGTAAATATGATCTGAATTTCAGATGACCCTCTCGCAATCAAATCTGAGCCCGCGGACCCATTGGCAACAGATTGGCCCGACCGCGATGTCGCCTCCGTCTCGGAGACTGCCGGTTAGTGTACTTTGCTGACATGTGCTTATGCCATATGCTTCCTCGTGCCGTTTACGACGTGACGTTGTGACGTTTACGACGATATCAGGTAATATTCGTCGTATTGAACGAAGGATATTGGGTGGGTTCCATGAGCATATCACGGCACGCGAAGAAACATCCAGAAAGAAACGGCAGAACGCTTTCTCCGCCCGGAATTCCCCAGATAGCATCGCGTGAAAGCGAGAGAGTGCTCAAGGTTGCGAACTTGTTGGGTGTTACGTGGTACTTAACGACGGCGCCGAACACTTCAAACCTTCTTTCGCCGTGCATTACAGATATGCTGGCTGCATTGCCTCCGATGCATTACTGCTGGCGTCTTGGGCTGTGTGTACGTTTCTGTTATGTTTTAATCGTTTTGATTTTAGTTTTAGCCGTTAACGTTTTCAGGGAATGGTGTCTTTTAAAAACTTAACCTCAGTAAAGTCTGCGTCGTCGTGTTTTTGTTGCAGGTGCGCTCCAAAATGACCCAGAACTAAAAGAAAACGTTAAGCGATGTGCGGTTCTTCGATTTTACTCCGATAGAGATCTTGCTGGAGCATTGCCGAATTGCTGGTCAGGGACTATTGCGGGCATTTGTGTACCATTGTTTGGAAAGTTTTTTGATCCAGTCGTTCTGTTTTGCATATTCGCCAGCTGCCTATCTGATAATCCAGTCTTTTACGCCCCATTTGCAGCGGTGTAGCGGTGTGAGACATGGAAACTGGCAGCTTCATTTCCGTAACCACTGTTTGATTCACAGAGGAACCAGCAAATATGAAGTGTGAATGGCCTGAGCCGTCTATATCGGTGAAAATTGAGCCGTCGGAGGATGAGGACTCTTGTGCGGAAGGTATGCTCGGTGAGGCCGCTGTTCTGCCCGCCAGTCATGTGGTATTTGGTTTGTTTTGTTGAGCTCTAAGTTGTCTCTTTTGTCGAGCGTTTGTTAAGCCCTGTTGCCAGCTCTAGGGTGGTCACTCGGGGGCTATATGGGAAGGAAATAGAATCACGTTCATTGTGGTGGCTCTTGTATCGGCCATGCCTGGTGTGTACCTATTTTGGGTAGGCGTTGCCCAGTCACATCTGCGCACGCCAGTGAGAAGCGTGTCTCCGGTGGATTACACTGTCGCTTACTGAGGCGATGGAGTTGGCACTGACGGGCAAAAGGGCTCGGAGGGCCCGCAAGCCACGACGCTGACTTGGGGTCTGTTTCAGGTGGTTTGACGTCGGACCGGGACCCCCTGGTCCACGCGAAATCCGAGCAAGCGCCGCTGGTGGACACCGTCAAACACGAACCCGCCTGTGTCGCTGAGGGCAAGACATTCGTGTGCATGTGGGACAAGACGTCCGTCATCCGTTCAGGGCACCCCTGTCCGCAGTGCTCGAACCAGAGCGAGCGGGGGCCGTTCACGTGCGGCGAGTGCGGCAGGGTGTTCCAGAGACGAGTTTGTCGGGACGTCCACGCCCTGATCCACCCGGGAAAGCCGAGCGAGACCGTTTGTGGACAGACGTTCAGCCGCGGGATCCACCGGGTGAAGCACGTGCGCGCCCACATGGCTGCCAGGGCTGCGAGCTGTGAGATGTGCCGCACCGATACGGGCACTGGCGCGGACTACTCCCACCAGTGCGAGTGCTGTGAGGAGTCGTTAAACATTCTGAGGGGTCCGATCGAGGGCGCCCCGGCTCTTCCGGATCCAAGCATGCGCTCGTTGAGCATCAAAGATATGGGTGATGAAGACAGCCTGAGATGTCCGATTCCAAAGCGGGCTGCAGGAGTGTACGGGGCATCGCACGCGTGCAATATATGCGGGATGAAACACTTCGACCGCAAACCGCTAGCCGCTCACATCCGGAGACACTACTGGGAGACGCCGTACGGCTGCGCGCCCTGCCTGTGGCTGTTCCCGACCCTCCAAGACCTGCGGCGGCACTTCGGCACACGCACCACCGTGAATAAGGCGCTGTGCGTCATCTGCGGGAAGAGGCTGGGGGACGTGGGCGCGCTGGAGCGCCACGTGCAGCAGCACCGTGACGCCCGGTTGGCCAGCGAGGCGTGCTCTCGCGAGGCGGGCTCCCTCGAGACGGGCCCCCGCGAGGCGAGCTCCCGCGCAGTCTGCTTGGCGTGCGGCGAGGAGTTCCCGCGGTCTGTTGGCCTGGACCGCCACGTGCGCGTGGCCAGCGGCGAGACGGCGTTCACGTGCGAGGGCTGCGGGCGGTCGTTCGCGGATCGAAGCGGCCTGTACGATCACTACTGGGCGCACCTGGGCCGCGCGCGGCTTCACTGCGGCGGGTGCGCGGCGTCGTTCGCGAGAGCCGGCGGGCTGACCGGCCACGTGCGACGCCACGTGCGCCAGACGCCCTTTACGTGCGTCAAGTGCGGGAAGGCGTGCGCCGACCAGCGCCAGCTGGCGCATCACGTGCTGATACACAGGGGCACCAAGCCGTTCGAGTGCTCGCTCTGCGGACTGGCGTTTAAGTTCCGCAGCAACATGGAAGCACACAGCTTGTCCCATGGCGACCAGAAGGTGCAGTGCGGCATCTGCGGCATGAGCTTCGCCGACGGGAAGAGGCTCGCCATGCACGTCCGCGCGCACAAGACTAGGCCGAAGCGCTGGGCGTGTGACAAGTGCGGCACCAAGTTCACCAGCAGCACGTTGCTGGACAGCCACCTGCAGCGGGCCGCCGCCAATGAGGCGCTGCACAAGTGCCGCAAGTGCGCAAGGCCGTTTTGCACTCGGCGGGCCTTGGCCGACCATGCCGAGGTCCACAGGGGCGGACGGGGGGAGTTCAAGTGTCAGGTGTGCGGACTGGTGTGCCGTGGGAAAGGGGGGCTTGCCAAGCACACACGGACCCATGAAGCGAACGCTTCGCTCGGAGGGAACGCCGATGGTAACGGGGGTCATCGGAACGTTCGCCACAGGAAGCGCGCGGTAGGCTTGTCATTAACGCATGTGTGATATCGCGGACTTGCGCCGGCGTATAGGAACGTGGGGCGGGTGGGCGATTTTTTTTCGTGCGCCTTTTTATTATCCAGACTACAGACTGATTCGATGTATGGCTCCTACGTTTGCCACCACTGATGTGTGATGTTCTTCTATTGGTGGATGTGCATCGTTGTTTCTGGCTTTAGTCATCGACGTGTCTTCGTTCTGTATCATCCATGTAAATGCATGCATTAACTTAATGAAAACAAATTAGGTCAATCCGACCAAGGGTAAAGAACGAAATGCCATGTTTCTGAAAACTACCCTGAATAGAATAAGGTGTATGAGTCTTTGTGCTTGAGATGATGTCTGAACAAAAAGTCGAAAAGGAAATAGTCGAACAATAAGTTGACAAGGATGAGGGTCAAATTGGAAGGAGTCGAAGGACAAGTTCAAAGAGATATAAGTCGACGATGAGAAAGCCGAATCAGGAAAGTCGAATTACAAGAAGCCGGCAGGACTAAAACTTGAATCGCAAAAAAGTTGAGTGGTACAAAAGCTGACGGATCGCAGATTGAGTCATTTGGCAGTGAAAACTGAAACACCTGTGGGAACCATGAACCTGGGGCCGGTGTTTGTAAAGCAACTGATGACTTGGGAACCAGGGTCTGGTGTTGTTGAAAGCCGGCGTGCATCCAATAACTCGGTTGTGGTGTTGGTGAGGGAGCCGGTGGGAGCTAGCAACCCATATTTGTACTTGCAAAAGAAACGGTGGGGACAGTGAGAACAGTACTGTGTTTGCCAAACAAGCGGTGCGATCCAGGAGCCAGGGGATGGTGTTTGTGAAATATCAGGCCGAGGCAATGGTCCAGGGTCATGTTTTTAGAACGGGTATATTCGAACCAGGAAGCAACAGTGGGAGCAGGGAGAGAACCAGGAAGCACGCGTCTGTCCAACACCAGGGTTACCGGAAAACTACTACCGACAGGGGCCGCCACGTGCGCCTCTTCGGGTGCTTGGGTTGTTCGCGAATGTCCAGACGATATTCCAGCGGAAATTTTTCTGAGCATCGGCGGGACACTCCCACCCATGGCAGATCGAGCACCTGATAGCCCTAGGGTGCGTTCCGTTCGGTCGCAAAGACTCGAATGCTGGCGTCCTGCCAGCAGCGTTCGCCGAACGAGCGCGGGCGGGCCCAAATTAAATGGATGCGACCCAAGCCCTGGAATGCGATGCAGTGAAGTCCACTGCATCCGTTAGTACATCCGAGTGCAGTCGGCAACATTCCCTTTCATGCAATCTCTCCTGTTCTTAATCCTGTCGACTGCCTGCTTGCTTGCTGTCATGAATCGACGTTTATCTCTGCCAGATTCACCTTCGTTAAATCATTTTGTTATTCGACATTTGTTCCTGCCGACTTTTATCGCTTGTCACGTTTCCAATTAGAACTTTACGTCTGTCGGCTGTCTGTCATTTGGTGGGTGTTTTAATATTTTATCACCACCGGTATTTATGCGTCGCGAATATTTTCTGATAACTATTATCCTTGCCAAATATAATTCCTGTTGCCTTTTCCACTTGATGGTTATCTCTGTCAATTTTTATCCGCTTCGACTTTCTGTCTTTCAATCTTTTTCCATTCGACTCCGACACCGTTCGACCATATGTACTTTCGACTTTTTCTGTCCGGCTTTTGCATTCGGCCTTTCATCTGGAAACCGCTGAAGACTACCGATTTCAATGTACCAGAAGGTGCTGGTTAAACGACGATATCAGTCCATGTTTGGGATGCAATAGGACAATGCTCAATGCTTCAAGACGGTGTTCACTGTCGTAACTGAATGAGTGTAGACAAACAACATTGTGCGAGATCCTCGAAGTGCGTGAGAGACTAGAGCTCCCGGGGGTGATGGGCGTGGGAATTTCTGCCAGGCCCACCCGTATGCGCCGTATTCGACATTTAGTCTCCAAATTCGCCACGCTGGGAGGGAGGGAAGCAGTTCATGCTGTCGGTCACCACGTCGCGCACCGAGCTGGCTACTGGGACAACCGCTAAGCAAGGCTGGTGGTGCCGCTTTTGCTAGCAAAGGCACACCCTTAGCGGGACTCGTGTTTACCAGTGCCTAGACTCGGGAGCACACTGCTGAACCCGAGACATAACCTGACGCTGCGTACACATCAATTGGCGATTGGGCGCACCGTGAGCGTTGGACGCGGCGCCCTGTGCTGTCTGCTGTGCCGTACAGTTGGCTGACGCCACCTGTACGCTGGGCCTGCTGGGCCACCAGGTGGTTGACGCCGCCCTCGTCGGTGGCCACAGGGCCGTCTCCGACCTGCCGCACAGCTGCCCCTGCGCGCGGGCGGCGTCCTCGCCGTGCCGACCGCTGCCGCGCGTCTGACGCCGCCTCTGCCGGTGGCGGGTCACCTGCCGGCAGGTCACCGCGCGCTGCACGACGCGCGCCGGCCGCTCGGGCAGCAGCCACCCCAGGCTGGTGCAGATCTCAGATGGTGCTGATGGTGCGATGGTGGTCCCATGTTTCCGAAATTCCTGCTCAATTCTAGACGATCTGTCGACTAGGTTGTCGCCAGGTTGTCGTGGTCCCCTTGCCATACCATACAGAAGAGACATCCCCGGTGAGGCATGTGCTGGACGGACCATCCAGCCGAATCGAGAGCTGAGCCAGCTGTACCGTGCTGGCGGACGCAGTCTAGCATTTCTCTCTGCTTCGGACAAGGTGCCTCGATTTACGCATTTGCCTTGCGCCTTCGTGACTTATGTTCACGTGTCATGGCATGCGTTGTTTAATAAACATGATGGCAATGAATATGATGCACGGGGGCGTACACAGAATTTCACTATGCGAGAAGAGGCGGGAGCGCAATAAAAAGTTATCTTCAAAAACCGAGTTTAGCGCGCTGCTTCTTGCGTGTCATAAGCGGAATCACGTGTTCGCGATCGTCTAATTTTTACGTGACCATCTGCATTTTTTAACTCAACGTTTAGCCTCGCGTGTGGTAATATATTCCATAGCTTTGATAAAGGGGCAGGGACACGTACCATTCGGCGTTGCTACGTGCGCACGTCCCTACGCATGGAACAGTTTACCAAGAAGGTTATTTGAATCCCACTGGTCTAAATAACAAAATGATGAATGTTTCCGCCCCACCCTTCTTCCACGCGCGTCAACAGAACTTCAAACTGCCAGTGTTTTAGGCGACCTAGATCCGTTGCAGACAGTGTTTTCCATGCCGGTTAGACATCAAATCCACGCATGCCTCCACAATTCACCCTAGTTCGTGCGGCGCGCCCGTAAACCACTGTCGCGTCGGCGTGGGGCCGCCGTGCCGCGTATGCGCCGCAGTCACCCGAGCCCCTGCGCCGCGTGGGTCGCAGCTGACCCGCTGACCTCCCACGGCCCCCGCCCCTCGGGCACGCGCTCTCGGCAGTCCGGCCTGCGGTTGCAAGGCTACAGGAAATGTGGCCGCCGTCCGCCGGAGCGTCTCGCCCGTCCGTCCCGTCTCGTCTCGTCCCGCCTGCCTGCAGTCGGGCGCCGGGTCGGAAGCGGGCGGTATCTCCGTTGCCGGCGGCGCGCGGCCGCCCAGTCACGTGGCTGGAGCGGCCACCGTCGGCGTCCGTCGGCGGCGGTGTCCACCTGTTCGACGCGCGTCGGGTCGCGCGTGCGCCGCCCGCGACGGCCGGCCGACGCGACGACGTCGACGCAGTGCAGGAGCAGCGTCGAGGAGGAGGGCGCACGCGACTGGCGCTGATCGGTGAGGAGTGGCGAGTAGCGGCGGCGCCGGGCATGGTATAACCAGATGATGTGAGAGTATAGGAAACGGGGAGATGTGAAGGAGGCATGTTGGCTGGGTGATGTGAAGCCGTTTTTGCTGAGCGCTCTGTGAGTGAGCACGGTTCGGTTTGTCGTGAGCATGTGTATGTGTAGTTGTGTTTGACGGGATTGGGCCTAACAAATATTTTGTTCTACCTAGTGTGGGCCTTGCGAAGACCTATTATCAGACTCCTTTGGTAGGTGTTTGTCTTTTTCCGGAGTTCCCTGTCTACACCGTAGCAATTCCGCACAGTTTTGGACATAGGTGGGTACTACGGAAAGCATGTGCGCGATTGTTCTACTCCGATCACGAGAGCGTTGTAGCTCATAGCGTTGCTGCCGAGGGCGACGCGGAAAACTCAGTACTTTGTCGGTTTAAATTTGCAGGCGCTCACAAACTTCTTTTCAGAATCATAGTTTTCAGTTTGTTCTGAAAAAGTCAAAGCGTTCTTCTGTTACTCCTAATGTCGATACTGGTGGATATCAGAGAGATCCCTGCATTGTGTCTAGCGCCCTACAATAATTTCATGTTGGCCTCAATGGTGAGCCGCATGATTCAATGTTCACTTCGTATTTCCCTGGTGCATGTTGCAGTGTGCATTTATACTACAATGCCGTTTTAAGTGTTAATTGAGTAGGTTGGGAAATTTTGGTCTCAGCATCAAACAAGAACGGCGTCTGCGCAGTCGCGCAGGCCTAGAATATGTGTTCAGGTGGCCCGAATGGAATATATATATATATATATATATATATATATATATATATATATATATATATATATATATTTAAATGGCAATGGTAATGGCAGGGTCCTTGCGTTTTTGGGGGCACCATTCAAAGATTCCTGTTTGGTTGCTTGTTGGCTACTCGCTAATCAAAACACCCCACTTACCTCCTCGAGCTACGGGAGGATTAAAGCTGGCTTGGACGATGAAAACAAAACAGATTTTGCCAATCAAGTCAACTAATTGCTTCAAAACCGCCCCCCCCCCGTTTTCATCGTGCACAGAATTGTAAACATGAGCGAGAACCAGGCATAATGATCTACATGCTCGGCGTAGTCATGGGTTATCGCCTCAGAGCACGCATTGCAGACAGCTTCAACGGTAAGTTCGCCGTTGCTGCCGACAGTAGGTCTCCTGTTCTTAAGCTGTTGGTGTTGACAGCATGATATCAAGTTACGAGCTGTATAGCATCGAGGCTGCATTGCCTTGATGTAACGCCGATCGTTGGCTCCTCTAAAGCTAAAATATTTGCGTCTGGCCTGGATGTTGACCGCATAAGTCCATCCATAGGAAAATATTTTCATATAATGATGCCGGATTTTAAAATAATGAATGCCGAAAATCAAAACCAGTTCAATACTACGTTTTTGTAAACACTAATCCGCCTACGCTCCGACCCTTTCGCAATATTAAATCCCGCCCAATTCGATTCAGGACGTCAATAATGTTTTAAATAATCGTTTTCAGTTGCCTGCATTTCGTCCGAATTCTGCCCATAGCAAATGAAGCATGCATGAACAGCTTTCCGTTCTTAAATTGGCATTGTTAGACGTCTTTCTGTTCGTTGGAAATCGTTCGAGCGGACTCATTTCTCAAAGTTTCATAACTTTCCTTCCATAAGGTCTCGTTTGAAATAGTTCAGTCTGGACAATTTCTTAATGCTTCTTTGTTCTTCATTGCACGAAGTCCTCATTCACAACAGCAGAACAGAAAAGGCCGCTATCCGCTCATTCGTACGATTACACAGAGATCTATAATAAACACCCATATAATAAACACCCACCCATGGCCCAACACGGCCACGTGGCTTGTCGCCGTGTTGGGCCATTCTAAGCAGCAATTATCCGCTAATAGAGACGTCTTGTTGCTGACACACACGACCGCTGTGCATGTCGAGTCCATGTATTTCCAAACATAAACACTCCGATGTCCGCTTATTTTGCTTCGGGTACCCAACCCGTTAAATCGATACTCCTTTTCCCCTGGTTGGAGGGCTCCGATGTTTCGGCCCTCCACGGCAATTTTCCTAAAGCTTAATGAGGAAATACACTTCTCTGCGTTCTTCCTACGAGCGGAGCTCCCCTCTACATGGGCTGAATACTTCATCCTTTCCTTCTTACCTCTACACCATCCTCTTGGTCACTGCTTTACCCGCCTGTTCTTCGCTACTCACTCCTCTCTTCAACTTTTTTGCTTCAAAGGGTCCCTTCGCCTGATCTTTGGGGCATCCCTCCATCTACCGTTAAGCCGTGGGGCGTTCCGGTCACATTTGTTAATAGATATTGTGACATTCGTTTATCAAATAACCAAATGATCAGGCTTGAGCGCCACTCAACGGGCTTAAAAGGGCTCCGCTGGCTGAGCTTGGGATGCCTCTTTTACCTGCCTTGGATCGCTCTTCTGTGTTTATGTTTTGTTTGTGGACTGCACCTCTACCCAGACCTGGGGCACCGCCTACACGAAGTTTACCAGTGCCCCTTCCCATGCTGCTGTCGTGCCTAATCTTAACCTTGACCTTGCCGCTCACGTTGAAGCGCCTCTGTATTTGAATTCGGTGAGACCCTATGCACTGCCGTGGGGCTTCCTATCTGTTTGAGGACCACGAAGGCTTACCAGGTTTAGTGTAACCGTTAACATGCATGGTCTTTAATCCCATTCGCCTGGGCTTGATGGTACCTTTACTTGCTCTCCACCTGGGTTTGTTGGCGTTTGCCCGCTTTGAACAGTGGACGCGCTTCTCATGACGTCTGGGGTGCTCCTCTGTCTTCCTTTCCGGGCGTCGATCTACCGGGATTCGGGTGTGCCACTTTTGTGGGGCTTGGGGTACCTGCAGTTGAGCTTGGGGTATCCCATTTGCCTGCAGACTTGGCGCACGACTCTACTTTGGATTGCGGTGCTCCTCCACGTGCGCTTCCGGGTGCCCTTCTACCTAAATTTAGAGGCGCCCGTCTTTTAAGGCTAGGTGCATGTACTCTCCACAAAAATCACGCACACAACCAAAGCTCGGTCAACGACAGTTAGATCCATAACGACGCTAACCCCCAGACGCCGGACGCAACGCCAGAACCACACCGAGCTGTACGTATTTGCAACGAGCCTGTCATCGGCAGCGACATTGTGAACTTGCCTTTTTCTACTTTCGAGACCCGTGCCCATGACATTATTGAAAGTACCTGACATTTTTAACCTTTTGTCTATGTCCCTTCGCGCCGTGTTATGCTTGCACCTCGTGATTGCCGATATACCTGTTAACGAAGGTCCGGAAATAGCCCAATAATGCGGAATGACCTTATGAAGTGCAGCACAATATAATACATCAATTGGCCGGGCAACGACCAATGCCTCGTCTCTCGAAAACAATGTCGAGTATAACACACTGGTGCCAAATCGAACAAGATGAGGTTATGCGAATGGATGCATAGGAAAAGCTCAACTCACAGCGACCAATGCCAACCCAAAATATTTGTGTAAGTCCTAACATCTTCCTCGCAATGTTGAACAGGACGAATGCTTACAAAACATTAGTATACCAGCTCCAAATAAACTAAAACTGAAAATAAACTGCTTAAAGGCCACAAAAATGATTTGGGAGTAATCAAGCACAACATTATTAGACTACTGGCTATGAAGTACCCCCGAACTAGAGGATGACTAAACCCTGTTCCGGTCGGGTTCCTCGCCATCCTCAATCCGGGCGACGGAGGGGGTGGGGTGGGGGTGGGGGGGAGGGCCTTCCGCCTTCTCCTGAGATGTCAGGCACTGTTAGGACGATTTTGAGATAAACCCGCACGTCATCTCTTGACGAGATCCACGTTTGTAAAAAACCTACTATCCAAAGATTTCTAGTAAGGGCCGACAGATGTGCAAAAATAAGTTTTAGGCATTTTCTGTCCGATAGTTTTCACGCCTATCAACCAATTGTGACCCACCCGATGCCGGTTCGTTGGTAACAATTTCTTGATTGAACTTGAATATTCATGGAACTTGAATGTTCATGGACGTATCCAGGAGACGTAAGCATGGTGGTAACACAAATTGTCTTAATTGCTTTTCAATGAGTGTGTCACAGCAAATGGCATCACATTTTGCTTTTATAAAAAAAACAAGTAAAACCCAAAGCTGGGGCATAGGCGATTTATTTTGGAGCGATTTAAAGGGAAGGCTGAGTGATAAGGAAATCTTTTTGTCAGCCACAATGCTGTTATGTGTTGTAAATTAAGTACTGCGCCCACATATTATGCATGAATAGGTATCAGAGTCGTGTTCAGTTTTCCAAACAGTGCGGGAGGGACACGTGATTGGTCACGTTGCCGTAGCCGTCAGCTGCCGGCCTGCTGCTGGTGGCCGCCATCTTCGTGTGCTGCAATGCCACTGTTCCCTTTTATCCTTCCTGGGTTCGCCCCTGTCGTCACTTTTGAAGATGTTTTGAGTGCAGACATGAAAGGCGGATGAGTTCATGACATTCTAGGCCATCACGTTCCAGATGACATGAGCTAGCCCACATTTTTCAAAACGTTGGGGGAAGCGCTGCCCCCCCCCCCCCCTAGTTTAATAGGAAACTACACTCCGGGATATGAGCCCAGTTACTTTTATTTCTGGATGTGAATCCGCTTTATTCAGCTGTATTGTCTTCCTCAAACTTCATGCAGAAGAATATTTCGCTACGTCATACATTACATTTAATCATACATACATATACATTCATATCACCGTGGCGTTGGCACAGGTCCTGATTTCAAGTTATATTCCTTTGGTTTTGAAAGCATGTTCTCTCGCACCGTCTTTCGCAAAACCCAAATGGGCCTTCATCACCGTCCACGCAGATCTTTGTGTAATTATTTTGTGAATTGTAAAGCCTCGCATCCATAAACCAAACAACATTACCCGCATATCTGCATTGACAACCTGTGGTTCACCTCGTATCGCTTGGAAACTCCCCATTTTTTTAGTCACGAAATCGCCTCTGCCCTTCTACGTCTACCATATTTAAAAACAACTGTATATTTAAATCTTTTCAGAATGCCTTTTTCACGGGAAGCATCAGCTTCCTCTGTGAACCCAAGGCAGAGCATATAATCTGGGGAGATCGTCATGCTGCCATTATCGCCAAATTTCACTGGAGGTCCCCTCCACTACCGGCTTCTAGAACCAACTCTGCGCATGCGATGTACCGCAGTCTTCGACGCAATATGCAAAACACATTTAGAAAAATCCACAAAATTTCCACAAGCTGCGGCATACCGTTTCGGAAAGGCCAGCCAAAATCCGGGGGGGGGGGTGATATCCGCCTCCTCCCACGCCGGGAAACAGTAAAAATTTAACGCAGGAAGCGATTTAGCAAAGGAGCGATTCTGGCTCCATTAGAGAAATTATCGCATGCCATTCTCTGATAACGTTTGCTTTCCTTGGTGATTCTTGTGCACGTTTTTGAATAAAGCTAGATAGATTCAAATTAGCAGTCATATTTCTTAAGGCGCAGCACTTCATGTATCAATATACTTAACGTATACCCAAAAACATAGAAATATAAAATAAATGCACATAAACGTGATGGTGTGCATGGTTTAGTAATCATTGATAGCTGTGTTAATTATCTTTGGAATTGAGGAGGAGAAAGAAATTCATGATACAATTTTGCTCTCAAGTTGTGAAGCACTGGCGAGGATAACTTATTGACAAAGTATGGTGTATCACCTACATTTGCCAAATGCTTCATGTTCGACGCAGTTGCGACAAAATTAAGTGCAAATAAACATTCGTCGGCAAGGTCAAGGGCCGGGTAGTCTAATCCCGTGTCATCACGGCTGCGTCATAGTTGATTGTGAAGTCATAGGAGCTTAAAAAAACGAGAAACACAGGTCCTGGTCACAAGCAATGCCTAGAAAAGTGGGTCTGGGAGCCGCGAATTTTTCAGTCAACCTTATTCGGCCCATAAAGGAACCTCAAGCGGGTAAGGAAAGCCTACACTACCCGTCATATGTTTCTCCGGGAACGGATCCAGGACGCCGCCTTAGGGAGGGGGCAATGCCGGCTTGGGATTGCAACACTGGCTGGGGGTTGCAATGCTGGCTTGGAGGGCATGGGCTCACTTAGAAAAGACGCCATGATTTTCCAGAACTCGTCGAATTCTGCCTTCTTTTACCACAAGGAGTAGTACAAACTTCCGTTAGTAAAAGGCATAAGTTTTCTTCGAAGTCCACAAATATGTCATTTTTCGCGCATATTTGTCAATCTTTGGGAGGGGGCTGGCGTCATTGGATCCTTGAATGGTTTCATGGATCCCGCCGTCTGTCTTTCCGCCTCTTGTTGTCAATGCATGCCACTACAACTAGGTGCTGTCTGGCGGAAAAACCGGACTAAGACTGTCCACACATTGTGAGCATCAGCTGACAACGGGGTTGTTGCTGGGAGGGGGGGGGGCGGGGCGTGGGGGCCATAGGTCCATACAGGCTTGCTTGATTCCCAACGATAGCGATGACCTCACTATTTTAATGGTTTGGACCGTTAAATCCTCCAAGCCCCCCCCCCCCCCTCTTCTCCCACAGATGATTGGTTGAAGCCATGGACGCAACCACGCTGCTGCAATCCATTTCTGTCTTTGTGTCATTGTATGTGGTCAAAACACAATAATCAAATATGGTCAAAAGTTAACCGCGGACCTCACGGGCCCGAGCCCCATCCCATTAGTGGTTAAGCCCATGGTATGTACGTGGGCTCGGTTACAGAGGAGGGGAGAACGTCCCCCCCCCCCCCTAAACATACTGCATCTGGTGAGCATGGCGCTGCATGGGAAAAGCTGTCTTCGAAAAATCGCAATGTCCTCCCTCAACGTTTGACCGGCATCGAAGCCAATACAGGGGCTCCAACAGATGGTGACGGGAATGGAGCACTCGCCCCAACTTTTCCACCGTTAAGTGTCGCCCCCCATAGCGTTGCGCGGAAAGAACTGCACGAGGCCTCCGACGTCTCCCTCTTCCTTCCAACCTTTGACCCGATGTGAAGCCAATGCCTACTCATGATGTGACAAAGCCTAGTGAGTGTCCAGAAATGTGCCAAATCTTGATGACGCCTCTGGCTGAGGATGGCATGTGGCAAGCCCTGGCGTTGAGAGTAACATCTTAGAACCGTTCCACAGCATATGATCGGCAAGCAAGCCTCAAATATGGCGTCACGATGTCACCGAATGTCTGGAAAACCTTCGACTTTGACCATTGACCGTTCAAAATGTAAATCTGCGTGTTTCGGATGTGTAAGGCCACGGTGTCGAATTTGGGGGTCATTAAACTTATCAGGGTCAAACTTTTCGGGGGTCATCCATTGCAACCCCGTATTGTACCGGCGTCTTAAAGCATGCCACATTATCGGAGGGTAGTGGTAGTAGTAGTTGGGTTTATGAATGCGTCAACTGGAGCGTTTATTTGACCCATTAACATAATGGATTACAGCTATAAGTCACAAGGTTTAGGAAACCGTAGGGAACGCGAGTGATGTGTTTGTCTAATCCTATAAATTCCCTTTTGACCTCGAGATTGTGTGCCCACTTAAAATTGTAGACAAAGAAACTGTCTCAAATACTTGAATTTGCGTATAAACTGCTGCTCATCTTATTTTACATTCACCTAAGCAGCTGAGCTGGGGTATGTTTCTGTTGCATTTTGTCGCGATGGTCAAGGACGTTGGTCCTGTAAGGTTTGACAAAGTACTTTATACAAACGCTGGCCGAATGGTACACGACATAGACATCACATGCAACCATCTGCCCATCTGAGCATCATGAACAAATAAAATATAAAGTATGATTGTATCCTGAAGAATCTGAGCTGTATTGAAGAGGTACTACATTATTCCATTTCAACGATGCTCAGCTTGTGCGAATCAAGAGTTGCGTTCCCATACAACAAACACTTCCATCCCTTTAAAGTGTTAGTATCATCCCTATGTTTAAAGTTAACATAATACGTCATTCAGCTATTCCTTTAGCTTCATGCAACGTCAGATGCCGGACGTTGAATTCTAACCCGAGCAGGGACCACTGGCCGGTCCAATTAAATGAACGGGACAATGACTTCCCCAAGCCGTCGAAGAGCAACCATTTTCTCTATGGGATGTGCCGCTGCACCTGCAACGTCCCGTTGCCTTTTCATCCGTGATGTTTGACCTGCATTAGCACGGAATTCAGCCTTGTTCCCCCGTCCCCGAGATTCGATGATGGATCAACGTCAGGTCAGGTCAGGTATACCCAGGTCAGGGCGCAGCTACCCCTGACATCCTGATCAGGGGCGTAGCCGAGGGAATGACCGGGGCCTTACATCCCCCCCCCCCCCTCTCTCCGCTGAGCCAAGATGTAATACTAGGTACTGATCGGTTTCGCGGACTTTCGGTCCAAATTCACATAATTGGGAGAAATGCGACATTTGGCCTCCGCTGAAAATTTTGGCCAGCTGCCTCATCTTGATCTACTGCCCGCAGCTCCCGTAATTATCTTGTACTTGAGTTGCGATCTGCCTCTCTGCGCAGCCCGGCGCGCTTGCCATTGTTATGCAGAATTCGTTCCGAGTAGCAAGGATCTCGGGATGATTAGCAAGTTTGAGAAGAGTGAGCGTGCTGCTGTGCCGCGCGATGTATTTCCACCTCTTTGAGTCCCTGTGTGTCCAGTTCTTTGTTTCCGGAGGTGTCTTCAAGGTGTGTGATGCAGTTTTAAATAATGCGCCTCACCGTGACCCTGCGCGCTCTTTGAAGCTGGGAAGTTCGAAGCAAAGCAAATTGTCACCATGGTTATGTCTGCCAAACGCTTCAAGCCCCGAAAGACTCGTGGACTCGCTCTTCTCTGACGGGAGATTTCTTGTTACTGCCAATGCACACGTCAAAATTGCCTATGCCTTTTCCCCATTTCCATTTGTGCTTTTGTACTTGGCCGTCCGCCAAAGAGACTGCCGCCACGGGTGCCTGACTCCATTCTCAACAGAGCACCAGCCCACGGTCAAGTCACGACCGCGTCTCTTTGGCTGGCAGCCGTCAGCCATGGTGGCTCGGAAAAGCGTCCTGGCTAATGTTTTAATCGATACCTTCCGAGGAAGCGAGTCCATTAGGATTGGAAGGTGCCTCTGGCCATAACGGCTGCGGCTGGGTGACGGATGGTAATGCCATCTGGTTCTTTTGTGCCGCCACGACAAAGAAATACGTACTAATGCCGTCATTGTTATTTTCGCTACCGCATGAAAAGCGAGCATAGGCCGGCTATCATCGCCTCTGTTATGCTTGGGTTATGTCCGCTGTGACGCGTGTTGTATGTTCTCTCCATTGCTCCAGTTTTGTGCGCTGAGTGTTCGTACCTGCGCTGCTGCATCGCCGATAAACTTTTTCGCCGCCACAGAACACTCCTCGCCATTCAGGAGTGTTTTGAGTCGCCGTGGCTTCGCGCTCGCACAGCGTTCGGACTGCTGCAGCTGCAGCTTCGAACACGGGACTCTGATCGCCCCGGCGGCGCCCGAGGCGGGGCGGGGCGGCGTGCGCGGGCGGCACCACAGCGTGCGCTCGGCGACGCGACGGCCGCCGATCGGGACCTCGGGTCGGCGCCCGGTGCCGGTTCCGGCTCGTGTTCTGGACCGGCAGGCCACAGTGTGGCTTGTGGCTGGCAGGACCTGGACCACTATTATGCAACGAAATGTCACCACTAACGTCATTCTCCCCATCGATTTAAGAGCGTTTTGCGCGATAAACGACACGCTAGACGAATGTACTCTAGGATATTTAGAGATTATACCCTATCCTTGTGATTTAGGGCGATGAACTACGGTGTATCGTTTGAAAACAAGACAGACAGCGGCGTTTTGTTAGGTGCCATGCTGTATCGCGCTGCATCGTGCTGCCTTGGGCTGCTATGGCAGCATGCTGCAAGCGCCAATTAGCTGCGCTACATGCGGACAGGTGCGATGAATACCCGTAGCCTTCCTTCTATTTCTGTTAACTGACTCACATCGCTGTAGCAATCGGTTTAATGACACTGGATAACTCTGATGCATTTTGTTGTACATTTTTTCTTGAAGAGAATTGACATGTAACAGTGGACTGAGCCAGTCTTTTTGGCATTATGAGTTCAAAGGTCTTACGCTCATATTTATCGACATTCTTCATATGAGGAGGTACTTGTCAAACGACGTTGTCAGGCAAAGATTGGTGATATTGTCAAACTCAATGTTTCAAGTTATGCTTATGATCACGGGTTAACAAGGTGACCAAACAAAAAGTTGCATTTAACCAAGATGTGAATACAGACAATTTTGCGAATCTGTGCAGACACTGCCACTTAAGATGTGTGAAAATAATGCATCATTCGAGCTCCCACATCCGGTAGGTGGTCCTACACTAAGGACGGCACGAGACGCAGGCGGTCAAGCCGGAATGTTACGATGACCCATACCAAGCATTGGGTCAGAAACTTACCACGAACAGCAGGCTCCACGAACATGGCACGAACCTCACAAACTGTTGGCGTAATAACCGTGAAGTCATCATGCCGGAAAACTAGGAGCTCAAGCTCTTTCTAGTTAAAGTATTTTCTAAGTTGAACACGTAGGTCTTTTCGATCATTCTAAAACCAAGCCGTTGCAAAAATGAGTAGTTTGAAGCAACATCAGTTTTTTTTTCAAACGGCATCAGGCGGCAAACAACATCAATTTTTTCTTAGAGCGATGCATGATTTGGATTCCGAGGAGCATTTTCAACCCGAACAAACACATCAAAAGTAATATCACTTTCTCTCTTTTTGCTTCGTCATAATGGCTAAGAACAGGTCTGCCAATCGTAAACATGGGGAGCACAGATAGCATAAAATGCAGCAGATTCGCATCAAAATCAACAAAAGGTGAAGCAAGCACACTTGGATTCAAAGTATCACCAAAAACAGCTACAAGACTGCGAAAGACGAGATGCCTGCTTATCAGGGATCAGTGACCAGAAAGTTACGCGCGATCCCAGCGGCACGACATCACATGCCTTAGACACCAACCACTTATCTCTTAAGATGCGGCATGTCTGACCGCATCAGCTCTGGAGACAGCTGGTTGGAGTTGCGTAATATGTGTGCGAGTCACCTTTTGCCCGAGCTGGATTTTGATCGCAAGCGTATGGTAAAGCAGGCGAAAGCGTATTTACCCTCACGGTAATTCTGGTAAGTGGCCGCTACATGCCTTCCAACGTTTTATATTACACCAGGGGTTCCGAGATTGGCAAACACATATATAGCAATCATACCGGAATTACCTCATTAGGAATTGATACATTGCTTGATGGAATTCGAAAGCATACTTTCGGGTGACGATTTTTAGTAACATATGGGATGTCATGACAACGCATCGTAACAGGTATTGCAGTGCTGCTCCGGAATGTATTACTATGACGGGTGGCGCTGAAGAGCTGCCACCCGTCACAACGCACCCGTGCCAGTTGACGCCATCCCACTCAAGTTGCTGTAGATGTCACCCACGGACGTCTTCCCCACGAACGGGACCACAAGGCATCTATCCGCCAGGCTGACGTGCGTGATGTGCTCCGGGTCGGGTGGCGGGACCCCGAGCCACCTAACCGCGGCGTGCCCCGGGTCGGGTGGCGGGACCTCGGGCCACCTAACCGCGGCGTGCTCCGGGTCAGGTGGCGGGACCCCGGGCCGCCTAACGGCGAGGGGTGCGAGCCGAGTCTTTGTCGCCGGAAACACGGAGCGACTCGAGCTGTGACGTCTGGGACCGGACCTGACCTGACCTGACCTGACCTGACCTGTTTCAGGCGGCTCCATGGACGCGGCCGGGATGTGACCACAGCTGAGCCACCCGGACTATGAGGCAAATCGACCTCTCATTCGGTGAGTCAGTGCTTCAGTAGCGGTCTGGTGGATCCCTGCGGCTCTTGAACGACGCGTGGTCTGCTCGGTTAGCGGCGCGTCACACTCCTCCTTCCCAATTGTGGCAGGAGACCGGAACGCGGCTGGTAGTACCCAACTTGTACACCCTTCAAGCCAGTACGCCGAATCAAGGCGCTGGTGGACGGTTTCGAGGGGATGCATCAGCTGTTTGTAAGTTTGTGTGACGTGGGTGGTAAACATGCGACTTCATGGGGCTCCCACATGGTCCAAGTGCATACTTTCAGTGCCAGTACCGGGGTTTTAGCTCCAGTGGTGTTGAATTGCGTACTGTGGGCGAGGAAACTCCGTCGCCCGGTCGCGGTTCTTATGCTTTTCATGGAGACAGATGTGGGCAGCTGCCGCTAATCGCGTCGGTTTCACCTGTCGGATCATACCGCCGGCTTTTTCTCACACTTGCCCGCATGCCCTCGCGGAACTTGGAAGAGGTCGGGAGGGAAGCAAAGTGGCACATCTGCCCGACAGCGTTTCAAACTGTAGGCTGACACTATTCATCACTGCTGTCATTATGCACGTCACATTTTCCGCTCAGGGGTCTTCAACGCGCGTGAAATAAATCGTTGGCACCATTCATCTTGATGACGTTCCGCACGCCCCAACATTGGGCTCACGGCTGGGCAGAAGTCAGCATCGCTCGCAGATCGCTCGCAAGGAAAACAGGGAGGCTTGGCGTGCCCACGTAAGCCGATAGCATTAAGCGGCCGCCGTTTCCCGCGTTGCCGGCGCCAATACGAGGCGGCCAGCTGCAGGCGCCGCCGACCTGCCACGTGGCAGCGGTCGCGCAGAGGAGAGCGAGACGGCTCGAGCGACGGCGAACCTCAGGGCGCTGGACCCGCGCCTCGGATCAATCTCCGATCGGCAGCGGCGGCCAGACGGCATCGATTTCGCGGCGGCGCTCGCGGCCAGCGGCTTCGCGGCGGAGTTCGGTCACCCCCCCCCCCCCTTCCCCGTCCCCTGCCGGCGAGGGATCTGCGGGCTGGGCGGGGCACGGCGCTGTCCTGAGGGTCGGGGCGGGACGAGACGGGGACTGCGGCAGGCGGGAGGCCCGGCTGGCTCGGATGCGCCGCCCGCAGTCCTCGCGCGTCTGAGATTCTGAGATCGGAGGATTGCGCCAGCGGCTGGGACCCGTCCCAACTGCTGATGAATCTACAGTGGAGCGCTGGCGGAGGGAGGGAGCAGTGAGATCAAACTCGAGGCGTGTATTTCGATGGAACCTCGCTGCCTTCATTTGTCGACTTGCCATGACCACCGCCGCCACATTTTTATATTTGCTTTGGAAACGGCCATCAGGGAAATGGACTGCTCTCGTGACAGGAACGCCACTTGGCCAGACGTTAAAAACGTCATTGCATTAACGTTATTATGACGGCGTGAGTCGCAACAAACGCTGCTATTTTAGGACAAATTTTGCCACTTTGTAAAACGAGCATGTCTGCAGTCTCCGCGCGATGCCAATGAAATATGATTCATCGTAATTAAACATCATCATGCTCTGGTAATGTGTTGTTATTGTCGGTAGGCGTCTTATAACATCTTGTCTCAATGCATGACTTATCTCATGCACGCCTGCCTTTAGCAATGCGACATACTAGAGAAAAAAACACACATTTGACTCTTGAAATTAGTGTCCGGTCATTACATGCTATGATACCGCGCTCTATCATCCTCTCCGATTTACCCCTAAGTCTGCCGACGTTGTTTGCCTCAGCCGCGTCCAACGTAGAGCGGTCATCGGACGCTCAGTTTGCGCCTGGAAGCTCCCACAGGCCTCCTCACTGCGTCAGCGGAACAGCTGGGCGGCGTCGGTGGCAGCTCCCACAGACCTCCCCACTGCGTCAGCGGAACAGCTGGGCGGCGTCGGTGGCAGCTCCCACAGACCTCCTCACTGCGTCAGCGGAACAGCTGGGCGACGTCGGTGGCAGCTCCCACAGACCTCCTCACTGCGTCAGCGGAACAGCTGGGCGTCGTTAGCAGCTCCTACAGGCCTTCTCACTGCGTCAGCGGAACAGTTGGACGGCGTCGGTGACAGCTCCCACAGATCCCCTCACTGCGTCAGAGGAACAGCTGGGCGGCGTCGGCGGCAGCTCCACGGGCCCCCTCACCTCCTCAGCGAAACAGTCTAGCGACCTCTGTCTGCCACGCCGGCGCCTCTGTCTCGCGGCGGCGCCTCTGTCTGCCAAGACGGCGCCTCTTCCACGCCCGGCCGCCGCCGTCTGTCGCCGCGCTGGCACGCGCCACGGCCGCCCGCTGCCCAGTTGGCTGGCGGCGCGTCGGCACCGACAGTCCGGCGTCGATTCCGACGGGGCAGGGGAAGGGCGGACGCAGTGTCGCTGGTACCTGCGGGACAGCGTTGGGCTATGGTTGGGCCGGGCCGCCAGGATGAGCGATAATAGCCTACGAACTTCTTGTGAGCACATGAATACGGCGTAGACTAGCATTAACGGTGGGGAACGGTTCGCGTGTACATGGGAATGGATGCGATATGAAAGCTTGCTTAAGTGCAGGGCTGATACCATAGATGGAACTTGGCTGTCGTGCTCGGGGTTAAGGAATGTCCCACATTTGCATGGGGGTCTTGCACTGAAATAGCCATCGTGAATATCATTCAGTGCGGTTCACAGCCCTGCCCTTCTTAAGGCACTAATCCCCTTTAGTTTCTGAGGTACACACCCGCGAAGATATGCAGCCTATTTCGGGGAGGCTATTTTAAGGTCACCCAGGCATCCATGACGCCATAATAACGTCATTGCATTCCTGCCATTCCATCAGCCATGCGGCGATGAAGGCAAACAATATATTGTCGAATTGTTCGTATCTGGTGTTCGTGAGTACGATTTCCAGATGTAATGGCCGTCAATTGGCTTTCAACCAATGTTGGTCAAGGTACGGTGACGTAATCGATCCACGCTCAAGTATACCAACAGTCATAAGCGAACTTATTTCAATATGTCAGATGCCGGCTTCAGTGTCTTAGCATGAAACACTCCATTTAACGATCGCCAAATGAAACATAGCAGAAGTACGGAATAGAGGCTCATCACGAACATTGAATGACGTTACGATAAACACCATGGGAGCTTGCCAATAATTAAGGACCTGTCAGGTGCAGCTGAACGTATATTGCAAGATAGCACGCCATATTTGTGACCGTAACTTGAGCGGCACAGCCCTGAAAAGTTGTCCGTGAATGCCGGCTCATTGCAGCCGTCAGTGGTGATTCATCACGTCGTCGGCAGACGCCCGAGACGCGGTCAGCTGTGGGACTCTGCACGACTGACACGTGTTATCTGGCGTTGGCGAAAGGCTGTCAAGCCGTACGCTACCGACACGGCAGTGATTTGTGGCAGACGCCTGCAGGAAAGCCATGTTGTCCACCGCGGCAGGCTGTTTAGCATTTGGACCACTTCTGCTGCCTATGCCGTCCACCTCTGTTACGCCGACCACCGCTGCAGACCGCAAAGCCATTCTGTCCCCTGCGACAGAAAATGCTGTCCGCCGCACCACGCCGGGTGGCTTCAGCAGTCCATGTACTGACAAGCGACACCCTGCTGACGTCCGTTCTCCACTCGTAAAAGCGGAGCCCACCACGAGGCGCCCGGCGGTTCCCGAGGTATCGCTCCATTTGGCGCCGAGGAACAATCAATGCCGGGCCTGATATGGACACGGAGCCCGGTGGCTGAGGCCGCCACCTTCGCCGAACACCACCGAGGTCAATACGGGTAACACGGCGGCAGCGTGCCGTGCAGGACGGCCCGCGCCGAGCATTGCGGCACGTGAAACTTTCGCCACCAAATTCTGCCGTTGACCTGGAATGTCCCGGTCAGTTGGAAGGAGTCGGTGCTCACACAACAAGCACTGCTAGCGTGAGCTCTCGTTGCAGAAGCTTTCCATAAAACGTTCAGGCTGAATCTTTAAAAAGCGTGTGGATTTAGCACAGCTCCTCAAAGAAGGGCTGTTTATGGGCTACAATGCATAATTCTTTATGGGGAGAATGACATGGTCTCGTATGTATGTCTTAGTATGCGGCATGCAGCATGACATATCATGTACAACCCACCGCCATATCCGCATAACATATATCCCGCATAGACCGCAGTACAGCATCGCACTTTGTTTGGCAAGAGAAGGGTGGGCTTCAGCCAGCATGCCACCACCGTCTCATGACGCAAACAGGCCGAAGTCCTCCACGCTCTCGCGAAATTTTGTCTCGGTTCAGGTGGCTGTCAGCCTCCTGTCGGCCGATCGCTCGACGAGCGGACGGACCGGCCGCCGAGCCGTGCGCGGTCTGCTGGCGGCGCCTGCCCGCTGCCGGTGGGTTCGGGAGCAGCGCCGCGTCTCTCGGCGACGGCGACCGAAGCCTTCCGCAGGCGCGGTCGGACGTGCGGAGCGGCCGCGCCGGACCCCGTGACGTCATCCTTGACCCCAGAGTCGCCATCGTTCGCCAGCTTATCGGGAGTGGCCGGCGTACGTCGCGATTAGCCCAGGACTGCCGCCAGTCTGGCTGATAGCGCGTCGAGCGGTGTCTTATCGGCGATAGGAGCCGGGGGGGGGGGGGGGGGGGGGCACCTGCGTCCGTCTAGGAAGGTTATCGGAACCGCTCTCCGCTCAGCAGTGCACGTGTGGGCGGCGGTGGCGCCGCCGACGATGTCAGCGACGCTGGTGACACCCGCAGCACCAGCACGTGCCAAAAGTAGGTGCAGTGCTCTGGCGCCCACTTCTGTGCAGTGGGGCGGAGGCGGGAGGTCGGTGTGAGCCCTGGAGGCCGTTTGTGACGCAGTGCGGCTGACGCGGTCCCCGGCGCCACCGACTGCGGGGTTTACGAGACGTACACGCCACGGCAGTGCGACTGACTTGGCCCCGGCGCCACCACCGACTGCTGGGTTTGCGAGATGTGCACGCCACGACAGTGCGACTGACGTGGCCCCGGCGCCACCACCGACTGCTGGGTTTGCGAGATGTGCACGCCACGACAGTGCGACAGACGTGGCCTCGGCGCCGCCAACCGTGGGTTTGTGAGGCGTACACGCCACGGCAGTGCTACTGGCGCGGGCCCGGCGCCGCCGACTGCTGGGTTTGCGAGACGTACACGCCACGACAGTGTGATTGACGTGGCCTCGGCGCCGCCAACCGTGGGTTTGCGAGACGTACACGCGACGACAGTGCGACTGACGTGGCTGCGGCGCCACCAACCGCTGGGTTTGTGAGGCGTACACGCCACGACAGTGCGACTGACGTGGCTGCGGCGCCACCAACCGCTGGGATTGCGAGACGCGCATGCCACGACAGGGCGGCCGCGGCTTGGGCAGGGGCTGGGGTCTAGGGCAGCTACGCCTTATTATGTAAGAAGTGGCGTCGTGCGTTGCTTAAAGTTGTCTGCGCGACCGCGGCGTTCGGCGGTTGTTTTTCCGCTGTCGGTGGCTGGTGGCGCTTGTTTTCTTTCCTCCGCTACTTTTTGAGCCATTAGCACGCACATCTTTTGGAGTTTCCGTTTAAACTGTGGTGTATTCTAGCTATGCTGATGAGATCAAACTAGCTGTTTCCAATTGCTCATAGAGCTTTTTGTGGAGGAGCGGGGGGGGGGGGGGAGCAGCTCTTGCCGATAAATTTTGCACTCAAAGTATCGAGGTCATCAACCATGCGGAAGTGCCGCTGAAAGCACCTGCGCCGCTCCTGCATGCGTACGCGTGGTAGTATATACGCCGCTTCAGTCGACTGTTGCAGTCATTTGGGTGCTCCTAGCTGGACAGTTATTTCTCCTCAGCAATGGTTGACTTCGACTCTGTCGGGTGTGAACTGCTGCCCTGTCGTGTGCTTTGGGGATAAAGTAAGACATTTCGCTTTAATCAATTGCTAGTTCTACCAAATGATATGCGTGACTGCCCCCGTGATGACGCTAATAGGCCACTAATCAATAATCGGAACACTGACGGCACATCATCGTCAGAACTTCGTAATCCGTTGGGACAGGAATTTTAGACGTGTGTTTTGTCGTTGTCTGGGCAACCATTTCGTTGGAGGAACGGAGCAGGTCATTAACGTCTAGTTATTTCTAATAACAGCTCCCACTTCCTTCTGCTTCGGTTGCCTGCTACCACAAGTCCTCGCAGGTGCTCGTTGCTTTTGCAGAAGTTGTTAACCATATGCTGGTGTTTCGTGCAGCACGTGCTATTTTCTTCCCGTTACACAATCAGCTTTCACGTGTAGGCGGCTGGACTAATCGAAGTGTGGCAGAATGACAGCCGCCAGGCTACATGATTCGGAATTGGAAACTAAGTTCCGCGTCAAAACAGGTTGATAAGGGCGCGTCTCAAATGTCCTCCGACAAGCTTTTACGGTGCCAGCTTGTTGAAGGGTATGACGTATTTTACAATGATCTGAAGTGGAGTTTCCGTAGACGTAACCCTTGCTCCACTTGCGCTCACTTATCTTGGGTGCATCATGCTCTTCGACGCCGCGTCGGCGACTCTATCCGATGTCGACTCGACGCGATCATACGGCAGGTATCACAGTCGGGATGTTTCTCCAGGACGTGAACTCAAAAACGCTGGCTGGGTTCGTGCTCAAAAGGATCTGCGAGGCAGTGTGTCTGTAATGACCCACATAATGACCCTGGTATCTGCTCACTTAGGCATTCCACTCCAGGGAGATTCCGAATTCGGAGACCGTCCTTTGTAACGGTCTTTAACGGTCATTTAACATTAATTAACATTAACGGTAACGGTAACGGTCAATTAACATTAACGGTAACGGTCATTATTACGTCCCTTGCATAGCACGCGTAACCCTCCCTTTCGGAGAGATGCTGGTGACAGAGACCTATCCATGATAGAAAAACAAGACGCGTGCGAATTATTGCTTAGAGGACCACATAAGCTATCTAGCTGCCGCCGTTCAACTAGATCATTTGTGGTGGTATGACAATGTGTGCAAGTTCATAACCCTCCGCAGTCTTTGCAAATATATTCACTCTCATATGTGTTGTTCTTAATACGTAATGCAATAGCGTGACTGACATTGGGCATCACGGCAAATCGATGTGTTAGATCAAATGAAAAGCAGGGCATTAAACCGATTGATGCGATTGGAGTCCCATTTGTTTAATAGATTGTTTTTTATTGATAGCTGCACCTGAAGCACATATTAACGTACATAAATTTCCTGCACAGCTGTGCTTGGTTCTCTGTACTTGAAATGCGCCATTTCCTCACGTCCTTGTCACGCGAGCAATATTTCATGAGGTCATCTGGTGGGGGCCGGAAGTCTTGGACCTTCGTCTTTCCTGTCCCCACGGCGAGGACGTAATCATCCAAACGGCCCGCGGCAATGGGTAAGAAGTCACGTCCACGCAACGGCATCAGCACATCGGCGTGTTTGGCTGGCTTGTGGGCTGTTCACCGTGCGGCCTGTTTTCATTAGTTGGCCGCCGGTCATGTAGCGTCTGGCGGAGCGGTCGCACGCCACCACCGCGGCGGTACCCGCGTATTGACTCCTGCCGGCCGTGCCCTGGGTCGGCGTGGTGCTTACCACACCGCTGAGTAACGCAGGCCAGTCCTGGAGCCGGTGCGGGACTTGTGCGGTGCGTTTTGTGAGGCGTGGTCTGCTCCGCGGGCTTCGTCGCGACCGCTCGCGCTCGGGTTGCCGGGCTGGGGGATCGCGTCTGGAGCTCATTACGGCGCCCGGGCAGCCGCCTTCGGGCTTGGCTGATCTCCTGATGGAAGCAGGCTCGGCGGACGCCACTGGTGGTGCCAGCAATCCCCTGTTCAGTGCCAGGGGCACAGGAGCGCCTTGAAATGGGCGAGTCGAAACCCTTTTTTCTTGGAAGTTCTTGCCATGAGTTACCGTAAATGGGCGTTAATTGTTACGAAAAACGCGCGGGCTCCAGACCCAGCAGCCCACTCCCTCGCGCTCTGTTCTTACGCTGGTGAAGTGCACGGGCGGGGTTCCGTGGATACAGTGCTGAGCTACTTAAGACAAAATCAGCTTGCTTCTCTCATCAGCTTTTGATGTAAGGCTGCGTAAGGGAGCGTGACAGCAGGCGTCGGACCAGGCTCGGCCGGCCCATGAGACCGCCGGCCGTGGACAGCGACACCAGCTCGGTGACCCGCCGACCCGCGGCCGTTAACCCTGCCGCCGGCTCACCTCCCCGTGCTGCCGCGGCGGGACGGCTGCCCTGCGGGCGGCGCCGCTCCCCACCGCGACGGCCGGCTGGCCTGCGCTGCTGCGCTGACCCGACAGCCCCCGGGGTAGACTCCGGGCCGCCGCCGCCCGCCGGCCGTGCACTGGTCGGGTCAGCGCGGGCGGCTTATCACGGCGTGCGCTATTTGTGTCACGGTGTGTGCTATCTCGGGCAGCTGGTCACGCTTGGTGTGGCTTCTGCATTGCTGACGGAAAAATGCGCACAGCCACACAAAACCGGAGAATCGGCAGTGACGCCCGTGATTCCCCGCAAGCTATGCGTATAAGAGGGTTACTCACAATTCCTAATGGAGAACATTCTCGCTCGCATGTCTCACGTCATGGCTATCTGCGATATGTATCACTTAGCACGGCGGCGGCTTAGTGAGATAGGACGCCAATGACGTTCGCATCTTGATGCACCGTTGAGCGATTAGAGTACTTCAGATGACGCACCGTTGAGCGTGAGCGTGATGACGTTGAGCGTGATGATGACGCACCGTTGAGCGATGACGCACCGTTGAGTGCTTCAGAACCATATCGTGTAATTGAGTTACCTAAGATAAGACTAATGTTACCTTAGTCTAAGGTCACGCCCAGGGTCGCATGTGCTCAGGTGCGTCCCGACATCCTAGCCGACTCGGAGGTGATACCGCCCCTGTCGAACTCGGCTCAGTTCCGCTCGGCCTCTCGTCTCCCCCCCCCCCTCCCCACACTTCTCTCGCTTCCCCCAGTTTCACTCAACTCAGCCGGGCTCCACTGGGCTCCGTTTGGTTTCGCTCAGCTCCGCTCAGCTCATCTGAGCCATTCTAAATTTCGTTCGCGCTCAGCTGATTTAGGCTCCCGTCAGCTCCTCAAGCTCCTCTCGGCTCCTTTTAGCTCATCTTAGCTTCTGTCAGCTTCTCTTGGTACCTGTCGGTTTTCTTGGTTCCTGATAGGTCCTGTCAGCTCCTCTCAGTCCCCCTCAGCTCCGTTTTGATCCGATTTTATCGTGATTTGAAAGACATCACAGAGCACTCTCCTGCGCGCAGATAAAAACTCACATGTGCGCGAACCCACGCGCGAAACAGGTGGCTTCTGTGTGCTGATTGGCCGTAGACGGGTGAGCGGCGCCCTCGCACACTGCTCACTGCAGGGCGCCGGTGGCGTGTGGCTCGGACACTACCGTGGCACCGGTGACGTGTAGCTCGGACACTACCGTGGCGCCGGTGGCGTGTGGCTCGCGACACTGCTGTGGCACAGGTGGCGTGTAGCTCGCGACACTACCGCGGCGCCGGTGGCGTGTGGCTCGGACACTACCGTGGCGCCGGTGGCGTGTAGCTCGGACACTACCGTGGCACCGGTGGCGTGTAGCTCAGACACTACTGTGACACCGGCGGCGTGTAGCTCGCGGCACACTACCGTGGCGCCGGTGGCGTGTAGCTCAGACACTACTGTGACACCGGCGGCGTGTAGCTCGCGACACTGCCCTGGCGCCAGTGGCGTGCAGCTCGGATACTACCGTGGCACCAGTGGCGTGTAGCTCGCGGCACACTACCGTAGCGCCGGTGGCGTGTAGCTCGGACACTACCTGCGGCACCGGTGGCGTGTAGCTCGGACACTACTGCGGCACCAGTGGCGTGTAGCCCGGACACTACCGTGGCGCCGGTGACGTGTGGCTCGGACGCTACCGTGACACCGGTGACGTGTAGCTCGGACACTACCGTGACGCCGGTGGCGTGTGGCTCGCGACACACTACCGTGATGGCGGTGACGCTTGGCTCGGACGCTACGGTAGCGCCTTGGACGCGTAGCGCCGCCGGTGACACCACCGCGCAACTGACCCGCGGTCAAGGTCACGGGCCGCTCAGTATGCACCGCGCCCTCGGCGGTGCGGACGCGCGTCTGAGCGATGTTCGCGATGGCCTGGGCCGTCTGCGGCAGGACATGACGGCGGGAAAGCTAGGCGTCGGTACAGGTGAGCAGGGGCCGACGCTCGGTGACGGGCTGGTGCTGCGTCTGGCTCGGTCGTCACGCGGGCGCTGCTCCAATTCCTGACCACAGAGAAGGGAGGCTTTAGGTCATCGACTGTCTGCGTCACGGGATGCCGGGTTGTCTTGGATCGCGTCCAGTGTGCTCTAATTACATTTTTATTGCCGCCGTTGTCATAATATCATCCAGGTAATGACGGATGGGGAGTGCTCGTGGCTGCTGGAGTGTTGAAAGCCTCAACCTCGTTGGCAAGCGACGGCGACCTTGGATCTCTTATGATAACAACTAAAGACGAGTGAACCACAGATGTTTGCCGATGCCACGCACGGTGACAGTGTAATAAATACCAAGTATACATATATATATATATATATATATATATATATATATATATATATATATATATATATATAGACATAAATAGACAGATCGCCGCGCGACTCGACGTGCAGCACGGAGTTCCCTGGCCGTACTCGCCAATCCCGCCGCGCTGCTCGCCGTCGGCCGTGAGAGGGGAAGGGGGCGGGGCGACATGCGGGGCTCGGGTTACAGCGAGCCTGTCGGGCTCCGTGAGCCGCCCGGTCACAGCGCACCGGGCCCCGTAAGCCGAAACGGCCCGGGCGGAGCTGGCCGCCGCCGGTGCCGCCCATAGCCGCTCGGTGACACGCAGACCCGCGCCGGGCCGCCCAGTGCTGCTCGGCCACCAGCCAGTGCGATTTTGTGCCGTTCAGCGCCGCGTGCTACGACCAGGCGGGGGCCTGGTTTTGAAAAATGAGCTGGTTGGGCGGAGGTGGCAGTTAAAAAGCTTGCTAACTTCCCCAAAAAACCAACGATCGGGTTTTCCCAAAATGTAGCCCACCTTCTCCCCAACTGAAAAGGAAACTACACCCCTGCACCCAGTGCAACCTGACAATGCCTGTGCTCAGAATCTATCCTCGGCGCCACTCGACGCAAGACGGCACCGTTGCATTATTTTGAGTTGATCAGTCGTCGCATGTCCTTTTCAGGCCTACAACTAGGCCTACGTCCAGCGCGGACCAACACCTGGGCAACCGTCGTCGGCACTGAACTATAGTTATATGAACCTCGATGACACGTCCGATTGCTGAGCGTGTGTCGCGCATGTGTCTCATCCTGGCAGGAGGGGTGTACACCGCGGGGAATCGAACCCCGTGCCTCTGGCTTCCCAGACACACCGTGCAGCCAATGGTCTTGAACCCCCACCGACAGCCGCATCCGTCAGGTGCGAGCGACAGTCGGTGCCGATCAGCTGCGGCCAGCGGCGGAGCATTCACGAGCGCCCTCTGTCTGTCTCGAACTGGTACAGGTCCGGGTCGGTCTGGTATGGGTCCGAGCGGGTGGCTCGCGCGGCACGCACTCGTGGTGACGTCACATCCGATCGGCTCGCACTCGTGGTGACGTCTCGTCCGATCGGCTCGCACTCGTGGTGACGTCACATCCGATCGGAAGCCCGTCAGGCGGACCCGGCGGTCTGGCAGCCAACGCAGGCACCTGTGGCTGGCTGTCAGCCTGTTGAGCTGTGCCGGGAGTGAGCTGCGCCGGCGATCAATGTCCCGTTTAATTGTCCGGTCCGATAGCGCTTGGCCGTCGTTAACAATGCAGCTCGCGTGCACTGCAGTGAAGTGCGCTGCAGTCAATTGCTGTGGGTGCGCTGAATTTAAGGCAGCACTGCCTTGAAAATCGTTCCCGTTGGATGTGGTTGATGTCGAAAGGGAAGGAATGATTCGGCCCCCACATGCCACTGGGTTGTCCCTGGTAGAGACGGGTTTTCAGTGTCATCAGGGGCTATGTTAATGGCATGTCCCTGCTGGTGTGCATAGCAACGATGGCTTCTTGCAATAGGCAGAACATCAAATAGCATGAGCGTGTTGGCGGAGGTGGGTTGCGCCTTGCTCTTCAAATTCTTAAGAAGAGTTTGCTCATGACCTTTTCGGGTCGCCTTCCTAGCACAGGCGAGCTTTGTGTGGCAACGCTGAATACGTCAAAATCAAATATCAAAAACGTTTTAACACCTTACAGCACGTTATCTCCCACGTTCCCGTCGCGCCGCACGAGCGACAAAAATCGAGGAGATCTGCACCAAGGAGTGTCGTCGTGGGCGGAGCTCAAAGGCCAGAAGCAGACGTGGTTTCACACGGAGATGTGGCGCCGGTCCCCGTGGCGACAGACGTCCGGGCACGTGTCGGCCCGCTCCGCACGTGACACGTGCTGACACGCGCCCCGTGTTTGCAGTGTGGCTGGTCAACAAGACGCTGGTGCTGACTCTCTGCGTGGGCATCACCTTCGGCTTCAGCTTCGCCTACATGGTCCTCAGCCTGGCTCAGTATGGACCGCAGGAGAGCTACTACTCCCGCCTGCTGGACACGTGAGTGACGGCCCACTGAGCGCACCACTGACAGCTTCAATCGGTCTCGGTCGACATCACGTGTTCACATGACACGCTGGGCGTCCACGGACATGATAATGATGTCCGTTGCGTGTTCGGCAGCAGGTGACCCCCTGGCTTTTCAATGTGCCGCGGGCTTAAATTGCGAGTCGTCTGGTAGCACGACTTTGATTCGGTGTGTTCTGTTTGCTTGAATGGTGAACAGACCCTTAAACATCGGCCTGTGAACACACGCAAGGTTGTTTGAGAGCGCATTTGAAATCCATTCCGGGCGTTTAAGAACGTAAGGTCGATTCCAGCTATTCTCCCATAGTCAGGCGGCTCACTGCCAAGTCTGGCAAAGTCGGTGGGTGGTACCGCTAGCCCCTGCCTCTGCCCCGGTTTAATGCCGCTGGCCCCTGCCTCTGCCCCGGTTTAATGCCGCTGGCCCCTGCCTCTGCCCCGGTTTAATACAGCTGGTCCCGGACTCTACCCGGTTCATGGGCGCAAGCTCTGGGCAGACGTCAGCTGTGCCGTACCCTTGACTGTACTGACGCACCAGCTGTGCCGACCGGCCGCTGAGACATGGTATCTGTCCACCTAATAGCCAGCTGTCCGACCGGCCACTGACCCTTGGTATCTGTCCACCTAACCAGCCATCCGACCGGCCACTGAGACGCGGTGTCTGTCCACCCAACCAGCCGTCCGACCGGCCACTGACTCTTGGTATCTGTCCACCTAACCAGCCGACCGAACGGCCACTGACTCTTGGTATCTGTCCACCTATCGAGCCGTCGGAATGGCCACTGACTCTTGGTATCTGTCCACCTAACGAGCCGTCCGAACGGCCACTGACCCTTGGTATCTGTCCACCTAACCAGCCGTCCGACCGGCCACTGACTTTTGGTGTCTGTCCACCTAACGAGCCGTCCGAACGGCCACTGACCCTTGGTATCTGTCCACCTAACCAGCCGTCCGACCGGCCACTGACTCTTGGTATCTGTTCACCTAACCAACCGTCCGACCGGCCACTGACTCTTGGTATCTGTCCACCCAACAAGCCGTCCGACCGGCCACTGACTCTTGGTATCTGTTCACCTAACCAGCCGTCCGACCGGCCACTGACTCTTGGTATCTGTTCACCTAACCAGCCGTCCGACCGGCCACTGACTCTTGGTTTCTGTCCACCTAACCAGCCGTCCGACCGGCCGCTGACCCGCGCTATCTGTCCACCTAATCAGCCGTCCACGAGGACGTGCCAGGGAATGGGCGGGGGGGGGGGGGGGTACGTCCCGGTAATGTTGGAATGAAGCACCACGCGTTTGCCGTTACCTTAAATAAACAAGCGGACCTTGAGCATGCCGAGTCCTCCATGCTGGGTATAGTCCATATGTCAGCCGACGGTGACGGCATTGCAATTGGGGCCGGCATCGAACCGTGGCTTAGCGCAGAGTGGCGGACTCAGGTATGCGTGGTCGACCGGCCGTGTCGCGTCTAGCATCGACCAAAAGGCCTGCTGAGGCTGAAAACGCCCACGTGCCTGCCACCCTGTCCCCGAACATCGGAGCAGCTGGAGACTCGAGTGGGCCTCAGTTGTGGTATGGGGCGCGGCCGGCGAGTGTCACAGCCATGCCCTGGCCTGATGGTCTTTGTTCGTCGTCACGACATTAATACTACGACAACGACTCCTACAGTCAGGAGTTCTATGTCATGGCTTGTATGCGGCATCGTTACTGCTACAGAAGCTAAACAGACTTTACTTATTCTTGACACTGCTTCCGTTGCAAATACTTAGACACGACACGAGTGCTTACCCGACAAAACTTGTTCTGCAAAAAGCTCTACATGGCGTGGCTACTACAGCAAAAACTTATGCGGTCTACCTAAATGGGATATTACGTTACTTCTATGACAAAGAATTAAAGGTGAGTTATAGGTGAGTTTTAGAGAGTTATTATGAATGGGTTCTGGTGCAAAGAGCTGTATGTGACATTCATGCCAAGAACTTTTGCCTGAAAAGCTTATGCTTAAAAAGATGGTACCCATCATTATGTCCACTGCAAAAACGTTTTAAGTCTTTAATTTGAGCGGTATTACCTCCAATGCCCCTAACGATATGTGGCATCTGCGCCATGCGACACAGGCCACACTCCAGAAATTATACCCGTCAGTACGCATACTCAGGTTAAGCATCACTACTGAACGGAGGGGGCAAACGTATGGTAGCACCTGGACGGGGTGAATCAGACCAGTGTTGTCCACTCCATGGTATCGATATATTACCGCGGCTCAAACATTCCGATCGTCGGAGTCCCACGGCAGCGGTGCTACGCGACGTTGCCGTTACTGAAAAACGTATTGTGCAAAGTCGTAGTGTTGCAAAGCAAAGTCGGGAGGTAAGCGTGGCAAAATGGCCAAACTCCTAAAAAAGAGATAAACGTCTGGTCTGCCCCAAATGATGCGATCACAGATGAGTGGATGGAGGCTTCGGCTGAAAATTAAGTACATCCCTGGTCTGGTGTTCATCAAACTGGGACATTCCCTCTTCTGCACTCGGCTTTAGCGCTAAATGATAAAACTTTTCAAAAAAACTATGCCGTCATTGAGAATATTCTACCAAAACAACAGCCTTTGCTCATGCGCCATGCACAGTAAATGGACAAAAATGCAACCTAATGAATAGCCGATTTGTTTTACCCGCATCTCGAAATTTTAATGGCGGTGTGGCCCAGCTCCAAACCGGCAAACTTCTCCGCCGTGTCCCCGAACATATTTGCAGTATCGCTCATTTAAGGTTTCCTCCAGACTTCCATGTTGTTCCCACATCCCCGCTAGGTGCCCGCGTCTTTTGCACTCCACAGCTAAGTTTTGGCGGTAGAAGTAATGTCGCGTTGACATATAGACTGGGTAAGTGCTGCAGTGGAAGTTATGGCGGGCATAAGTTTTTGAAGCACACTTTTGTCGTGTGACACTAATGTCGCGCAGAAGTCATTGCAGCAGAAGAAATGTCGTAGATTAGTAATAATTGCATACGTTTTGCAGCATGAGTTATGTCGGAAAATTGTTGATGCATAATCTTTGTTACATAGCACCAATGCTGCGTACCAGTCTTTGCAGCAGAAGTAATGTCATATAAGAAATGACTATAACTGTTTGCAGTAAAATAATGACTGCTATGAATTTTGAAGCATAAGTTTTGTCGCGTGGCTCAAATATTACGCATAAGTATGGGCAGCAGAATTAATGCCATAGCACTGTTGTCGGTATGCTGCAACGCCGATGTGGAACCCCCTCGTTCTGCCCTTGGATTAAGGAGCTGCCAGTACTGCAGCCAAGTAGGGGAGGGGGTGGGGGAAGCGTGCTCCAGGCACGAGCTGCCGAGCTTCGTGCACGTCGTGTTGTCCCTCTTGTGATTGGGGTGCCATTAAACTAATCCAGGTTTATGGCTTGAAGTTCTGTTGTCTTATGACTGCGAGAGACAACATATGCTCGGAGAGTGGAGACTTACGTAACGTAACACGCGCTCCTTCTGGAGACTGGTTCGAGTCTGCCTGTGCAGTAGATACCATTGGAAACTACCAATGTTTTTGGCACTGGTGCACATTAATATTTCAACGTTGACACGCAGGCCACTTTTTAATCCAAGACTGTTATTACTAGAAGGGCCCATGCCGGCCATAAGGGCGCCGGGAGCGCTAGAATGATGTTTGTGCGCCAGTGTTGGGCGCCTTGGAAGTTGCGCAGTTTTTTTTTGGTCGTTTTCCTCATGTAATTTTCCATTCATACGACATAAGGTGAGTGGCCAGAATGATTGGCTACTGCATAGTGTATAGCCTTAGCACAGGAAGCAGCAACAGCTGCCGTTCGTTTAGCTCTGTTATGGTGTCGAACAGTTGCTCATAACACGTGGCCGACGGCGGGTTAATAACCCAAAATTAGCGATTATGTGACTCATCTTATAGAAGCCCCCAGGGGCGGGGCCAAGGATTTTGAGCCAGGGGAAATTTTCCAGTAGACCTCTAAGACAAAATGGGGCCTCCTCACGGGTGTCTTCCCGAGCAAAACCTGTCAATGGGTATCCTTGGTTAAGACAGGGAGAGGGCGAGTGGGCCCACAGCAACCTTCTCCTAATCTGGAAAACTATATTTACCGTGCATCACCAACTTGGAGAAAATCAAGCTTGTCCCTCTCAGAGTTACTTTGAAGTCCAGGGTAGCGAAGGAAGACACAGTTTTCGGATCCCGAAGAATAATGGGAAGATTTCTCAAGGACTGACTTGATACAAATGCCACCAACGGTTGAATCTTTACCCTATTTAATAATCCTTTTCGTTTATTAAACACGCTTGCATTTTGAGAAACAGCAGGGTTGCTTTTTTGAAGTGCTTTAGGTTGTAAATAGTCGCTGAGTAGCCGGACGTTAGTTACCTATGAGTAAAGGTACTGGGCGCTTAACCCACCTGGTCCACACCAGACACGTCTCTTACAGAGGGAGGAGCCCGTAAGTACGCCGGCTTACATCCGCACTGCGTAACGGGCATAACGCGATGCTAAATATATCATCAAGAAAAAACACGGCGCGGCTGTGCCTTGGATACAGAAGAAATTATGCTAATCAAACTCAAGTTCCCATGAAAATTCAAGCAGCTTATGCCAGTCTGGCGGGCATCATTCTAGGATCCGAACCCCAAACGGTTACAATTCAATTTTGTGTGGCGTGGTCGCCTGCGCCCAACTGATAGGGCATGCGGAGGAAGGGAGAGGGAACCTTTGCATCACAGCGCATCGCTGAAACGATCTGTCAGGGCTGCTGATCATACCAAAAGTGGAGCGGTCGGGAGGTTCTTTGTGTGTTATGGGACCTCCCAATCCAGCAAAAGAACCCCATTATCCGAAAACAGGGCCTCCTGATCTGGGACCACCCTCCTCGTCCCCGCTCTCCCTTCCGACCCTTCTTTCTGTCTGCAGACATCCTCCCAGACACATAGGTCACCCTGGAAGCCCTTTGTTCCCCTCACACGTTCCGTTCCCGTTATATTTCCGCTATAGACCCTCCTTTCCGGCATCAAGTCTGGCTTTCTGTGCAGAATCCATTTCCTTCCCAGATCCCGCTCTCCCTGGTACCCTCCATTGCTCCCATTGCCTACCCACGGCTCCCTGGAGGGAGCATAGCTACTTACCCACTGTTCCCTGCTCCCTAGGAGAGCAGTGGAACGGCAGAGACCTAGGTCTACAGAGCACAGTTTGCACCGTTTGCGGATCCTTCCCAGCTCCCGCTCGATGCTTCGTCCCCTCTCCGAGGCTTTCTGTTGAGTCAGCGGACTCTTTGAGTCATCTGCAGACCCTCCGCGGACCCTGTGTTCCCTCTCGAGGTTCTTCATCCCCTCGGCAGACGCCCTGCCCTCCGCAGACTCTCCGTCCCCCCCCCCCCCTCCCCCCGCCTCGCCTCCTTAGCCGTGGCCCGTGAGGCCGGCCACGCCTGGGCGGGAGCATGCTGCGCCGCCGCACGCCTATCCGGCGGGCTGGCGGGCGTCGCAGGCGGCGGCGGCGGCGGCGGCGGCGCGCCGGCCGCCTCAGGTCCGCGCGCCATCGAGCGGAGGCGCGGTAATGGGACGTCGAGAAGGGGGACCTTTCGTGGGCCATCGGTGACCTTCAGGCCTCCTTAGTGGACACTAAGTGCGCTATCGACGCTTCGGGCAGGCTCGGACAGTGGTCGCGTGCTGCATGGACGTGCCATCGTGAGCTTAAATCTGGTCTTCCTTGTGCGCCGCAAGCCATGTGAGAGACCGTGAAGCTTTCAGTTGAATAATACGGTGACTATTTGACAATATGAGTTTCAGCAGGGGTTCATAGTTAAAGGTGATCTAATTCCTTTTGTTAATGTAACCCACGTGATTTCCCGAGTACTGGCAAACCATACTTTACCACGACAAGCAGTGTCCTGGGTAAGTTCTGAGTGATCCAGCACTGACGGATATGTCTGCCTCTGCGGCCCTCGCCGGTGGCAGTCCACACAGAGGAGGCTGCGTCTCGGGGACGGGACCGAATCTTGCCGGAGCCCAAGCCCGAGCCCGAGCCCGAGCCCGAGCTCAAGCCCGAGCCCGAGCCCGAGCCCGAGCCCGAGTCCGAGACCGAGACCGAGACCGAGACCGAGACCGAGACCGAGCCCGAGCCCGAGCCCGAGCCCGAGACCGAGACCGAGCCCGAGACCGAGACCGAGACCGAGCCCGAGCCCGAGCCCGAGACCGAGACCGAGCCCGAGCCCAAGCCCAAGCCCGAGCCCGAACCCGAGCCGAGCCCGAGACCGAGACCGAGACCGAGACCGAGACCGAGACCGAGCCCGAGCCCGAGCCCAAGCCCGAGCCCGAGCCCGAGCCCGAGCCCGAGACCGAGACCGAGACCGAGACCGAGCCCGAGCCCGAGACCGAGACCGAGACCGAGACCGAGCCCGAGCCCGAGGTCGGCCGTCCGCTCGGCCGCTGCTCCCGCGCGGGTCGATGGCACTGGCGGCGGCCGGCGCCGCGGGCTGCCGAGCCGTCGACACCACATCGGCGCTCCGGTGAGCGCCGGTGTGGGAGGTGGCGTCGCCGCCGGCCGCGCCTCAGGTCCGGTCCAATCCAGTCCAGTCCAGCCCAGCTCAGCTGCAGCCGCCGGCCGGCGCCTGTCCTCTGTCGCTGCCGGCCACGGAGGCGGCCTCGGCAGGAATTCCATGCAATGCCTGCCTAGCGTGGCGGCGCTGTGCCGGTGTCAGGGGACGGGCCGCGTGCGCCACTCGTGAGGCTCTGTCCGCTCGGGTGTCTGGTCCAGTCCCGCGTGGGTGGCGTCCCGCACCGTTCTCTGCTTTCGTGCCCCGCCTGGTCGCCTCCCACCGGCTCGGGGTATCAGGGTGTGCACGTGTGACCCCGCGATGGTGCGGTGCGCTATAGCTGACCGCGACGCCATGTCCGGGACCCGTCGACAGTGTGAATGTGCGGCCAGCCTGGCAGTCATTCATCCCCATGCTATTTGTGGCCGGCCAGGCCGACCTCGCTGCCGGTGACGGAAATGGAGTGGCTCGTGCCACGGTCAATACGGGTGCCTCGGTCAAGGTAGCTGCGTCAGAGGCGCGCTAACTCATAAAGTGCGCGGGCCGGGTGCACTCGCTTCGTAATAGTCGGCGAGGGGCCGCCCTAAATGGTGTGGCACTCACGCGTCATAGCCGGCATGCACTTGCGTGTCATAGCCTACAGGCGTAGCCGCATGCACTTACGGTATGATCAGCGCGGCGAAATTTGTTCGGTGCCACTGGCGGGCTCGATTTAGCAGCTGACAAACGACGCTCGTGGCACGCAAGCTCCCGGCAAAGCTTTTTCATTTGGCGTTGGACTTTCATTCACCTGTGCGGACTTCACAGACCACGTGACGCGCATGCCGCGTTCACGGGGTGCGATTCCGCACGCCGCTTGGGAGTCCGCGAACAGACCCCCGCGCCTTGCTGGCTAAGTGACTGATGATCGCAGCAGCCGGCGTGCACTGTTGCGACGCCAACGACACTGACAGAACGGTCACATGCCTCGTTGGACAGCCTGAGACCATGACCACCCGTTGAAACTCTGGAGCGTGGGGCGCCGGCCGCCCGTCTCCGGGGTGAGCGCGCCGCCGCTGTTTCAGAGCCATGCTGGACACGGTGCTGCAGTCGAGCCCGCATGGCCTGTCCCAGCCCACCAATCGGCACCAGCTGGACGGCGTGCTGCAGGGCCACCGGCCCGACGAGCCGGCGCACCTCGGTGAGTACGCAGGGAACGGGCCGACCGGGCCCGATCCGATTCGGGCCGAGCCGAGCCGAGCCGAGCCGAGCCGAGCCGAGCCGAGCCGAGCCGAGCCGAGCCGAGCCGAGCCGAGCCGAGCCGAGCCGAGCCGAGCCGAGCCGAGCCGAGCCGAACCGAGCCGAGCCGAACCGAGCCGAGCCGACCCGACTCGACCCGACTCAACCTGACCTGACCTGACCTGACCTTGGTCAGGCTGGGTTTGATGGCGCTTGGTGGGGGGGGGGGGGGTCTTCTGTGGCGCTGTTAGTCAGTTGTTCGTTGTTCGTCGTTCGTTGTTCATTGTTCGTTGTTTGTTGTTCATTGTTCTGTCGGTATGACGGTCGGCTTGCATGCCGTGCTGTTAGCTTGTCGGCGTTGGCTCGGTGACGCTGGGGGTATTATTCAGCCGGCTGGCCGGACCGTTCTGTCTGGTTTGACCGCTCCCGTAACGGCTGTCGGGTCGTTCTCCGACGGCCCGCCCAAAGCCACTGGGCCCGCCTCAGTCGGTGCTGTCCGCCCACCTGTCGGCGTTACCGTCTGAAAGGCTGACCCGCCCGCCGGTGCTGGTCTGTGTGTACAGTCAGACCTGTTTGTCTGCACTTATGTCGCCGCATGCTCGTAGTTCGTCGCATTGCAACTGCAGGACAGCCACGCTGGTGAATTGCAGACCGCGCCGCGAAACATGTCACGTGCCCTGAATGTCCCGGAATAGGCCGGGCAGTGTGCGTCCTAGGCCAGGTCCCAGATCGCCTATTTGCCAGCCGCGTGCGTACTTCTAGCAGCCACCTCGTGCGGTGCCCCTGCTCGAATGCCGCCCAGGCTTAGCCACACGCCACTTCAAAACACGCCGCCTCCATTAGCGCTGACTGTCTTGGCGGTGGTCGGCTCCAGGAAAGCGGCCTCGTTGCCGAGGCGCCGCCCGGTGTTGGACCGCCGTCCGCGCGTGACACGACACGGAGCCGCCGCGGAGCCGCGCGCCCCGTCCCCGGCCCCGGCCCCGGCCCCGGCCCCGGCCCCGGCCCCGGCCCCGGCCCCGGCCCCGGCCCCGGCCCCGGCCCCGGCCCCGGCCCGGCCCGGCCCCGGCCCCGGCCCCGGCCCCAGCCCTGGCCCCGGCCCCGGCCCAGGCCCCGGCCCCGGCCCCGGCCCGGCCCCGGCCCCATCCCCGGCCCCGGCCCCGGCCCCGGCCCCGGCCCGGCTCCGGCCCCGGCCCCGGCCCCGGCCCCGGCCCACGGCCCCGGCCCCCGGCCCCGGCCCGGCTCCGGCCCCGGCCCCCGGCCCCGGCCCCGGCCCCAGTTCGGACCTGCCCCTCCCCCGTCCCCGGCCCCGGTCCGGACCCGCCGCCGGTGTGGGTCGCCTGACCTGGCGTCGTAGCTCCCGCGACACGCGCCGTGCCGCGCCTCCCCCTGTTGCCGCTGCACTTCACGCCGTGCCGCGGCTGAATAGGTCGGGCAGAGGGGGCTCAAACGAAGCCGACACGGCGCGCGGTGGACAATTAGAAGTTTGGCAGCCGAGCCAGTGAGGCGTGCTGAAAAGGCTTGTTGACGAATGGGGCTATTGATGTGGCCTGGGGCGGCGACGTCTGTGCTGAGAACTGTGTCATGGAACATGTTTGCTGTGCAGGCCGGCGGGCTCGTGCGGCAGAATGGCCCTGTGGGCGACCTTTTTGAACAGGAATCTGGCTGCATTGCCAGGCTTTGTGGTTTTAACAGCTTTGAGCTGTGTCCAGATTTGGACACTCGGTTAAGTGTGAAGGCATTGTAAGCCGCTTTAGAGCCTTTTATTGCCACCGTTATTTTTCACAAAAGGAACGCAGCGCTCGCCGTCGGGCACCACTCTATAGAGCGGCAGCGACTGCAGAGGTCATATTAGCGCTCATGGGCTTCGAAGCTGTCCCGGTCGCCCCGCGAGGACGCCCCGAGCCCGCCTCGGCCGCCCGGTGGGGCACCTCGAGCCCGCCCCGGCCGCCCGGCGGGGACGCCTCGAGCCCGCCCCGGCCGCCCGGCGGGGACGCCTCGAGCCCGCCCCGGCCGCCCGGTGGGGACACCTCGAGCCCGCCCCGGCCGCCCGGCGGGGACGTCTCGGCCCCGCCGCGGCTGCCCGGTGAGGACACCCCGACCCCGCCCCGGCCGCCCAGTGGGGACACCTCGAGCCCGCCCCGGCCGTCCGGCGGGGCGCCTCGAGCCCGCCCCGGCCGCCCGGTGGGGACGTCTCGGCCCCGCCGCGGCTACCCGGTAGGGACACCCCGGCCCCGCCCCGGCCGCCCGGCGGGGACGCCCCGACCCCGCCCCGGCCGCCCGCCGGGGACACCTCGACCCCGCCCCGGCCGCGGCCGCCGGTTACGCGATAAGGGCGGGACCCGATCGCCGTCTTGGCCAAGTGTAATTGGGGGCTATCGCGGCCGAACGGGACGGCCGGGCCGACCCGGTTACGAGTAAGGGGAGGGATTGCGTGCCGCGCCCGTGTTAGCCTGCGGCGAGGAGCGGCGCGCGGCGCGGCCGGTGCGCCGAACGGACGGCCCCTTGTGCAGTTTGGTCAATTTTGACGACCGCTGTCAACTGCCGAGGGCGGTCCTGTGATGGGAAATGATGCAGTTCGTCGAATCCCGTTGTCGCGCTGTCGAGCGCGTCATGAGGATTCTGGATTAAGGTCGTATGATGGATAAATACAATGGTTAGGCCTGATTAGTGCCAGGCTGTGTAACGCGAGATATTTTATTTATTTCCTGCGCACGCCTGCAAACACAAACATGAAAGAAAGGATCGCTTCATCCAAGGTATCAGATGCGCCTTCCTTTTTATTTATGATCATTTCCCTTCACTGGCGGTTCGTGTAACGTCCTGGAAAGACTTCTCTGTTGCACAGGTGGTGACAGGGAAGCTCTGGAGCTGTCGAAACGGGTGCGCGTGCTCTGCTGGGTTATGACCCAACCGGCCAACCACGAAAAGAAGGCCAGACACGTCAAGGCCACCTGGGGGCATCGCTGCAACAAACTGATCTTCATGAGCTCCAAAACCGGTGAGGCTCTTGACAAGGTGTGTGTTGCGTTTAACACAGCACGGCCTGGCGCAGTATTTTCTCCTGCCTAGCTCGCCCTTCTCGCTCTTCTCGCCCTTCTAGCTCGCTCTCTTTCTCTCTCTCTCTCTCTTTCTCTCTCTCTCTCTCTCTTTCTCTCTCTCTCTTTCTCTCTCTCTCTTTCTCTCTCTCTCTTTCTCTCTCTCTCTTCCTCTCTCTCCCTCCCTCCCTCCCACGTCATCTTCTTACCTCTACGTTCCAATTTTCGATCACGTGCTGTTTCCTCCCGGCCTGTACATCTGTCTCAACGTCATCCGCCTGTTTCCTCGTCCCGCGCTTCTCTCTTTCAAGGACCTAGTATGACTGAAGCCCTGGTCCTGTCGTCGTGCCCTCGCCGCGCCTGTGTGGACCTAGTACGACCGACGCCCTGGTCCTGTCGTCGTGCCCTCGCCGCGCCTGTGTGGACCTAGTATGACTGACGCCCTGGTCCTGTCGTCGTGCCCTCGCCGCGCCTGTGCGCTCTGGCCAGATCCAGTGTCGCCTCCGCTCCTGATCCCCCTGGCGCGCGAGCCGCGCGGGCGCGCCCCGCCGGGCCACCCAATGCTGGCCAATCTCCCCCATTAGCCCCAGCCGGCGCCAGTCACGTGACCCCCGACGCCGGCACGTGACACGGATCGGGTCGTTATCGGCCCTCCGGTGGCGCTCCCCCGCGGGAGGCGGTGGCGACGGTGCCGCTGTTGGTGACCCGCTGACCCGCCCCGGGCGGTGGCGGTCAGCGGTTACCTGGGCGGTGGCCGGCGAGCCACGTCGCCATGGCAACGGCGTATCGACTGGGCCGGCAGCCGACACTCATCTGCCCCGCTTCGCCATCTCGCTGGCGGGGGAGCCGTGGTGCGGCGCAAGGGCGGAGCGGCCGGGTGAGAAGGGACCCAGGCGGTGCGCTGGCTGCCGCAGGGAACTACACGCAAGCGCAGGCGAACTCACAAACACCTGTGTAGTGGACGTGATTCACGGGTGACGCGCCTGCTTCGCACCCGCCCACTGCGGGATTATCTGTGTCGATGACAGCGGCATGCGTTTCGCCACAGCTGTGAACGGCGGCGCAAATGATCCGACCACCGATTTGGGCCGCCGTAGGCGCTGTCCCCAGCCCCGGTCTGCGGTGTTTGCCGGGCGCCGGCCCGCGCCGCGCCCGCCGCAGCCCACCGCCGACGCGCCAGCCTGCTGACCGGGCGGTGTTGTGGCTCGGCCGGGCGCCGTGTCGGTGTCACGCGATAGGTCACGTTGCGCTATCGCCGCGCATAAAATAGAAATCAGCCGCAGCATGGCGTACCACACCGGTCAGCCATAACACGGAGGCGGCCTTGTCACGTGGTGAACGGGCGAAAGAGGCGGGCAGCGGTCAGGGGTGTTTCACTCCGGAATGAGCTGCTGTCTGCGGAACGACGCGTGTTCTGTCACCTGACATGTGGCCTAGTGGCTGGCGCTCTGCTGTAACCTCTGGCTTATTTGCATTGGATTGGATTGTGATCAGAGATTTGTTTCATCAGATGACGTTTGTTGGCATGCGATGACATGTGAGCTGACGTGACCTCTCGGGTGATCATCATTTGGCTGGCCTACGACGTGACCTGCGACCTGATGGAACCTCAGCGATGATCTGACCCGTGGCATAGCATTTGACCTGACCTTTGACATGGAATTGGATCTGACTTGGGGCTTGACATTTGGTCTGACCTGCGAGCCGCTCTTGGTCAGACCTATAAAACAAACTGCGCCCTTACCTGCGGCCTTGCATAACTTAGCCTGTGTCATTATCTGTGCTGTGACCTTCATCCTGATCTATGCCTTGAACTGCGCCCTGACCTTACCCGGTCTGTGACCTGACCTACGCCCTGACCTACCCACTGGCTCGTGTGTTGACCTGAGGTCGCCTGCCCCCAGACACGACACTGCCGACGGTGGCGCTGAACGTGCAGGAGGGGCGCAACTTCCTCTGGGCCAAGACCAAGGAGGCGTTCCGCTATGTGTACGAACACCACCGGGACGAGGCCGACTGGTTCTACAAGGCCGACGACGACACGTGAGTGTGCGATGTCACGTGACGTGACGTCACCGTGACCGACGGTGAGGAGGGGAAGGAATCTCGTTCAGGGAGTCGCCCTCCGTTGGCCGATCAGAGTAAAGGCACGATACCGGCGAACATGTTCAAACAATGTCGTGGTGGAAGTGCTGCCAGAGGCGAATATAAATCGCCGATCGGACGACATGGCCTTTTTCCGTTTGGGCAGTGCACTGCCGACTGTGGCCAGACCCGGCCGGTAGCGTGTTGGCCAGAATAGGGTGGCCTTGTAAAATTACTTTGGGCGCACGCAAGGCCAACCACTGTGTCTTTTCATTAGCATTGTTTTGCAGATATCAGGTGCCAGTGTCACGGCTTTGTTTGATGACGTCATTGATATTTCCCCGTCGATGTTCCAACGGCGTATTCACTCAGTGCGGCGAGCAGGCTAATTCTAAGGTTACGGAAGGCAATATAACATATTCTCATGCATGTGCGGCGGGTGCAACCACGCCCAAACAATGTTATGAGGCAACTATCAGAAGCCAGTATAAATCGCCGATCGGATGACATGGCACATGAGCATGAGGCATCGCGGCCGGAACTGACTGTGCCGGCTCTGGCTCCAATGTCGGTGGCTTCTTTATTTTATACAGCCTTACAGGTAGATGACACACTAATATGTGACGTACATCAGCAGTGGCACTTGGTCAGAGATAGCTGATGGTTGCATAAATGCGATCGCACGGGTTTGCGGGCCGCATTTATAGACTCATTTGTGTTGTGGTCCGATAGATCAACGTCTTCTGGTCCGTGGATCCCTCCTGCCTGATTTTCTTTCGTCCCCCTTCTTTTCTCTCTCTTAGTTGTTTGTACTTGATTGCCGGTTTTGCTCTGCTTGCCTGTACTTTGAATCCGCGACACGTTTTGCGCAATGTCTGTAGGTTTAACAGCCAGTTCTGCAGGCATGGTCGACTTGGTTAGATGGCGAGGGCGGGTTGACATCTTGAAATCCAGAAATACGCTGTCGGAAAGAAATACGCTGCTCCTTGTTGTTCCTAAAATCCTATTTCATGACTTACTTTGCCACCTGCTAGTGAAAAATGACGACCTTTACATGTCGGGAACATGGACGAACATGTGTCTAATCCCAACCGGCTGCTCCCCCTAGGTACTCGGACGAAACATTCGGTTAGAGCTAATTGCTATGCATCACACAGCTCTGTATAAATACATTTCAACTGCAACATCGCCCAAATCTTGCCGGTAATTAAGCTCATGAAGATGGACACGGGCAGGCTGGTGCGTGACACGAAGGTGCGCGAGAGGCGACGTTTCAAAATGTGTTGGGCTCAAATAAGACTGTAGTAATGGCCTTATTCCTCAGAGAAAAACCAGGATAGTGGAAATATAGAGATGTACATGTATACCATATGTATTATTTTCATATTTTTTCTCCCCGAGGAATAAGGCTATTGCTAATGTCTTTATCTATGTGAACGATGTACCTCGCAGATGCACTAAACAACTTATGTGTTGAACTTGCCCAAACTGGAGGCCGCCAGTGTTTTCAATATCTTAACCTACAATTTCTTATCAGCTAAAAAACGGGCTAGGTAACTGTTTGTAGCTACCAAGATCCGCTAAGACAGGTCGGCTAATTAGTAGAGCACATGTCCAGGATATTTTAGATCATGCGTATTTTGCACCACCTGCTGTGGAAAACCCTTGCAAAAGTATGGAATATATAATATAATTATTCAATAGAAGAAATGAATTCCGCCTGGAGGTTATTTTCCTCTGACACGTGACAGCAGTTACGTCCTCGGACACCTGCTGACAGTTTCGACGGCAGGTGTGGTGGCTCATAATCCGTCGGATTTGGAAGCACTTCGGTCGCTTCGTCGCAAAACACATCACGTTACGCGATGTAGCGCCCAGCTGGTTCATTCCCATTTATGAGCCGTCCGCTGCGAACGGACTATCTTTTATGCACCATTTGTTTTCGTGTGGGCTGGCAGGATTGATGTTCGCTGGTCCGCCCTCTTCCACGTTCCTGCACGGTGAGCCGTTGCGAGCCCTTCGATCGTAATATGTCGACTGAATGTGTGTCAATTATGGGTGAGTCAGTTTCCGCGCATAGCTGAAACACATCGTCGATAAGGCTGAGGGCCGTCGGCTTCGGCCCAGCGAGCTCCGATGCGACGGCGAGCCATTCAGCCGTGGCAGCGTCCTCTCGCGTTCCACCCAACGACGGCCCACTGACAGACGGGCGAGCTGACGACCGGCATCCCATCGGCTACGCAGTCGGGCGACAGCGCTGTCTGGGAAGGCCGCTCACGCTGGGGTGCGTCTGCTCGATCAGGGCTGGCATTGATCTAAGCCGCGTCGCGCGTCAGCTGTCCCCGAGCGCGTCTCGCCGGGCTCGGGGCGCGTCACAGGGGACGCTCGACGGCGGTCTGTTTGTGGTCTGTTTGCGGCGGTCCTCCCGGCAGTGGCCCGTGCTGTCGTCCGCTCCGTCGGCCGTCCGTTCGGCCACCTGGTCGTGCTCCGGCGGTCTTCCGTTCCACCTGTCGTTCGCTCGGCGGCGTCCGTGGTCGCCGCCGTCGCTGTTGTTGGCCGTTGTCAGCGTCCGCTCCTTCGGTCATCCGTCCCTCGGCGGTGTTCCGTCCGTCCGTTCGGCCGGCCGTTCGGTGGCGGTGCTCCGTCCATTTGGCCGGCCGTCCCCCGGCGGTGTTCCGTCCGTTCGGCCGGCCGTCCTCCGGCGGTGTTCTGTCCGTTCGGCTGGCCGTCCCCCGGCGGTGTTCCGTCCGTTCGGCCGGCCGCCCTCCGGTGGTGTTCCGTCCGTTCGGCCGGCCGTTCGGTGGCCCTGCTGTCCGGCCGTTCTCGCTGGTCGGGGCGGCGCCCGCTATTGATCGGCGTCGCCGCCGCGCCCTTAAACGACCGGCCGTCTCCGCTAGCTCAGCACGCGCGCACGTGGCGGCGGGGCGGCCGGCCCGTCCCTCGTCGCCGGGCTCGTCGCGGCCCGTCAGCGGGGCGCGTCGCGTCGGGCGGCCGCCGACGCCGACGCCGCCGACGGTCGGTGGCGCCTCCTCCACGGCGGCGCCGGTCGGTCGGTCGGTTGGCCGGTCGGTCGGTCGGTCGCGCTATTGACCGCCTCGATCACTCCGCACGGCCGGCGGTGTGGCGGCGAGCTGGTGTTGACACGGCCCGTGCTGTGCTGAGCTGCCTGGCGAACGCTGTCACTAGCTGGCGAGGTGCGGCTCACGGTCGCTGGCGGTGAGCTAGTGTTGGCACAGCCCGTGCTGTACTGAGCTGAGCTGGCCGGCCAGCGCTGCCAGCAGCTGGCGAGGCGTGGCTCACGGTCGCTGGCGGCGCTGCCGCGGGGAGGCCGAGCAGAGCTGGGATGGGGGTGGGGGAGAGACAGCCGGTAGTGGTGTCGGTTTCGGAGCACCACGCGAAAGGCAGCCGGGAGTTGGGCGCAGAGATGGCGACTGGAAGCCGGCGGTGGGCGGACCACGATCCCGACTGGGAGGCACTTGATGGCCTGGCCTGGGTGCGGTGCCGAACGCGGACAAGACACCGCGGACTAGCCACGCACCTCCCCTGTCTGTCCACATTATTGCTATGTCGAATGGTTCTTTGTAAAGCATCGTGAATGATTCCACTGGCCAAACAAGTGTGACCTCAACTATGAGGAGGTTTCGACCTGAACGGCCTGGACCGGCCGTCACGCGTCCGTAAGCTTTCACGTACGGGTAAACCAATGCCTTGAAAAGTAAGACGCTATTCAGGAATCATTGGATATGCCAAAACCTAAGCTGGTGGCGGTCGCTAGAAAAGGTTCGAAGTACCATATTTGTCTACTTGTCCGCATGTGTATCTAAGCTTGTCGTTGTTATCACTGGGATTTAACGACGCACTCAGTGGCGGAGATAACATGGCATCTCCTGCCTTTGATCCTGGCAGCAAGGGCGGGCACCGTCAGGAATTAAGCTCCGTAACTCTGGCTTCCCAGACGCGCAGCTTCACTGCATCTGAGCTTCCGAGCGTCTGAGCGTGCCGACGGGACGCGACTCGAGTGGCGCCATCTGGTGGTGCTCCCGCTCCGTAGACGGGCTCTGGTGCCCGGCTCGAACAGATCAGTGGCGCGTGGCACGTGCCGTGTGCCGTCAGTCGGACCTCCGCAGAACCCGCGTATCGGGGGCTCAGGTCAAACGGAGGGTGTGCCGGTGACCTCAGGCCGGGTGGCAGCATGCCGGGTGCAGCTCCATTACCGGGTGCGCACTCTGGTAGTCGGCAGCCGTGTGCGGTCAACAACGTGAACGACATTTGACAGCTGCACTCGGGGTTCTATAAGCGCCGCAGGCGGCGAGCGAGCCGACTGAACTTCGGTGGGAGGTCAGACTGACATCAGGGCTATCGAACAATAGTTCTCAGCTCTGGGCGCTCGATGCCACGTTGCCGGCGCGCCGTGCGTGCTCAGCGCTTGCACCCAGTTTTCATGTGACCCAAATTGCAGGGGTTCGGATGATGTGGCGATGGGGGTGGTGCCAGATGATGATGTGGCGATGGGAGTGGTGCCAGATGTGTGGCTGAGTGATCGGCTTCGATTGGATCGCGCCGATAAGGGGCTGCACCTTGTACGTGAGGCGACGCCAAACTTGGCATCGGTGCCGATAATCCCGGAACTAATTCGCAGTACCCGGATCCCGGATTTTGATAAGCTCAATCTGTTCCATTACACATATGGCGAGAATTTAGGAGTTTCATGCCATCTCTCGCACTCATTCTGGCTAGGATGGCATCCAGGTCGCGGTCCGTTTTAGACAGGTAGCACCAATTCAGGGTACTAATCCCTTTCAGAGGCTGTGCCGTAGGCGTGGAACTCTCAACCTGACCTTCACTGGACTCTTCCTGAGGTGTTGGGAGCGGAGAGGTATCTGGACTCTTCCTTAGGTGTCTCCCGGGAGCGGATGGTCCAGCAACACTCACACGACCATGCTTACTCTTGTGGAGGGGCGTAGAGTCTTTTCGTGCAATCTCCGGATATTTCCAATACCTTTTTGACTGCTCCAGCGCTTTCCCTGTGCTGTCATCGTGACTTCTTAGAAAATTTCGACACTGCGATTCCTTTCAATTCCATAAACTCGGGTATATTTAGGTGCGTTGGCTTCCCAAACAAAGCACATCAGTCACCGAGGATGTCTCAGGACTCCTGGCCAGCCTCATGGGTCATCAGCCACGAGGCACTAGTAGTAACGGCTCCTCAGGACACGCTCGCTCACAAACGCGACCCCGGCCTGCTCCGATGCGAAGGTCGGCATCGCATGCCCTCAGGTACGGTGACCCGTTGCGCTGCGTGCGTGACGAGAGGGCGCGCGAGAGACGAGCTCGAGCTCGGAGTCGTGACACCGTGTGAAACGATGCCGAGCTTAGTTCATACTCGCAGAACGCGGCTGGCTTTTACAAGAATTCACAAGATGCAATCATTTTTTTGTATAAAACCGCGTATCTTTTCCATTTATACGCACCAAACATGGTTTCCTTCTTTTCCGCGTTCCATATATTACCAGCGACACTTTTTAAACACTGTTTTGTATGGGAAAACACAATAGGGATCCCGGAATCGCGAGAGCTTTTTGATTCCGGGATCCGGAATTAATACACTCCCGGGATACATGGCCCGGGATTATCCGTCCTATTTAGCACCTCTCTGCCAATATCGCTAACCTGCAACAGGCAAGATGGTAGGATTGGTAGGCAAGGTCGCGTTATAGCATGTCAGTCAATGAACAGCTGTTGTGTGACCCGATGGTTTTAACCTACGGTGCACGGGAGGCTCGCACATACTGCCGCGTCACGTCCCTCGAGTTGCGGCTCTCTACTATGGGGTTTCTGGCTGCGTGCCCCAAGTGTTACGAATATCTTTTAACTCCGATGCTGCCTACACACAAGATTAAGGTGCTCATTGCCAAGGTGTGGCCTTGCGCGCGTGCCACATGTTGGACTGGGGTCCTCGAGACACCATTACCCAGAGACAAGATTTTGGGGGACAAAGAGATTGTCGCACGACTTTTCCAATTGCGCCCGTTCGACTCTCTAAGTGTGAAAGGTGCACGTTCGGTGCACGCGACTGTCTTTATAGTCGTCTCTCAGAGATTGATGGCGGTACTATCATGGATCACCTATCTGATCCTACCTAAATCCCAATGCAATGCTTTTTCACAAGTCCTGATCAAATACATCAACTGCTACCTATTGTACTATCTTGCACGAGTTTTTTTTAAGCCGCATTCCAGGGTCATTTAAGCTTCGCGTCACATGGTCGCCCTTCTTTAGCACTACTTGTCAGTTCTTTCTTGGTGAACGTGAATGCCGGAATGTATTTCCAAACCATTGGTTCATCATTGCAAATTGTCCATACCGTCGTTCGTAGGTACCTTGACTCTATGCATATTTCCTCGCCCAAGCCCTTTGAGCTTCCGAAGCTGTAAGTAGTTGTCAATAACTGTACCTCGGTTCAGGCACTGAGAGACTTAGACATTAGTTGGCTGGCATATTCCCGAAGTTTTATCCATTTTTAGATTCAAGAATTGCTTTGGCGAATTCTTGCTCAGCACATACCTTCTTTAAACATAAGGATACCAGGGGGAACACGAGTGCCCAAATGTTGTCAATCAACTGCAGCTTACGGTTCCGAATTCTGTTGCGTCTCCTATGGGGCATCATTCAAAGATTACACGCTTCGGAACTTGCAAAGTCGCGTTCAGCAGCATCTAGGCGGATCCGTCTGGACGGGATGATTTATCGCTGAAGGTGGGCTGGCTGCGGTGCAGGTGGCGTGGGTGTGCCGCAGCTCTGACCTGCGGCCCGGACTAGGGCGTCGGGTGGAGCGCGGTCCACCCGCGGTCTCCCGTCCACCCGCTCCCAGCTGCCCGTCTCCGCGGGTGATCCGCGCGGCGCCCGACGCGCCGCGGGCCTCCGCGTGGTGGGATCGAGGAGGCTCCCCTCCCCTGGTGCATTGTCTGGTCGGCTGCGCTGGCCTGGTCGTTATTGCCCCAGCTGGTCATACCACTGCTGGGTGCTCCCTGTTACGCTAGAATTCGTCTGCGGTAGACCTCGGGCCTAAAGAGACTGGTCATTCCGAGCAGGTGGACATACCAGAAGCGGAGCATGCAGAAACCACACGCTATTTCTACGCGTGAAGATGAAGCCTTTCCTCGCGCGTTCTTTCGTTAACCTTCCACGGTCCCCGACCGCCACTGCCCTTGAACAGTCAAGACCCTGTTCTCAAGTCACGCCGACCCGTCAGTAATGCGCGCGTGCCCTGGGGGGCGTTCCCCATTACCAACAGCCGTCCACAAGCTGCAACCTATAATGTCAGAGGTAAGTGCGTCGCAACAGCTCCTGCGGCTTGGAGGTTGGTCGCTTATACATGGCGTAGGTACTTGCGACGTCATAGGTAGCAACTCAAGTAGGTACTTTGCCAATGCGCACGTGACCTGGTGTTGGCAGGTACGCCATCATGGAGAACATGCGCTTCATGCTGGAGCCGTACTCGCCCAACGACGCGCTGTACTTCGGGTGCAAGTTTAAGCCGTTCACCAAACAGGGATACATGAGCGGCGGTGCAGGTTGGTCTCCCCCTCCTCCTCCCCCCCCCCCCCCCCCCCCCCCGGCGGCCGGCGATCCTTATGTCCGATGTCTGTTGTCCAGTGTGCGCTTCTTCATGTCCGAAATCCGACGGGAGGGGTTTGATGCCCGGACTCGGTATCCGATGTTTGTCTTCGGCGTTCCAGACCTGATGTCCCACGTCCGACATCCGAAGTCCGATGCGCGATGTCGCACGCGCTCATGTCCGATGTCCCTCCGCCGATGTCGAATAACGTCCCGGAGCGGCGGCGGTCGCACACCGCCCGACGACGAACCTCCGTTTTCGCCAGTTTATCGGCTGTCTGCACGCCTGGCGCGGATGTGACGGGTGATGTGATGTGCCTTGACAGGATGTAACGGAGACGTGACGCGTGCCGTCCCTCCTTTAACCGCCGCCGGGCCGCGTGCTGCTCTGTGCTTTCCTGCACGCTATCAGCTGGTTATCCTGCAGCGGGCCTCCGCCGCCGGTAGCTGTGGACACCCGTTCCTGCATGCTTTGAATGTACTGTCCGATCCGACAGTTGAGGATCGACGTACCGGTCGCAAGGTTCGTTGAAAACGAACAAAATACTTAGAGTATACCACCTGCAAGTTCAAGTATACGGACTAAACAAGACAGCATGGCTTGGGAAACTTCTGATTTATTGCCTTATGATTGTGGTCCCCTTCATCGCTTGCGTGGGAAACAGGGATCAGGTTCGTGCGGTGATCATCCGGTTCTTCTAAGGTAAATCGATTAAGTCCGAGGGCTCGGTAACTGTTATTGGAAGTTGGTGTAGCCGAGTTGGGAAGGCTTTCACACCAGAGCTGAGAGGATTTCAGTTTCCGATAGTCTCAGGTGGCCAACCTATGAGGCTCGTTCTCAGGGGACCGCACTGCGAAGAGACGGGAAGTGGGCTGCCCGCTGGGCTGTACCATAGATTTTCGGTGCTGATAAAGTTCAGCTTAATCCAGTCAGAACTTGAGCATCGCTGAGAACAATGTCACCGGCCTTCCGCACATTTCGCAAGCGTGCGCCGGGTCGCGCGTCGAACGGCGAGCTGTGGTGGCCGCGCCGGGCTGCGCGTCGAGCGGCGAACGGTGGTGGCCGCGCCGGGCAGCGCGTCGAGCGGCGAGCTGTGGTGGCCGCGCCGGGCAGCGCGTCGAGCGGCGAGCTGTGGTGGCCGCGCCGGGCCGCGCGTCGAGCGGCGAGCGGTGGTGGCCGCGCCACGCCGCGCGTCGAGCGGCGAGCTGTGGTGGCCGCGCCGCGCCACGCGTCGAGCGGCGAGCGGGGGTGGCCGCGCCACGCCGCGCGTCGAGCGACGAGCGGGGGTGGCCGCGCCGCGCCGCGCATCGAGCGGCGAGCGGTGGTGGCCGCGCCGCGCCGCGCCGCGCGCCGGCCAAGGTCAGGTCCGCCGCTCTGTTGACGCGGGAGGCGGTCCGGTCCGCCCGCAGCAGCCGCACGCCGTTGGCTTATCGACAGGCCGGGCCAGAGCGACGCTGCGCGGCTCAGGCCGTCGGCGGGGGTACGTCAGCCCGCGTTACGCTCCGCAGCTCGGCCGTGTTCCGTGACGGTTGGCTGCAGCGTCGGCGCCGCTCCAGTCCGACGCTGCGCGACCCCGGCCGTCGGTGGGGTGGCACGTCAGTCCGCGTCACGCCCCTCAGCGCGGCCGCGTTCCGTGACGGTGGGCTGCAGCGTCGGCACCGCTCCAGTCCGACGATAGCGGCCCGCTCATCTCGCCGCCCGCAGCCGCTCCGTGTGGCCGCCTCTGCCCCGCCCCCCCCCCCCCTCTCTCACCCCTGACCGCTTCCTATGACTGCTCTGCGCGATTTGTCTTTGCAGCCGTTCTTTATGACCGTCCATGTCACCAAACCCTGCTATCGACGCTGTCTCGATTTGACACTCCTCGTGGGCGCTATCTATTGCAATTGCTTCCTGTGACTGCCCCTGTGGTCGTCGCCCGGTGACCGCCTCCCGTGACTGCTCCCCGTAACAATCTCCGTGACCGCTCTCCGTGGCCGCCCGCCTTGAACGCTTCTCGAAACCACACCCGCGGCCGCTCGACCGGCCGTGACCACCCCGTGAGCGCTCCCCGTAACCACCCCGTGACACTGTCACCGCTCCCCGTAACCACCCCGTGACACTGTCACCGCTCCCCGTAACCACCCCGTGACACTGTCACCGCTCCCCGTAACCACCCCGTGACCGGTCCCCGTAACCATCCCGCGACCGCTCCCCGTGACTTCCCTCCTCCTCGCAACCGGCCTCCATAACGCCCCGCGACCGCCCCCCGTAACCGTCCCCATAACCACCCCGTGACGGATCCTCATAACCACCTCGTGACGGGTCCCCAACCACCCCGTGACGGGTCCCCATAACCACCCCGTGACGGATCCCCACAACCACCTCGTGACGGGTCCCCATAACCACCCCATGACGGGTCCCCGTAACACCCCGTGACGGGTCCCCATAACCACCCCGTGACGGATCCCCATAACCACCTCGTGACGGGTCCCCATAACCACCCCATGACGGGTCCCCATAACCACCCCGTGACCGGTCCCCATAACCACCCCGTGACGGGTCCCCATAACCACCTCGTGACGGGTCCCCATAACCACCCCGTGACGGGTCCCCATAACCACCCCGTGACGGATCCCCATAACCACCTCGTGACGGGTCCCCATAACCACCCCATGACGGGTCCCCGTAACCACCCCGTGACGGGTCCCCATAACCACCCCGTGACGGGTCCCCATAACCACCCCGTGACCGGTCCCCATAACCACCCCGTGACGGGTCCCCATAACCACCCCGTGACGGGTCCCCATAACCACCCCGTGACGGGTCCCCGTAACCACCCTGTGACCGGTCCCCATAACCACCCCGTGACGGGTCCCCATAACCACCCCGTGACGGGTCCCCGTAACCACCCCGTGACGGGTCCCCGTAACCATCCCTGCGACCGCTCCCCGTGACTTCCCTCCTCCTCGTGACCGCCGCCGGTGACGGCACCCCGTGACCGCCGCCCGTGACGACACCCCGTGACCGCCGCCCGTGACGGCACCCCGTGACCGCTGCCCGTGACGGCACCCCGTGACCGCAGGGTACGTGCTGAGCCGGGAGGCGCTGCGGCGCTTCGTCACGATTGGCCTGAATGACCCGACCAAGTGCAAGAAAGAGCACGGCGGTGCCGAGGACGTGGAAATGGGTGAGCTGGAGAACGGACTGCTGTGGGCAGAGGGAGGGGCGCCGGCTGATGGCTACTCCGTACTTTTGCAAAAGCAAGGCGTTCAGCCCCCAGCTTTGTCGCCTTTTGACTGCTGCAAAAGTCGTATTGGTACTTGTTGAATTGCGTGTTGAAGAAGACAACATTGCGTGTTGTGTGAGAGAACTTCTAAAAGTCGCTGTTCTTTTTTATCTTGGGAGATGCGTTCCTCCGCTATTGAGAGCAAAATCTGTGGGGCGCGGGGGTGCTGGCTCAACGAAGACGGGCTGCTTTGTATCCAACGACCGTCATCACCTCATCCCCTCTCACGTGTATTTCAACTTGTTTTCCTATTCGACGGGCTTACCTTGACTCGCCTGTATAAAGACACTTGTTTCACGCCATATGTTGCCAAGCATTTTGAACTAACGCTGAAAGAGCTCTTCAGCACAGGTACCTGCATGCGCCGTCGGCTTCAAGTGTTTTCGTTTTCACGGCGGCAGTGAAATGAAATGAAATGATCGTGTGCGAGAAATGTAATCCAACCTGTCGCCAGGGATAAACGCTGATTTCAACACGGCCCGCCGGCTGTTGATGTCATGCACTTGAAATAGGCTTAAAAAGGCGCCAAGGTGAAGACCGATGTATCATTCAAGCGATAGATCATAAACCGTTATCGCCCCTTGACTGGCGCGTTCTGTTGTGACCTTTCCTTTTTGACCTTTTGATGACCTTTTTGTCGTGACGTCACGGTCGTGCGGCCCGGCAGGCAAGTGTATGGAGCGTCTGAACGTGACGGCCGCCGACAGCCGAGACAACGAGGGCCGCTACCGCTTCTTCCCCTTCACGCCCGAGAGCCACCTGGTGGCCGAGAAGTTCCCCAAGAGCTTTTGGTACTGGAAGTACATCTACTACCCACAGAAGAAGGTGAGCGGGTGCAGCGGAAGAGCGAAGGGGGGGGGGGGTGAAGTTATGCCACGTATCCTGCCTGTTGGGTCTGGGCGTCGTCCCCGTTTGCAGAGGCGTCACGTCTGATTGTGAATTGAAGCGCGTGCGGTATGTCCTGTTACGGACGTCGTGACATTTGAGCTGTCATCTGTTGATACATCTCTTAACATGTGAAGCGTCAGTTGTTAGTGTGAGTTGCGCACTGTGGGGCCTGCACGGAGATGACGCTGTTTGTATTGAAGGGACCTTACGTCCGTTACAATACCTATCAACCGAAGTAATAGGATAACGTTCTTTCGGCAACGTGCGCGGGTCATGGATCCATCCATGTTAGGGCGTTTTTAACGACTAATATCGAATACAAACTATCAGGGCAGCTAGAGACATGAAACAGGTTGTACGGCTGAGGCCAATGGCGCCGTCAACAAATTACTGAGTGGTCTCAACGCTGACGATCGCCAAGCGCGCAATGGCAGACCGGCGCGGTCAATGCTACCTCACAAACTACCAATGCTACCAGTGACGGCGCGGTCAATGCTGCCTCTTCGGGAGCTGGCCACAGAAACAACACCTTGTGACATGGACCGAATTCCATTGGGTCGTAAACAGGCTTGTAGGTCGGTTAGTGTCAACATTAGCCGTCTGAAACATAAACGTTTCCCAATAAATTCGTCAAAGTCACTTGAAGCGTAAACTGTCCAAGTTTAATGACCTCGTCGTTTAAATTTGTCAGGTCTTGGTAGACTCAAAACCTGCCAATGGCTACGTCACCTTACCTTGACCAGCAATGCCGTTTTACAGTCCGTGAATCCGCGCAAATTTGTGTTAATTGTGAATCTGTACACAAACGCTAAACACCGGTTTATTGGTCACGACCGAACGCTAAACAAACCAGTTAAACGTCGCGGAACGCTACTAAACTGTGCGACGTTTGGCGCAGTGTGCACATATGTCGGCTGAGTTCATGAAAAAGTATCTTTCCAGTGTATTGACAAATCCCATTCGTATTGGCTCCCAAGAGCCAACCGACTGCATTCGGTGGCGTGGCAGACGAAGGAGCGGGGGGGGGGGGGGGGGGAGGAGGGGCAAGAGCACGTCTATTATCACCTCGCTTGTCGCTCGCTCCAAACGACTCACTGGCGTTGTGCCTGTGCCGCTGGTCTGCGTGTTGAGCTAAATTTGTTTTGACCGTCTACTTGCTGTGGATAGGGTCCACTTATTGCGGTTTGGGGACGCGGGAGAGTGCTAAACAGCTTTATGGCCACTAATTATGCCCACTTCGTGTTATCGGCGCTTTATGACGCTATAATTAGGCGCACGCAGTCCCTGTGCAAGGTTTTTCCATCAAAGTCTGGTTGGACGCTGTCAGCGAATGTGCAATTCGTATAGGACGGGACTGGCACAGAATGAAATCCGTCTACGACCAAGATTCTGTAATAACACAGTACTGATAGCCTTAGATAGAATTCTACGTATCATGACCAGGAGAGTGGAACGATCCATGCATTGATATTTCGGCTTTTCCAGCTATCTTTCCATGCTCCTGGCTATTATATGAGGAATAAGGCTATTAGGACGGTCTTATCCCATGTGTTCCTCGCAAATGCACTTCACAGCTTACGCAAGACTCTGTGACGGCGTGTTTTGAATCGGACGCGACGGCTTGCGGAAGTGAGCGGCAGTTTCCTAAACGCGTACCTTACGGCACCGATCGGCTCGGGAGCTTGACCGAAGCCGGTAGCCGACGACAGCGCGCAGAGAAGCGCGACGGATGCTCATCCGTTCACCCGCGGCTCGAGCTGCCCGATAGCTTGTGTACGGTGCGAGGCCCCTGTGCCATGGTACCCACCCGATCGGCCCACCATGCAGGGCCTCTGGTCGGCCGGGCTCGGGACAGGTGCCCAGCAGTCATCAGCGGCAGGCAGGCGGCGCTGTCAGCGGTGTCTCCGCCGCCAGCGGACTCAGAGAACATCCCGACACCAACGCCCTGCCCACGTAGCGGAGGTTTCCGTCCGCCTGCTTACGCATTAGGCTCGGCTTTGTTTCACTACCGTGCGCGATGTTAGCGCCCTCTGCGTTAGGAGCCTGCGTGGCTCGTGACTGGTTTGCGTGACCAGGCCGGACAGTGGCGCGGGGTTCAGACGCCTGGTGGTGGGATGGTGAGGTGAGCAGATGGTGAGGTGGGCAGATGATGTGGTAAACAGATGTTGAGATGAACAGATAGTGAGGTGAGCAAACGGTGACGTGGGCAGATGGTGAGGCGATCAGATGGTGAAGTGGGCAGAAGGTGAGATGGGCAGGTGGTCAGGAGAGCAGATAATGAGGTTGGTAGGTGGTGAGGTAAACAGATGCTGAGATGAACAGATAGTGAGGTGAGCAAATGGTGAGGTGATCAGATGTTGAGGTGACCAGATAGTGAGGTGAACAGATGGTGAGGTAAGCAGATGTTCAGGTGAGCAAACGCTGCGCTGGTTGAGTGGCCTGGTGGTCAACACAGAGGAGTTGGCAGGTCCGTCCTGGTGGGACGTTCCGGCAATACACATCCGACGGCGGGCCACCGTGGCGGGGCGCGCGATCTGAAAATACTTCACGCATATATGCGTGTAGACAGATCAACGAGCGAGCAGATCTATCCACACGTGTTTCTCCTGCACACCATGTATAGAACATGTTAAGAAGTAGCTTGTACGCGTCCGTGTAACAGCACTCTTCTGAACTCCACCTGTATCGTTCCAGGGCATGGGGTGCTGCTCCGACTCGGCCATCAGCTTCCACTACGTGCCGCCCAACCTGATGTACACCATCGAATACCTGGTGTACCACCTGAAGCCGTACGGCGTGCGAACGCAGCTGGTACCCGGCCCGCCGCCTGACCGCGCCGTCATCCCCGCCGGCGCCAACTTCTCACAGCAGGCGCTGGCGGCGCTGCCGACCGACACGCCGTCTGGCGGCCGGACGCCGGCGCTGACCGCGCCCGCCGCCTCGACGCGGAGACTGGCGACGTCGCCAGTGAGGCGCGCCACGGCGCGGGCCGGTGCGGCCACGCCGGCGACGCGGGCCAAGCGGTCGGTGGGCCCGTCCGCGGCCGGTGCGTCGGTCCCGGCGGCGCAGCCCGGCGCCGCCCCGTCCGACGGCGCCCGCTCCCCAGCTGCGAGTCGGCGCCGGGCGGCCGGCGAGGCGACCTCGGCAGCGGCCCGCACCGCGCCGAACGGAGCCTGTCTCTCCGCCCCGGCCGGCGCCAGCGGAGGCGCCCGCCGCCACCGCGCGGCCCGTGGGGAGAAGGTGGACACCCAGCGGCGCGCCAGACGCGGCGCGAACTCCCCGGTCGCGAGCGCCGACCCGGGCCTCGGGGCGGCCTCCTCGAAGCGGGACGCCCGAGATCCCCCGCAGTGCACCGGCGGCGACTCACACCGCTCGTGCATCACTGTCTAATCATACTGAGTCAGGGCGGCGGCCCGCACAAGTAGCGCAGTTTGGTCAGAGCAAGTCAGGGCCGCTGTCCGGTCGGACGGAGCCAGTGTCATTGTCTCGTCAGACCAAGACTTCGCCACTCGCAAGTCAGACCAGGTCAGGGCAGGTGTCTGGTCAGACCAAGTCAGGGACGCCGTTTGGTCAGACCGAATCAGGGTCGCCGTCTAGTCGGAAGCAGCCTGCGACGCCGGCGCAGATGGGTGTCCAGGCCGAGTCTGGGCAGACGTCTGGCCAGCCGGAGACGAGGCGAAGGCCTACAAAGCGCGCTTGAGTGGCGCGTGGTCCTACCGCTCGCTACGCCGGTGGTAGACGCGGTCCCTCTCCGAAATGGTTTCATCGGGGGCGCTCCTGGACGCGTAGGTCGCAGTAGGTCGTCATAGGTGGAGCGGCAGACGGTAGCGAAAGTGCGGGTGTGGTATTCACATGGACCGGAGTCGGAGATGAAGGTGGTGGCGGTCACCGATGTGGCGTCATGGCGTAACTGGGAAGTCATTATGCCGCCGACGCCGGCGGCAGTGGTCGCAACCGGCGACCCGCTTTTCACCCAGGGAGCTCTTCACGGTGAGTCACGCGCACACGTGCAATGAGGTGGAGCACCGTTTTCGTGATGCTGAGTGCTGTGTTTGTCTAGTTACCCTCAACATTCCAGCGTGACGGTCGTGTTAACATCACCAGTGTTCTGGTGTTTCCGTTGTGTTCTAGCTTGCGTTGTTTGCGTGAAGAGACGCGCTGTTTCACCTGGCGAGAACGGCTCGTGGTGTGTTCTGCCCTGCTCGCTCGGGCGGGGGGTGTTACAAATAATCTGTGCCAATGATGCGCCGGTCGTTGCGCGCGCCCGTGTGCCGTGTGTGACGTGAGCCCGGCGAGCTGTGCCGGCGCCGCCCGCTCGGTGCGTCGCAACGCTTAACAGCCGGCTGGGCCCCGCCGGCGCGTGCGGCGGGCGGTAGGCTCGGCGACCGCCAGCCGGGTACCTGGCGAGGCCGGCAGAGGCGTCGGTGACGGCGGCGGCGTGGTGTGACGGGCGCCGGGCGGCATCAGGGTGGGCCAGGCGATCGGGCCTGGCGCCACTGAGGCCCCGAAACTCGGCCCAGGCAGCAGGCCGCTCTGGCTATGGCTGTGGCCCCGTGCTTGTGCGGCGTTGAAATGTGACTTGTCCACATATCAATAAATTGACGGTTTGTAGCCTGTTCTTTTCGCTGCTCCCGTTAGGTTCAACAAGGGGGAGCTCACTGGCCGTGGAACTGAAACACGGCTCGAGCTGTTCCGTTGGTTTAACTCGCGACCTCGAGTCAGGAGTCCCCATGCCCCGCGGACGCGGATCATGTGCCCGTGCCCACGCCCGTGAATCAGCGCTTTACATCAAAGCCAGGCGGGCGTCTTCATGCATCCTTTCTGGCCCTCGGCGTTATTCCCTCCGCTGTTGGTCGCATCCACGCGGACCAAGTCAGCACACGGCGGTCTACTGTCTCCGCCCACGCGGACCGGGTCAGCACATGATGGTCTACTGTCTCCGCCCACGCGGACCGGGTCAGCACACGGCGGTCTACTGTCTCCGCCCACGCGGACCGGGTCAGCACACGGCGGTCTACTGTCTCCGCCCACGCGGCCTGGGGTCAGCACATGATGGTCTACTGTCTCCGCCCACGCGGGCCGGGGGTCGGCACATGATGGTCTACTGTCCCCGTCCATGCGGGCCGGGGGTCAGCACACGGCGGTCTACTGTCTCCGCCCACGCGGCCTGGGGTCAGCACATGATGGTCTACTGTCCCCGTCCATGCGGGCCGGGTCAGCACACAGCGGTCTACTGTCTCCGCCCACGCGGCCTGGGGTCAGCACATGATGGTCTACTGTCTCCGTCCATGCGGGCCGGGTCAGCACACAGCGGTCTACTGTCTCCGCCCACGCGGCCTGGGGTCAGCACATGATGGTCTACTGCCTCCGTCCATGCGGGCCGGGTCAGCACACAGCGGTCTACTGTCTCCGCCCACGCGGCCTGGGGTCAGCACATGATGGTCTACTGTCCCCGTCCATGCGGGCCGGGCCAGCACACAGCGGTCTACTGTCTCCGTCCACGCGGCCTGGGGTCAGCACATGATGGTCTACTGCCTCCGTCCACGTGGCCTGGGGTCAGCACACGGCGGTCTGCTGTCTCCGGAGCGGGTCTCGGAGCGTACCAGGCGCAGTCGGAGCTGAATCAGGGGGCACCGATCCTATCCTGCCCAGAGCTGTCCCGCGACCCCAGCCCCGGCGAGGGGAGGAGGTCAGCTCCGCGACCCCAGCCCCGGCGAAGGGAGGGGGCCAGCTTCGCGACCCCAGCCCCGGCGAAGGGAGGCCAGCTCCGCGACCCCAGCCCCGGCGAAGGGAGGGGGCCAGCTTCGCGACCCCAGCCCCGGCGAAGGGAGGGGGCCAGCTCCGCGACCCCAGCCCCGGCGAAGGGAGGCCAGCTCCTCGTCACGGGCTCCAGGCGGTGGGGAGGAGGCCAGCCCCGCGTCACGGGCTCCAGGCGGCGGGGAGGGGGCCAGCTCCTCGTCACGGCTCCAGGCGGCGGGGAGGGGGCCAGTCCCGCGTCACGGGCTCCGGTTGGCGGGGAGGGGGCCGGCCCCGTGTCACGGCTCCAGGCGGCGGGGAGGGGGCCAGCTCCTCGTCACGGCTCCAGGCGGCGGGGAGGGGGCCGGCCCCGTGTCACGGCTCCAGGCGGCGGGGAGGGGGCCAGCCCCGCGTCACGGCTCCAGGCGGCGGGGAGGGGGCCAGCTCCTCGTCACGGCTCCAGGCGGCGGGGAGGGGGCCGGCCCCGTGTCACGGCTCCAGGCGGTGGGGAGGGGGCCAGCCCCGCGTCACGGCCTCCAGGCGGCGGGGAGGGGGCCAGCTCCTCGTCACGGCTCCAGGCGGCGGGGAGGGGGCCGGCCCCGTGTCACGGCTCCAGGCGGCGGGGAGGGGCCAGCTCCTCGTCACGGGCTCCAGGCGGCGGGGAGGGGGCCGGCCCCGTGTCACGGCTCCAGGCGGCGGGGAGGGGGCCGGCCCCGCGTCACGGCTCCAGGCGGCGGAGAGGGGGCCAGCCCCGCGCCACGGCTCCAAGCAGCGGGGATGGGGCCAGTCCCGCGTCACGGGCTGCGGTTGGCGGGCGGGGACCAGCTCCACGTCACGGACCCCGAGCCGCGAAACCCAGAGAACGCGGCCGGCACCGGCGAGCGTGACGGCGCATCGAGCTGGCTATCAGACGTGGTGACATCGCCCGCCGGCGAGGAGAGACAGCATCGACGTCAGCTTCGACGTGGCTCGGTGGCGTGGACGCCGACGTCTGCAGCAGCATGGCGTCCCGCCACCACGGACCGACGACCGACGACACGAGTCCGTCAGTGATGCTCGCATCAGCCTTACCAGCGGCTACGAGATCGCCCCAATACAAGACACGGGCAGAACGCAGGCGCAGATGTGGGAGCTGTCGACCTTGGAGGTGCTGTGCGACAGGCGGCGCCGCGCACGCGCCCAGCGACTGGGCCATCGAGCGAGTGATTAGTCCAGCTACACCTCGGTGCCCGGACGACGGCTTGCAGGAGACTTGCCAGGACTTTTTTCTAAGTACGAATGTCTAAGAACAAAGGCAGAAGGGCAACGGCCGCTGAACCCTCACTAGTTTGTTCAGGTTCATAATGCGATGGCATGAAATGATGAACACATCAATCAGTACGTGCTTATTCCTATTCATCCATTGGTGACGATTCTCGCATGCTTGGCACCGGACAGATGTTTTCATTTTTGAGAAACGTAGGATTCACAGCCATTTACACACCACGGTAAACACTTAGCTGTTATGGGCGCAAAATGGCCCTAGAAGTCGACGTGCCCTAAAACCCCAATCATCATCATCATCATCATCATCATCCTATTTACCATTCGAGGCTTGAACAAAGACATCGCACCCTTGTTCTTGGCTTAAGCACTGCGGCCGGCTGGCTTTAGATCCACGTATGCTTTTGCATGATCAAGGGTTTACACGGTGGGAAGCAGGTCCAGCACTGACACCCACAGCAGGGGGCGGTGTCTGCGCTTACTGCGCTCGCATCAAAGGACTGTTCCCAAGAGCTGCCTCGGCTGCTTCGCTGGGCTTCAGGCAGACGCTCAGTCCGGAGTAGCGGGGAACAAGCTGGAGAAGCCAGGCTTGGTGCTGGCGCGTTAGTGGTCAGGTATGCCTCCGGCACTCGAGAGAGAAGCCGCGCTTCGCTGCGCACCCAAGAATGGCTGCAAGGCTGTACCGGTCTGGGCAGTGGTGTCCTGCATTAGATCGGTGACGCCCCGGAAACCCCTGTAGAAGCACACGGCTCAACTGTATCGAATGACTGATGTATTTCCCGCGGCTGGGGAGTAAACACACACACATACCATCGCGAGCACCACAGCGACGTGCGAGCACGTAACACAAATACGAATATGTCCAGCCGGCGGCGGCGCGGGAGACATGCCACCCCGCCCCACCGGACGCCCCACCGGGGCGACCTGTGCGTCGGCGGCGCGAGTGACGCCCTCGCCGCGTCCGACGCACACCCGCGGTGAGTGCGACCACCGCCCGGAGGGTATGGCTCGCTAAGAACGCGGCGCGTGCCCGCCTGCGTGGTCTGACGGCGCCGATCTCAGACCCCAACCTGCTGGCGAGAGCGGCGGCGCACAGCTGTGCGGTACACGATACGTACGAGCAATAAATATCTGTGGTAAGCGGTGGACACGCACAACTTGAGCCCAGGGCTATAATACAATAACGCGCATTTGGCTGAACTTCAGCGGGACGAGGAGAGGAGACCGAAGAGGCGATGGTACATGCAGAGAAAGACATCGGGACGAAAGCTCGCGAGCCTTTGATAGCGGTAAGCTACGTGATTACCGTGGCCCGCGGGGCACGAAAGTGAACAGGAGGTACCGCACAGCTCACGACACGTGAACTGTGTAGTGAGAAAAACATCACCGCGTCGGTGTATCGCGAGCACATCCCTTCATTCTTACAGGGAACACCGACTTCAATCCTGCACGAACATTTTGCCGAGGACGGCGTTGTTTCAGGGACTATAAAATACACGGAACATCGAATTCCAACTTTGGACTGAATTACTTGCAACGCAACACAATGTAGAAGTACACCTTTGTTACCGAAGCAAAACAAAATAAAGCCCAAAAGTTACAATGAAAGACAGCCACTGTGCGCGACTCACTCCAATCCCTGGTCAGCGTTCCCTCTCTACGTTGTTGTCCAACACCTAAACGCCAGCGAGCTTTCGTCCCAGCGGCACAGAAAATCGTGTTAGTGGTGCGTCCCGACCTGCATAGCGTTACCCTCGGCCTCGCCGCCCGCAGCGCGGTCGGCACCGCCGGACCCGCCCGGCGCGCCCCGTCTCGGCGCCTCATGGAATGGCCCGGCAAGCCCCCTGGCCTCCCGGGCTCGGCTTCGGGCCGCACGCACCTCCACGCCACACCACCTCACGGCCCTCACGCACTGATATACCCACACACCCGGAGAACAGCTGAACGGGGTAAAGCGTACGTTAGCGTTGCGTCGGGATTCGCGGCGGGCGGCGGCCGACCCTGGGCGCCACCGCCAGTGGGCGCGACCCGCGCGCGGCGGCGGACGGCCGCCGAGCGCCCTCCTGCGTCCAGCGAGCTCCACGGCCCGGCGCAGTCCAGCAAACGGCTCTCGCCGCAGGTCGCAGCGAGTTGTGCGCACCGGCCGCCGGCGGCGCCACCGTCGGCGCGGGGGGGACCGGGGCGCGGCCGCGCCGCCGGCCTACTAGCGGCCGCCCGACTTGGACTTGGCAATCAGCCACTGCAGCGTGATGTCGATGTTGTCCTTCTCCTTGCAGGAGATGGAGTAGCAGCAGATCTCGCGGTCCTGGATGGCGGAGAGGTTCCTGAAGGAGTGGGATACGCGTCAGCGCTGCGATCGCATGCAGCGCTCGATGCCGGGCGGCGTTGTAGAGCACGCTCACTGGTCACGCGGGACTTCGCACCCATTTCCGCACGGCCACACGAACAAAGGTGTGCATGCTCTGGCAACGCATACTGGTAAACATGGAATTACGAGCACACGATAAACAGCCAGGAATTTACATGTTGTCAGTTCTCAGCCAGGAGTTCAGGTTCAACACTTTTTCAGCCAACGGAAAGTCCCATCAATGAACTTAGGAGTTTGCTGCCGGGCCGTATAGCGAATATCACCGACTAAATATATTAAAAATATGTAATCCGCCCCGATGACTCGTTGGCTAGTGCGCCTGCTTCCCAACCCATCCACCCGTGGTGGGAAGGGTATGAGTCGTTTTAGGCGCTCGCTATTTGCCCTTGACAGATATGGCCTGCGGCCAGTGGCAACGATCGCGCTTAAGGTCATGTGAGGTCAGGGGAAAGGACAGACTATCCAGAGCACAATCCGCAATCAGCGCCAAGTATTATGGCACGTGAAAATTTCGCCACCAAATTCTGTCATTGACCTGGGAGTGCGCGATCTAATCGCTGGGGTAAGGGCTTACACCGCAAGCACTGCTTAGCATGAGCTCTGATGACAAATCTATCCATTTAAGAGGTTCAGATAACATCCTTATAAAAACATGGGCACATGGGGATCCAATCATTTTAACTCCAAGTCATAATTGTAACACGAACAAGCACTCAACGCCACAACCTAAATCACTAACGCTTGCCTCCAAAGCAGGTCAAACTGTGTGGATGTGGTCATGTAATCTAACCACACACAGCACATTTTACCGCTTGGAGCTCTAAGCCCATTATTCGTGAAAACATTTTAGCTTTATTATGGGAATGGTTCAGTGAGACACATCGGCCAACACCACCCCCCCCCCCCCCTAAAAACGCACGCATGCCATCCTACACAGCCCGGGCGACGCGGGGTCAACTTCAGACCTACTAATGATCGGCCCCGAGATCCGCGTATCCCAGCTCCCCTCCGACCCCGAGGCTCACATGCGCTCGATGAGACCCTTCTCGTCCAGCGCGTTGGGCAGGTCTCGCTTGTTGCCCAGTACCAGCACCGGGATGCCGACCAGCTGCGGCTTGTCCAGCAGGTTGTGCAGTTCGTTCCGCGACGCCTCCAGCTTCTCGTGGTCCGCCGCGTCCACCATGTACCTGCGCGAACACGGCGGGACGGTCAGCGAGGTCCACGCGCCTCGCGTTCAACTGTGCCCCGCCCTCAGGAGGTAGCTAAGGTCCAACAGTTCACCATGAACATGACCATTCACTAGTGGGTCGTGCTTTGAGCAAATACACAAAACGACTCACTGATCTTAGGTTTTTTACATTCTTAAAGAGTAGATCGCAATGAGCGCTGCATTTGAGAGGTCACGTTATCCCTAATAAGGGCCGAAGCACAACCAGGCAGGGTAATCGAAACCTTTCACGAGGCACTGCTGCTGACCACAGCAATGCTTCACAGTGAGGACTGATCACTCGCTCCTGGAACACGACACCACACATGCAAGCCGTCGATCTACCCGACCACTGACAAACACACCTGCCACCTATCGACCCGCCAACACGACCCAGACACGCCCCATTCCCGAGCGTCCGACCACCGCTGCCCGGGCCACCAGCTGACCGGAGCTGCACCGGGCACGGCCGGGGCTGTCTCTCCGAGCGCGGCCGGAGCTGTCTCCGAGTACGGTCAGAGATGTCTCCGGGCACGGCCGGAGCTGTATTCGAGCACGGCCGGAGCTGTCGCTCCGAACATGGCCGGAGCTGTCTCTCCGAGCGCGGCCGGAACTGTCTCTCCGAGCGCGGCCCGAGCTGTCTCTCCGAACATGGCCGGAGCTGTCTCCGAGCACGGCCGGAGCTGTCTCCGAGCACGACCGGAGCCGTCTCTGAGCATGACCGGAGCTGTCTCCGAACGATGGCGGAGCTGCCTCCGAGCACAGCCGGAGCTGTCTCTCCGAGCGCGGCCGGAGCTGTCCTCTCCGAGCGCGGCAGGAGCTGTCTCCGGGCATGGCCGGAGCTGTCTCTCCGAACATGCATGGCCGGAGCTGTCTCTGAGCACAGCCGGAGCCTGTCTCCGAGCACGGCCGGAGCTGTCTCTGGGAACGGCCGAAGCTATCTCCAGGCGAAGCGGAAGCTGTCTCCGGCAAGGTCGGCCGGGCGCCGGAGCAACTCACACGATAGCGTTGACGCCGCGGCAGTAGCGCTCCCACATAGAGCGGAAGCGGGGCTGGCCGCCGATGTCCCACAGCTTGATGGTGACGTTGCCCTTGGACACCTTGCGCATGTTGAAGCCCACTGTCGGGATCATGTCCTCGCTGAACTGGCCAGACTGCGGGCGGGAAGGTGGCGGCATGGTGAGATGGGACAAATGACTTTCATTGTTCCATCAATGGCAGGTTACAGCATCTGCTCTCATAGGCAGCTGAACACTTGAGAACTGAGTCATTTCAGACATTTCAAGCTGAAAAGAACTGCTATGTAAAGTGCCTGTCAATGAAATCTGAGAGATGAAAAGTGAGGTGAACTGCTGACAAGTGTTGAAGCTGGCTGGCATAATCTACTGGCACAATGTGAAAATTAAGGTGATTTGCTGTTAAGTGGGTAAAAAGTAGGAAAACAGACAGATCTCCCCAGCAATACATATTTGTTTCTTTAGATGTGTTTCATCCTTAAAACACAATGACTGTGTCATGTGGTGTCAAAGAAATTGTAAACTGATAAGGTAATGCACAAAAAAATATGGATGAGGGATGTCAGATTAGGGGTATAGCCACATATAGCTGTGCACATGGCTTCTTGTGCATTCTAACATCACACCCAATACTCAGCAAGATCACCGAGGAGGCTATTCAGCCATCAGGATAATCCATTTTGAATTTTAACTCATCCTGCTAGATGGCTGATATTGGGGATTGCTCTGACATCGATAACACTTTTTGCACAGTAGATCACAAAATCTTTAAGTCTTATTTAGGCCCACAATAGTGTGTGTATAGATACATATATATATATATATATATATATATATATATATATATATTATGTATATATGTACATCATGTACCAAGTGGCTACAAACCCTGCATAAAGCCACATAGTATGGCTTTGCTGACATTTAATATCAACCTGTGCTGAACAACAGCTTTTGCTCTATTTTCTAACTGATCTTTACTCAGATGTTCCCATGTGTACACCCAAGCACCTAACTAAAGTTTTTTTGTGGAATTATATGCCATTTTGAGTTCTGAATGATGCAAGGTAGCTCACCATACTTCAAGCCTGCAACATTGCTTGGTGCAAACTTTTAGGGCAATCCTGACTTTCAAGGTACTAAGTGCCAACACAAGATCACTTGGAAGATTTGTGGGATGCACTAGCTCAAAAGGTAACTTGTGTGACCACATACCTGCTTCCAGGCCATTTTCACCAGCTTACTTGATACTGCATGATTTTGAAATGAAGCACAAACAGTCACCCCAATATTGTTGCATATTTCACCACTTCCAATACTTAATTTGACACTCCATGACATTTTTATTCAGAAAAATGATGAGAAGAAATAAAAATAACAACTACACTCTTTCAACATTTTTCTATGCACTGATCAGTGGTAAACTACCCTTAAATGGAACATCCCAGTAACCATTGCTATCAAGTTGAGCAACAGCCCAGAGTGATGAGCTGTCCACATCCACTCCAGAAAGAAATATAAAAAGCATCCAAATGCAAGCACCTCACATTCTCACCTCCTATAATGCCCATGCCAAAGCCAGAACTTTACAATATGATTACAGCCCAAACAGAACACTGATGACAACCAAATGTTAATGAAAGGATAAGGGGAGTGCACTGCAAACTCACAGTCTCTTACCAAGCACTATGTTTGAGAATGCCATTCCTTCAAGATCCTACTTAAGTCTGAGGACATTTCTTGTTTGTTTATAAGCCAACATCAGAAATATATAATTAAGTGACACCAACTTAGCACATATTAAAGCTGAAAGAATACATGTCACTCACAATACATGCATATTCCACTAAAATACCTGCATCTGAACCTTACCTACCCATTACAAACATGTATACTCACAGCAATAACATTGACAAAGGTGGTCTTTCCAGAATATTGCAGTCCCACCAATGTGAGCTCCATTTCTTCTTTCCAGAACAGGCTCTTTATCCACTCCAGGAACCTATTCACAAGGGCCATCATCTTGACAGATCAGCTCGACAAGACAAGTGCAAGCGCAAAGCAGGACAGTGGCCACCAGAATGATCGGCCTCGGTCGATCAACAGCACAGGGGCTGCTCTGCTCGCTGTGTCTTCACTGGAAGCAGATGCCTTGCTGACGCGGCACGCGAGACACAGCACCGTCCGTGCGCAGCGTCCCCACAAGATGACCCGAATGCCACAATTTCAGATACACTGTCACAAGCTATGAGTCATCAGTTCCCGAGAGTCAACGCCCCGAGGTCAACAGTCCTGCCCTGTTTGTTTGCCCTGTCGCTGCGCTCCTCGGCCTAAATATTGGCAGCGTTATCGATAATGAAGACACTATTGGCGCGGGTTTGACAATACTGACGTATACGCTAAGAAAATTGATGACTAATTACAGAATACCCACATCCAGCATTCAAGCACGACGGGATCCATGCAATGAATACAAAATAACGTGATACGTTACAGGTAGGAAATTCTCTTGTGCTATGGCACCTGATTTTATATCGTGAGCTGGTATACATGACAAGCGAGTCAAAAACAAATGTTCGCGAGGAAAATGTTCGTAGTGCGTACTTAGGGGCCATGTGTGCACATGAGTGTAATAACAATGTGCAGTGACACGTATTTTTAGTTGTGGGGGACAGCAAGGGGTTAGCCATTGATGGCGTAGGTTAGAACCGTACTCCAGAGCTTCTCATCTTAGTCCTCCAAACTTCTGCATGCCTGACAGCTTCCAAGTGCGAAGTTCCCAAGGTGAATGGGGGGGATGAAGCACGACAAATTATGCAACGTGCACAGAACAATTTGTTTACAAACGGGTTTCTCCCGTTTCCAGTTGGGGTGGGGGGGGGGGGGGGGGGAGGGCCTGAAGCCCTCTCCCATCTGAAAAGGGAAATACACTCGTGATGGTTACAGTTTCTTGCTTCATCTATCATCTTAACTTTTGAGATTTTTAGTTGGGGGCGAGGTATCGGTGGAGTGTTTTAGTTTTGATCAACGCATTGTCGTTTACGACGAACAGGAGCGGCGATATTCCGTAAGGGACGTCGAGAGAACGTCCCCCACAACCTCAGAAGCCCAAATCATCGAACACATGTATGTACATGCGTTCTGGTGAAGTGAGTCAAAACATGGGATCTCACACAACGTGAAACGTACTTGACATGTTGAATTACAACGCCATTGAAGTAGCAAACCGTACCAGTGACGGATCCTGAGTTTCGCCAAGTGATGGGACGAGCCTCACTGTGATGCCCCCGAAACTTGGTGACTGCCCCCCCCCCCCCCCACAAAAAGGTCCTCGGATTTCTGCCACTTTATTTTCAGATCCTTATTTTTCGACGGAAAATTGTCTCGGTAGGTATGTACCTTGTGCACGTTGATTTCCAGAGATCGATGGATCTTACCATTCTTAGCTAAAAGAGTGAGAAAAGATATGACCAAACTATATGGCGAAAACGGCGGCTTAGAAATATATCTCTTCAGTGGTATACCATCGAAGTCAGGCACGACAATATGACACGAATGACAAGCCGTCGTTGACTTACGTGCGAGGAAACCAGCAGAAAGCCGCATTTTGTAGGTCGATGATCTTACAAGGAATGGTTTAAAGCAAAAGCCGTATCTCGTACCTTCATTCTTAATCGAATAGCTGAAGCAACACCGCGCAACGCAAAGGTGCAATTTTTATGGTTGTAGCGGAAAGCGGCGAAGTCAGTAGACTTTTATCGCAATATAATATCGGCAGTAAAACATTTGGCCAGCTTTCTGAAATCATGTATCAGTTCTGCGTCGTTAACATAAAAGCAAGTATATCTTTTGTTACATGTTTTGACGTTCATGAAGGGCTGAGGAAATTGTTATAATTCGATCAAAGGAGTGTGCCTCCATAATGCGCAGATTCAACATTCGAGGGGTATCAGATATACTGCGCCGCCGGAACGTACCATTATGCTGCATTCGTAAGAGAAGTTCATCGGAATACGCGACTGCTGTTATCTGCGGCGCAGCCTACAAAGGCAAATTGCCAAGTCGTATATCTTGATTTGTGTTTGTTTAGTCACGCCGGTACCCAGGAAGGTCACCGCCGTCCGTCAGTTATGCTAATCTCCTTTCATGTTCGTGACGCATGTGCTCCAGAGGCTCCCCGTCGCATTGTCAAACGTCGTGAGAGTGTCATGTTACGCCAATGTAGGGTATGAAACGAAGTTTGCAGCCTTCGAGATCTCATTTGAATTGATCCTCCACATTGGTACATGCTGGCAGAACATAATGGTCCAACCATGCATCAAGAAGCTCGGTAATGCAGAGTCAACGGCCATCCTTTATCAAGCATGTATAAAGGAAAATGTTCTGTGCAGATACACTGATATATATATATATATATATATATATATATATAATATATATATATATATATATATATATATATGTGTGTGTGTGTGTGTGTGTGTGTGTAAGTGTGTGTGTGTGTGTAGTGTGTGTGTGTGGTTGTGTGTGTGTGTGTGTGTGTGTGTGTGTGTGTGTGTGTGTGTGTGTGTGTGTGTGTGTGTGTGTGTGTGTGTGTGTGTGTGTGTGTGGTGTGTGTGTGTGTGTGTGTGTGTGTGTGTGTGTGTGTGTGTGTGTATGTGTGTGTTGTAGCAGTGAGTAACACACAGTAAACATTAGCAATTAGCATAATATCAGCGTCGTCCGGTCATATGATACCACTGCTGGCGAAAATATTAGGGGCAATTATCATTTGTACGTCTATCAGCCTCTGGCCTTAAATGCTTTGCAAATTCACGGGGCACCATGTAGCTCCGGAAAATAAACGTAACTGGGCCTCCTTCGATAATTTCAATCCGAGCATAACCTTGCTGAGGATACATACAATATCCTTGAGAGACTAGAATAGTTCACCACTTGGATGGATACATGGATGCTTATATCGAATGGGTAACGGGCTGGGTTGGATGCATATTTAGGCAAATACGGGTATGGGCACATGTGTGAGTGATATGCACTCGGAGTGTGGGGTTATACTTGAGAAAACTTGCACCATGATGCTGCTTGCGCTTCTTTTAGTCATAACATTCACACCAGGTTATCAATTATCAACGCAAAAGAGTACGTTTAGGGATATGCTTTACTGAAGCTGTTCAGTCCAGCGGGTTGACAACGGATAGGTGCAACTGATCGGGAACTGGCAGTGGGTAGGTATGAGCACGGCCCCACGGGAAGCTGGAGCACGGCCCCACGGGAAGCTGGTGCGCGGAGCAAAGGAAGTCTTACCTGTGAAGTCCTTTACTTAAAACTCCGTCGCCGGGAATTTGGCTGCTGAAACAGGGTCGATGTGTCCATCACAACGTCACATATTGCACTGCGTTTTGTACGCGCTGGAAAAAGCTCCGCGCCTGCGTGAGCACCTTGCATGTGTGAGCGTGCCTGCCCGTGGCCGTTGATGCCTTTGTCCGGCGGCGCCGGCGCGACCAGGGACCGTCCGCACACCGCATGCTGCGGCTCGGGCTGTTCCAGTCCACATGGCTAAAGGCTCACCGGCCTCGACATGCGGAAAGGGTTCGAGAAGAGAGCCCTGGGCCTTTTTAAGAGGGCTTCTTTCCGTGAAACGCTGTAAGAATGATGATGAATTTTGGAAAGGAGAGGGCGGCAATTGTCTCTTCCTTTCGCAGTGTCATGCGGTGGAGCATGCGGCCCAAGCTTGATCCAAAGTAAAGTTTACCTGCTTCCATATACCAGTCATCATGGACGCGTTGTCAATGCTATCATAAATGCACCCCAGATGCATTTATGGCAAAAGGTGCAGAATTGGAACCAGCATTTCGGCAAGGTGAAAAACGTTGCAGCGTTGCACTTTCCGGTGCGTTGCTACCGGATGGGGCTCAGGAGGGTTTGTTCCCCCTCCCCCCTCCAATTTTATTATATTCTCGACGTTAAGTAACAAACATTATACCCTGGAAAATGGCGAATAGTTTTATCTTTTTCATGCATACTGGACACGCCCAAGTTCCTGGTGACACTAAACCTTAGGACGGTTATCAGTGTTGCCGGGGTCCATATGGTCATCTCGCTGGGCCCCAGCATAGGTCCCAAATGGTCGCACCATAATGTCCATGGCTCCGCCCCTCGAGCCGGCTCTGGCAAGACACAGTGTACTGGAACGAGATCTACTTTCGAGTGACTCGATCAGTACCGAGGGAGTTCTCCTAGGATTAGCGGGCTCAGAGATAGTTTGAGGGCTTTCTCTCCATGCACCGCCGCAAGCCTAGCGGTAAATTTTCCGAATGTTGGGGCTCACGCCGAAGCCCCAAAGCCCCTCTCTCATACCGACCTTCCAGTCTGGGCTGGGTAAGCCTGGGAGGGAAAACGACAGTCTCGGTAGTTCTCCGTTTTTTGCCGTTGTTTTTTGTCGGTTCTATGAAGCGGTGGTGGCAGTCAGCGACACCCATGCTCGATCGCGTCATGAACCTGACTTCAGTGTCGAATGCTAATGTATCTAGGATGACATTTCGGTCTGGAGAGCCCAACGCTGCAAGGCAGGGGACGTGCGGATCTCAGCTGAGCTGGATGTTGCCAGGCAGAGGGAAGTCAAATAATTCACCTTGTGTTGAGTAATGTAACGGCACGTGTTTGTGCAGTGCTCTGTCACAGCTGATAAATCGAGCTGTCATCGTGCGCCCGAAAACAATCGGGTAACTCACACTAACACACAAATATACCCCAACGTGAGTGCCTTCATCGCTGCTTGTGTACATTGTACGGTAAGGCAGTCAGTCATGTCTACCGCATCACGCATGTTAACGAGGACATGGCGATGGTATCCGACTGACAAACAGGTGGGGCAGCGTATCGTGAGAGTCCCAAACAACAGCGAGGTACTTCTCGTCGCGGTGCCGGGGCGGCAGGGCACCCCACCCCGCGCTTCCGCTAGCCCTCCGCGACGAGCGCGTATCGCACGCGTGACACACACGCCGAGATTGCCGCCGTACGTCACGTGCTCGGCGTCGCCACGTCTCGAGACGCCTGCTGTGTGGGGGCGGAGTTCGCCCGGGGCGCCGTCACCGCCACCTACCGGCGCGCCGCAGAACCCGCCGCGGTGCGGGCACGCGCCTCCAGTGACCGCAGAGTCAGCGAGGTGGGAGCGCTGAGCGATACTGACGTGCGCCGCGGACGCGCGGACGAGTGGTGTGAGATGACCGAGTGCGGCGAGGGCAGCTCTGGCGACGGTGGTGGCGCGACCCAGGCCGCGATGCCGGCCGCCGAGACGCCGAGACGCGAAGTGGGGGTGCAAGTGGCGGACGCGGCGACGGCGGCGGCCGAGAAGCGCGAGTCGCCGGCCGGCGTCGCGGCGGGTGAGCCCCGTGACGCGACGGACGCGCAGCGGGCCCACGAGGTGGCGAGCGGCGAGCCGCCCGAGCGCGGCGCTCCTCGCAAGGACGCCGGGGACGCCTCCGACGCGCCGGTGGGCAGCGATCCGACACAGATGCGCGCGCACCATGACCGACGGGCCAGCTGAGAGCGCGGCCGTCGGCGGCGCGGCGGCGCACGAGTGGGCGGCTCGCGTGCCATCTCAGCGTCAGAAGCGTCGCTTCACGGTGACACGGCTCGACGAGATGCCAGGCCTGCCAGCGACGGCGGCGGCGGCGGCAGGCCAGTCCGACCAGCGAGCAGCCACCGGCCGGCCGCGACGACTTCTGGGACTACGGGCCCGAGCCGGTCGACAGCTCGCCGGATGTGCCGCTGCTGGTGGCGCCTCCCGTCGCTGGGCGCGCGGCGCCTCACCAGCCGCCGCTGGGTGCGACCCTTCAGCCGGGCGGCAGCGGGCCGCTGCTGGCCATCCAGCGGCCTTACCAGCCAGCGCTGGGCGCCGGCTATGCGATGACTGTGCAGCCGGGCGGCAGCGGGCCGCTGCTGGCCGTGCAGGGGCCGTCCCAGCCAGCGCTGGGCGCCGGCCACGCGATGACTGTGCAGCCGGGTGGCAGCGGGCCGCTGCTGGCGGCGCGGCTGGGCCGGCTGGGCGCCACGAGCACCCTCCAGCCGGGCCTTGGCAGCCCACTGTACCGCGCCCTCACGGCGCCAGGCTACAACAACGCGCACACCATCTCGTACGGACACTCGGACGGCCGGAGCCTGACCGTGCGGCGCATGCTGGACTGGGAGGTGCCCGACCTCCACACCGTCCGTAAGTATTCAAGGTAAACAATGAGCGCCGCCCGCCGACCGAGGGGTCACGTGACCGGCCGCGCGCCGTGGCAGTGCAGGTGACGCGGCGCCTTTGACCGCGGCGGAAGACGTCGGCCATGGTCGGTTCGAGTCGGTCTATTAGGGAATGCGGGGGGGGGAGGGGTCAGGCGACATCCGTTGGTAGAGCGAGATGCTGACTGACGTGGTCATTACGCCTGCCAGCGTGCAGTCAAGCAGGGTGTTTTATTTCGATGACGAGCTGTGGAAAACCCGGGGCATTTATTTGCGATTACAGAGCCGGTATGTCGCGACGAATACAGGCTGCAGAGCCAGCAAGTAAGCCAGATACAGTAACCAGAGCGGGTCTCGGCAGGATACCGACTTGATCATGCCTGATGACCGCTCCCTTATTACGGGATTTCTGTAACGTGAACCATGGCGCACCACTGCCAGAAGTCGCGGACAGTTTTCATGCTCTCTGCTGATAAAGTGACGCATATCACCAACGGCTGGGATTTTCCAGATGTCAATGCCGTGCCCTCCCCACCAGGCCGCTGACATCATTCTGATGCGATGGAGGCCATGGCTGACCAAGAGCGGCTGACATGGGCTGCCTTCCACACCCACTTCCACGCTTCGTGCACATCGGTCCACCTAAAACTAGGTCCGGCTCCGCAGGCGCTACCGCATGCCACCCCTGCGAATCCACTTGTCTGGACGTCATTCTGAGACCGGTTTCCTTTTTTCAATTGTCTCACGGTGAGGGACCTGACAACCTCGAAAAAAAATCACGCGATATCTCTACTGCGGATTCTAGGAATAATGGGAGCATTACACCGGCAGCAAAAGTATCACGGCATCCATTCCGGATGACGAGCATGGCTCCTTGCCATGTATGCTTCTAAACGATGTGTGCGCGCTGGTGTCATTCGTTCGACTTACAAGGTGACTCTGTAAACAAAAACAAAATGTATTGACGTGACCTAGTCACGGGTTATTTACGCCTACCTTAGAGGTAATATTTCATATTTGAAGATTTTCAAGTGAGCATCAGATTTGATGAAACAAGCCCGCTTGTAACTTTCAGTATACTTTTAAGCAGAACAGCCTGCTCCAGACGGCACAATTTCCCTGTTTAGTAAATATGATCCTCGATGCGTCATTGTGTGATTACGTCATCGTACGTTGCACAACACTGATTATGAGCCAATTGACGGCCGTTGTATTTGGAAATCTTGCTCATGAACGCCAGATATGAACGACTCGACCATTACATTTTTTTTGCGTTCATCACCGCGTGGCGTATGGAATGACTGGATTTGAGTGACGTTATTATGAAGTCATGAATGCCAAGGTGACCTTAAAATACTCTCCCCAAAGTATTCGCGGACGGGTAGCTCAGCAACTAGAGGGGTTTGGGTCTTATGGAAGGCAGAGCTGTGAACTGCACCAAAATATATTCAAAATTCCGTTTTTAGTTATGAACTCATAGAGTGGAACACTCCCTTTAACACATGACCACGAAAAGGTTGGATCCGTCAATGCCCATCCACAAGCGCTGCCTCCACTTCCACCATGGCTAACAGAACGGTCAGCCGGTGGGACTAGAGAGGACGACCCCATCGTGTCCCCTCGAGGTCTGGCGTTCAGGTCAGCACCCGGTCAGTGGCTGGCCAGCTCGAAGGACAAGTGTGTTCGTTTCGCCTCTATTGGCGTGACTCAGGCATGGGCTGGACCCGAGTCGTTCTCGTACCCGCCTTGCAAATGCGACTGTTGGCACTGAGCGGTGAAGTGGCCTGGGTGTGCCACGCCAAAATGGTTGGTGACGTCGTACTGGCTGTCTTGCAGTCTCCTTGTTCGGTAAAGAAGGGTCCGGGATCCAGTCCTCTGGCGGAGTTCTGGCACTGGCACTGGCACTGGCACTGGCAATGGCACCAGTCCGCAGTATTTCTGTATGAATATACTGTCTTTCTATCCATAAACATTTGTAAAGCCCATTCGTCATGGTTGTAATTTCGTCTGGATCCCAAGGGTGAGTTCATAATCCCATCAGGTTCCATATTTCCGCGATTCCAAGGGTGAATCCAGAATCCCATCAGGTTTCATGCTTCTTGGATCCTGGGGTGAGATTCCAGGACCTTTGGGGGGGGGGGGCTCCGAACACATGTTTATCTGCAAACTCCCTGCAACGCTGTTTGGGGCACGTTGGGCTCCTACAAACCGCATGACGGACGGGTTTTACCGAGCTATTTTGAAGCATCGTGAGCTTAAGCTGAGTGATAGCATCACATTACACACAGGTACCATCACACGGCCCATGTGTGGAGTCACTGGTGCTGAAGTCATCCAGGGTCGGAGGTACACAAAGGTGCGGCTTCTCTTATGGGAACAGGCGAATCATTGTTGTGCTACGCTACGCTTTTACGTTGAATTGTCAGCACGTCATACTGAACTAAGGACTTGGCTCTCGGCAATATTACGGATAGCTGGGAGTCTTGTGGGTTTCGTCATGTTGTCATCTTTCAGAATCTTTTCCGATTCCTCTCAGGCGTGACTCACTTCCGGCCGGTTAAGTTTGCACGCAGGCATCCCAGTGTAGGGTAATTTATCTCGGTCGGCCCCATCATTACCCGCGCGACATGGACAGCGTCATTGCCCGCCTCCGCGACATTTGTGTTGCGTGACAACGTCGCCTATTGATGATCTCTGCGGCTCCAAAGACCATCACGCACGACCACGAAATAGTCCACGTGGGAAAGTGATAAGCTTGTTAACGCGTGACAGGCGGGGCAAATGTGGGAGGGACCACACTAAATCAAGTCCTGTCACCGATCTGAGTGCAGATTAAAGTGGCCGAAAGCTTGACCGAGCTCAGGCTTGTCAGACGTAAACTGAACCTAGATCTGATAGCTGTGTCACGGTGTTTGTACCGCCGGTTAGCCCGGGAACAAAGGCGTGCGCGTTGGACCGCGCACAAACTGTGACAAATGCGAGAGACACTTACAGGCCCCTCGTTTATGCGAGCACATGCTGTGCGGCTTTGTCATAATGGTGCGTTTTTTCAATGGTTTTTGTGTGCGCATTAATGAGTGACACTGGCTGTTGCAGAAGAATAGCATGTTTTCAAATATGTAGGTAGACGTCACATGGATTGTGACACAACTCGGGGGATAGATTTCTCGCTCAAGCAGTTTCAAAGTTGGAGTTTTTTTGTTTTGTTTTTTGTTGCCCGTTATCCTTGGTTCAGACCACCCACCACGTTGACACGGGAAGCTAACACACGTGCGGACAGATATGATTAACGCAAGATAAGTATTCTGACTTCGAACTTTGTCTAGCGCTCAGCTGTTCTTATGCCACTCGCCCGGTTCGGCTTTCTTATGAGATGCTCCGCATCTGTCGGCAAGACCAACGGGCCAGCAAGCACTAAATGCAGTTGTTTTGCCGATTAATTCGGCACCCTCTTCTTTCGCTTGTTTGATACGACATTTTGGAATACATCGGTCGGCACCGCCGCCCTCCGACTATCCCCGCCGATACTGAGCGAATCATCCACTGACGACGGACACAGCAGCTGCCCGTGACTCCACGTGCTGCGCTACTGGTCAAGATCTGCCCGCGCGATGAAATCCGCCAGTGCCCCCGCATCCGGCTACGCTTCGGCTTGCGGGTGCAGAAGCGGCGTGCCACGCGGACCTCCTCGCCGCCCGGGCGTTGACCGAGCTCTCCACTCCGCCCCCTCCCTCTTCCGGCGTCGACGGACGGTCCCCCCCCCCCCCTCGTCAGTACCCCGCCAGCCGCGGGTGCCACCTCGGCCGGGACCGGACCGGACCGGCCGACTCAGGCTGTCGCTGCCCTGGCCACGCGGTGCCGTCGTCAAGCATGCGGACTCGCGTCGCCGCGAATGTCGCCTCTCTGTGGACGCGGTGACATCGAACAGAAGCGTGGCGTTTTGGTTCACCAGATCATGATCAGTACCATCAACGAACAGGCCGCGCGTGCAATGGCTCTGGCAGCAGTTTGGTTTACAAACCGGCCGGCGCCTGCCGCTGGTTGCCGTCGCGCGGCGCCGCAGCTCGGACCGGCGCCTGCTAGAGTATTGCAGTGCCGTCGTGGACCGGACTTATGCGGCTGTTTGTGCTGGCCGCCCACCTCCTCCGTCTGGCGGACAGGACAGACGTCACGGCTCAGCTAGTAAACAGCGCACACCAAGAGGCTGGCTGGTGTCAGCTGACAAATGACATCAACACCGGGTGCTGCCTGGCGCCGAGCTGGCGACAGCGACCGGTCTGGACCGCTGGCCGAGCCGGGCCCAGCCAGAGCCGACAGTCTGAGGGCGGCAGGCTTAGCAGCGATGGTCTGTGGAACACGGATTTGGTGTTCTGTACAGTTGAAGAGCTCCGGACGCTGATTCTGAGAGGGAAGTGTGCCAGATGCCAGGAAAAATCCACGTCTCGTGGGGGGGGGGGGGGGGGGGGGGCACCGACCACGGACCTTTCCTCTGAACTTTATAGAGCTACGCTGGGTGGGGCGTGGGCCTGGCAGGCAGGCGTAGCCTGCCTGGCCGGCCCACTCAATGACAGTGACGGGGTCACAGAGACCCCGGACAGAGCTGCTGTGACGCTCAGAGGGGCGCGCGTCAGCGACCGCGATCCTGAGCTCAGACAGAGCTGGGCCGGGCGCGGATCCCGCGGAGACGGCGCCACAGACAGCCGGCTATCGGGTCCGGCGCCGACAGCCGAAACCTCGCTACATCCGGCGGCGCCCGCTCCCGTGTCGTGTTCTCAGAGATACCGCAGCGGACCGCAGACGGTTCAGGCCCAGCACCGAGATCGAATGGGCACTTCAGCAGGGGACCGGCGCTGGCCGGCATCGATGAGCGTGCTGTTTCTTCCAGGGTGCACTGGCAGCGCACCAATGATATTATATGCTACGGGACGTGAAGTAGAGTCTTTGCCGGATGTGTTTACAGCGTAGCACGCTATTTTGCTTTCTTTGTACTTCGTTACACTCTTGAGAATAGCTGCTCATGTGAAGCGACATTTTTGTTTGAATGAGCTTCGCAAGTGCCTTAGATATGGGAACTACAGATTTGGTCGCTTTTTAGCGTACGCTTCTCCTTTCTTGCACCTGCCATCAGTTGTGGACTCGCAAACTGACTTGTGTTTTAATGAGCCTGATGCGCCATGTACATAAAGCTTCGATGCAGTAACGAAAACATTATGCGCGTCCGGCAAACATTCTACGTAATGTCACGTCGTAAAAACCCTTGTCGTACGGGTCACTGCCAACAGCAAAATGCGCAGCACCTTTCGGGCTGGCGTCATGAATTACGTTTACGGCGTATTCTATTTATCATTCGGGTCGCTGCGAACATACCTGCAGTGAAAAGACTGGGCTAGCTTCACTGCTGGAATCAAAACGTGCGGGCTGCCAGCTCTGAAAAAGATGGAAAATTCCACCTGATCCGACGCATGCCCAACGTATCCGTGGTAGAGTGTCGTTGCGGGCGGCCACCTGCCGGTGTATAGAGCGTGACGCGCGCGCCCAGATCTATGCATTGTCACGCAGTCGTGTCTGGAATTAATCGGGTGCGGCGAATGTCTCCTGCCGCCTGCCCCGCCAGCTGCCGCGCCGAGACTCAGCTAGCTGCGTGGGGTAGGTCGAAGGTGGCCAGATTAGCAAGGGCGGCACCGTGTCGTGCGTGGTGCTGGGGCTCAATTCGCGTCGGTGCTGCTGTATTAGTTTAGAACACAGATATACAATGCCCGTTTCTTAACCCCAAAACCATTGCCAGATTACCGGAGTGCCCGACCCCGCGGGCCCCGGTACTGCCTACACCTCTGGCGATCCTGATGAACATGTGGCAGCCATTATACACGCGATGTCACGGTGGGCCCGACAGCGGTGTCGTGGCCAGCGGAGACCGAACCCTTCCCGAAGCTCCGTAATTGATATCGTATACACTCGGATCTAACATAATCCAGCCACCCTCTTTGACAAGACACATGCAGCTGCTGGGGCGCAGTGAACTGCTTCCAGCGGGTATATGATATATGGCGGGAGTGGATATCCCCAAAATGACACCGTGTATATTTGTTCTTTTGCTCTGACATTTCGCAATGTGAGACACGTGAACAGATAAATGATGGAACCGTTTTTGCCGTCGCCCCAAATTGCAGCATAGCACTGAACGCTCAGTATGGCTGTTGCTAAGCAACGTCGCCATTGCATGGATACCAACCGCACAAGGGATGTTATAGGTCTTCTTTCATGAGAGGCGTTCATGTTTCATTCGGACGATCCATAATTCAGCCGAACTAGTAAATGTAAGTCATCCCCAGTGTTACGAAGACTGGCCGATTCTAGAAACAATGTTTATAGTGGACGTATGATTGTTTGATTGATGCATCAATCAGCGGGCACCAGCGGTAGATTGTTGAACTCAGGTGACGTCACTGTTCCCCGATGGGGTGACGTAGACGAACACTGCTGCCGGAAGCGAGGCTGAAGGCTGCGGTGTTCTTTGAGGTCACCTCAGATCGCTTGCAGTGGCGTTATGAAGATCAACAATCTACTGCTGTCTGCCGCTCATCGATGCATCATTCATATATATATATATATATATATATATATATATATATATATATATATATATATATAAGGTAGTGGGCACTTGGTTTCTGCAGTGGTTCGGCGACCGGAGAGACCTGTATCCACTTGCTCTCTGGATGTGTCCTTTTATCCTTTTGTCAGTTGTACATGGGTGTACGTCATTCAGCGTAAGTCTTCTCGCTTGCAAATGGTGCATAAATGTTGACGTTGCTCCCCTGACAGCTTTTTTGGCAGTTGAATAACAACCGCTTATGATTTCATTTAGTTCATGATTTTGTCATATGTAACATATGACCATTTCTGCAGTATTAAAAATGTGTTGTGTTCCGTCACCACAATAGATGAAAGGCATTAAAGCTACTTACAGCACAGCCTACAGTTATTCCATTTCCGAAAGCTGGCCCGTGCTTTGGGTCCGCAAATGGTAGCAAGACTTGATAAGCATGGCAGTTAAATAAACACGCCACATGTGAAAGCTGCTCAGACAACAGTGGTAGAATATTACCCGCTATTTAGGATGCGATCGGACAAACAGCAGCATGTTGCCTGCATAATATGTCGACATCATACACCACGCACCCATACACCGTGGACGACAGCCTCCGTGCGTGCGACTCCGACCGTTGTGTGCCCGTTCCAGTGACAGCGACTTCAGTTCGACGTACTCCGTGGTGCCCACGCACCGCACCACGCACAAGAGGACGACGTGGACGAACAAGGTGGAGTTCGTGCTGGCCTGCCTCGGCTACGCGGTCGGTCTCGGCAACCTGTGGCGGTTCCCGTACCTCTGCTACAAGTCCGGTGGAGGTGGGTACCCGAGATGCCGTGGTCACGCACCGAACCAACTCGGGTTCGGGACCACTGTGGTGACTTGGCTGACAGTTGCAGAGTCGTCTTGTGAAAGGGGGACGAAGGGGGCCTCGTTGTAACATCAGCATTGGTTTGCTGGGACTGAGAGAGAAACTTCATGATGTATTTTGGATGTTCATGTGAGCAGAGCATCGTCAGCAATCCCTTTCCAACGTTCAGTCAAAATATGAATGAAGGCTAATGATGTAGATTTAAAAGGAAGTTTTAGAGGGGACTTAATGGGCTTCTCATAAAACTTGCTTAGTTCCAGGAACAGGAAGATTGACGTCGTAAAAGTCAAATAGCAACAACACTTTTTTCTGGAAATGGCTCCATCCACCCGAAATAACGTTACAAAAAGTAAAGTAATGCCAATGCGTGCCTTGTGCATAGTTATTGGTGCCTTTCTGTCCATCTCCAACCTTCCAGCACACATCGCTTCATTTAGCGCATTTGTCGTAAGCTGTAGCCTTGGTTAATTACCCATTTTCTTCCATCAGTATTAATTTATATATAATAATAATTTCTTCCATCAGTATTTTCTTCCATCAGCCTGCGTTCTGACACTTATAGTTGCCAGGATAGCGGATTTCGTGAACAGTGGTGTAGCTCTAATAGCGCTCTGACTGATCTGCAGCTTAAATAGATGTATAAGCTTGCATACCATTCTGGGAAGGAAGCACGAAAGAGTTTTTAACCTGTTTTTGATTGGCTACTCACTCGCTTTTCTGCACTGAAGGAATGGAATATTTGCAGCTCGTGTTTGGACACAAGCCGATTAAAACTTTTATCCGTGGGGTAATAATTCAGGCATCTGTGGGATAAGAGCAGTAATCTCGAGTGCACGTGTCTTTTATTCGCTGCAACATTATTAGGGCATCACGTGAAGGATGCGGAGTGAACTGGCGTGAAGGATGCGGAGTGAACTGGCGTGAAGGATGCGGAGTGAACTGGCGTGAAGGATGCGGAGTGAGCTGGCGTGAATGATGCGGAGTGAGCTGGCGTGGAGGATACGGAGTGAACTGGCGTGAAGGATGCGGAGTGAACTGGCGTGAATGATGCGGAGTGAACTGGCGTGAATGATGCGGAGTGAACTGGCGTGAATGATGCGGAGTGAACTGGCGTGAAGGATGCGGAGTGAGCTGGCGTGAGTGATGCGGAGTGAACTGGCGTGAATGATGCGGAGTGAGCTGGCGTGAAGGGTGCGGAGTGAACTGGCGTGGAGGATACGGAGTGAGCTGGCGTGAATGATGCGGAGTGAGCTGGCGTGAAGGATGCGGAGTGAACTGGCGTGAATGGTGCGGAGTGAACTGGCGTGAAGGATGCGGAATGAACTGGCGTGAATGATGCGGAGTGAGCTGGCGTGAAGGATGCGGAGTGAACTGGCGTGGAGGATGCGGAGTGAACTGGCGTGAAGGATGCGGAGTGAACTGGCGTGAATGATGCGGAGTGAACTGGCGTGAAGGATGCGGAGTGAGCTGGCGTGAAGGATGCGGAATGAACTGGCGTGGAGGATGAGGAGTGAACTGGCGTACTTCGCTGCTGTTAGTCACATCATCACTTCTGATCACTTTCTCCTCAAAACAGAGACGTTTAGTTTCGTGAAATGAGTTTGGGCGAGGAACAGTTAAACAGTGAACAGCGTAAAATGACAAAACGTAAAACAAAATATGGTCAAAACGGGCTTCTCCTTGAATCTTGACCCCTTTCTTCACAAAGTCGGGGCCGGAGTCCAAAGTGGGGAAAGGGGGACGGGAGTAGCTGCACCCCGCCCCAACTGAATAGGAAACTACATACCTGCCTCCAACTAAAAAAGCCTTTCGTCCTGCAGAGGGGACATATGTCCAGAACCTGACGACCTTCCACAGAGGTCGCTGCGTCCCGTCGTGGTCCGCAGGTCCGTCGACTGTTCCCATCGTCTTTCGCACGCAGCGAACAGCCGCTGCAGCTCGCTTGTGTCGCGCGCCGCTGACTGTGACCTGCCTCCGTTTCAGGGGCGTTTTTAATCCCGTACCTGATCATGATGTTCCTGTGCAGCGTGCCGCTGATGCTGATGGAGCTCACTATCGGACAGTTCACCAGACAGGGCCCGGTGGGGGCCATGGGCCGGCTCTGTCCCCTGCTTAAAGGTCGGTGAGCGTCGGACAGTGCACCAGAGAGGGAGCAGCGACTGGTGGCTGGCTTGGTCTCCTCCTTAATTTAGTGCGGCCCATTGTGTGTTAGTGGTTCAGAGTGCGCGCTTTGGGCGCCATCGGTTCACTCTGCTCCTTGGTATGCTCTTAGGGCATGTCTGGAGTTCCTTGCTGCCTGCTGAAGGTAGAGCCCGTTACTTACTTTGTTGCTTTGTACAGGCGCACGTCTCACCCATTCGACACCTGTCAGCCCTTCGTGAAGACCTTTCGCGGATGCATGTGCTTGCCTGGCAATCACAACAAATTTTGGGCGCCATCCCAGGGTTTCACTGTTAGCGTGTATGGCGTCCCTCGTCGCAACTTTGAAAGTGCCTCCGGGAATACCTAACCATGGGCGGACCCAGGGTAATGGACAGAACCCACGTGGGACGTCAAACGCAGAAACATCCCCAACCGATCTGCCAGAATGATTCACCTCTTTCGATTGGTCACCACCGCATGCAATTTCGACCATCGTCGTGGTCTTCAAGGTTGTTTGTTTCGTGTTGGTGACCCGAGGCAGCCCGACTCCCGCCTTGCTTCGGTGACCATCACCAGCCATGCTAGTAAAGCAAGCGCGCTACAAACGGCGCCGCGGCACGAACGGCACGTGGTCGGCGCCTCGGCGCGCTACGGCTGGCGATATGGACGCTATTTGACCTTGTGGTCGAGGCGTCCCAAATCCCGAATACCGAACCAACGCCCGTGGATGAAACATAATAGCTCGAATAACACCACTGTTGGCATGCTTATTGTTGTCGTCATCGTCTCAGCGGTTAGCCGTTGCTCCGTTACCTGTGGCGTAGGCAGAAACTGACCGAAGAGAGACCCAAGCAGAGCCAACTTTTCCGGTGACGTCTTACTCCTAACATGGAGCAAACACCCGTTTTTTGTGGAAAATGAACGGTTTTCATAAACGGAACGCCAAAATCTCCCGTTCATTTATCCTCAAATGTCGTGTTACGCGTGACTGCTAGGAGACGGTCCTGTCAAATAACTTTTCATTAGCTACCTTTCTGAAGTGCAGGGGCCCGTGTCGTCTTCTGTTGCCATTTCCGATCCGGCCCGACGCATACTAAACACCTTAGATCCGCTCGATCCGAAAGGCGGAGAGCCGCTGTGTGAATGTACCCAAACAGCGCGTCAGTAAAGGTGGTCACAGATGAAGACGCTCTTGGATGCCTGAAAGTATGGGAGAGTACGACGCTTCCAAAAACGTAAAAGGCAGATATGAGGGCTGAAATCACATCTTAAAGTAATGCGAAGGAGAGGAATGATGAATGATATACTTAACGGCAATGACATTTACAACAATGGCCTTTTATGCTAAATGAGTCTTGAAAACGAGCGGCAGATACCCGTCTGCCATTGGCCAGTCTAATCTCATTTCGGAAAGTCACTGTGGAGCGGATGTTCCGTCCAATAATCGATTCGGCGTCAGGCAGATTTTCTAGTGATGCTTCTCAGACCGATCAGCAATTAACGTGATATGTTAGGCAAGGACGCCAAGGGCACAAGTTTCATATACCTCCGAGGTAGGGGAGTGTTTACTGTATGGTTCTTGCCTTCATATTTTGGCATCCCCGATGACCAGTGTTGAGTGCTGACCTCAAGACCCCTTTCCAGCCCATGGAAGGCGGAATGCAAAGCGATTAAACACGGTACCATTATATTTGAACTCAGCATACCAAGGTCCGCCCGGCCGTGTCCAAAATCAAAGTTTGGACGAAGTAAGGAGTTGGTGTTGCCCTTATGTGCCCGCCCAATTTGTATACTTCCGCGTTGATGTTAACGTAATTTTATGCTTGATTTAAATCCCAAACAGGTTTCTCTCCGACTTGTGGCATACTGAGTTCTGCGAACCCTGAATCACGTGTCTTGGACATGCAGAGACAACCCTCATGATTCATAAATGCCCCATAGCCATGATTAAATAGGTCATAATTCAACGTGTCGTGTCTCAGGAGCATTCTTAAGCTTGTCGACAGTAATGGTGATTGGTGGCTGATTACATTACGCAGCTGATAACATAGCTGACATAAATAAGACCGGCTAGATCGCCGGGCCAGTTCAGTTTAATTCCAACTTAAACGGATGGCGGTGATGTAAGTCAACTGCCCATGCAATTTGCCTGCCCTGGTTCAAGCCATCTTCTCGGTGTAGCCCCATCTACTCAGTGTCCAAACATGAACACGAATCAAGACTGACCCGCTTTGCGAAAAAATGAACAGGCGGCCACCGGGCTGCCCGCCAGAACAGGCTGCCCCGAGCTAGATATTTTGTATTGACTCCCTACCGGCGGCGTTCTTTTTGATGGCTAAAAAAAGCGCGGAAGCTTGTGCCGGTGCAATCACGACCAATGTGCACGAGTCAGTGCTGTTTTTGACGGGTATTGCATCAACACTGCCAGTTCAGGAAACCATTGTCAGTGCTTCGAGGATGTCACGAATGGAAGTTACCTACTGATGACAAAAGCCCATTCTGCACAAAATTTGTCCGCTATTGCGCTTAAAACAGCTGGCATTTTTAGGCATTTAGGCATTTTAGGCATTTTAGGCATTTTAGGCATTTTAGGCATAGGCATAAGGCATTTTTAAAACAGTGTTGCCATGAAACAGCGTGCTCTGCAAGCATGGTGTCTAAAGTATGTCGTATGGCTGAGCTCAATTCTTCTTTTTTTTGTTTGACTTAGGAAAGGCCGCTTTTGACATCTTTTTCTATCATACGTCACCGACTACAAGCTCGTCATGTGTGTAGACAATGTGCAGTTTATGCATACGTGCCACCCGAGCGCTCGTCATGTGTGTAGACAATGTGCAGTTTATGTATACGTGCCACCCGAGCGCTCGTCATGTGTGTAGACAATGTGCAGTTTATGTATACGTGCCACCCGAGCGCTCGTCATGTGTGTAGACAATGTGCAGTTTATGTATACGTGCCACCCGAGCGCTCGTCATGTGTGTAGACAATGTGCAGTTTATGTATACGTGCCACCCGAGCGCTCGTCATGTGTGTAGACAATGTGCAGTTTATGTATACGTGCCACCCGAGCGCTCGTCATGTGTGTAGACAATGTGCAGTTTATGTATACGTGCCACCCGAGCGCTTCAATTCGCTCTAAAGATGACATCGAGGAAGCCTTGGCGGTAAATGACTCCTGGTTCGCGCAACAGTGTATAAACCTAAATTCGACAAAAAACATTTTATCCTCGTGCACATCATTCGACAAAACAGCTTATTTTATCCTTTTATCGCGTCAGTAATGCTCAGGTGGTGCGTTTCCCAATGAATTCGGATCTTCCGTTGTTATCCAGCCTGTCAAAATGTTTGGTGTTGTGAACGCATGTAGTCACCTGCGCCAGCAGTAGGTCAAGCGCTGTCATGTATGCATCCACGGCATTTCAAATAAGATGACGGAGGATGTTAAAAAGCGGCTAATCAAGGCTCTGGTCTTTCCCCACTTAAAATATTGCCCGACTGTGTGGGGGAAGCTGCTGCTATGCTCCGCGGCTCCGCGTTCAAAAAGTAAGCAATCACTGCACGCGTATCGTGAGGGGCATTCACCGCTCACCGCTTCGATTATGTTCTCTCACCTTAGCCAGGTTAAAGTGGCACAAATTTGACCAGCTTTTAATTTAACGTGGCCTGGCGGCAATGCATAGAATCCTACCAACGTCTCGCTCACCGATGTCTCTGAAAGAGCGTGCGCTGTACCGCGATACGGTGTCAGCCCGTGTCACGCATGGAGCCGCCGATAGCCTTTGAGCTGCCGAGGACGCGCACGAAATAGCCGGCCTCAGCCTCGCCTTCCGGACCGCTTCCACATGAAACAGGTCCCCCCCCCCCCCCCCGACGACATGGGAATCGGCGGGGCCGGGAACGTGCACCCGGCGAGCTTGGTGACCGCTCCAACACATTGACGGGTGACAGCGCATCATGCGCTTTAGTGTTTTGTTGTCATGACTCATGTATGTGTGTGGGCATTTGCAGGTGTGCATGTGTGCGCGTGCTCCTGTAAAACTTGACGCGCAGCTAGAAGAACCAAATTGTGGAGGTTACAAGAATACATGATTGATCGATTTGCTTCTTTTCATATCATCGTTATGGGTATCTCGTTAATCAGCCCCGAATCCAGGATTTCACAACACTGGGGAGGAGTAGACTTAGGTCGTTAAAAATAATGGTGTCCTTCGGTTGGCTTGCAAAAGGAATTTCCTTAAATTGTGTCTTCAGAAGTGCGTGTGCTGGGGGGGGGGGGGGGGGGACGCTGTTGTCCCGGGTCTTTTTTCACAATCGCGGGGTCGTTTTCGTGCATTGGAGGTGTCTTTTAAAATCCCAGCGTAGCCCTCAGTCTTATTTCACGTGGATGAGACATTACCCACGCCATATCGTGGCAACACATGTGAAGAGGCCTTTATCGACGCTTTTTTGTCCGATGGGGTCGCCTTTGACGCCCATGGAGACCCTCTCCCTGAATACGCCACTGACCGTTACCACTTATAATGGTCGGTCGTCTTCGCTAGTCGTCACTGCTAGTAGTCATCGTTACCCTCTGCTGAAACTTTGATGCTGACCTCTGCCTCATGCCGCAGGTGCCGGCCTGGCTCCAGTCGTCATCTCCTTCATGTTCTGCACCTACTACAACGTGGTGATCGCCTGGGCGCTGTACTACCTGTTCTCGTCCTTCAGTAGCGAGATCCCCTGGAAGTATTGTAACAATAGCTGGAATCGGCCGACGTGCGAGGACTCAGTACGGCATGAACGACACCCTCTCGGCCAACGCCACCACCCCGGCAGAGGAATACTTCAAGTGAGTTCAGGCAGCATCTTCACGGACATCAGACCGTCATTCAAGCCGAGGATTCCGAACGTTTTTTATATTTAGAATCCTAGGGGAGGTGGAATTTGAGTATGGGTTCGGATTGGGGACCAAATAGATTCGAATAAAGTCAAGTACTTGTATTGAAAACTCGAACCAATTCAATGCAATACAAGGGAGCACGGATGATTCAGTCCCAATGCAGAACCGACGCGTGCATGTTCATTGAATACATCTGAACGAAAGGTAAACCCGGAAAACATTTCATACGTTTAAGTGCGTATTTAGACCAGGCTTTCAGAACTCCGCGTGGTTATTATGATACAAATCCTAGTTTTTACGGTTTGGATCCTGGGATCCTAGGATTCGAAGCTCGTCAAATTCGAACTTATTCAAATCACGTGAGTCCTAATCCTCCGCTCTATTCAGCACGCCGTCGACGTGCCTGAGCTGACCCGTCATCATCCATAATCTTCCGCTCTATTCAGCATGCCGTCGACGCGCCTAAGCGTTCCGTCATCATCACTAGTCCAGCTCGCTCGGAAGGCAGTCCGATCAAGACAGTAGGTCGGCGACAGGCCGCTGCTAAATCGCGTTCAGTGCAAGTGCACTAACTATATAAGGTAACCGAAGTAAATGTGCAGAACAGTCGAGTGAAAAACTCCGTCACGCAAGTCGGTTCAGTCAATGCCTTTGTGTGGCTCTTGTACAGGAAGTGAAATACTTCGGTTCCGAGAAAAGTGAGGTAGCGGCAGCTAGTGCTGGGCTTTGCAATATCGATACATTACGGGTGGCGTCGGCCGATAGCTATGGAGTGTCAACACGCCAAATTACTCGGTTGCCGTTATCAGATGCCTATCGTGTCGATCTTAAAACCGGTGTGGTCTGCAATATTTACTGTGGACAGTTACGAGGCGTGTGTTGATGCACCACCCATATTTGTTCATGCGACTCCAGCCAGCACGCTGGGGCGTTTAGCAGTGCATCCAAATAGCGAACATTGGCGCCCGCGGACACTGAACATTCGTTTGTCTTTGCCGTTGCTGTCAGCCGCTTATCTCACAATCTTCAGCAACCACCTCACATTTTATCGGAACGCTTGACGCCGTCGCTCAGGGGCCAGTCGCCAGTTCTGGGAAATCGTGGCATGTTGGCATTGTTGGGGCATACTAGATGTTCCTTGGGGCACTCGGTGACCCCCATGCCGTGTAACACCCATGCGGTTTTAGGTACCGTTCAAGGCAAATGTTCTGTCCTGCCGGTAAAGATCTTTAATTACATCTAACAGTAACCATAGAAGTGGCCACGGTCACGCAAGCCCATACTCCCGCATATGAACGCTTGTCGCTCTGTTGGATGGCCTGTGCACCTTAACGCAGACCCGCCCCTGTTTGGAGCACTGTCGTGTCTCAGCTCCGCAGCACTGCCGCACTCCACGCAGCGCGCACACCTCCGCGCGACGCGTGAAATCCCGGGCCGCCGGGCAGAAAACCGCCAGACCTCACGGTACAGCACGGAGACAGCTGTTTATCGTTGCCGGGGCCCCGCTGACCCGTGGCCGGGTGACCTTGAACTGACCGCACTCAGCACCGGCCCGCCAAGCTTGTTGCCGAACGAAGCGCGGCCCGGGCGCCCTCGGCGGGCGACAGCAGCATGGAACTATGCATTCGCATCGGTCGCTGGCTCCAACTGGTTATGGGATTACGAGCGATCGAGCAGCGGCGTTTTTATTTCTCTTAAAGGCCGCCAGTTTTACCGCGAATGCCTGAGGAGGTTGTGGAGAACGAAGGAAGGCCAAATGCTCGGTCTGATACCGGCTGCCATGATGTGATTTGCAACTGAGAATGCGATAGGGCTGTTCTGGTGGGGCCTCTCAAATGGAGAGACAAGAGGCTATTTCCTCTCTTTGGGACCCTACATCGCCCCGTGGTCTTAGCGATGATTCTCTTTTGTTTCTAGCATGCGTGATCAAATCATTAGATTGCCTCCAAGAGCAACGGTACAGCTCCCCTTCTAGTTCCAGCCCTCACCCCCCCCCCCCCCCCCCACCCCCGACTATCGGGCTTCCCCCAGGCGTCAAACGCTGACGAAGCCCCTAGCGGCTGTTGATAGGCGGATTATGCACAAAGATCACATTCAGATTCCAGTTAGCAATGCTCTTAACATTTCATTAGGCTTACTTGATGTGAGATAAACGTATGTATTTGCAAGTGCAAGCGGATGTTTTCGCACGCGAATGTCAGTTAAGGGAGTGACGAGGCTGGAGAATCTCGTCGAGGAACACGGAGCTGCTATTTGGATATCCGCAAATGTGATGTGAAGCAGTCTGAATGCTTTTCACATCACCAGATTCAGTGATAAACCTAGTATGTCTTTTTCCCTCGCTGGCAGCGCATGTGTCACGGTTTCAGCCCGCGCCCATGAGTCAGACACATCTATTCTATATCATTCCTCTGTGTCAGCCAATGACCGAGGGCTGAACTCTAAAGAACTGAAGCACGACGGTAGTCACAGTCTCGACGATCCATTCCGTTGAGGTGATCTCTCTTAACACCATCCACGACGTTAGCCGATAGCTGCCAGTTCCTCCCTGTATCCTCCCACCAACGGCCGCGTAGATGAGAGGCTGGTCACTCAACGCGCGCAACCCGCGTGTAAACTTCTCTTTGGAATCTGGCGGAAAACTGACAAGTACACCAGGTGAATGCGACGCTGCTGCTAGCCGCCTGTTCTGTCAGTCGTGTCCCGCTGACTGACGTTGATGGTATGTGGCCGTTCTCACATGTGTCGACGGCCTTGCCCATGGTTAAGTGGTGTTGGGTCCACAACCTTTCATTCTCATGACTGGAAGGTTAAGGACCTGAAAAGCAAACGTAGCCCACCGTCCGGGCTTCCGTTCCAAAGCCCACCGTTCCTTCCAAAGCCCGCCGTTCTGGGCTTCCCCGTTGTTGTTAATGTGGAAAACTGCGATTTTACGGGCTAAGTTTGCGTGTGCCATTTCTATACATTTGATACTTTAACATGCCGAACAATATTGTGTATACCTCGCCATCATAACAAACGTCAGTTCTGGTCCAGGAATCTCCCATCACGCCTTTCTTGACTGGAAAAGGAAACAAGTTCACACTGTCATGAAGTGCGCGACAGCTGACCGGACGCCCATCGTTTCAGCCACCGTGTGTTAAACATCACGGGCGGGGTAGAGCAAGTGGGCTCCGTGCGCATCCCGCTGCTGCTCACGCTGTTGCTGGCCTGGGTGCTCGTCTACTTCTCCATCTGGAAGTCCATCAGGTCCTCGGGCAAGGTCAGGCTGTGGACCCCAGCCGTGCTGTCGGTTCTCTCCGCGTGGCCGTCGGTGATGCTGCCGCGCTTCTGTGTGATACGGAAGGGGCAGCGGGTGTTGCGGTGAAGGTTGTTGCGAGCATTCGCTGCCATTTCGTTATGCTTCATTCCTGTATTTTTATGGTACTTTGCGAAATGTGTTTGACACTGGCCGCGAGCGTCGGGACCATGGATGCTTATTTTGCTGGACATTATGCGCTAATTGGTACACATCAAAGGCTTTGATGACACTCAATTTTCCTGTGATCATTTTCTTGTTGACGAGTGGTAGGTCTTTATCTCGTTGTTTGTTGCTGAAATGAGTGTGTGTGTTATATAAATATGTGATATATATATATATATATATAAATGTGTGTTATAGGTCAGTGGGTGAGTTGCGGGAGGGTTGATCCATCTGGATCACGACTCTCCTCTGATAATGAAATGTCTCCCTTGTCTAGGTGTCCCGCCGCTATACAGATACCGTGTGTCTCAGGTCATATGTCCTCATAACCGGGTAGCCCTATCGCGTAAACGTTGCATGGGATACCATATAAGTGTTGGATGCGATCAACACAGCCTTTCGCCATAGCGAGCCTCGCGTACGTTGAGACCTGCGAACGTTGGGCCTCACCAATAGGACGCCTTTTAAACATTGAATCTGCCACTATTGTCTTCACAACTATCTGTTCTTCATCCCTCCGCACTCTCTCCTGTTCACAGGTGGTGTACTTCACTGTGATCGCTCCCTACCTGCTGCTGGCGGCCTTCCTGTGGCGCGCGCTGACGCTGGACGGCGCCTCGACCGGCATCCGCTACCTGTTCGATCCGCAGTGGGAGCTGCTCAAGGACGCAACGGTCAGCCCGGTGGACCAATCAGTGGCGGCGCCTCCGGGCCGCGGTCTTCCATCGGTTGGGGATGCCTGCGGATGGCTTTTGGTCTCGTGGGCTGAGAGCTGCTGGAACCTGCTCAGACCATTCTGGGGCTAACGGATGGAAGAGAAGGGTAGCAAGCTGGATGGTAGTGCGGCCGGTCTGCCTTAACCAGCGAATGCAGCCGTGTCCTGACACGGATGACGCCGTCTCAGAGCCTGGGCTCTGCGGGTGCGGTGCTGTGGCGAAGCCGCGATCTGGGCCGTTCTCGGGACCAAACTCTGTCGAATGGCGGGGTTTGGCTGCTGAGAGACACCGACGCGGCGGGTCTCGCGAGGAAAGGGAATGTTGGACGAATCGAATGGCTGGGTGCCAGCAGGCACTCAGGTGACGTGACGTGGGTGTCGCATGACGCAAATGAATGGGAACGGGAATATCGTGAGTCGATCTGCGGGCTTTTTATGAAAGAAGAGACAGATTCAGGGCTATTTGGACGCACTGTTGAGACGACTTGCAATGGCTGTATTCCGGTAGGGTCGCGAGAATGTTTTACGTGAGAAAGTATCGATGTGATTTGTTGTTCACACCGCGTGTTCGTCGAGACCCAGCCGTCTAGTTTGACAAGCTACAGCATGCTATCTTACCAAAAGTAATAAGGACCATGCCGAACGCCAACCTGCTCTCGTTGACGGGTTTGGCGCCAGCATCCACCGTCTTCAACCTCCAACGTCCTCTGCCATTCGCTCACCGCAGGTGTGGGTGAACGCGGCTGCGCAGAACTTCAATTCAGTGGGTATCGGGTTCGGCTCAATGATCACCTTCGCCAGCTACAACAAGTTCGAGAACCGCAACATCCTCATGGACACCATCATTATCTGCTCCGTGAACGTGATTACCAGCGTGTTTGCCGGCATCATCGTCTTCGCCACCCTGGGCAACATCTCCATGGAGCTTAAGCGGCCCATCGACAAGGTGGTGATAGACGGTACGTGTTCGCTGGCGCTGGGCCTGAATGCTGTTTCACCTCGAAAGCATCAACAGCTTCAGATTTCCAATCGCATCCAATTAATAAATAGCCATCGTTATGCGATGGGCTATCTTTGCCGCATGATATTTTGAAATGTACATTGTGAGACCCCGTTAAGGCCATGCAGTTGATCATTTTGCCACAGGTGGGCTGAATTGAACTGCAAACTATTAACGTTTAAAAGTCGCGTCATACGATAAAAAGATTGATTCGCAAGTAATATTTATTGCTGGAACATTATTTGTGACCTCATATATGTGCAATACTGTTTTTCGAATGGAAAAAAGCCTACGCGCTGCTAGATTAATTGCTCGTAAAAACATTGTTATATTTTGGCAAATTAAACGTGTTGATATGCTTAGAAAAGAAAATTGGGCCTATTCTGAGCGCAAATATTTCCCAGTTTTTGGTTTTACATCTCAGCATGCAGTTCTTTGAGCTGTGTCGACCAATAAAAGTAGCTTCATGTCCAAGAAATGGCATATTGACCTTTTTCATTTTGAGTGCAGATTGTACACCTGCGTGTATACGATGTAATGTTTAATTCAATAATTATATGATGGCACAGTGCTTGTGCAGTGTAAGGCATGGCAACTATTGGATTTTTGACTCTGTGAGCAAGATCCGTGACCACAAATTCATCAAAATTTCAACTTCCTCAACGAATATGACGTGTATAATTATCGCGACGTCATCTTAATTCCTTTTTAATGCATTTTTTTACGCATGTAAGCCCAAACGAAACGGTCGTTGACAACGGAAAATTGTCTCCGATTTGATTATCACGTTTCACCCCGCCATGGGCTGTTTTAAGCATTATTTCCGTGGTGTTGGAGGCGGGAGGTGAGCTCCTGACATCAGCGCATCTGTTTCAGGGCCGGGCCTGGTGTACGTGGTGTACCCCAAGGCCCTAGCCGGCATGCCCGTGCCACAGCTGTGGGCTGTTCTGTTCTTCCTCATGCTGCTCTGCCTGGGACTGGACAGCCAGGTACGTCGCAATGTGTACCGTGATCACAAGCACGCCTTCCCAGCGCGTGACACGTCAGCATGCTACGAATGTATGCCGGCCGAGACGGCAGAGCAGCTGGTAGCATTCGGATGGCGCGCGTTTGTGTTTGAAGCGGCCGGCTTTATGTACCCTGATCGAGTGGCACACATAGCGCAACTTGCTGACAAGGCACAACACAGCGACAGCGGCCAGCCGTGAGATACGCCCCCTTCCCTCCCCCCCCCCCCCACACACACGCTGGTGCTGGGCAGCGAGCGGCCATCTGGCGGCACGGGTGGATCGGGGCGCGTTGGTCACGTGTGTCGGTCACGTGGACGGGCGGCGGTGCACCTGCGCCCGTTCGTGGAAGCCGGCTGGGCGTGCTTGTAGCATCCAATCAGTGTCACCTTGAGTGGCTGCTGTCGTCGAATCAGCTCCGGTATCATCTCGAGTGGTGTGTAGACACCAGTTGGGCGCTTCAAAAACGACGCGGGAGCGTTAACAAGATGGGACTTCTATCTGCACTTCGCGGCTGCCATGCCAAAGCGCTTCACGTATTGGATAATTATATGTATCGAGGAGTCGTTCAGAGGATGAATTTGGCTAGATTGGAAAACTTTTAAAAGCACGGATAGGTTTTGGAGTGCATTTAAATCGGCCAGCCGAAATGGACGAGGGCAACTTGAAGAACCCCAAGTCAATTAGGAGTGTGATGGCTATTCAAGTTCTCCTTTTCTATTCTTGTCAAGAAATAATGAAACATGCTGAGCTTGTGCGATATGCGGATTGTGAAGGTTTTTCCTCAGGCTAAACCGGATGGGGCCTGAATTCGTGGAAGCTGTGGATAGTCGGTTACATCAGCTTAAAAACTGGGCGATTAGATTGGACGGAATCCCGCTTATTGAAATGTTTGATAGCCCTAACACGTACGTGTGCCACTCAGGCGATGTTGTTACGAGCGAGGCCGCAGACCAGCCGGTCTCGCTGGTACTCTGAAGTAGTTCTCAAGCTAGGGCTCAACCCGTCCGACCGTGTTGGTAGTCTAGTATAGTGTTCAGAAATGACACGAATATGACATAACACATTTTCAGATAAACGCAGTTTCGTACAGTGTAGTCCATTTCTGTGAAACTTGTGCAGTAAATGTGCTAAGGTGTTACATGCAAGCTGAGTCGGTTAAAGTGTTTGCTTTCCGATCCACGCACCCGTGGCGGGGTGGGTTCGATTCGCTTCAGGTGCTCGCTATTTGACCTTGACAGGTATGGGCTGGGGCCGGTGGCAGTGGTCGTGGTAAAAGTCAGGTGGAGTCAGAAGGCAAGATAGACGGTGTCGAGCATTGCGGCATGTTAGACTTCCGTCACCAAATTCTGCGATTGACCTGGAATTGCACAATCGGTGGTAGGTGTCAGGGCTTGCACAACAAGCACTGCTTAGCGTGAGCTCTCATGCCAGAAATCCATCCAGGCTCGGATTAGATCTTTAAAAATAAAAACTGTTTCATAAGGGTGTTTTCCCATACATGTATTCCTTTTTTCCTTTGTTGTATTCCAATATGTTTCCCTATTTTTCTTTTTCTTTCAGCACTGTAATTTGCGGCAAAACTAACGCTACGTTTGCGGTTGACATGGCGCACGTAAATGCGCTAATCGCAAAAACGAGGCACAACGTAGGTCGCAACTTAACGTAGACCTCAACGTCCGGGCGTCGCAGTGAGACGAGACCTGCACAGTTTGACGAAGGAGAGAGCGAACAACCGTAATCGCAAAACAGAGATCCGCTACGCGCAGTTAGTCACGTGCTTTCGAATAAAAACCATGTAACAGCCCGGTTTGGGGCGTTTTCCAGTCGGATCTCGAAAACCGAAACAGGTAGACATGAAACCAGTTGAATGTTGTGGGCAAACGTGCCGTCCGCACACCATTAACCTCAAAACCGTACGACCCGTATATGCGGCAGTTGTGGGCTACGGAAGGCCGCCGTCACTTTCGCCGATACTGATCTGGAAAAGAGTACGCGGCGATGTAAAAACAGCAGGTTGGGCCACAAAGGGAGAGGCTGGGTCACGCAAACGGCTCGGACGTGCAGCTTGGTTCATTGAAACCAATATTCATCCGACGTGCTTGCGTTTCTCACAGTACTTTGATACGACCGCCGAAACGGTAGATCTCTACAAAGTCGTTGATGTCGTCGACTAAAATTACAGGCATGGCTAGGGCCACAGCCGGACAGTTTTCAAGCAACGTTAATAGGTTTGAAACTAGCACGCAAAGGCTACATTGGACCTTTTTATGTCAAATTCTCACGAAAAGAATTCTTCTCTCCAACACATTGCTCGAACCCGTCGGCATTGGTTCCCAAACGTACCTGACTTAATTGGCTTAGGCTTCGGCGTCATCTACGTGATGTCCATAGATACATCTCATGTTTGTATTAAATCGCTCGCCAACGCCGTACAAGGCGTCGCACTAGCCATAAAGAAAGGTAAACATGGTGTTGGAGCGATTTGTCGATAGGCCAAAATCGGCGCTGTGCAGGTTCGGCGGGCGATTAACGTGCATGTTCACCTGAGCGATCCACTTTGCAACTGACCAAGGGCGCAGTCGAGGGAGGGGCCCGCCCCCCCCCCCCCCCCAGGTCCGGATTTTCCGTTGATTCACCAGAGAGGGTTCCAACAGAAAGCAAGACATTGGCGTGATGCCTGTGCACCAAGCTCCGGTCCTCGCCCTAAGGAAAAAATCGGCTGCGCTCCTACAACTGAGCATTCACGTTGTCCTGAAATACGATCAAGAGCGTGGATGCTGACAACTTACTTGATATGGCAGTGCCAGATATTGTTCCGATACATCCCGGTCGGACCCACGCACAGGTTTCGGTGTTCTAATGCGCTTCATGTCCACAGGTTAAGAGCTGCTTGTCTGGTTGTCGGTGCCTTCTGATTGCTTAGGCGTGATGTTGAAACTTGCTAGAACTGTGAGGCAGGCGCTGGCAGAAAAAAGCTCCCTTTTGTTGCAACACGTCTCAGCCTATTCGGCACTCCCGTACAACCCTTGCGTACAACCCCTGGCGAGGCGGCTATTACAGCGGCGCCGCGTGCCATCTGTCGCCAGTTTGCCACCCTGGAGGTGGTTATCACCACCATGCAAGACGCCTACGCGAAGCTGGTAACGCATTACCTCAAGCGCCACGAGCTGCTCGTTCTGGCAATCTGCATCGTCTCTTTCGGCCTGGGCATCCCCCACGTCACCCAGGTGAGAAGTGACGGTGAGAGGCGGTCGGACAGGTCTTCACCTACGTCCCCAGGTGATCACCAGATGTGGAGTGGATGTGGGGGGGGGGGGGGGGGAGAGCAGCTGGCAGGTAGTCATTATGCAGGTGGGAGCTGATGGTAAGAGGCGGCCAGGCGGGTCTGCACCTGCGTCCCCAAGCGGTCACCAGATGTGAGGTGAATGTGGGTGAGCTGCTGACAGGCAGTCATTGCACAGGTGAAACGTGACGGAGAGAGGCAGCAACGCGGGTGGGAGATGGTCACACAAGAATGAAAGTTAAGGGTAGGCGATATAGGTGAAGGGCAGTTTCATGGGCGAGGGGTGAAGGAGAAAGGCAGTCGCAAAGGTCGAAAGTGAGAGTAAAAGGTAAGAATGAAAGGGTTCGCACAGGTGAAGGATGAGAGCGACAGGTTGCCACTACAGGATGCAACGCGACATTGAGCATTTGGACACATGGGTCGTCCTTTCCAACTAGGCTTGTTGAGGTTACCAATGCTACCAGTGTGAAAATAAATCACATTTCTTCGGACATCGTCGACAAGTGTGAGTGTCTACCAAAATCGGGAATCATGTTACATGCTGTCTGTTTGATGGGCCGTTCCCTCCGCCAGGGCGGCATGTACTTCTTCCAGCTGATGGACTACAACGTGGGAAACATCTCGTTGATGCTGCTGGCCTTCTTCGAGGTGATCGCCGTGGCCTGGTTCTACGGCACGAAGCGACTGAGTCAGGACTTCCTGGCCATGACCGGAAAGCGACCGTCCATCTACTTTCGCGTCTGCTGGAAGCTGCTGGCACCATTCTTGATTCTGGTATGTGACGGCTTGTGGTCGGGGAGGAGTTGGTTTTGTTTGAAAGCGAGATCCTGTTTTGATGCCTTTGCGGTGAGCCTGTATTACTACCGAGGTTCCGGTTACGTTTTGTCAACTAGAACTTGTTTTAAGCTCTTCGTATAATTGCATTATTTTGCGTTGTTTTGTGAAGTGGTGCGATGTGGCACAGTGCAAGCAGCACAGCAGCGTTGTGCCATAAGCCCTGCATTGCACCATAAGTCCTCCTGTTTTACCGTAATTCTTCTTGCGCCTTATTGCTATGGTGATGTGTGGTAAATGTTGACAAAGCTGACGTGGCAAAGCTTTGAGGACTTGTTTTCAATGGCAAATTACAAAGTTGTGCTAATTTACTGAGAGGTGGTATGACTGCTGCCAAAATTGCCATACTTCTCTATCCTCTCGCGGCTATGGTGAACACTGACCGTTTTCAGAGCGTACGGGACGCATTCTCCAGTCCTATTCTTAAGTGTCCAGAATTTAACGAGTGAATGTTCTACATTCCTTAGAACTCAGGATCGCTCTATCACGGCAGCACGCACGGTACACGCACACGCGTATGAATTAATTCCGTCGTCAGATTTGCAAGTCATACTGCTAGATCGCATTACTTCGCTCTCCGTTCACACGCACATTTCGAACCCAGCAGCGTTCACATTCAGGCGCGGCGGCCGCACCAGCAAACTGGCGCAGATCTTGGCGCCGCCCGGTCTCTCCGTGACGCTCCCCGCCTTCTCGGCCAGGCCATCTGGGTCTTCAGCATGATTGACCACGAGCGGGCCACCTACGGCGTGTACCGGTACCCGGAGTGGGCGTCCTGGTTCGGCTGGGTGCTGGGCGCCGTGCCCGTGCTGCCCATCCCCGTGTGCGCGGTGCTGGCCCTCTGGCGGGCGCCAGGAAACACTCTGCTTGAGGTGAGGGCGCCACTGTGACCGTGCGGCCGACGGCCAGCGACCGCACCCGTGGATCGGTAGGTAGAGGGGCGTAATGGAATGTTTCTGGCGCACTGGCCTGAAAGTTTCAAGGCACTCGGACAGAGTACTGGCTGTAGTGGTCGAGGGGTGCGCGCGTGTGATCTTGTGACGGTATTTTTGCACGTACCTGCACTCAATGCAGTCCACTGACGTGAAATGTTGTTCCCGACCGTATTGTTGAAATAGCTACCCGGATTTGCGGTCATGCTAACCCAGGAACGCAAGAAATCCGTACGTTGACTCGCGCGTCCAAACAGCGGCCAACGGTCAGGTGTTGTAGCCGCTGCTTATCATTTTTGGAATGGCTGCCTCTGTTGCCAGCGGCTGAAGGCGTCGATCCAGCCAGACCGGCGAGTGCGCACGGAGCTCGGCTACGAGCCGACCGTCGACGGGCCGGACGAGTTCAACACGAGTGGGCTCCACTACGAGCTGCAGCCGATCACCGTCCACACGCCCTGCCTGAAGCACGGCACGAACGGAGTCTAGCGCCGCCCCGCGGCGGCGGCGGGCACGGCGGCCAGACACGGCGCTGCTGCGGCCGCGGCCAGCGCCGATTGGCGGCGACTGGGCGAGGCTCGCAGGGAGACGTGCTAACATATCGCGTGGTGGGTTTGGCAGGTTCCCTTAGCCTTGAACTGCAACCCAACCCGAGCGCAGAAGTGAGAGAGCAACAAGGTGCACCGCTCGGCTGAAAAGTGCGCCAGTGGGACGTCCCACCAGCTGAAGGCCTTAGTGAGCAACTGTAATGCCCGCTTTGATCGCGCATGAGCACAGTTCTCAGCGGTCTCTGCTACAGGGTAACGTCATTGCTCCAAGCGTCGAATCGGATTTAAGGCGCGTGATGTCGTGTCTGGACATTATTTGAGCTCGTGAGTCGGAAAACATCGACCCATTTTCCTGCCGAACGTCGTTCATTTCTGCCCTGCTACGCCCACATGTGCCAACCAGGCTGCTTAATGAGCACTTAGCATCGCTAGTGACTTGCTCAAGAAGCAAACAGTGTCGATATGTGTAATTTTAGTTTTATTATGCTCATCGGGCATGTGTAGTGTTGACGAAGAACATCACTCCAGAATGCTCTCTGCTGTCTCGTGCACTGCGTAATATGCCACCAACAGAGCATTCTTAGTGCGCACCAGCCTTCGATTCTTTGTCGCGATTTTTCTGTTGATGTAGGAAAAATAGCTGACAACCTTCGGCCAAGACGCCGATGTTATTTTATTTCATCACGGTGTTTTACGTCTGACCCTCGCGGCAAGCTGTGTTTCATGGCCTGCAGAATAAATACCAGCTGGTCCGGTCTGTTGGCATTCTGGCTCCCTCAGAGAGATAGACTGGTCGTTGGAGGCGAACAACGCAATTTTGCTACCATTGTACGAAATAACGTAGCATGAGCAAACAGTTGGCTAATCCTGTTGTTGTTTAAAGGTTGCTCGCGCTGATAACCAGGCTAGACAGTTTGCACCGCAGTCCGTCAAAATGGTCGCACGTGCGAAGCTATGCTGTGAAGTGTGCTAAGAATATCACCGGATTTCATCTCCGACACAGGAGCTTTAAGACCCCGGAGGGCTTTCTTGGGGGGGAGGGAGGGGGGGGGGGTTCGAGTTATTTCGCTGACCGAGCGTCCAGGCGGAACAACCGGGCTCATATAACTATTACGGGTGTGATGACCCGGGGGACGGAGGCATAATGAGCGCATCATTGCCTGTTGTAGTCGCATATCCGAGCCCACAGCGATTGGTGAACTAGCTGTGGGTTATCACGTGCAAGTAAAAGCGCATACATAATAATAAGGCATGACAACTTGCGTGCGGACGCAGCCACGTAAGTGTGAGATGAGGGAGTACGGAAGGTGGAAATGCGAGGAAAGTGAACATATGTAATGACTGCGAAAAAGTGCCAGGTTTCGAAAGGAGCGTGTGTCCCAAAATCGCTTCAGCGCACGGGGATACTCGAGAGGACGCAAGGTAGCCTGTAAGACCCGACATCCATTGGATCCGGATGTAATTGAAGGAACCGAGATAACTACAATCAATGTCTTTGGACCGTCAGCTACATCGAACCGACCAAGGAACCCCAGTACAGCATAAAGGCCCGGAGGAGACCGGGGTCCCCTTTCCACACATTCTCTGATTTTATTCTTATCATGCTGAGACAATGTTAACAGCTATCGAGTATGCGATGTTACCAAAAGTGCTTCGAAATGCGTGATTCGCATCTTATGATGTCCAGAACGTCCCGTATTCTCCACAGTCAGATTGCAAGCGTACATATACAGAAATAGACATGCTCCAAAACGCAGGACTCGGCAACTCCAAATTTAGTTTCCTGTTCATTGATTCATTCCAAAAAGTTTGCATCTTAACTGGACAATGACAACCGAGCTCTTTTGTTACATTTAGGATTGGCTGCCTGTTTGGATGGTTGCTGGCCCTTTCGACCAGCAATGATCATTCCAGGGCTGGGGGACGAAGAAGAATGGCTAATGTTGGGACAGGTTTGCCTGCACCTGGGGGGCCAACATCCGGGCTTTAACCCGCGCATGCGCTGGGTACCCGGTCGGGTCCCGTTTCCCATGGGGCTCTCAGCCCACTCGCGACTGACTCATGCAGCTTGCCCCGGACTAGCGGGTTGTCGTGAGGGTGCAGGCTGAAGCAATATAAAGAATGGGAGGGTCGGATGTACATTTAGGAGGGCTGCATACAGGATCGGGCCAATAAAAGGTGCTGGTGGAAAATCGAACGCGATCTGAGGGCTTCTGAGAGAGATCAGCACCTGGAACCAGCAAGCCAGATCACGATGCAGACCCCATCAAGGTCAAGTCTTCCGCCGTCGTTCAGGAAAACTAGTCAGGAAGCTGGGAAGCTGCGGGACGCTCAGGGTGACGCCCTGAAAGCTAGGGGTCCCCAGCGCTCGGGAGGCTTCTGACAAGGCCACGGACCCCGAGAGAACCAAGATGTCATAAGGCAGCTGCGGACCGGGACTTTAACCACAGAAAAAGTGGAAAGGACTGGGGCTGGAAACATCGATGTAATCGCGCGGCGTTTTTTCATGCCAAGCCGTAGCTGCTATGTTACAGTTCATTAACGTTCGGGGACTTGTTTCCTCCAACCTCACTCACCCTCCCAGTGGCCGATCCTGCCGAAGTTGGGGGGGGGGGCGGGGGGCGGGAGGCATGGCCCCGACCTCTCCCCTTGACTGTCAGGGGAAGGCTCAGGAGCTGTCAAGGGTTCTCAGGTGAGTAAACAAGAAGAGGGCAGATGTCGTTCGGTTTTCGTCATAGTTGTTTTCAGTGTACGTATCTGATTACCGTAGATGTATATGTTTTGTTATCGAAATGATGAGCCCGAACCGTGCGTCAATCCAATCCAACCTGACCTTTTTAGGGCAACCCCAACTAAATCCTTTGAGCCAAGGATCTAAGCAAGTAGCATAGCTCATAAACGAAACCACCACTGATAACGGTGCAAGGTCCGGAGCCCGTAACTTCCAGTTGGATTTAACTATTTTTGCGTTTTGGCCACATGAAATGACACCAAACAGAAATGGACCCCATCACTTAAAGCGTAGTTACGTCCACGCCACAGGTGTTATCAGGCAGTGACGTTAAATCCTGGGGAGGCAGCTGTCTTGCCCCCTGTCAAACGGAGATTTCAACATCAGCTCCAGTAAATACGTCGAAAGTGACATCGGGTGGTAAGAAATCCCGTTTCTGCCTTAACGAATTTTGGGAACGCTCACTGTCCCGATTCCTGTAACTTTCGGGGTGTCCAAGTGGCACAAATGGACACTGAATGCGATAAAATGAGGGCCAGAAGGCCAGAAGACCGAAAATAGCAACTACTCTGCGTTCACCGCAGGTGTGGTTGCAACCACAGGCACCACTGAGATCGGTGGGGCTCGAACTTCACACACTTTGAAGCAGACTGACCTATTTTCGCGCTTCGTTCGCATCAAATGTCCACAAAACAGAACTAGACCCCAGCAATTCAGGCATGGTGCCGCTCATTACCGCAGGAGAGATGGAACGCGCAATGGACAGACAGAGGAAGGCAAAAGGAGTACGTGCATCCCTTAGGTTTCGAGGGACCCGAAGGCCTGTGGGGACCGACGATGCCCCATTGGAAGGACTGAAGGACCCAAAAGGCCGGCCGGAGGTCATATTCAGGGGCCGGCCCGTGGGGCCGGGCACAATAATGACAGCCAGGGGACCCTTTGCGCCAATTGGGGGCCTGGCTGCCCGAAAGGCTGGCTGTAGATCACATGAAGGATTCCTACCCGTAAGGCTGTGACCTGAAATACCAGTCGGAGAGCCTCTTGCACCGACCGATGAGCCCCTAAGACAATGTGGGTGTCTATGTCGGCCAGAGACCACCAACACCGAACAGTTGGCTCCGTGTCGGTCCGAAACCTGCGGGCCTATCTTCCAAGCAAGAGCAAGGCCGAAGCCCGCGATGTGTATTGGTCTGGGTCTCTGAAACAATGACCGGGGCCCCTATGTCGGTCACGGGCCCACAGCGCCCAACAGGAGGTTTTGTGCCGGCAAGTCACCCCGAGTCTGTCACAAGCTTTGATTGAGGAGGGCTGAAGAGGGACCGACGGAACCTTCGGAACCAAGGATCAAGGAATGATTGGAATTGGAATGCCGAAGGGGCCGAATGGCCTGAAGGACTGTTCATAGGACACCATGAGGATATCCTCCCCGTCGGTAGGGTCGTGACCTCAAATGTCAGTCAGAGACTTTCTTGCATCGATTGGGGACGCCCTGGGTCAATGCGGAAATCTGTTTCCGACTCTAGTACCACCAACACCTGAAGCAGTCGGCTTCGTGTCAGTCTGAGCCCTGGGGTCCATTTCTCAAGTAAGTTTGGAGGCCCCGTGATTTGTATTGGTGGGGATCCCTGAAAAAATGGAGGTGTCGGGCAGGAAGCCCCCAGTGCCTTACAAGGGATTGATTCTGTGCCGGCAGGGGTATCCGAGTCACCAGGAGCCGTGTTTGGTGGGTGGGGGGGGGGGGGGGCAAAAGAAGGCTCTCGAAAGGGCCCCTCCTCGGTGGTCAAATTGACCCCCCGAAGGGTCTCACGAGACCAAAGATCAAGGGCCTGATGGGAAAGCTGAAGGGCCCAAAGGGCTGTATGTAGGTCACATTAAGGTCCCCCACCCGTAGAGACATGATTTCAAATGGCAGTTAAAGGGCTTATCGCACCGATTAGGGACCCATAAGACAGCGAGTTCCCTTTTTCGGCCAGAGATCACAACACTGAACAGTCTGCTCCGTATCCGTCTGAGCTTTGGAGACATTTTCCAGACAGGAACAAGACCAGGGCCGCGATTTGCATTGGTCGGAGCCCCCTGTAACAATACTGTGCTCCAGTGCAGGCCAGGTCCATAGTGCCCTAACAGAGTCCTGTGTCGACAAGAGGTCTCGGACCGGCCAGGGTAACATTTGCTGCACATAGGCAGGGACGGAACCTCGAATGCTAGAGGGTCTCTTGCGTTGGTCGGGCCTTCTGACAATGAACTGAAACCTAGAACTTATGATGAGAGTTCGCATTGAGAGAATAGCATATTGAGGCAATGGCAGGGCCTCGTGTCAGTCAGGGCCTCAGCACCGACCGGTGGGCCCTCCAACTCAATGCCAGCCACGGGCCCGTTAAGCCGAACTGGAGTTAATGTGCCAATTATTGAATCACCTGAGGTGATCAAGTATCTCGTTGCTCAGGGAGGGTTCCTGCTTCGATCCGGGGCCAACTGCGCGGGTCAGAAGGTCTCACGTGTAAGGGAGGGTACCAATGTGATATCACGCATCCCTCTAAGGGACACCGGGTCGACGTGGGGATCCTGCCCCCCTGTGCCGGAATGGCGGCCGGAAGACACCGCGCGGTGGGACGGAATGACCCCACATCTTACGACGGGGGCGATAATGCGCCCCCTAATGTTTTACTCGAGGAGACCCCTTTACCGAGAAGGAAAAGGCGTCTCATTAGTGTTGAATAGACTGGGTCTAAATGAGGTAAAAGAAAAACGAGCAGGGCCACTGTCCTCCTGCCACCCCTGTTTGGTTAAGGAAGGCCATTTTTTTGCGGAATCGGCTGGAGAAACAACTTACACCAACCAATTTTGAAGCTGTGTGCTCGCAATATCAGGAGCAAGGACAGCGATGGCGTCGGTTAGTTTTCATGAAACCGAACGGCGTTGACCACTGCAAGCAACACCATGCTGCGGGTGCCGTACTCGCGTATCGACCGTCGTGAAATCATTCTGCCGAGTCATTCAAAATAAGTCTGCACCGTTCAAAGATTAGGCTGGTGCGAATCTTTTTGATAACTTTGAACTTATCCGTTGGGGGGATTAGTGTCTGCAACACATAACATCGAGACGTTTCCATTACTCTTCCAGTTTCTCCACAGGATTTTCGCTTCTCCGTTGGCCGCGGGACCGACGCCGAGCAGTCCACGTAGGCTGCAACGCAGGGCATCGAGGTCTTGGCTCGGATTTGCGAGCGTGTATGCTTAAAACTACGCTACATTATTTTTCCGGCTAATCGATTCCGACAGAATGTTGAAAATTCTAGGCAAACATGACTTGGCCAGTCTAATACAGAATTTAGACCCACTGTGATCTATAATTCATCGGAATTCTATTGGTTTACGTGAAGCTCAATAAACCATTGTAAAACGAAGAGCGCCGACGGTTTATTCACGCAATCGCTTAACGCCTGTCCTTCGGTTTATTGGCGTCAAAGTTCAAACAGAATTGATTTTGCAGTGACTCCTGGTTCCTCTTCCAATGTTAGGTGGTAAGCATAGAAATAAAACAAAAAAGTTCCCTTATTAACAAGTGGGCCATATCCAACAATGCTTTTCGGGGGGGGGGGGGGGAGATGCCTTCTCAACCCCATGGGGCCTTCTTTTGATCCTGTGCCCGCCATCCCCCGGCCTTGCCAAGACTCTGGCTGCGCTCCTGGGTAAGGAGCAGACGGTCTTGCCCTCTATCATTTCGATATTCAACGTCCTGCTTATCGTGATGGATGGCCAACATGGATTTAAACTCACTGCCGTCCCCGCAGTCACCACCGCTCCTGGACGACACGACCACAACTTCTTGGAATTCTGCAGTGTTTACCCCTCTCATCGCTCTTTCATAAAACTAAAAGAAGCTTTTGCTAACTTGATGTATTCTTGTATGAATAAAGCACACATCAACTTTAGTTTTATCAGTCGAACCAGCCAAAAATAATCTTAGGCATATCCTTTCTCGTCTGTCATTCTCGATTGCCGTAATGGTTGTTGAATACAACGTATTTAGTAGCGGAGATCTATCTCCGAAAAACAATGGTGAGGAAAGATGGCGGCCAGCGACGATAACCCTATGCAGCTGTACGAAGTTTTTCAGAACTGCTTCAATAATATAGCAAACAAGCAAAAAGGTGAGTTGAAAATGTGAATCTGTATCTGTTCCCCTTAGCTATGGAATAGCATTTTCAAGTTATGTGGAACGAGACGTGAACCGAACCTGAAAACTAAGTGCGTCGTAAACGTCTGGGGATTGTTAACGCTATGGAAGGCCATATAACTAGCGGTCTGCTTGTTTTTATTTCAAGTTATGTTGTAGTTGAAATATGCAGAATTCTAGATATTAGCTGGCAAGTTTTTTCGTCACTGAATTTTGCGACATGGTAATTGCCATTAATTAGTTTTGTTCCAGAATCTGGAGATGAAACATTGGATGCTTGGTGTCAGTGTAGGCTATAGCTTGCACATTATTTCATAGTGGCTTAAGATACTGCATGCATGTCATACACTGTCATCATATATTTTTCTGTGTTGGGCATCTCTAGGAGTGGATTGTGGAACTGTGGGGGTCTGGCATCAGGGTTTTGCGGCATGCAGCATGCATTGTAAATGTTGTCTGCTGATTGGTTCTGAATCATGGTGAATAAGGGAAAATTTGGTAGGAATGTGAAATTTGGACTGTGACGAAACTGATCAAAGCATTTTGTGTTTGAATAGGATATATGTGCCTTGAATTTATGCAGATAGTTCCAGTGTTTTTGCAATCTGCACTGTTCTGCACAGCATATGATACCTTATCTTCCCAGATCTCCAGTTGCTATATTTTGCCATTATGCTGTGTACTATTGAAAAAATAATGATCTTTGTGCTGTCCAGTTCTGCACAAATTGATTTACCAGGCACAGTGATACTGATGCTGTGGGAGTTGCTGTTGATGGTGCATGTGATGATCACAAGTTAGTTTGCATAGACTGCATCTGCTTAGAACAAATTTCAATAACAAATGGCACCATTAACTTATGGGGCTAGCCTCATATTTGGGTTGCATGCTTTCCAGGCTTTGGTCCTTATAGGAGCTTCTTGCTTGCCCAGCTGACTTGTTTGATCAATCAGCTTGATAATCACTCATCAGTGCACTTTTTTGCCACTCTAACATACTGGGAATGCAGTCTATGCTGTTAGATTGTCATCATCTCATTGTCTCAAGTCTCAGTTGTCTGAGTATCAATTGAAATTGTATCAATTGTTTCTTATTATTGTTAGCATTAGGCAGTCAAAGAAAGCAATCTTATGTGGCCATTTTTTATAACCATTTAGCTCTCAAATAGTGCTCAAAGCCAGGCTGCAAGGCCAGATTTTATTGTTAAAAATGTTTAATATCCATTTAACAGCCAAAAGTAAATGTGTACTATAGCATCAAATCCTTTTTTTTGCTCAAACTTCCTTTGTTACAAATTTGCAACAGCAACCTTGTTCCCTTCTGGCTCATGTTTGACATGCCAAACTGGTTAGTGTGGGTACCATATGAGGATTGTAGTAAGTGTACCCAATAACCCAAATAGTCATTACTGGAATATGCCTAGTTAGTGTCCAAAATCATGAGAAGCACCCTGGTTTGATGTAATGAGCTTTTTGTATCAAATGTTTGACTGGGCAGACATGCATTTGGCTTGGCACTCTGGAGTATGATTTTATCCTCACAGACCTGTGCCTGGTTCAACTCTAGCAGAGCTTACTCTAAATCTCTTCCATAGGAAATAAGATTTCCAGAAGACTGTTCTTGCTGTACACATGTTTTAATTGCTATGTATATAACCTGTGTTAATAGTAGTCTGGTTTGTTGGTCACATTGCTGTTTTTGTTTTCCAATCATTGATTTTGGCTGGAACCATTAACTGAACTGACTGATGCCCATTGTTTCTCAAATGACTCCATCCTGTTGTGGCTGAGGAAGACTTAGTTAAGCCCTAAGGTATTGCCAAAATTACCAGTCAGGCATGGTATATCTTCAGTTCAGAAGTCATAATGACATGTTAAATCCCTGGCAAAACTAATTGTGTGAAATTGACCAAGTTAAGCTTATATAATGCTACCTACCTTCTGCTGGTCAAATAGTTCTCATCTTTTGTGAAAACAATTGTGCACACTAAAAGTGTGGATCTTATTAGGGTTGGTAGTAGCGGGCCCAAAACAGTATGAGTAGGAGTATGATATACAAGCAGATAGGCACCATATCAGCATTGCAGTCAATGCACGCCAAAGCCCTGATCATGATATGTGAGAGGAGATCAGCCCTGACAGTGTGTAGACTAGAGAACTCATGGCACAATGTGTAAATTATTTAGAACTCCAGCAGATTTTTGCATGCCATACTTGCCTAAATGTCTCATGTGACAACATGACTAGCATTCTGTTATTGTGTTCATCAATACATTCAAGTACCAACCTGGTGTGGTAGCCAAGTAGCCATGCTGCATATTTTTATTAGTGATGTAGTCATCTACCTACAATGGTTATTTGTTATTCTTCACTGGTTAAGTTGTGCCTTGGGGCTCCTGATATTTTCATGGAATAGTCATAAACTATTAGGAGCATGCTGCTAAATTTTTTAGATAATTTGTTTTCAGTATTTTAGCATTTTGAGAAACTTGTGCATTTCACATTCCATAGGCACAAGCATTACCTCTTTCAGGGTTATACAAGTTGCAAAAGATTGCCAAATTTGTTTCACTTCTTTGCAGTTTGCAGCACAAAAGTTGGAGTAAATTTCAATCCAAACAAAGCAGCGGAAGCCTAAATAAAGCTGAAAGGTCATAGGCATAAAAACACTACCTTTCTTTAAGTATAGCTTCTACCATACATGTAGATATATCAATATGAAGACCAGAATCCAATGTATATATATATATGTATATATATATATATATATATATATATAATATGAAAGCCTGAAGCCAATTACCATGTGTAGATGTCTCATGGCAAGACATTGGTCAAATTTAGCACCCCTGAAGGCTGACAGTCTCCATATGTGCTGAGCTGAAGCAAGTCACCATGTTTTGTATAACATGTTTGGAGCAACATATTCTTCCCAGAGCAGGTTTGAGGCCCTCATACATTTTTTGACAAGCATATGTTGCAAAGCCTTCTGCTTTAAAGGTTGTGCTGTGTCTGCACAACACCAGAAGAAGTCTGGTTAATTTTAATAATCGTGAGCAAGCGATTCATCCCGATGGTGAATCCTAATGACGTCATCCTAATAGTGAGCACATGATTATAAGACATGTGCCTGTTTCAAATGGGGAACCACAATAACTGTCTTGAAGGAAGTTGAGAAAGCTGGCTTTGATATGCCTCTATTGGATTGAACATGTTTTCTAGATTGGGCATATCTTATATGTAAGATAAATTAAAACTCAGAAATTGATATTAATAAGTAAAAAGTCCAATGTACTGCGTCAACATGTGCACAGAAGGCCATGCAGACTGGTGGTAATATTCGGTGGGCGCTTTTCGGTTCTGGTGACATGACCCACCCCTTCGATGCTTGCAAGCCTTTGGCCGCGCCCTGGGCTGTCAGGCCCAGCGGTACCCGGGTGACAGCATCAGTCAGCAGCAGCCGGGCGGGGATGAACGGCACGGACCGCACGGGCCGGCGGAGGTGACAGGGGTGATCTCACACGTTCTGAGGTAGTGCGGGCAGCTGAATCAAACATCCCGGGCGCGGAAAGCTGTCAGGGATCTGTTGATACTTTTCATGGCGTGGTCTTTCGCAGCCTTCGGAACACATCCGTGATATTTCTAGGGTAAGTGGTAGAGGTCAATTTGATATCAGCCAGCGTGTTGCCACCAGAATCGGGACCATGGGTATGGGAAATCAAGCCAGGTTTGCGGGAGTGGGAGCCGAAGTCGACCCAAAATTGCGCGTTGCAGTTGGGTCAGTTACGGGCGCCGATTCTGCTTGGGGGGCATTAAGCGCGAATCTGGCCCTTAGCCGATGGACGTCCTCGGTGCGGAGCGGGTAGACGCTTCAACAATTGTGATGTAAGCCAAGAAAGTCGCCGTAAGGAAGCGGGGTAGACAGGAACACTTTGTGAACCTTGTTGAACCCACTTCGTGCCATTTAACGCCATTGAATGGAGGGCCGTGGTCCTCTCCAGCGCCTTTGGGCTTCCGTGCCCTGGGGAAAGAACGTGAAAAGTCTCTGTCCCAGAGATCCACGGAAAACCCTGGCAATCATGTGCGGCACCTCATGCGCGGGTGGTCGCGGGTATGGTGAAACATTCCGTGCGTCCAGATTCGAGCTCAGAGCCCCACGGCTACAAAACCAGGGGGTTGCTAGCTGCTGAGAACGAGGAGGCCTCCCGAAGCTGTGGTTTCCTAAAGGCCTTCCCTCCCCCTTACCTCCGGAGAGCTGCGTCCGGTGCTCATCTGTGAATTGTTTCGAAATGAAGCGTACAGGTTTTTTACCGTTGGAGCTTACTTCAGATCAAAGTTCAAAACAGCTAAGCTCAAAATCGCTAGGGCAGGTGAAATGACCCGCCATGCTATGTGGCGAGGGATCGGTGCACCGCCTGTTTTCCTATGTTTGAGGTGCCAGGCTGCAACAGGTGCCAGTAGCTTGTATTGCCTTTTGACATCGTGGTTTCACTAGTATGCCTACGCGCATCGACACGCATGCCTGCATGGACATTTGCTGCTTTGCAATTGTGATAAAAATCTCTGTCTTTTTTGTGGGTAAATGTATTTGTGGTGATGTGGTCGCAGAGCAGACTATGTTTGGGATTTGAACGGCATGGTCGCCGAACGAGTTATGATGCTTTTTTTGCAGTGACCCGTGGTACTGACTGCAGTTAACAGCTGTATGCATAATCTGTCAATGTACCGTGCGGATTGTGTACGTTTCATTTGCTCGGAGCATGTGTCTATTGACTCAAGGAAGTGCTTATTTGTTGGTAGAGGGGACTTTTGGCTGGCAGTTAAATAAGCAGACCAATTGGAGGTGGCCAATTCCACTCACTGGGCCAGCGCACCCTCTTGCGGTATCAGTAAATGGGTAGTGGGCCTTGCCATTGAGCCTTGACCGCCCTGTTCAAGCAACGAGGTATGTCCGGAGCTGTGAACAGCCATGGAACCTTCATTGTCCATTTTCTGCGGTTGGCTGAAATACCCGGGCTGATTGTCATTGACGGAAACGTCAAATTACCCTTTGCTCAGAGCAGAAGAACGGCAAAATATCCTGATAGCCGCATGTTCCTCCCTCGCATGCCACTTGACCGGTACCTGAACTTCCGACCGCTAGTTCATAAGCATCTTAAAAAACAGCATTTCCCTGCGCACGGGAGTTGCGCGCAAGTGCCGCCGGTTCGACTACGCCCGTGCCTGCTGCGTCAGAGTTCGGACGACGCAGCGGTGCTGCGACGCGGCGGCCGCCGGCGCGCGACCGCGTCGCGTGCTGCCGATAGGCGGCATTCTCCCACGGCCGTGCGCTGAGGCCCCCTCTCACACACCGTCCGGCTTTGTTGCAGATAAGCACGGCCAGCCGGTAGCTGCATATGGCGACGCCCAGGTAAGAGACGCCACCGCGGCGCTATCTGCCTGTGTCCACACGGCTGTGGAAGATTTCGGCGAGGCTCTCGCGCTGGTATCGGGTCGCCGGCTGCTGACGCGGATGGGCTTGCCTCCGGGTACACAACCGTTCCTATAAACGTATCTGATGCGGATATGTGGACACTCATGACGCCTTTGCGTGCAAGGATGTACCTGCCTCCCCGAAACGGACCCCAACATCCGGCTTCCTGGGGTCTGGGACTTGGTTCCTGTCATCGCAGGGACGTGAGGGTTCGGAAACCTTCCATTGGATCCGCGAACTGGTATGCTTGCATGTAGGCAACCGTGATTTCCCAACATTTGTGGTCCCGAGGAAGTGCATGGGAGACGAGCTGAAAGTTGCCAGCGCATTGATTCGGCGTAGAACTCACAGTACAGGGAGCTTGTCACATAGCCGTCAAAGTGGTGGCCGGCTGATTTTCCCAGCGATTAAGGTCACTTTTAGACTGCGCTAACCACTGCGCGTCTAGGAAACCAAAGGTACGGGGTTCAATTCCCCGTGGGGCCCGCTCTTCCTGCCAGGATGAGAGACAGCCGACGCCATGGCCCTAGCAGCAAAGCTCCAATGATAATGGCAATGACAAGTTCACCTCTCGAAGGTTCTCTGGTTGTAAGGCATGTTCTGAAAGACGTGGTCGCAGTGACCAAACGGTCACTTTATGTTGGTTTATTTGGCGATGCTCTTACACGATTGTGTAGAGAAATCGGTCGGTTGGGCAGTGCCGCTGCAGGTGTGCAAATGAGGAAGTCGGAAAGATCATTATCGTTCCTACGTCTTCGTCAGCATGCATTTATACATGTTTGCATCGAGTTTCACACACGAGTCAGTGAATAGGATTCTACAGTCATGACGGTCATTGCGAGTGGTAAGCGAGCGTTGTCAGATCACACATCAGAACCCAGCGTCTGGCGAACGGATCTCTCATGGCGACATTTGTCCCGTAATGCCGGGCTAATATGGGCGGCCTCATGAACAATTCAACGGTTCGCGACTTTTCCGCGGGCTCATTATTCATGAGCATGCGTCTGCATGGCTGATCTTGGGCAGCTGATGTCGAAAAGTGCGGTGCAGAGGAGGGCGGGATCTTATTGATCGAACGCAAACGTGTTTTCCCCCTTTGCGGCCCGTTGGTAAGTAGGCCTGCGTGATGGTTTACGAATATGGTAATCAGGCATCTCACGATACGTGTGATGACTTATCGCACGAACTAGTTGAATTCTTTATCTTAGCCCAGGGAACAGGAGGGAGGGGCTAGAGGAACACTGGCGTCGCCTCTTTTGTGGAAATGTGTAATTCCCTTGTTGATGCATGCAGTGAATCGGGTTGTGATGGCTTGCTTTTCAGTTGGAGGGGGGAGGGGGTTCTCTAGCCGCCGACATTGAGGCTAAAGTGTGTCGGATTTGGTTTGTAGCCCATATTTGATGCATTTTGAGGGTCGGTTTAGCCTTTTGCTCTAGTCAGTCCTTACTGAATTTGCGAACCTATGAAAGAAATCGAAATAAAATTTGAAATCGAAAAGAAATCGATAAAAATAAATCGAAAAAACTTCTGCCCCCCTCCCACGCACACACAAACACACACTCCGACGTTTCGGCTCATTTTTTAGTTAAACTCTCGGCCATCGGCCCCTCATTTTGGCCCTCAGCTAACGTCAGTGGTGCCAACCTACACATCGATCCATTTAGCTTCATTTCATTTATCCGCTGACATATGGGTCGTGATGCAGCAAGTGACACGTGCCGATACGAAGCCGACAGGCGTCCAAGCTGCCATTTCATGATTAATCACCTCTGTCCTCCCGCACATAACATAAACAACATCACCCCGTCCCCCCTTGGCGGCATCTGAGTGTCGAGGCGGTGCACGGGCAGCGCGAGGAGCGGAGAAAGCGCGCTGGCAGCCGGGGGGCGCCGCGTCAGGTCGCGGCGTCTCGTGCTAAGCCGGCCGGTAATCGTCTGATGGGGGCGGGCGCCCCTGACGGGATGAGACAGGTGCGCAGCGGCCGGCCGGCCGCCGGTGATTCGGGCCCGGCGATGGTCATCTCGCGCCGGACGGCCCGGCTGTCAGGCGGCGCTTTTTCTGGCCGGGGTCTCAGCCGCCCACCCCCGGGTCCGGCGGTGATAAGGCCGGCCTGGCGCCTGGCGGAGGGGTGCAGGCGGCGAGCACGCGGCCACTCAGGCATGTTTCGAGGTGGGGCTTCAAAGCGCGTGGAGGGAATGGGCCGGAGGAGGGGGTTGATGCTGCATTGATGCTGCGTTGATGCACTGTGCGCATTCGTATTAAGCACTAAGGCTGCGAAGAGTCAAAGACAAACGCCGCATAATTTACCGTTAACTAACCTAAGATAAAAAACAGGACCTATGATATAGACGGCGCCAATTGCGTCGTTGACATGACCGACAAAATCCTTTTCTCCGGCACGCATTTAGGGGGGTAAGGTAATAAGTCTTGTCCCGAAGGTCTGATTCGTGGAATATGTTAGGCTAACTCAGGCTCGTACCCGGATGACACGTTACAAAGCTTGAAATCTGACTTCCTTCCTCATGCTGGGTCCTTGGCGGGCGCAGCAATCGAGCGGGTGCCCGGTGGGCGGCGGTGCCCCTCCGCCAGTCGGCTGGCCAGTCGGCCTATGGAGCTGTTTGTCGCGCTGAGCGGCCGCTGCATTATGGATAGCCGCGGTCAGCGCGGCACTTCTCGGCCGTCGCCATCGACCCCGGCCGGCCGGGTCACCCCGGTAACCAATCAACAGCCGCTAACTATTACGCCGCCGCGGCGCGCGGGCAGCTGACGGCGCGGGATCGCGGTCCGGCCCCAACGCATGATTGAGCCAGAGGGCCACAGCGCCGGGCGCGGTCCAGACCGGCCGCGGGCGACATGTCTGTAGCCAGAGGGCCACAGCGCCGGGCGCGGTCCGGCCCGACTACGGGCGTCCCGGCCCGACCACGGGCGTCCCGGCCGGACCAGAGGGCCGCAGCGCCGGTCCGTGGCTAGAGGGCAACAGCGCCGGGTGTGGTCCGGCTCGACCGCGGGCGTCCCGGCCGGGGTCCGGGGTGCCGCAGCACCGGTCCGTAGCCAGAAAGCCGTAGCGCCGGGTGCGGTCCGGCTCGACCGCGGGCGTCCCGGCCGGACCAGAGGGCCGCAGCGCCGGTCCGTGGCTAGAGGGCCACAGCGCCGGTCCGTGGCTAGAGGGCCGCAGCGCCGGGTGCGGTCCGGCCCAACCGCGGGCGTCCCGGCCGGACCAGAGGGCCGCAGCGCCGGTCCGTGGCCAGAGGGCCACAGCGTCGGGTGCGGTCCGGCTCGACCGCGGGTGTCCCGGCCGGGGCCCGGGGTGCCGCAGCGCCGGTCCGTAGCCAGAGGGCGGCAGCGCCGGGTGCGGTCCGGCTCGACCGCGGGCGGCCCTGCCGTGACCAGTGGGCTGCAGTGTCGGGCGCAGTCCGGCTCGACCGCGCTAGTCCGGGCCGTGACCAGAGGGCCGCAGCGCCGAGTGCGGTCTGGCCCGACCGTGGGCGTCCCGACCGTGACCAAAGGGCCCCAGCGCCGGGCGCAGCGGGCCGCGGCGCCGATTAATTAGGGACGGTGGCGGGCGGCGACGGCGCTGCCAATTAGGCGGCGGGCCGGCCGACCTGAGCCGTGTTTGCGACGGCGCCGACAAAACAGGCGGCCGCCGGAACAGGTGGTGCCGCGGGGCGGCGCGGGGGGCCGGCGGCGCGGCGCGCGAGGGGGCGGCGTGAACAGGACGGCCTGTGACGCGGCGTAATGGTGCCGGTCACGCACCGGACAGACTTATCTGCGGCTGCTGGTGTGGCGGTTATGCGCCTCGCGTGTGGCGAGATTGATGCTTCGACAGGCTCATGAATCCGTCCCGTAATTAGTGCTGAGGACGTTTGGCCCGGTAAGAGTTTGAGGGGGCGGAGCGCAGGCCGGGGCGGAGTGCTATATGTTTGGTTTCTTTCTTTGCATTAACAGTGAGCCAATGTACAATGTCGCAGAGTTGAGGAGTGGTCGCTCCTCGCCCACCTTAATTCGCCGCTCTCGCCCATGGCAGAAGGTTGACGGTCTGCAACAGCGCCCGTCCGATTTCGGAGCGTTCCGTCCTGTTGGATTTCCAGTATCAGTCGCGGAAGCTCGCGATGGCTCAGTTTTTTCCCAGTTGAGTCACAATGCGTCTTTTGTATAGAATGCGTTCATATGATAGCTTTTATCGCGCGGTGAATATTTAAGTTGCTTCGCGACCGTCATCTTGTCATAATGTCTCAAGTCACGCCATTGTGAGGCCTTATCTTTTGCCTAAATGCGTCGTTAGCATCTTATTAGCGTAACAGTTATTTATCGTCGGCGAGCCGCCAACAACTACCATGACGAAGAGACCCAAAGTCCGGCACAAAGCTGCTTCAGTCTCAGTCTTGGCCATAACGACTGCACATTGCAGTCGTTTTTTGTAGGGGCCAGTCTGGAAACGTGTTGGGTCACAGGTTTTGCACCAGCGCACTTTCTGTACAATGATTACCGTCACCACTGTGGGCCGCATTAGTTGTGACATGTAGGGATGCCCGTCTGACGGTTGTCAGGCGGATGGGTGGGGAAGTTGCTGGAAGCATTCAGGAGCCGCCTCCGGGGGCGTGGAAACTCCCTGGCAAGTCGCATGGCGGTGCGGACGCCCAAGACGGTTTTCGTGGAAGCCAGCCTGTTAAAAATCATGTAGTTTCGGGTCTAAATGCAGGAAGTTCCTGTGTTGATGTTCACATACTGTTCAGAGCTTTTGGGAAAATTCTGTCTGTAAGGCAAATATCAACAGGAACGCTGTTCATGCCTCATTTCTTGACGTTGGTATCCGACATTAAACTTCCAACCTGATGTATTTTGCAATGCAGCTGAACTATAATGCGTGGCAAACCCCGTAATGCTGAGTTGTGGGCGGCACGTGGCTCTGGCCGCACCACGTGGGTGAGAGCCAGCGCGCGGAGTAACCGAACTTCCATCGGAACATGCTCTAGAACTTCAGAGTTAACCGACTACTCCGCGCTCTTTGTCGGGTCTGACAGCCTGTGATGTGGTCCTTGCATGCCGTTACGGGACCCGCAATATGTAGATATGCGGAGAGCTCTGAGCTGTGGTGCGTGACGCAGATACTCGTGTCCTCCTATTTCGTCTCTCTACTGGCCGCCGGATCGCTCGTTCCGCCGACTCTCGTGTCCTATGGCGTCTCTCCACGGGCCGCCGGATCGCTCGTTCCGCCGACTCTCGTGGCCTCCTATTTCGTCTCTCCACTGGCCGCCGGATCGCTCGTTCCGCCGACTCTCGTGTGCTCTGGCGTCTCTCCGCTGGCCGCCGGATCGCTCGTTCCGCCGACTCTCGTGTGCTCTGGCATCTCTCCGCTGGCCGCCGGATCGCTCATTCTGCCGACTCTCGTGTGCTCTGGCGCCTCTCCGCTGGCCGCCGGATCGCTCGTTCCACCGACACTCGTGTCCTCCTATGGCGTCTCTCCACTGGTCGCCAGATCGCTCGTTCCGCCGACACTCGTGTCCTCCTATTTCGTCTCTCTACTGGCCGCCGGATCGCTCGTTCCGCCGACTCTCGTGTCCTATGGCGTCTCTCCACTGGCCTCCGGATCGCTCGTTCCGCCCACTCGTGGCCTCCTATGGCGTCTCTCCACTGGCCGCCGGATCGCTCGTTCCGCCGGAGCTCATCTGTAAGCGATGGCCCCAATGTGTGGCGAATACCACTGTAAAGGCAGCACGAAACGATGAAAGATAGTGGGATGACCACGGGAAAGGCAGGTTTGAACTAAGGAAATCATGACGTGATCGGGGCGTGTTGGCTGCCATTGCCCGTCGGGTCGTTAGAACGCAACACTCCCCTGGCAGGGGGACTCAGCGACAAGACCACCCGGTTCTGACGTCTTCGGCCTCGGCCGCAGCGGATCCCCAGATCAGCATGCAGCTGCCGTGCGGCGAGATGGCCGACTTTGCCTTCTGATCACCGCCTCGGGCGACGCGGACATCATCCTGATGAGCTGTTGTGGGCCGGTGTGGCGCGGTAACGCCTGGAGAATGGTGCGGTAGGAACGTGGTAAGCCACTGCAAGCTTGCACAGTGGGCCAGACATGAAGTCGGGGACCACGTGAATCTATCATAGATAATCGGATTGCGTTGAATTTCTGTGTGGATTTGGGTGACTGGAGAAAGCCTGACCATCGCCAAATGCGCGAAGTGGAGGACTTCGATGCGGGGAGCGGGAGGTCGCCATGCCCGGCGGCCTTTTGGATATCGCCGGTCCGTAAGGGGGGTGTACAAACGTATGTGACGGGAAATGTTTGGTAGAAAGCAAAGAAGCTTTAGTGTACTAAAACACCTGTTCCGTTGCGTGCAAGTGTTACCACTGCATAGTTTGGTTGGCGAAAGTTGGAAAAATGTTTCGGTTACGAGGCTTTACTTAATTCTAACAGCAACGTTCCTCTGCGTTATTGCAACAAAGCTGTTGATTGATAAAAATTGTACAATGAGGGCGCGAAGTTGACTGGTCTGAGCAGACAGAATTATGTATGTCGTTGTCAGTATGCGTTGTCGCTGCATCGCTGTTTGTTTTTGGACACAACACATTCTTGAAATGCCCGCTTTGAGCGATATCTTTGTTTATTGAGGGTTTCGGGCGCGCCGACTGCAGTGGTCATTTGGCGCCCAGCTTTCAGCGAGACCAGATTCTGCTGTGGGTCGGTTTGCACCAACACGTTGTAGAGACCCCAACGGGTGGTTTAAGCTTTGGAGATTCAGCGGTGCGCATGGCCGTCGCACGTGTAAAGCTTGGTGTCAGGTTGCAGGGCCAGCAGCCAAGGACAACTCACACGGCTTATCTGCCCAAATCATGTTTATGGGATCGTTACGCAGTTAACCCAACGTAAATTATTTGCTAGAAAGGGCGTCGGCTTATACACTAGCGACGCATGACATCGTTTCAAGACCGGCTGCAACCAGTCGCTTAACCAGTCGCTTGCGCTTGTGTTCGGTTGCTTAAGTTTTACTGTTGCGTAGGTCCCATCGTGATTGAGGTTTGCCGTTGTGAGCCCTGCGAGGGGAAAATGAACGAAAATATTTTTTTGTAATGATAAGCCGCGTCCGCTGCGTTGGGAGTATAGAGTTCCCCCTCCGTGTTTTAGATAGCGTCGAAATCGTTAGGCATTCTGAAAGTTTTTCTCGATCTTAGCTCAGGTTATTTAGTTCTGACGATCACGGAAGGCTTCCAAGTCGATTTATTCCCTTTACATGCAGAAGCCTGCAGTTTTCTTTCCTGTTTGAGGCTGCTTGGAAGCAATTTACTCGCTGGTGCGACTTTGTATCAGGTAGTGTTAGTCGGGTGCTACGAGGTTAAACTAGGCATCAGTGCGAAGTGGACTTATAAATGTGAACCAAATAACTTGTTACGTTCGTTTGTAATGTATAGATCGCTATGACAGGCACGTTTCCAACCCAATGAGCTGCAAGTGCGCATGTCATGTGAAGTGGAAGATCGGAGAAGGCATGCCAAATGACGTGACCTCAGCTTGAACAGGCATAGTATGTTCATTAGTATCACCGGACCCCGACTCTTGACCTAAGTAACATCATGACATGATTCTGAAGCGCAGTAGCATACTGTCGTTTTGACTCTGATTTCGATTTCAAGTTTCCCCGACGAGCACGACCCGAGCCAGGGGCACTCATCGTCGGCTGAAAATGAAGCAGTTAAAGAAAGTGAAAAAGATGCCTCCCCATTATTTTTGCGATTTTGTTTGTTAGATATTTTGCGTGACCTGTGACGTTAGTTGCGCGGTAGACGTCATCTCGACGGCTCCTAGACCACATTGACCGGGGCTACCAGAGACGTTGTTACTTGCCGATCTGTCTGACCCTGAAATGGGAGGGGAGGGTGCCTTTGGCCCAGGCGGCAGTGGCGGCGAAATTCCTCAGGCGCTTTAACAATGGGCGGCAACAGATGAATAGGAATGCGGTGACGCACCCATGATAGGCAGATTAGGATCCCGTTGCCTCCTGTGGGCGTGATCAGATATCCGACGGATTCACGTGGTGCCCGTGTACGGCGCAAAATCGTAGATGATTGAATAGATGCGCGGATATAAGACCCTGTGGCACACAACTTAACGAAGCGCGGGAGTTGCCCTACGGCCGCGTGCACGATTGCGCCGATGTTGCGTGTAGCGTGAGTAGGTGCTCGGGTATTACCTGCCAACCATGCCCTCAGGATTGCATGCTGTGGTTATGTGCGATTTTTTACCGCTGTCATTGAGTTTTAAGGGAAATCAGCAGTCTGAACGATTACCAATCTTGATTGTTATGCTAAGCTGGATGAGCGAAGGTTTTATTTTTTTACCTTCTAAGTATCTGTTACCAAGCAGATCAATGTTAGTAAGGTAATAGGGTCGAGCAAATTCTGCGGATCTGCCCCGGATGCATTGCTAAACCGTACGCGTAGGCTTTTTTTAATGCCGTTCAGTTTTTTCATTCGAGCATTAAACCGCCTGTTCTGTTAACTGGCTGTCAATTTATTTCGTTTCATCGCTACTTTCCGTAGTTGGGGATGAAAATACTGGGCGCAAATAACTAATGCAGTTGACGCACCCTTAAAACTCGATAACTCACAGATTAACGGGGATGAAACACATGCCGCCTGGGGATGAAAACAGTGCGCAAATAACTAATGCAGTTGACGCGCCCTGAAAATTCAATAACTAGCAAACTAACGGGGATAAGGCGCATACGATCTTTTGAAAATTCTTGGGTACCCCTGAGTTACATCATTAAATACCAAATATCAAACATATCGATTTGGACCATACCAAACGGCTGGAAGACGCAATCATTGCGTCAAGCTGAAGGCGCACTCTTTTTACATTTTCTTGTTCCGTGGTTTCAGTTTAATGAGCACATCATAAATGTGACACGTGATTTAAAGCAATGTCTCTTCCTGAATGTCGAACAATTGTATTGCCAGCTTAAGATCGTTTAATGACATTTCGGAGACAGATGGCAGTCCGTCGGCTCTTATCCTCATCCTACGCCCCATCCCTCATCCTCGTGCCATGTTTTATCGCATCCTCAATCTGAGAGGCCGTGCGCACCATTTCACGACGATTGGGAAAGAATAGCCGCATGTTTGTGGATATAATGAGTGGCGGTGCAACACAACACAATATAAAGTGACGTTCATAGGCTAACGCGACCCTTTGACAGCACTTTTGCAGCGTCGTTGGAGACCATGGAACGTGCGTAAACCGCAGGACAACAGGGCTGCTATTGGGCCGCGGCAGCGCCGTTTGTGGCTGCTCGAAGGCGAAAACTTGAGTCTGCACCCGCGCTGAGACGTTGACCCAACTTAAAATATCACCAGTCGCATCAATGTGATTCTTCGGTAGCAATCCATGGCTTCTGGTGCGAAAGCAAACACCCTACGTGGCTGACAGTGCGAAATATGTGACATGTGCACAAAGATGAATGAAGCGGAATAGGCGGCTGCATGTGTTCAAAATCTTAATCCACGTGGCGCGTAAGCATCTGCTCCAGGTTTCCGAATTTGAAATGAATACTTTCGCTGCACATGAGTAAGCTGGAACTACGAGAGGTACCGGGCCCGATGCCCGCGGTGCCTGCCCTTCCCGCCAGGGTGAGAGGCAGCCGACGCCATGGAGGCTCGTGACTGAGCGCGTCGTAAAACCCTAGTGACGACGAGTGACCGGGAAGTTATGGGCGAGCGAGATTTTACAATAGGCTCCTTCGCTTAGGTATTGATCGGACTTGAAAATCACAAATGCCACCATTGTGCGGTGGCACAGTCATGCTCTGGGCACGTTGAGATATGCGTTGCTTGGCGCCCGTGACAGCTGAAGTAAGCTTTGCTCCGCGCACGTGATGGTTGACGAAGTGATGTCGTGCTGGATCATCGCTGGCGGATTTGAGCTGAGGGGATGAGGCAAGAGGACAACATTGGGCAGGTACTCCACTCGCAGACATATTCCGACCGACACTCAATAACGCTAGTCTTGTCAGCTGCATTGTCTACACTCGTATAGCACAATTTGAAGATGACTTAGTCCAGGGCAATGCGCAAATTGCATTAAGCACTGCAACCTTCGAAGCTGCACTTACCCGGATGTTTGGCGTGAATGGCTATGAGATCAGAGCCCGCCCGGCAAAGCTTGTTGTCAAGGCGTTAACCCGCTTGCTGTCGGGGAGCGACTGTAATGTGGCGGATAATTTTGCTGGAGGAGTTCACGAGTCGTTGTCACGACGTGCCACGCGACGTCGGGACACGGCCGCGTCCGCGCCAGCTGGCCCTCCTTGCCAGTTGGTAACGCGCCCCCATAGACGCGCCACATAACCCTGATTTCGAGATCTAATTACGCGTGCATTGCACACCTTGGGCCGTGCCTGACGGACCGCGAGTAAAACTGCGTGGACGACGTGGGCTGAGATGTACACATAAGTCCGAAACAAGAGCAAAACCATCTGCTGAAATTTTAATGGTGTTCCAACAGATGATTGCGAGCTTACTGCCCAAAGCACTTACCACCCGTACTGGCGGGCCTTGTGGAGACACTGAGTGGGATCTGGCCGTACTGGAGCGGAAGACTCTGATGTTACGGTGGCTCCACGGAGGCGGTGGCAGCGCTGCGATCAATGGTCACTAATGCGGCTATTCTGGGGCTACTCTGGTGTGGAAGTTAGCCGCTCGTTGCAAGATTCGAGGCGTGACACTGGTGGACACTTGTCAGCTGTATTGGCTTCGAAATGGTCTAGCTAAGCGGGCTTGAGGCGTAATGCACTTTCCTGTGAGGATTGCGCATGACTGGTTGGGCGAGAGGTCGTTGAAATGTACACGGCACGTAACTTGTCCCCGTGCTTGGCTGAAGGGACGAGACTAATAATGCCTTGTGTGATGTTATCAAATGGAGTTTTTGCTGGATGGCACCTTACTACCCACAGTGAGACACGACGGCGTTGGTGAGACCAATCACGCGCGTACGTATCGTTCATTGTGCAGGAGTTTCCCATTCCTTCGTCGCTGGAACGCTCACTTTGAAAATGACGTTCACGACGTTCTTGTGCTTGTGGACATGATGGTTTCATCACATGACTGATTCATGCATCGTCCTTGGGTGTCGGTTTGCAATCTGCAGAAAACAACACCGACGGTGTTGTCTGAGGAGCTTGAGCGGCACGGCTGCGGGGGATGACGGGCCCTTACGTCATTTGCGGTCGGGCCGAGTCTTGCCCTGTCACAACGGGTCTGTGTCGGCCGGCTCCATCGTACCGAGACATTAGCGGGCGGACTCATCTCCATCCCGAACCGAGCCGAGATCGGCGGCCGATTACGGCCGGGCAGCTTCGCAGTGCCGCCTACCGGAGCCGCGGATCCGGCCGGCGTGACGTCACGCTGACGTCACCCGAGCGCCGCCGTGACGCAGCGGCGGCGTCGCGCGGCGCCGATCGAGGGCCGACCGGAAGGCGCACGCATTCCCAGCTGGATTGACGCCGCTGTTGATGGCCGGGCTCGATAAGCCGGCGCCGTTGGAGAGGCGCGTGGGCTCGCGCCGGCCTGATATGCAGCCGCTATTGGTATGCGCCGCATGGTGCGGTGTGCAAGGCTGGCGGGTGGCGGCGCGTGGTGTTGGCCGTCAGAATACAGGAGCGGTGAAGACTGATGTTCGGTCTGGCGGCGTTCTGTAACGGCGCGCTGTGTTCTCCGCTGGTTATACTTGCTTGTTGCATGAATCATAAGACGAGCGAAATTTAGCGTGGCCAGGGATCGAAACTACGTGGTCAGGTCGGTGATAGCCAGAACGGGGGACGGCTTTTGAACGTAATGAAGCTGCCATGCATGCGATATCCATGTGAGCATGAATATATACACAGTCGTGATGGAACAATACGGAAACGAATCGATCATGTCGTGCCTGCCGGCTGCTTTTAACCCGGCAGTGTGTGGGTAACTTAGCATCATGGTCATTCGGGCAAAGCATGAACCCAGGGGGACTCTCGCGTCATTGGGCTTAATGCGAATTATAAAGCTGCCTTTCCAAGTGCCACCTGCAGCCTAGTTGTGGTAACTTAAGTCAGATTTGAAGTCAGGGCTCAGGGTCAAGACGTGCCATGGTCTTCCTATGTGAGCTGTCAAGGCAGGTGATCCGTGTGACCCATGGACAGGTGGGTCAGTTGCGATGTTCCGCGTTACCCGCGGTCGCCGCGGAAGCAATTGTTGTAGATTGCTTTAGTGAGTCGCCCTTTGTATCGGATGTTACGTAGGTAGTAATTTCCACGCGCCGTGATATTGTACGGAAGTCTGATATCATTCTGTGGGAGTCTACTGGGCGTAACGGATCTCAGAATAGAGCAGCTACACCCGGTCTGTCTCACAGGCCGTCGTTTTTTTTTCAGGACGCCTACGCACCGGCGCCCGGACAGCCTGCTGCCGCCGCGCCATCTGTGGGCAACCCGTACGGTCCCAGTTCACCATATTTCCCGTTTGGTGGGGCGTCGTCCGCGCAGGGTCCAAGTGCATCCGGCTCGGCCGGCAAACGGCCAGTGCTACCGTCAGTAGGTGAGTACAAAGGCGATGGTGGTGGTGTGAGTTGGTTTAAGGTTAATTTTTTTATCTGAGATGTGTTTGCATGGCTGTGGCTCGTCGCTTGCCGTCCCGGCGGATTTTAACGCTATTTAATTGTCTGTGTCGATAAGCCCTATGTTACATCTCGCCCGCGTGTGAACCAGATTCATCAAAGATGCTTTACTCATATGTCCTCACGCGTCTGTTTTGCCTTGCTGACACCAATTTGCCTCGTTTCAGGGAGTTTGAAGAAGCGAGAAGAGGTAAGCTGATTTTGTCATCTGCATGCGTTCGGTCGGTCGTTCGTTCAGTCTTTCCAGTTACGAGCCCCGTGTAATCGTGACGACAGCTCAATGTCAACGACCGTGGCATCGGCCGCTCGGCGCTGGTCGGGGGTGAGCTCGGTCCCAGCCGGTCAGTGACGTCCGGCGGCGCCGCTCCTCCGCCTGACGCCGCTCGCCCGTGTCTTGCAGGGCATGGACGGCGGCGGCAAGCCCGGCATCGGACCACACCAGCAATGGGTGAGTGGGTTGGCCGGCTGGCGTCGGCGGCCGGCGTCGGCGGCCTGGCGCCGAGGACCGCTCGGGCCGACCGACGCCCGTCGCCGGACAGGACAGCGGTTCAAGGCTGCTGGGACAAGGAGAGACGTCGCCGACGGTTTAACGGTCGGCCATGGCGGGCCGGGTGCGGCCGCCGCGCTTTACGGGCGCGCCGCCGTCGCGTTTGACGAGCGGTGGGGGCCGGCCGGCCGTGTGACGATGCCCGTAATGAGCGCGCCGAGGCCGGCGGCGATTTACGAGCTCCCGACCGGCGGGCGCCCCGCCGCCGCCGCCGCTTGCCCCTTTCATTCGCGCTGCGCCGCACTCTTTGTTCGCGCCGGGATCAGTCTGCCGAGCGGCGACTCAACAGGCGACCGGCCTCCCCTGCCCATCCCCAGTGGCATCGCCCGCGCCTCGCAAAGCGGTGGGTAGGAGGCCGCGCGGAGACGGATCAATGCACCGCTGGCCGCTGTGGAGGCAGGTAGCGGTCAGCTGTCGTAGGTCTGGGGTTATACGCAGCTCTGCGGGGTCTGCACACGCGGGCATCGGTTGAAACGTGGCCTTTTGAGACAGTCATTTTTGGTAACAGTCGTAGATTTGCCGTTTTTGGGCCTGCAGGTCCTTAAAACGCTGGTGAAAAAGTTCGCTGGGATTTTCGCGGGTATTTGCGGCAAGGTGGAGGAACTTTACAAGCGGGTTTCTGTTGCCTTTTAAACCACTTAATCCACAGAATTAGCATTTTTGTGGTCGTAAAGTTTTAAACAGTGTTTTTACATGATACATCTGAAGGGAAAATTTCACCAAGCATTATCTACATTTTTTTGTGTGTAATAATGCCTTGATGGGGTAAGAAAACCGAACATTTTCTTCAGAGTAGCAGTAGTCGTGCCAAAATCATCACCATTCCTATCTTATCTCCAAGTGAAGTTTTAGTTTATGTTTAAGTTTTAGACTTAAGTCCTCTTTCCTCTCGTGCACATTTGATGATACGGAAGCATCAATTATGTTGCAGTTAGCTTGTATAGCTATTGTTACACTTTCAAGTGAGAACGACTGCTCTAGACAACATAACTTTTTCGGGAAACATGCCTCTCAATACGTCATTGTTTGATTGCGTCATCGTACCTTGGAATAACATTGCTTGAGAGCCAATTGACGGGCGTTAATATCTAGAAATCGTGCTCTCAAACGCCAGATATAAACGACCGACAGTTACTTTTTGGTCCTTGACCGCTGCATGGCTGATGGGGTTGCGGAAATGAAATATTTGATGAAAAAATGATCAGAATTCGATGTCTGGGTGACCTTGAAATAATCACCCCGAACTAGTGCGCGCACCCTCGCGGTTGTGTAGCTCAGAAACTAGAGTGGTTTAGATCTTGGTTTAGGTCTCCAGGCTCAGGTAGGGCTGTGATTTTCACTGAATGATCTTTGCAATGGCCAGCTCAGTTCAAAACCTAATACAAATGGGGGGCGCAATCCCTTTTGAATGGTATGCACTCTTAGTGACACTTATGTCTTCCACAACACACAAAAACACGGCGAGTGGCAAACCATATTTATGCGCCATGGGCATGTGTTCCTAGCAAAAATTTGAAAACTTGTTGACAAATTATCTCTCTGTGCCACGCTGATTGCTTCGATCGTACATATGAGGAATTATCGTACTTAACCATGAAATGAACTTGAAGATCGCGTGATCTAAAGGCATTTGCTTTGGATCAATTTCAATCATTTGATATTGTTCTACGGCTGAAATAATACATGCCTTTTTGAATGGCCTACAAATGTCAGCACATTAACCTCGACCCACAGCTTTGAATTTCATGCTTCATTGTCGTGAGTATTCCTTCGCCACTCCCAATTTTCCCCTGCACATTCTTGCAAACTTATGCCACCAGGCTTGCTAGCAGCAATCATCGCCCAGGCCATGTCTGCCTAATGACACCGGCTTCACTGCGATTTACAAAACGGTTTCGCTTTGAAACCCATCGCGGATCATCGGCCCCGTGCCGACTCGGAAAAAAGTGCATGATGGTGATGACTTCGCAGAAGTGGCCCTCATTTCAACGTATAACCATTTTGAGGCGTCTCATACACGAGACCACAAACTGCGGCTCTGTGATGATGTAGGCAGAGTTCAGTGGGTGTAGGATGTGGTCTCAGGCGTCAGCATTAAGCCCGCAGTAATTTTCTACATCAGTACTGATTGATTGCTTACCTAGATACGTACCTACGTCACGCTTTAAGAACCTGATCCATGCGTGGAAGTGAGGCTCATTGTTGGAGCAAGGTATTGGCCTGTCTCATAGAATATACTTATGGTATGGAGGTAATGAAGCTATTCAACTAAACAAGAAACTGTCAACTCATGTCATGCATTTCTGGTTTGGATCAACGTGAAGCTTTTGTGTCTGAGCCAAAGATTGACTTCACTCGTAGAATGTTTCTGGTATGAATGAGTCATGGTAAGGTACTTTTCTGGCTATTCCTATTGTTTTGAAGATACGATTATACATTATGCATTAGTTTGTGCATGCTTTAAAAGCTAGGTGTATTGAAAAATGAAGCACGAGGTGAAAGGAAGCATCTTGCGTGTTGAGACTTTTACGGAAAATTTTGTTTGGGTTGCGGCGGGTTTTCAACTTCGGACTGCAGGGTGAGGCGGGTTCCTAGAATCCAAAAGTGACATCTCCAGTTCACTGACGAACGCGAATGCCTCCTTCCATGGTCATCCGCCCGTCCTCACTGACCCCACCGATACTGAGCTCACTGCGCTCGCTCTCGCCGGCTTGGTTTGTCGGCCTGTGTCGGTTTTGTGTCGGTATACGCTTAGGCGTCGCGGGGAGGCCCGCTGACCTGGCGGTCCGCTCCAGCCCACTGCACGGTGTCGCCGAGGGCCGACTGTGATCAGCGGATGATGTTCCGGGCCCGCGCCGCCACCATGGCCGGGCGCCGGTGCCGGCGGGCGGGGCTCTGTGGTCCGGACGGCGCGGCGGCCGCTGCTCTGTGGTCCGGACGGCGCGGCGGCCGCTGCTCTGTTTGTACCCCGCCGCCAGCGAGGCCCCCAGCGCGCCCCGGGGGCCTGTGTAACGACCACACACGGGCGCCCCGCGCTGCCGACTGCGTCACAAATCAGGAATTAGTGTCATCCCGCCACTAAATGGCCGCAGTTGCCCGGCGTAACGTAAGCAAACTGCAGCGATCAGCGGCTGCACTCAGCCTTGATTTTTCGGCCAGATAGCGCGCTTGGACGGGTTTTTCGGAACCGCCGCGGCGAAGGCCATGGCGATGACGGGATCATTTGTGCATATTAGGCCGAATCCTGGTAGTAGCACGCAATAGGGCTCGCGGTTTTTTCTCCGTGGGCTGATAGGCCTCATGCTTTGCTTTGGGAGGCTGATTCTGGCGAATGTGACGGCGTTAGGGGGAGGGGGCGGGGACGTTTGCTGTGAAGTTCGTGACTGCCCGATCTTCTGTGGACGCCCGCTGTGCCTGTGGTCTCTGCACGGAGCCTTGTTATATAATGCGGCAGTGAGTCAGGTGAATTTGCATGTCAGATTAGCAACTGGCTGCTGGATTTGCATGTCAAGATTTTGTCAGAATATTTTAGTTTTAGATAGTCCAGCATTCCCTAGTGGGATAGGATGAGCTGTTGATTTCAATTGCTGTTCACTCGGCTCATATTGAAATCGTGGAAAAATTCGTGCTGAGAGTCCGGCAGGCAGGCATAAATGGTTCCATGCTTGGCAGGGAAATAGGGCTTAAAGCTTCTGTTTATGGAAAAAAAACCAGGACAAATAGCACGAGCCGCCAGATTTTATCAAGATTGTCGTGTGTGGACCACCATGCAGTGGAAGTAAGCAGTACTTCTAGGCCTTCCTCATCGATTCACAGAAGGCAAGGGTTTTCCATAAATGGGTGGGCTGTCTGATTTTACGATCATATCTTTTCTTTGCTAATGGTCTCGAGGGCCTATAAAGCTGTGAAAACCTCGCAAAAAGCCTCGCTGTTAAACGCCCGGTACTATCAAAGGCGGTAGTTTGGTCCAGTCGCCTGTCAGCATGCTCTTGATTCTTCTTATGCTTTAGCCTAGCTTCGTTGCTCGTTCAAGGGAATGTTCCACATTTGAAGATTTTGAAGCAAGCATCAGATGTGGTGAAATAACCTCGCTTGTAGCTGTTGGTATACTTTTGATTGGAAGAGGCTGCGCTAGACAAAGCAATCTGTGTTTAGTGAATATGCCCCTCAAATGCCATTCGTTGATTGCGCTATCGCCCTTTGCACAGCAAGGGAGTTGCTGAACACTCCCTTTGAAGGGAGTGTTCCACAGTTGTATGGGGTTTTAACTGAAATAGTGATCTGAGTATCATTCGGTGCAGTTCACAGCCTTGCCCTTTAAACCTGAAAGCCTGTAGTATCGGAGCTACACACCCGCAAAGATGCGCAGACTATTTCGGCGATAATATTTCAGGGCCACCCAGGTATCCATGATACCATAATAACGCCATTCAAATCCTGCCATTCCACTAGCTGTGCGGCGATCGAAGTCAATAAAAATGTAATCATCTAGGCGTTCATGTATGGCGTTCGCGAGGACAGTTTCCAGGTGTGACGGCCGGCACCTGGCTCTCAATCTATGTTGTGTAAGTTACGATGACGTAATCAAACAATGGCGAATTGCGAAGCACATTTAATAAACAGAGAAATTATGCTGATTTGCATGCGTTGACATGCAGGAGGCCAAAGTGTGGGAATATCTATTGCTGTGCGAGCTCGCCGAGTGAGCATTTTCCACATGTGACAAGAACATTTCTTGACAGAGGATGGGTTTTGCGCTCGTTTCTGTCACGTTGTGTGGCAAAGTGGGAAACGTTCCTCGTGTCGGGTTTGAGAACTGAGAACTGGGTCGTTAGGGCCGACACCATTACTTGACGCATTTTGGGGCCAAACGGATTATGGGGGACGGCACTCTCTGTCATGGGCCAGACATTTTGTACGGAGGACAGCGGTCAACCTCAGGAGATGTAGTATCCTGTTGTGGGGAACCGCCGCCATGAAAATCACCATGGGAAACACATGGGGAACACATGGCACATGGGGAACACAGCACTGGCCCCCAAGGTCCATCGTTCCGACGCTGTGTTTGTGGATGGCGGGGCGGAGTGGGGGGGGGGGGGGGGGGAGCAGGAGGAGGGAGGTGGCCATCAGCTGATGACTTGGGAGAGGTTGCTAGGCTTTGCGTCCTTTGTTCATGGAATGCTACTATGTTCGGCGTAACGTGGAACTTCAATTACCGCAGAGGAAGAATTGAAAAGTAAATTGAACACGGAGGGGCCGTGGTGTCGTCTCCGATGGTACACCTCGAATCTGGCCCTCCGTGGCGAGGCTCCGATTCCAACGCGACAAGCGCAGCCAAGCCGTGGCGTGGGCCCGGCGCGCTCTCTCTGCGCGCGCCGGCGCCCGGTCTCGCTGGGTCGCTCGTACCCTGCCGCTCAGCTGCCGCCGCGCCGGCGCTGCCAATGAATGGCCGCCGCCGGCCGCCGCGGCCCGCCTCCCAGTCTGAACACGGCGGCCACCGGGCGGGCGCACGCGGCACGTGGCGGAGACGAGTCGGCCGTGCCTGTTCGCAGGGCTGCGTCGCGTTTGCGGCTCTGAATACGTCCCCGCTCGCGCTGACGCCCAGTCTCCGGGCAGCTGTCCGCTCTGGCTTTGGACTCGTACCGGTGCTACGTCGGCTTCCTGGCGGACAGAGAGCCGCTGGGACGAGGCTGTCCGCGGGCCGCGCGTGCGGTGATGCGCCTGTGACTGTCGGTATCGACGCCCCAAGCACGCGCGTGCCGCCATGTCCGAGCTGTACTCTCCCAACGGCTATCAGCCGCCCCAGGTAGGACTCGGCCCAGACTGCCAAGCGGGCGATCGGGGTCAATGCTGGTGCGTCTGTGACTGGCGTGGTGTGGGGCGGGGAAGGGGGATCACCATCAGCTGATGTTGGGGAGAGGCTGCTGACTTTCCGTCATTTCTGTTCGTAAAATGCTTTTGCGTTGTTGGGTGTAGCGAGAAACTTGAGGCATTTGGAAGCGTCTTTCCTCCCCGCTGGCAATGTCCTTTACTGTGGTTCTTTGGCGTTCGCAATGGGACGTAAATGTCGTGAGTTTTTGTCTGCTTGCCGAGCTGAAGGCTGTCTGGAGTTTGACTTCCGGTGTGTTCGGTCTTCCAAAGGAAGAATGATAAAGGCGGGCTGTTTTCCGTGGAGATGTCTTTCTCTTCTCAGAGCAGGACTGCAAAGAATGGTCCCGATGGCTTTGTGGTTGAAATGTCCAGTGCGCACTCGGGCCTAAGCTGCTTCTTCTACTATCGAAAACCTCTGGGCCCCGATATCCACGTGGTATCTCCAGCCATGACCCACAAATCAGGACGATCTCGACTATCGGGACACACTCACCAGGGAATGGTTGCCCGGATGGTTTGCAGAAACAGCTGTGGGATTGGAGTCCTTGCTAAGTACGACTGGGCAAGAGGGTTGCGTGATCCCACCACTCCGATACGTCCGGGTCAACGGAGTTTTTCTCGACATAACACGCTACTAAGCCATGTGATGTTGCGACGCGGCCTCCCCATGCCGCTCTGGCTGTCTCGGCCAGTTGCCTTGGCCGAGTTGGCCGTCGAAGACAATTACAAAGTGCGGTTGCTGGGACTCGAACCCAGACACCTGCCGCGCTGAACAGTTGTGTTACATCCCCTGACGGAGTTGGCGCTTGCCATTTGACCGATGACGTAAGCATCGCAAGCTAATTCTTCGCCATTGATCTTAGCGCTGATATCCGTGACTCCGATACTCTCGCGGCTCATCTCCGGCCGTCCACGTGTAATGGTCCGCCGTCGCGCGCGCTGGCGGGCCGGTGGTCGCCCCGTCCGCCGGCGGGCGCCACGTGGCAGGGCACCCCTGCGCCGGCGTCCCCGGCATCTGCACATGGCGCGGCGGCGAGCGCCACTGACCCACTGACACGGCGCCGGCGGACGCGGGGTCTCGGCGCCGGGAGCGAGGTGCCGGACGGGCGCGACGCTCCGCCGGCTGTACAGGGATCGGCGACGTTCAGCCGGCCGGCGGCGATCGGCGGCGGCCCGTCGTCGGCGATCGAGTCGTGTTTGGTCGCCGGATCAAGTTCGGCTGGGGAAGTTCCGGCCATTCCACCGGCATGTGGAAGGGAGGGCGGGAGGGGGTACAGAGGGGGACGCGTTGTGTACACCGCCTGCTGCCGGAGCGTGTCCTCACTGGGGGAGTTTTATCGCTGAATGAGGGATGAGGGATGGGGTAGGGGACTGTCTGTACCGAAGTCTGCTTCTACCCCCCCCCCCCTCGACCCCGACCGCGACCCTTCCGCTGTCACAGACCCGTGGCCAGATCTGTCTCCAGCATGTCTGAATATAGTCAGTCAAATCCGCAGAGTGCTCAGTTTTGGGTCCAGTTTTCTGGATGCGTTTCGCCATGTTACGCTCGCTCGACTGTCCCGTCCTTTCCTAGTCAATCTCACCCATCGTATACCAAAGTCACACTAGTGCATTGGTTTGATTTGGGCGCGCATTTTTTCATTTTGTCATGCACATTGTGCTGATTTAGGTCTTTTGTCATACACGCCTCGCAGCGTGTGTATAATTATTCTGGGCGGGAGCGGCCCTGTCCGAGCGCCATCTGAGAGCCAACTGGCCTCGGCTCTTGTCAACCGGCGAACGAATGGCGAAACAAAAGGCGGACTGGGTCTGAACAGGAACACGGGGCTCCGCAGACGTGGTCCCCGCCCACCAGTTTGTGTGATGGATGGGCCCTGCGCACGCCTAACACACCATCAGATTCAATCTGTCGCTAAGATTGGGGCCCGATATGCGTATATCAATCACCCAGCTGGATCCTGATAGTGTTTTTATGATTACTTTTTTGTTGTCCGCTTCATTGTTCCACAGAGTGTATATAATTGGAGCAGACAGTCAGCCGTCATCGGCGCGAGTCTGCGGGACCGTTGATTGCCCGCGGTAGCGCCTAGCTTCGTGTCACAGGTGCTGAACGGAAGGTTTGGTATTGGTGTTCAAGGAGAGGGCTAGGTGTTGGCGAAGATTTCCCCGCGTGCTCTGTCATATGGATGATTTGCTTCTTCTTTTTTTTTGCTCGATTCGTACTCAAAACCCAGTTTTAATGAATCTGCAAAGAAGAATGAACATATTTTGGGGGGTTTATTTCGGAGAGCCTCGTAGAGTGCCTCCATCAGACGCCTTGCTCATCACCTTAACACGCGTTCCGGTGGGGGGGGGGGGGCAAATTGCCCCCCCCCCCCACCCGAGCGAAGGGTATCTATCTAGCCGGCCACCCGGGCGCGTGTGAACGGATTCTTTTTGGGCTGAGATTGGCCTTGGTCTGACAGGCAAGCTGGTTACCTCACCTAGCTAGCCGGCCGTGGGGAAAGGGAGATCACTGTAATGTTCAAAAGTCTTGCCCAATGTTTCAAACCGCGGTTTTGGGACGCATGTACCCACTGTTATCCGTTCTAAGGTAACTTCGCTGGGTGCCATATGACCATTGTAGCTGGCGCACCCAAAGCCGAAATCATTACCATCATCGTAACATGACTCCACCAGGCTTGAACAATCGATATATCGTACAAAGCATGCAACCAGTACGTTGGCAGTAAATTCATGCATTCAGTCATAATTAACATCATATTCTGGATTGGCTGGAATATTGGGCGCTGTGTGACCACGCAGTCGAAAGGGCCTTATGCTACTCTTGGATGAACAACGGCAAAGAAATACGCATGAATTGAAGAACGCTCCGCCCACTGCTGGTCGAACATGATGCGCAGAGTCTGGCGGACCTTGGGAATTGTAATTGTACCAGGATCCTGGGAAATCGGCTGGAATCTAAGGATAAATATTAATAGTACTAAATTGTAAACATGGTGGGTGTATGTTACATCTCACACCCACGACAAGAATGGGTTCTGAGCCAAGCATAAGTCGTTGGCCAAAATTAGTCGTTTGCTATCGGGGCTGGGTTTCATGAAAGAAATTTAGGAATCTTAGCACTTTGATTGTGTCGCGTAGAGGCTACGAGCCGGAGACAAACCGACTTAATTGGTCTTTCTATGCATCGGCATTGAAAGATAGAAAGTGTCGATTGCAGTGAGCCGTCGTCAGTCTCTTGGCTCCCGCGGCGCATGGGGCCGCATGGGACCTGGGCCGACGACGCACCCTGAAGTTCCATTCATCACCAAAACAGCGTGCGTAGTACTTTCGCGTTATGGAACTGGGCTCCGGTCACGGATTCGGCTAGCTGGCTAGCCGCCCTTACCGGGCCTGACCAACTGCTGACTGGAGAACTGGCTAGCCGCGGGCAGCCTTGTCTCAACAAAATATACGCTAATTTAAGCAAGCCGCGGCTAACTAAGGCGCGCGGTGGGCTTTGTGGTAAACCTGTCATGGTAGTACATGGTACGATACCTGGGAATGGAGCATTTCAATCAAAGGGTGTTCTCCAGATCATTACGATCCCACCGATCTGCTACGATTGGGGCGTATAATTTTGAATTCCGGTTCCGACAGCGCCACCACAACGTGCAGCGCATTTCGGCGAATTCATTAGGGCCTGTTCTCTTCTGTGACGGGCTGTTGGCAGGCACACCAATGGTGGTGGCCATGGTTGAAATGAGGTGGTGCTGTGTACAGCATCGGGCGCTTTTTTACTTGAAATGTTATTCAAATGAGTTGTTTTCGAGCTCCTCGTGTCCAAGGCCCACGCTTCAGCGGCTGTAAAATGTAACGGTTCCCACGCATTTCTTACTGATCTCTTTTGAAGCCTTCATCACTCTTCCTTTACGCCTTCGAGAAAAATTCGGATCTCAGAGCCCTTTTGTGGTTTATTGTTGGTTAGTGTTAAAGTACATTATTGACCATTTTATGGCCAACTTCAAACCAATTTCAAGGACCAGTTGTTCTTTCCACATGACAATGTTTGCCTTTGGATGCTTTTCACCAATCAACGAATGGTTTATGCTTGGTTAGGGGGACGGTCGTCTTGAGAGGGAACTAAATGGTGTGCTCTGAATCGCTATTTTTCCACGTCCTGGTCTGTCGCAATGCTTTCGTGGTTTTCTGGGGACGCTTTTAAGTGGTATGTGGCGTCGATGATCACCGGAAGCCGATTTCTAATGCATGGATGTGGGTAATGTAAAACAAGTGCGTAAAGCCGTACTTGGCGGAAGCTGATTTGACACCGCCTGCGGTTCACTTGCCATAATCTCGGGAATATCACACACGGGGTTGTTTGACTTGGGAATCGTGTTTGATATTTGTGAAACAATGTCGGATGCGAACTTAATTAGATGCCTTCGATATGGTTAACCACAACACAGTCCTACCCGGTCGCCTGCTGGTGTTGCTGGAACGTGCGTCGAACTCCCCGCGCTAGGCTCCGTCATACTCAGGAGGAAGACGAACGCGGCCGCCCTGGAGCGGCGGGTGCCGGCTCTCACGACATCTAGCGGCGGCACTCGTCATGGTTCATACCGGAGCCGTCTGTCGGTACGCGGCACGGCAATCGGCACCGGTTTCAATGCTGGGAGGGTCACGTGCTGGCCCCTGTCACTGGGCCGGCTAGGGGCAGACCCCTCCGGTCCGGTCCCATGACCCCGGCCGGCCCATCGGCGGGCTCGGGACCCAGCGGCGGACCGTGGGCCCCGTCGTCGAGCGTGTATCATCTCAGCGGAGCCGGCCGATTACGCCGAACCCGGCTGACGTGGCGACGGCGGCGGCGGCGGCCAGCGCGCATGACGCGTGACTAGGGCAAGCGGCGGCTGATGCGGCGCGGCAGGCTGCCGGTCCGCATCAGCCGCACAGCCGGGAACAGGCGCACGCAGTCCGCGCTCCCCGCCGGAGCTCGCGGCCGCCGGGGGCCGCCGTGGGGGCTGGGACTGCGGTGCGGAGGTGGCGGGGCAGAGGCCCCCGTAGGTAACGGATGCGGCGGTGAGATCATGCGGCGCCTGGCTGACTGCGGCCGCCGCTTACTGAGATCAGACCGGGATTACGGCACCAAGGCAGGCCTCTCTCGCGCCGTATTTGCCGAGGTCCATTGGCCGCAGGGTTTTCCGTCTCTGGTCCCGCACGCTCTCTCTCTCTCTCTCTCCTCTCTCTTCTCTCTCCTCCTCGATCATCATCTCTCTCTCTCTCTCTTCTCATCTCTCTCTCTCTCATCTCTCTCCCCTCTCTCTCATCCGCCTCTCGTCTCCGACTCTCCTCGTCTCTCTCTCTCTCTCCCTCTACTCGCTCTCTCTCTCTCTCTCCTCTCTCTCTCTCCTCTGTCTCTGTCTCTGTCCCTCGTCCTGTCTCTGTCCCTCTGTCTCTCTCCGTCTCTGGTCTCTGTCTTGTCTCTGTCTCTGTCTCTTGGGTCTCTGTCGCTGTCTCTGTCTCTGTCTCTGTCTCGGTCTCTGTCTCTTCTCTGTCTCTGCTCTGTCTCTGTCTCTGTCTCTGTCTCTGTCTCTGTCTTCTTCCTCTGTCTCTGTCTCTGTCTCTGTCTCTGTCTCTGTCTCTGTCTCTGTCTCTGTCTCTGTCTCTGTCTCTGTCTCTGTCTCTGTCTCTGTCTCTCTCGCTCTCTCCGGACATACTCAGACTCTGGGGTCTGGACCAGTCCTCTCGCGGTAGCGTGCGTTCATCGGCCAGTCGGCGGCCGTGGACCTGGCCGGCTCCGAACCGGGCCGCGGCGGCGAGCGATCGGATCCTCGCCACGCCGTCGCGACCCTCTGAGCAGGCCGCCTCCGCGCGGCGTGGGCGCGCGGAGGTGGCCTCCGTCAGCGCCATCCGGCCGCCTCCCTGCGGCGCCCGCCGGCCGCACCGACCACAGCTCCGCCGCATCTCGGCCGCCGCCGCGCTCATGAACCCGTCCAGCGGCCGCCGCCGGCGACGCCGCACGCGCGCAAACACTTGTTACCATAGCAACAAGTGGGGCCGTTGGGCGGCCGCGCGGTCGGCGGCGGAGGGGGGGGGGGGGACGGCGCGTGCACCTGGCGCCGCGGGGCATGCCGCCGCCGCCCCGCACCTGCCGCTGCCGGCCCGCGCGGCGCCCCTCCCCCCACCCCTCCTCCCGCTCATGGCCCCCGGCGGAGCGGCGGCGCCAGGAGCGGAGGTCACCGCGTGGGCCGCGAGGGTCACGGCGGCGGCCAGCTGCTGCTCTGCGGCCGTCGCTCCAGGCAGCGGCGCGGCACGCGGCGCGCCCCCGGCTCGGCGCGCGGTGCCCCGAGCCAGGCGCGGCAGCGGCTCTGGCAGCGCCCGAGGGGACAGCTGGCGGGGAGTGCTGGGTGGAATGTGGGGGCGGAGCGCGCCGACGCCGGCAGAGTTCAGGCTCCGAGGCATCCCTGAGGTCGGAGCTGGGGGCGGGACGGTACGGATGGGCGTGCGCTGGTCGTTTGCCGGCTCTCGGGAGCGAGGTCGGCAGGGTGGCCATTTCTCATCGGTGGTGGTGCATAGAATATGAATTATCCGCGGATTGTGGCATGCCGTGGTGAAAGCGACTCTCCTATTTTTATTCACGTTATCTATGTAAATCCATGCAGGTTTCCTCCGTAGCATGACGCCGGGACGCTTGGTCTTGCCATCCACTACCGGCAGCTGACCCCAGACATTTCCTGTCACCGTTCTGATGACTCTAGATAAGTCCGTTGTCATAGAGACGGCTTCAGCTGCTGCATGTGGGATCCGGGAGCACGTTGTCTCGTTGCAGCCGGACCGCCGGTTTCGGAGCCCCGAAGATGTCGGCAGGCTATCACTGACCGCAAGCGGCGTTCAGCCATGCTCTAGCCTTCTTGCGGCCGGTTTAAGTGGAAAAACTTTTATTACGCACTATGTTCCAGTTTCGAGAAAGCAGCTATGAATTATTGATAATCACTGACGCCGTGGCAAGTACGACTGAGCGACGGGGAGTTGCGTTAGGGTTCACGACCCCTAGGCAACGCGTGTTCAGCTGATTGGCAACCCGTGACCCATCATTAAGACATTTTGTGGCACATTCTGAGTCCTCTTCTTATCGCAGCTATGGGGTCTTTGTTTCGCAACGCCTCAGTCCTCGGCGCATTTCCACAAGTCCCGTGGCGCCTGAAACCAAAATGACCGTCATCATCAGCTGAGCGTTGTGGTTCGCCCTGCCCGTTGTAATGGCGCCGGAGCACGGAGAGAGGGAAGTGAGCGCCAGCCCTGCGGCGCCGCGGGATGAACTGAAAACGTTTCGCCCCTGCCCCTTAACACGCGTTTATTGTGGTAGGCCGTTGTTTGCGAGGCGGCGGGCAAGGGTCAAGGGTCAAGTCTCCGCCGCTGCCCGTGACGGGGTCGACCGGACGTCTCGGGGCGCGTCACCAGCGCCATCTTGTGGGCCCCGGCCGTGATGGACGAGCCGCCCTGGTCGCCGCGCCTGCTCACCCCGCGCCGTCCCCTCCCGGCGACCCCTCGACGCCGCAGATGCGGGGTCAGCCGTCCGCCGCGCCGCACGCGTGCGTGGGCGGGTGTGATGTTGGCGGACGCCGGGACCTGTTGCCGGCCCGGCGGCCGCTGCGGGCAGCCGCTACAGATGGCACGCTCCCACCGTCACGTGCTCTCGACCCCCCCCCCCCCCCCCTCCATCCGCGTACACACACTGCCGGCGCGCCGCGCCCGCGCAGGGTTGGCCGCCGGTGCGCTGTTTTTGTCGCCGCCGCTGCCGCCGCCAAGGTCCACCCGCCGACACTGGGTTAATGGCGCGGCGGCGGCGTTTTTTGCCGCGTCGTGCGCGACGCCGGCGTGGCGGCGGCGGCGGCGCCGGCGCACTCGCCGCCGGCCGGCAGCCGCCCCCGCTCGGCGCCCGCAAACTTCCCGCGAGTTGTCGACAGAAGTTGGCCCGCTGGCGCCCCGTTAGCCGTCGCCTCTGATCAGCGCCGCCGAGCGGCGGAGCAGGTACGCGCCCAGCTCCGCCGGGCGGGGCAGGGGTGAGCGAACCGTCCGACCGGACGGCGGCACCGCCGCGCTTGGACCGACCGACCCTCCGTGGCTCGCGCCCCTCTCCCGACCGCTCCCACCCCCGCCGGCGCGCTGAGCGCGCCCCTGTCGGCCCGCCGTCGTTTTTCGGGGTGCCGGAAGCTGAGTCAGCGCGCCGCTCGGAAGCGCTTGCGCAACCAGCGCGGCCCGATGGCCGCCGGGGTGCGTCGGAAGCGGCGGCCGTGTGCGCGCGCGCGCGCTCTCGACTCGCTTCCGCGTCTTTGTGCCGGCCGGCCGGCAAGGCCGCCGTCGGCTGTCTGCTGATCGGCTGATCGGGGAGCATCGCCGCCGGCGATCGGCCTGGGTCGGCGCCGGCGGCGAGAGTGAGTCACCGGGGCGGCGGTATCCAGCCGAGCGGCGCGCGCGCGCGCGCGAGGTCGTGAACAGCGCCGCTCCCTGTTTCTGTTCCGGTCGGCGGGCGCGGTCGTGCCAGCGACGGCGTGCTTGCTCATTGGGGAGCAGCGAAGCGGCGCACCCGGTCTTGCCCGGGCAAGGCTTGGGATCGGCGGAGCCGTACTTCCAGGCCGGCGGTACCACAGATGCCATATGGTCACCTGCCGCTCCACGCGCTGAAGCGATGTCCGCGCCCGGACCGCCCGGCGACTAACCCCATTTCGCATGTCACTCGCCGTATGGTGTGACAGATATTTTTATGTTGTATACAGTGAGAATTTCTGGGAAGCTGTGCTCGAGTCTGTTTGTTTGAACGAGCGGGACGGGCCGGAATAATTCACCCGTGTCGGCCGTGCCCGATCATGGCAGCTGCCGCGCGTTTTTTAGGCCCTTAATGGCTTAACGGTTTTGTGTCGTCATCTCGGGTCCCGTTATCGTTTTTTGAAGCGGTAAAGTTATTGCACGCATCATGGCCGAATTAGCTGCCGTTGGTGATCTTGATTGCATGGCTCAGTCACGATCGGAGCTACCTGGGCGCTCGTGCCGGCGGCTGCTGCTGATTCCGCGGTCACGAGCGCCGCGCCGCCGGCAGTGCTCTGTCATGGACAGGCGTAGTGCAATCGTGAAGTCATGGTGGGTCAGGCAGTGGCCCGGCGGATTTTGTGTTGCTGCTCCGCGGCAGGAGCTGTGTTGATACCTTCGGCAAGTCATTGGAGGGGATTATGTGTGTTATCAGGTATGCGAGCCGTGAGGTCGGGTGGGGGAGGGGAGGGGGGAGACTTTCGCCGGTTGCATCCTGCGTGCATAATGCACGCTGAGCAGCCCTGACCGGGCTAACTGGCTCACCGATCACGCTCGCAATAGCTGTTTAGATACCCTCTGATCGCCAAGCTAAGCCCACGCCGGTCACCTCTGTCGATATTGCCGCTGCCACCGTTCCGACATCTTCACTGCACACGGTCCATTCTCCACCGCACCAGCCTCTAAGGCCCCGCCCGGACGATCTGCTGCCCACCGGAGAGCCGGGATCACCGCCCCAATGTGGTCGGCCCCGGTCCACCGCCAGTCGGTCAACGTACAGGATTTTGGGTGGTAAGGACACATTTTACGGGCGATTTTGGGCTCTCAGTGTTGAACGCCTTTTGTAATTTCGGTCTCCTGTTATTAGATAGATACATGACGTCAACGCTCCTGCAAGTGCCACTTTGGCGGTAATGAAACAATGCGATACTAATCCATGATTCCCTTCATATGTTCTATAGCGGAAAGGAGTACCGAGGCTCTTAATAATCATCCTTATTTCCGGCAAGAGGTCACAGAAAAGATATCCACCAGGAACCGGCTTCAAATGTTGGACTTCATAAATCGCCATAGCATGCGAAGGTTGTTTTCTATCGCAGCCTCCCGAAACGAAGGGAGACGGGAGACCGAAATGGTACCCAAGCTTTTGACTCAAGTGGCTAGGGGGGTGGTTACCGCGCCAGGAATTGATGTGCACTTGGTTTCATTATTTTCAATTGTTTAAGACCGACTTTCAGACATTCAATTCGGTACTTTTGTTGCAGCACTTGTTGTAATACTTCATCACCAGCCGAGAGTCACCTCCCGAGGACTCCCGGAAGGGAGATCTCGGGAGCCCGAAATGGCGCCCTACGTTTCTAGCTCGTCATGGATGTGGAAAGCGTCAGTGCAGACTTGAAGAGGCTCAGTGTGACGCATCAGTCACTTGCATTGCCCTGAGCGGGTTTTGGAGGTGTTGTTCGCCAAACACTCGGAATATAGACAGCATTCTTGTAATTCGTTCGTCATCATGACCTCGTTAAGGACACTGAAATAACATCCGAAGTGTGCTAGTTCGCAATGTTCTGTCAAATGGGAATCAAAACTTGGTGATTTCTAGATTTCAGAAGAAAGTGCGTGCCGTAAGTATGAACGGTACTGCAGTACTCATCAGGATATTAAGCATAAAAGTGGTATATGAGACTGCAATACTAGAGAATAATAAGAAAAGGTTTTAGTATGTCTGTTCCCAGCGTGTAAACAGGGAGTATTGTGATTGGAAAATGCTGCCTTTTGTGAGCGATTTCAGGCTCTTGGTTTTAGATTTTCCGCAAATTGAGTTTTTCATTCACGAATATATTACATTTTTTTGCTGACTTCGGTCTCCATTGGAGTTTTTGTGGCGACATTTCGGTCTCTATGACGCCTTTTACTGAGACAGTTTTCACACACTGTCCGCCTCCCCGGCGCGTGCAGCCGCCGGCGGCTACTGTCCGTGCGGCGCGCGTGCAGCGCCCGGCCGGCCGGCGCCGCGTGCGGCGGCCAGGCCAGGCCAGGTGAGACGGCCGCCGGTTTGTGTGTCGCGGCTTTTTGCCGGCGCGGCCGGCTGACGCCCGCCGCCGTTCCGCTCCAGTTGGCGCTCAAATGACGCCACCACATCTCGCCGCGTGATCTAGTGGCGGCGCCGGCGACGCGCCGACATTGTGTCGTGCCCGGCCGAGTGACATCTGGCCCGGCCGCCCTGATGAAGACCGCTGATTCAGACCCCCGGGGAGGGGGCGGGGAACGCTCGTCACCTGTGGCGGGCGCCCCCGAGGCCGTGCTCGGACGCTTCCCCCCCCCCCCCCCTCCCTCCGCGGACAGGTGTCGGCGCCGGCGGCGGGGTGCGGCGGCGGCGGTGGGCACGCTCCCGTCAGTCGCCCTCGCCGGGCTGCGTACGCTCGGCGGTCCGCGCCAGCCGGCGGCCGCGGAGGCGAACGGCGCCGGACGGACCGGGCGGCGTCAGGCTGCCGACGCCCGTCGGCTGCTGTTGACGCCGGCGGACGGCGAGCCGGCGCCGCGGGCGATAGCGCCGCGGCGACCCGACGCCGACGGTGACAGTATCGGCGCCGGGTCGCGTCGCGGTCGATGCCGGGCCGGGTCTTTCCCAGGGTCACCGGGCGCCGAGCGGCGGCCACCGACGGACGGCACATCGGCTGAGGGCTGGCGGAGCTGTCTGTGATGTTGATGGGCCGACCGCGGTGAATTCGCCGCCCTGCGGTACGGGATGACCTCACGCATCCCACCTGGCCTCGTGTAAAAAGAGGCGTGACGCCACGCTACGGGGAAAAGGACATGCGTAGGACGCGCCGAGGGCTGGCGCCAAACCGGTCCAGGACGGCAAATCTGTGGAGAGGGGAGGGCAGGGCGGTGACGGTGACGGTGCGCCGCCGCCTCCGCGGCGTCCATTCATCGGCGCGCCGGCGGGGCGTCGGGTCGGCCGCCGCCCCTGTCAGAGGCTGACGCCCGCCCGCGGCGATGGCGTCAGCACCACCGCTGCTGCCACCGCCGCCGCCGCCGCCGCCGCTGCCGCCGCCGCCGCCGTCGCCGTCGCCGTCGCCGTCGCCGGCCCAGGACCGCGCCCTCCGCCGGCACCGAGTCGGCGGCGCTCCGGGGCCGGCCGCCGCCACGTCCGGCGCGGGCGACGGGCGCTCGGCGGGAGATAGACCTGTTTACTCGACGGGGTGTTGAATATACACGGGTCCTGGATGGTATGTGGGCTCGGCCCTTGTCGCCGCGCGCCGAGGCGAGGCGTTTCGCGCGCCGGCAGAGCGCTGGCGACGGAGAGAGGGGCGTCGCAGTCGGCGCGCGGCTCTCGCCGACGCGCTGCGACCCCTCTCTCCGGCTTCGGCGGTGGCGTTTCCAGTATTTCCGCCGACATTGTGAGTCATAACTTCACCGGAGCTTCCAATTAATGCCGTGGTCGGGTCGTAAATTTTTCCGCTGCAACATGGAGAACGTCGTAAAGATTGTCGTAAATACTGTCCGATTGGCCGTAATTTCTTGTCGATCTGACGTGGTCTGAGTGGGTCAGCGGATGAATGGGGGGCGTAATCTGTTTGTTACGGCCGCGCCGCTCCGTCGAGAGCGGCGCTGGCGAGGCCGGCCGTAATTACGACCGATCTGCAGGCGGCGGGACCGACTGAGTGGTCACCCGACCCGCGCACGCCGCGACGGCCCCGCGGCGACCTCCGGCGGCGGCGGCGGCGCCCCCCGCGCGGTCGCCGCGCCCACCGCCGCTCGACTAGGCCCGGCCGTGCACGCTCTGCAGCGTCGCCCCTCTGTTTACCGGCCACTTCCGCCGGCGGCGGCGAGCGCGGTAACCGGATCCCCGCCTCCTCAGCACCGAGCCTCCTCCCGCTGCCGGCCGGCCGACGGACGGCCCAGCGCCGCGATCGCCGGCCGCCCGGCTCCAGGCGGGAGTTACACACCCCGACGCCGTCGAGCCACGCTGGCGGCGGCGGGGGCCGGCTCCCCGCTGCCAGCCGCCGCCGGCTCCTCTCCAGACGGCCGTATTATTGGCCGGAATTTGGCGGCAGTCATCGGGAAATTCCGCCGCCGGCGCCGGCGCCGCCGCAAACTTTTCCGCCTCGTAAAGGGAAGTTAATTTGCGCGCGCTCGAGCCGGCGCGGCGGCGCTCCATCAGGGCACGCCGCTCGTCGGCCGCGCCAGACGGCCGCGTCTGACGGACGGCGACCGCGCGCCCCGCTAACGGCTGCATCGCTCAGGCGGGCGGCGGCGGCGGCGGCGGCAAGCGGCGGCCTGCAGCGACCGCCGCCGCAGCGGACACTTTCGCCGCCGCCGCCGCCGCCGCCGCCGCCGCCGCCGCCGCGTGCGCACCTGTCGTCCTGCCGAACCGGTCAGCGGCAGCTGCTGACCGACCGACCGGCCGCTGCCGCCGCCGTCGTGTCAAGGACGCAGCTGGACGACGCCGGTGCCGCCGGTGCCTCCTCCGGCGGTGGCGCCGCTCACTGGCCGCCGCGTGCGCTGCTCGTGGCGCGGCAAGGCTGACAGCGGCATGGGAGCGGGTCTCTGGGGACGAGTCGCTGAGGACCTGGACTCCGGGTGCGTGGGTGTCCGTCACCTCTCGGCGCGGCTGGCAGCGGTCTTGATGGTCAGTCGACGGCTGGAAGGCAGCTCCCGTCATTGATGTTGAGTTGAGCTTCGGCGAAGGGGGGGGGGGGTAGGGGATACGTCATTAAAGCGTGTGTAGAGCAGGGCACTGTTCGCGGACATTCGGTCTAGAGCGGCCGTGTGGGCCTTGGCTTCTCCGTCCGTCTCGGCGTGCTTCTCTGGGGCGGGACTCGGTGGCCCGCCGAGAGCGTGACGGGCTGCTCGTCAGCGGCCGCTGCCGCCGCGCAGACTGCGGCCGGCCCTCTGCAGAGGCAGCGCCGCCGCGGCCGGCTCGGAGCGCGCCCCAGCTCTGCTCTGAATGCGAGGGCTGCGAGCTGAGTGATGGTCGCCCGGGCCGAACGGGGAGCCCGCAGTGGGAACGGTGCGGCGGGGCGGGTCGGGGTTGGGGTGGCGCGGTCAGCTGGGCTTGCTCGGGGGTGCTGAGGCGCGTCCAGAACGCGCCTCTCTCCCAGTGGTGCGCGCCACGTCTGCGATCACGGCCGAGACGGGGCCACTGGACGAGACGGCCGGCGGGGCAGCCCGCGCCGCAGTGCCGCCGGCGTCGGCCGCGCTCCTCCGGCGTGCCGCCGCTGACCGGCGGCGCCACTTTCTGGAAACGGCCCGGCCGGCCGCGGCGACCGACCGACGTAGGCGGCCGCGCTCTGTTTACACGATCGGCCCATTAATGAAGTGGTCTATAAACAGACAGTAACTGGGGGAGGCGCCGCGGCCGGCGCGTGCTTGCGACACGCGGCTCGGCGGCGCGTGTGCGTGCGTCGCCCGTTGCGTCAGCGCTGGCGGCCGGCGCTGCTGAGTGGAGGCGATGCGCCAGGCGGCGGGACGCGGCGCCAGCCGCTGGCCATTGCAGCGCCAGCAAGCGGACGTCTGCGCGCCGGCGCCGTTTTTGTGGCGGCGGTTGTAGCCGAGCAGTCTGGGACGCAGCTGCATGCGCTCTGCCGGTCGCCTCATGGCCGCAGCCCTGCGCCAGCGGACCGACCCCTGGGCCGGTGAGCAGGGCGCAGGTGCCGGGGGACGGCCACCGGCCAGCGCCACCCAGCGACGAGCGGAACTCGGCGACACTGGCGTGCCGGAGCCGACGAGAGCGGGGAGGGAACAAAGAGCGGCAGAGGCCGGGCCGTGGACAGAGAAGCGATACGAGCGCCGGACAGAGTGCGGCGGGCGAGCGCGACGACCCGTGGCGGACGGGCCCCGGGCGGGCCGCCGGCCGTGTTTATTTGAAGACGTCGCACTCCGTGGCCCATTTGTCAGCGTAATTCTGTCGGCGTTCGGGCCGCGGGAGAATGGCCTCGGGCGGTATTTTCTCAGCGTCCGCCGGCGCGCCCCTCGCTGATGTCATAATTGGCGGCGCCCTGTAAACAGCGCCCGCCCGCACGCACGCACACGCTGGCGCCGCCCGCTCCGCGCGCGGAGGCGGCGGTCACGCCCGCCGCCCGGCCATTGGTGACGGGCCGCCCGTGACGTGCTCTCGGCTTTCTCTGCCGGCCGCTGGCGTCCGATCCGGTCCGATCCGGTCCGGTCACCCGGGATGGCGGTGGCCCCTCGCTGGGAGGGAGACTCGTCGGCGGCAGCCGCCCTGAGCACGTCGAGACCGCTTCGCTAGCGCGAGCGCCCTGCTCGACCGTGTCAGCTTGTTTCACGCCCGCGCCGCCCGCGCGGCTCTTCGCGCTCGGCGGTGGGCGCGGTGCCGCCGTCCCCCGCGGGCGTGCTCCGCCCGTCCCGGCCGGCCGGCTGCCGTCGTCTCCCAGCCGGCGCGACCGGCCGGCCGGCCGGGCACAGGTGCCGACCGGCGCACGTGCGGCCGCCGCCGGCGCCCGGTCAGCGGCGGGTCGGCGCGACAGGTGCCGCCGGCCTCACGCTCGGGCTGCGCTCCGCCGCCGCCCGCACACCTGGCCATGGTCATGGCCACGGCCGGCGCGTCGAGTGGCGCCGCCGCCGGCGTCCGTGACGCCGCGCCGCCGACGGGCGCCGGCGTGACGTGGACGCCCGCCGGATCTCGCATGTTGACGGCGCCGTCCCGCCCGCCTTCCGAAGCGATGCGATATGCAGTCGTTGCTTATTCCCCGCTTGTTCCTGCGTTCCCGTGCGCGCTCTCTCTCTCTCTGTCTGTTCGATGTGTAGCGACGGACAGCGGGCTGTCCGCGGGCGGTCGTTCCCAACGATGCGCAGCTCTCCATCCGCTCCCGGTGTCCGGTCTGGGCTCTGCTGACTTGTAGGCCGACCAGACGCCGACACAACACCTGGGCTAAATCGATAACAGTCGTCGGCTGGCCGGCGGCGGTGCCGCTCCCTCCCCCCTCCCCTGCGCCTCCCCGGCGGCCGCGTGTGCTGAAGCGGGGGGGGGGGGGGGGCTCGTCCCCCCCCCCGGCCCCGTGCAGCAGGACGCTCGGCTTGTTTAGCAGCGACTGTGTTATGCCGCGTTTCGTTTTGTTTATTTGTTTGGCGGCGTTGGATTTCCCGGCTCGGGAGACGTTTCCGTGATGGCTGTGGCTTTAGCGGGCCGGAGCGGCAGAGCCTCGGCGACGGCGGCCGGCGTCGCCGTCTTCAGACACGCCGGCCGGCGCCGCAGCGGGCCAGCGTGGCGCAGTAGCGGCGACCTGCAGCGTTTTCGCTGACGGCGGGTCGCTCAGCGGACTGCGGCGTTGCGGCCGGGTGGGACCGGAACGGCGGGCCGCCCGGCCGTCACCAGAGAGGAGAGAGACGGCGGCGGCGGCGGCGGCGGCGGCGGCGGGACAGGCCGATGGACGGCTGGGGACGGACGCCCGGAGTGACCGACACCGGCTGGGCCGGCGCCTCGTCCGACCTCCCGGGAGGTGGTGGGTGGGGCGTGACGCTGCCTCGTCACACCGTACAGATCTCTCATGGCTAGGGTGTCTGTAGATTGCCGTGTTTATGGCATCGTTGTATATTTTGTATTATCTGGGACGCCATAGACCAGTGACCAGTCGTGCGCTCCCAGTGGCCGTCCCGGCTCCCAGCTCCCGCTGGCCGATAGTGCCGTGTCCCGCGCGGTGACCAGACTCGTCCTGCGTTCTGAGCGGCCACTGGCCATCAAAGCCGTCGGCTGCCGGCGGGTGGCAGAGCAGCCGCCGCCGCCGTCGTCGCCGCGGCGCGCCGCCCGCGGCGCCGACGGCTCTGATTCACAGCCCGTGCCGCTTGATGCATCGCGCTTGCGCTGGCGGCCGGGCCGGGCGGCGCGCTCCGCTCATTAACGGCTGCCGGCTGTGCGGCCGGCGCGGTGACGCGCCTCGCCTCGGCCGGGGACTCGCTTCGCCTCGCCCGGGGTCGCCGGCCAGTCATCGGCCGCAGCCGTCGGCCGGTCGTCGGCCGGCGGTCGGAGATGAGTGATGTGGGTGACGCGGCGTGGTTCATTGGCGTGCGGACGGCTGGTTGCCGGCGCTGGCGTGCGGTGACTCATGTGTTCTCCCCCTCTGTTTCAGGTAAGCCTCTGTCCGGGCGCCAGGCACGCCACGCTCGGAGTCACCGGCAGTCCGGTGAGCGGGCCGGTCCCAGGCCCTCTGTGTGTGGTTGTGTGCCGGGGGCCAGAGCCTCTGTCCCTCCTCGCTGCCAGGACGTCAGCGCGGCGGAAGAAGCCCGCCGCCGGACGGCCCGGCCGCCACGGCGCCCGGTCCCACCTGCGCCATGCGCACACGTGGCGGCGGCGGCGGTGCGCCGGTCACGGTCGGGCGGTCTGCAGCGGCGCGGAACACGGCCAGGGCCGCTGCCGCCGCTGCCGCCGCGCCGCTGCACCGGCGGCGTCCTCCGCTCGGGCCGCCCTCGCCCCCTCCACCGCGGCCGACCCCGGCGCCGGGCGGCGGTGCAGCCGACCGGGCACCGGCGGCGCGGCTTGCGTCAGGGTCGGCCCGGGCGGAGTCGGTGTGCTGCAGACGGCTCGGCACTGCACGCGGTGACCGGTCGGGCTCCTGCAGCCGCCGCGCCGCCCTGCCACACTCAGTTGGGGAGAGCGGCCGTGCGTCCGCGGCAGCCGCGGCCGGTGGAGGGGGGGATGTCGTGGGACGGATAGTAGGATTGAGATCGTGCGGAAACAGAACGGCAGCGCTGATGGTGCAGCCGCTGGCACAGTCAGCGGTACAACCGAAGACTCAGCCCCGGTGCCGTCCGGCGCACGCACGCAGATAGTCGCGCACGGCATCAGACAGTGACGCATCTCCCAGTGACGTCACAGCGCTCTTCCTGCTGCGCGCCGGCGGCGGCGGCGGCGGCGGCCGGCGCCCTCTCGCCCGCCCGCCCGCCTCCCGTGCCGGCTACCTGTTGTGTCGGCGCGTGGCCGGCGGCGGTGCGACAGATGGTCGCGCTCCCAGGAGGCGCGGCCCGGGGTCCATGCGCCGCGCGCCGGCCGCCCGCCGCCCGCCGCCCGCCCGGCGCCGGAGGAGGGAAGCACCGCTCCGGCCGCCGCGCTGCCCCGGCGCCGACACGAGGCCATGCGCTCAAGTGGAGGGACAGCGCGTGCCGCACGTTCCCAGCGCGGTTAATGCCTCTCTGTCGCAGTTTTTGGCGTAGGTTCGTAGGTGGAGATTCCGACAGCTTGGAGAGTTTAAGCGGTCAAGTTGCCGTGCTGATGCTCCGAGATTGCGCCTGCTGTAAGTGACATCGTGAGCTGCCGTCTGCCGGCCTCTTTTTCGCCGAGTGACATCCTTTGTTCGCTCTTGTTTCTCGCCCGCCGTGACCCACCTATCGCGGCGCCGACAGACGCCCGCGCAGTCCGCCGGCAGGGCGGGGGGGGGGAACCGTCTCAGAGAGGGCGTGCGCGCGGTCGACTCCGCCCTCGGGCGCCCCCCCCCCCCACGCGGCCCGCAGGTGCCCCTGCACGGGTCGCCCCCGGAAAAATAAGATACACATCGGAGCATATTCATCTTATCCGGAGCGGCGGGCGCCGATTGGCCGGCGCCACCCCACCTGCTGGTGACGTCACGGCAGCTGCCGCGGCGGCGCCCATTACCGGCTGTGCAGTTGTCGGTTTGACCGGATTCAAACGGCGACGGTGGCGGCGGCGGCGGCACCGGCGGCGAGGCCGCGCCGCGCGCGCGCGCGTGCCGCCCCGGCTCGCTCGCGGAGACGCGCGTCAGCTGACGGCCGGCCGCCGCGACACCTGGCGGCGGCCGTCGGCGGCTGCGATCGATGACCGGCGGGCCGGCCGCGAACGGACGCGGCCGGCGCGCGCGCGGCGTGGGGTGGCCGCGTCGACGGTCGCAGCGCGGCCGGGGTCGGGATGTTGTGCCGAACTGTGCGTTCAGCTGCGCAGGCATCGTGAGCTGCCGTCTGCCGGCGGTGTGGGAGCAACGGTGGGGGTTTCGTCCGCGGGCTGTCTTACAGAGTCACGGCTCCGGCTGACCCCCTCTCGCACTTGGGCTCCCACTCGGAGACAACTTGCTCCGCCGCGCGCTAACTTCCGGCTAACTTACCGCCACCCCCACCCGGGTCGCCGCCCCGGTGCCGGCCCGGGTCAGCCTGGCGGGGCACGCCGCGTCGCCGGTGTCCACCGCCGGGCGCGGCGCGTCGACGACGGTCGGTCGGTCGGGCGGCGACACGGCGGCCGCGGCCGCAGCGTCGGCGTCGACGGCGCCTGACGCGGCGCAGCCTCCCCGTCGCCGATCGATGGCGCGCCTTATTGAATAACGGATCTGATTTATCACTCGAGAATTGCCTATTATCTTTGCAGGACGGCGAGTAATTGGAAACTTATGGGTCAGTAACTCCGATATAAAATAGAAGGGATGAGCGGGCATATTGATGCGGGCGCGGGCGGCGCGCCGCTCCGATCGGCGCGGGCGCCGGCGTCGGCTTGATGGCGTCCCGAATGGCCGGGCTTCAAACGAATCCGCCGCCAAATTACCGGCGCTCGAGTGCGCAATAAGCCGGGCCGGGGCGGGGGCGGCGCGGGCCGGCGCGGAGAGGCGCCGAGGGCTCCGGCGCGTGCGGCCGAGGACGGGGCCGGCGGCGCGCGCTCATGGGGTGAGGAGGAGCGACGCGGGATTGATCTGGTTAGGGCGAGAGGATTAGGGGAGGGGGCTGCTTTGTTGGGGCTTGTGCTGCTGCGGAGGGTTGTTGATGGTGCGCTCGCGTGGCGGCGTTGGGACCCGTGCCGTGCGCTGGTGATTACGCGCAGGAGATTGCCGACGAGTGCGTCGCACCGCTGCCGGCGCGTGGTAGTGAACTTTACCCGCCACCAGCCGCCTCGCCGTCCAGCAGCGTACTGACAGTCAGCCGCACCATTCCCGGCCACGGCGACAGTCTCCGTCTTCAGAGAACTGCCCTTTCTCTCTGTCTGTGCGCGGTGCCGCCGTCTCGCCAGCTGCCACTGCATCGCGCCCCGTGCCCTTCGGCGAACGGTGGGGCCGGGCGACGGCCGCGCTCGCGGGCCGCGGGCGGCGACAAAGCGGCGACGTTCCCGGAGACGGCCGCTCGGCTCGGCTCGGCTCGGCTCGGCTGGCCTGCACAGACCGCCACGAGCCGCGGCCAGGGGCCGGAGGCGGCTTTGCAGTGTCGCGGTGAGACAGGGAGCGCTAGGAGCGCCGAGCCCGACAGCACTGGTGCATCACCGGCGCTGGCACGTCCGGCGCTGCGCGGTCCAGAGCTCTCCCGGCCGCCGTCCCTGCGACCGAGGCGGCCGGCGGCAGCGCGCGGGACGCGCTGTTTTCCTCTGGGCGCGTCGCCGGTGCGAGGGGAGCGAGCGTCGGCAGACCGGCCGGCGGCCGGTGGTCGGCGGACGGGCGGGCCGGCGCGTCGCCGGCGTCGACTGGTGATTTAGCTCCCCTCGATCGGCACCCCCTCCGCGCTCGCTCGACGAGCGCGACCGGCGGCCGCTTTTGTTTCGCCGGCGTCGGCGGCGGATTTTGAATGTCTTCAGTTCATTTTAAAGGGTCGCTTTTTGTGCGCCGCTCCCCGAGGAATGCTGTAATCGGAGCCGGCGCGGCACGGGACATTTTTCAGAGTGGCCGGCACGCCGCCGCGCGACCGGCGGCACAGCCGGCCGCGACAGGCTCCGATGTCGTCTGGGGGAGGGGGAAGTTTTTGCCGGCGACACAGGAAGCGGCGCGGCCGACGCCGCACAAAGGCCGTGCTCTCGCGGCCGGCCGGCTGACCGGCCGCCGCCGCCGCCGGCGCGGGTAGCGTGCCGGCCGGCTGCGATGCGGCGCAGTGGGGCCGCCGCGGCGGAGCTGCCGCCGCCGCGCCGGCCCGTTAATCGTCGCGGAGGGGAGATTGCCATCGGGCCGGGCCGTCTGCCGCGATGGCCTGTTATTACGGCCCATTTGGTGACGTCACTGCGCCGCGCACGCCGCCGTCGCGCCGGCGACACGTCCGCGGCGGCCATTTTTCATAGATGGCACGCGCCCAGCAGCTCCCGGCGCCCCCGCTTTACGATCGCGATAAATTGAACTAATTGTCGTCATTATGTGTATAATTGCATCATCCGTTAGTCCGAATTATTGCACACTGGAAGGATTTTTAGGCAGCCCTTTGTTTTCGCATCAGCGCTGGTGCGGGCTTGGCGTGGGCGGGGGCTGGCTGCTTGGGGGCGGAGAGCGGCCGGGTCGCCGGGTCTGCGGCGCCGGCCGGGCTGTGCCGCCGTCAGACAAAGGTACGCCCGCTCCGGCTGGCGGGCCATCCCGAGCCGAGATGGATCGTCCGTCGCGGCCAGCCCGGCCGGCGGCGGGGGACGCCGGTGACCAGCCAGCACGAGCCGCCGGCTCCCTCGGCCCGGCCGTCCCCGCCTGCCACCTGCCGTCCCCCCCCCCCTCCCGCTCTGCCGCGCCGGCGGCGGCGGCGCGGGGCGCGCGCGTGGAGCGGGGGGACGCGGCCGAGATTGGGAGCGGCCACCGGCTGCCGGTCGCTCCAGCCGGCTGGTCGGCCGGCAGCCGGTGACTAGCCTTTAAACAGCACCGGTCAGGTGGCGGCGGCCGGGCCCACTTGTTGCCGGTCGGGAGCGGGGCGCCGGCTGCTGGCGGCCCGGCCCGGCTCGCTCGACGGCCGGCCGGAGCGGTCGCCGCCGGCGCCAGCCCGGCACCGCCGCCGGCACGGCCGCCGCTGACGCTCCAGCGGCCGCCGGCCGGCTACTGGGACTTGTTTTGGTCGGCGCCAAAGCGATTCGGCCGCAGCAGATGCCGTGTCTAACGATTGAGGCAGCATTTGAATGTTTACTTGTGCTGGGAGACGCAATTTGTAGCTGTGGAAACGGTGAATCGCCGTCATGTGTCTTCATGACAACCATGGGCTGCTTGAGTTCTCAGAGGACTCCGTTTGACGCGGTCATGCGGCGCCTTCCGATGGTTTCGGCGGTCCAGCTATCTAATGTCGTCGCTCGGACGGCGAGGTAGTGCAGAACAGCCAAATGCACCCGGTGTTTTCAGCCAGTCGGCATCAGCTGTTGAGATGAACAGCACGGTGGGTGGTTGCAATAGAAGCTACCAAAATGCGTGCTGCCATTTGCCAGGCGCGATGTTTTTAATACGGTTGTCGGCTTTGCACTGCTTTGAGTCGTTGCTGATGTAATTACCGAGCACGCATTAGCTAGGGATGTTTGCGGGTTGTGAAGCTCTTTTGAAGTTGTGCCCGTACATGCGATCCAAGAAATGTTTATCAATGCCGTGATGTACGGTCGGACTCTGACCGGAGCCGGACCGAGACGGTGATGGCACATACATCGCACAGGGTGCGCCATCGCGGAATCGTGTTTGCGCATGCACCGCTGTCGAATAACATCAGGCGTCAAGATGTAACGGCCCAGCCGTGTCCCAAGTGTAAACACGCTTCACGCCGGCCACTGCGATCCTCGGCATGCAGGGCCGACGCTGCTGGACGGCGGCTTCCGTGTGCGGCGCGTGGGAGGCGGCGCGACCTTCGGCCCGCCCCGGGCTCCAGGGGGCGGCCCGTGGAAGATGCGCCGTGCGTCTTGCCGCAGCGCTGTCGGCGGCCGAGGCTGGCGCGTGGCTGGCGGAGTCGGGCCGGGGTTTCCGGTCGGCTCGGCCCGGCGTCGGCCAGCGCGGTCTGCGGGCCGCCGCGCCGCGCCGCCGCTTCCCCATCCGGTGCGCGTGCGCGTGCGGCCGCGCGGCCCCGCTCACGCACTGGGCTTCCGCGGTGGCGCACAGAGCGAGCGGGCGGATGTGGCGCATCCGTCGGGCGCCGGCGGCGCGCCGTCAGATCCCCGGCCGGTGAGGCCGGGTCACGCCGGGCCGACCCGATGCCACCCACCGAAAACCAGGCGAACGCGAGTTGGTCGGCGGGATGCGCGGTAACCCCCGCGTCGGCCGGCGGGCGCCGCTATCCGGGGCGGCCCGGGGAGCGGGGCGCGTCGCTCGCGGGCGAGCACGCCGTAATCGGCCGCATTAGGTCCCGACGTTGATAAAAGACTGCGCGGCGGCCGCCGGCCGACAGATGGCCGCGCTCCTGGCCGCCGCTCACTCATTGGAATTCATTTCGGCCGGCTCCATTTTTAATTCGTCCGGCGGTAATAATGGCTGGCTTAGCGGGGCGGCCGTCATGCATCAGGGCGGCCAGCGCACGATCGCCGCGCGCCACGGCCGTCGCACCCACGTCAGCGGTCGCCGCCGGCCGCGTTTTTCCCCCCTGCGCGCCGTGTTGTTTTTTGCCGGCCCGGCGGACAAACAGGGAGGCAGCGCCGCGGAGGATCGGCGCTTTTTGTGCGCGGCTCCCCGCTAATGGAGCGGCGCTAGGGGTGGGGGCGCCGCCGGCGCCAACGCCAATGCCGTAATCGCGCGAGCCACTCGCCGGCTGACCCGCGCCGGCGAGCGTCGACCCCGGCCGCGCTTTGTTGTCGCGGGCGGCGGCGTCCGCGGCGCCCCCCCCCCCCCCCCCCGCCTCGTGCGCGCTCTGCCGGGCCGCGGGGAGCGGCGCCGCACCGCGTCAGATCGGCATCGGCGCCGCCATGCACGGAGGATCCGGCTGGCCGCCGCACTTTTGCGCCGGGACCGGCCGGGCCCGCCCCGCCGTCGCTGGGGTGCGCGCGCGCGCGCACCCCAGCGACGTTGTGAAACGGTGCTGGCCGAGGGGAGGGGGCGGCTGCACGGCGCTCGTCGGCCGCCTCAATGGACGGGGGCGGGGCGGGGCGGGCGCGTCGGGCGGGGCGCCAGCGCCGCCGTCAGATACCGATCAGCTGCAGCGGCGACGCACACGCCAGGCCTTGGGCCGGCTACCGTGCGTCTTCGCTCCGGACGCCCGCGGGTTGGTCGGGGCGCGGTGCTGCCATCTGTGAAGGGGTGGGCAGGGCACACTTGAGTCGTCTTCCGCTAGGGGTCGGAGCGGGTCTGACGCCGTCGGGCCGTCGTCGGCACGTGTGGGCTCGGCCTGTTGCCGGGCGTTGCGGAGATGCCAGTCTGTTGCTAAGCGGTTCGGGGTATGCGGACTGCTCCGCTGTCATGACGCCAGTCCGCCCTCGCCAACCGCGCCGGATCACGGCCTCCGTGCTCGATATGCCCGCTCGCGCGACTGATGGCCAATCGGCGCCTCCGCCCGGCAGATGGCGCGATCTCGTTTCAGGTGAGCGCGGTCGGCTATCTCGCGGGCGGCGTCCGGAGCGCTCAGCGCGCGGTAAGTCCTGCCCGTAATCCGGTCGGAAAGTCCGCCGGCGCTATCGTGCGAGCGGGGCGAGCGGGCCAGCGGGTCGGCGCCGGACGCGGGCCGGATCCGCCGCGCGCGCGCCGCTTCGACGCGCCGTAATGGCCGCGTCCGGCGGCGGCGGCGGCACGCGACCGGCGCCCGGGTCCTGTCTGGAGCGCGCCGGCCGTGGCGGCGCGGCACGGCACGACCGGCGCCGGCGAGCCTGGAAGGCGACCGGGCCGGCCCGCGAGGCGGCCGAGCGTGCTGGGCCCGCCGCCGTCGGCGCCGGGTGTTGCGGTTTCGCTGATGGGCGATTAGGGAGGGGCGGCGTGGGCCGCTGTATCGGCGATCGGCCGGCCGGGCGGAGCGGCGCTCATTACCGGCCGCCGATCCGACACGGCCGTGCCACGCGAGGCGCCGCGGCGGGCCGGCCGCCGGCGGCGCTGCTGCGCGGCCGACCACCCGGTGGCGAGCACTGCTCTGGCGTGTCCTGGTCTGGTCTGGTTCTGGTCTGGTCTGGTCTGGTCTGATGCTGAGGACCGCCGGGCGCGCTGGAACGCCGGCGGCGCTGCTGCGTGGCCGCCATCCGGTGGCGAGCGCTGCTCTGGCGTGTCCTGGTCTGGCTGGTCTGGTCTGGTCTGCTCTGCTCTGCTGCTCTGCTCTGCTCTGCTCTGCTCTGGTCTGGTCTGGTCTGAGACTGAGTGGCGCCGGGCGAGCGGGAGAGCGTCGAGAGTTATGCCTGGGCAGTGAGGTGGCTTCGGCAGCAAATGCTGCTGCTGGCGTTTTGCCGCCTGAAGCGCCGGCAAATCTGCGCGGCGCTCATATCGCTGGCGTGAACCGTAGCCTTGCCACTGAGCTCCCATTGTTCCTTCTGCATTCCGTCGCGATTGAGGTAAGGCGTCTGATAAGGCTTGCACGAAGCAAGGGCGTATGGTCACGCCGTTGACGTCCGCATTTTACTGTCAAATTAGTTGACTCGGGGGTGAGGCTACTTTTGCTTCAAAGCCACGGTATGTAATGCTATGCCTGTGTCTGTGATCGGTTTTAATGCGCTGCCGTTGCGATGTCGCCGCCTGCCCATTCAGCGAGCGGGGCAGGCGCGGCGGGGCGCGGCCGTGTCAGCGCTGCGACGGACTGACTCTGACGAGCGCCGCGCCCCCTGTCGCCTGCCGAGGCTGGGCGCCCGCCGGCAGCGGTGCCGACCGGACAGGTGGCCGCCGCCGGGGCCCCGTCCCCGGACGGCGGGTCGTGCGGGCCGCCGCGGCCGCCCCGTCCAGCCGCCGGCCTCGGCGCGGCGGCTTGTGTCGCACGCCCGGACTACACCGGCGGTTATCGGGCGCGGGACGGACAGGATGCGCCGGCGCGCCTGTGGCCCGGCGCGAGGGACGGGCGGAGACGGCGGCGGCGCGGGTTCGGCGGCCGCGGCACGCGCGCATGGTACGGCCGCGCCGGAACGGCGGCGCCGTACCGGCCCGGTCGCCGGCGCAGGGTTGCCGGCGGCGGTGCGTGATCTCACGGGCGCCGCGATAGCCGGGCCGGCGCAGGAAGCGGCCCGGCCGCGGTCAGGCCGGTTGACACCGCGTCGCTGTCCTGCCGCCGGGCCGGCCTGGGCCGCACGGGGAGGTGGGCGGGTGTGAAAACGCAGCTCATGAAACAGACGTTAGGGTTGAAGAGGGAGTTTTGTGGCAGGTGCTTGCAGACGTGACCGGTGTGCAAGGCTCGTTTGACTGCAGGGGAACACGCTTGCGGTTGTAAAACGACTGTATGCCGGGGTGGCGCCGTGGCGCCGGACCGGCCAGCGGTGGCCCCCCTCAGTAGCCGTCCTGCCCCGCCGAATCGGGCCGGCGGTGACGGCTGTCGCGTGTGCATGCCCCAGGACGCACCGCACGCGATCGGTTTCCGCCGGCCGGACTCGTTTCGCCGTACAAGTGGGCAGCCGGCGCGCCGCCGGCCGGCACCCGCGGCCCTGGCGTGGGCGGTGAGGGCGGCACGGCCGCGGTGCCGAACAGTCGGTGCCAGCCGGCCGGCTGCCGGCCGCCGCTGGAGCAGACATGCGTGCTGGCCGCGCGGGTGTGATCGCGGGTTTCACCGGACACCTCGCCTCGGGCAGCTGGCCGTCGTCTGGCGGCCACTAACGACGGGCCTGCTGCGGCCGTGCCGCTGACCGGGCTTCTAGGCAGGGGGATTGGGCGGCCCGCTGGCGCCATCGCTGTCGCGTTTGTTTGCGATTTCCGGGGCCCGTCGGCGCGTCCAGCCCGTCGTTGCCAGGCCGGTGCTGACGCACCGGCGGCGTCGCTCTCTCGCTCGCCGCGACTTGCGGCGGGCCGGCGGCGCTTCGGGGAGCGGATCCGGTGCCGGCCCGGCGGGCGCTGAGCCTCATCGGCACGCGGCCGGAGAGGAGGCTGGGCTCAGAGCTGGAGCGGCGCCGCGCCGCGCTGCTGCCGAAGCAGCGGCGGCGTGAGGCTCGTGGGCGGGCGGTACGCGCGGGACATTCCTGCCCGCGGTAAAAACGGCCCCGGGCGCCGGCGACAGCGGCGGCGGTATCTGATGCCGCGGCCGCCGCGCCGGTTTGTGTGTTTTTTCTTCTGTGTGTTGTGGTAAGAGGATCTGTTGAGACATGCCATCACCGAGCGTGATGAGGGCAAGTGGTAAGCCATCTAGGGAGAACGTGATCCATGATGACAGCAGAGTTAACCTGAGTACTACTGAAGCTTCTTACAGGGCTTTGCGCTGTCGCTTATGCTTGATTCCCACCTGTTGCTGAGCCCGATGTTTTTTTTTTGTTGCTGGGCATAATTTTGTTCCTTGCTCAGGCTTTGCATTAATGCTCTCCTATCGCGTCATACCAGGGGGTTTGACGAAAGGGCTTTCTTTTGGTTCGGTGGGCACAGCCCGTACAGTGTGCGTTTCTTTGTTTCTGTGCGGCATGCAGCGGACCGTTGCATTCGGAGTCGATACCCATCGATGCTGTTGAACAAATTTTCCGTTTTGTGCAGTCCATCAGCCGCGAGTTACCGCTGGTATGTAACGGCGAACGGTCCCATCTAAGCCCTCCCCCAAACCAGTTTAATACATCGTTCGGTTGGATATTTGCTCATGTTGTCAGTTAAGTTCGAACGAGGCTGTCACGGTTGACAGAGTGCTGTCATGTTAGATCTGCCCACCTCCGCCAGAACGGTCCACTCGCCATGTAATCCCACCAGTTGTTGCTCCAACCGCACGCCGTCGCAGAGCACTTTCATGTTTTTTGACGCCGCGTGATGTGTTGACAAATTACCTGGTGGGCTCGGATTTCGGTCGCGTCCACGGGCCGCCAGCTGTCATCCGGGTAGGTGCTGGACGTGCCTGTGAACTTCAAGCGCCACCTGCCCTTCGCTCTCCGACGCAGATCGCTGCTGGCCAATGTCGTCGCATGCGATTTGCACCTCAGCATTGAACGTGATCTGCTTCGAGCATCGAACACGCTGCGCTTAGCGTTGAACGCAACCTGCCCCTCAGCGCACAACGCGGCCACGGGTTAGCGCGTCTAGCGCTATCCCGCGTGCCGCTATCCAACGCCATCCGCCCTGCAGCGTCTAACGCTATCCTGCGCGCCGCCATCCAGCGCCGTCCGCCCTTCAGCGTCTAACGCTATCCTGCGTGCCGCTATTCTGCGCGCCGCCCATCCAACGCCGTCTACCCTTCAGCGTCTAACGCTATCCTGCGTGCCGCCATTCAACGCCGTCTGCCCTTCAGCGTCTAACGCTATCATGCGTGCCGCTATTCAACGCCGTCTGCCCTTCAGCGTCTAACGCTATCATGCGTGCCGCTATTCTGCGCGCCGCCCATCCAAGTGCAGTCCGCCCTTCAGCGTCTAACGCTATCCTGCGCGCCGCCATCCAACTCCGTCTGCCCTTCACGTCTAACGCTATCCTGCGCGCCGCCATTCAGCGCGATCCGCCCTTCAGCGGCCGAACGCGATCGGGCGCGCTGACACGGCTCACGCCGCCGTAATCGTTTATGCAGATGTGCGGGCCGATCGGACGGCGGTCGGCGTCGACGCTGCGGCGGACTCGGCGCGCGCCGGCGGATGGGTCTCGCGCCCGCCGGCTAACGGGCCGCGCCGTGAGAAGCGGGCGCGGCCCGTCGCCCGAGTCGCGGGAGCGTTCGGTGAGGGGGAAGGGGGGGGGGGCGGTGTCGCGTCGAGTCTGCCGCGCGGACATGTCGCGCTGGCGCGGGACGACGCAGCGACACGGCGGTCGTGATGGGCGGATGGCGGGCGGGCGGGCGGCGCGCGCCGGCACGGTGGGGCGCTGGCCGGGCGCCGGCGCGAGCACGGACGGCGAGGTCCGTGTGTGAGCACCGGTGACGTGGTGCGGCGCGGTTTTCCTGTGTGGTTTGATGTCGGACGGTTGATGTGTTTCAGCCCGCTGGGGCTGAATTTCCTTGTGCGGCACATCAACAAAGGGCGTTTTTGTCATGCTTGCTCGTTGCTCGCTAAACGAGCTGTGCATGGCGGTGGATGGCAGTGGCGCTGTTCGCCGCTGCCGGCAGTCAGCGCGGATTGCTGGACGCGGTCTGCAGCGTTCCTTTCCCGGCCTCAGGTGGTGGCTTCGGCTCGCTGGACCGATCGCCCGCCCCCGGGCTTCTCCTGTTCGGAAGGTGTGAGACGGCGGCCCACACATCCGTGTTGTTGTTCCGTGCCCAGCCAACTCGGGCGGAAAGTTCCCGGGCGAGTGAGGCGGTCAGATAGGGTGGCCAGGTGCCGGGGGCCGGCGCTATGAGGCGGTGCGGTCGGTCCTGTTCCGAGTAGAGGCCCCTGCCGGCCGGCTGGGAAGGGACCGGCTGATCCGGTCAGCTCCAGGTGGCGCGGCCTCCAGCGCCACCCGGAGGTGGCCCCGGGGTGCCGCGGTGTCGGCCCGTGTCACCCCCGCCGGAGGGCCGTCGGACGCACGGCCGGCCGGCGGTACGCGAGTTGCGGTTTCCGTGGCGTTTCTTGGTATATCCGGCATCAGAAGCTCGTCCGGTCTGTCCATATGCGGCACTGTGTTGCCTTCCTATGGTATGCGCCGTTTGACGGTGGTGGTGTGCTGGCCGGCGCGGGCTGCTGCGGACGGGCGGCCCTGCTGTTACCACGCGCCGGTGACCGGACTGAGCCGAGCCGGCAGGGCGAGAGGTGCTGCTGCTCCGGCGGTCAGCGACCGGGGCCGGAACGGCGAGCCGCGCCGGCGGAGCTCGAGTCGCCCTCCTCGCCGGGGACACGCGCGCTGACAGGCGGCCGAGGCGTCGCGTCTGACGGACCGACAGCCTGAGGAACGATCCGGACCCCGGGCGCTCGATGTGCTACCACCGAGTCCCTGAGCCCGTGAGCGACGCCCGAGCCGGGAGCGGCCGCGGCCCCGGACCAGGTCACACCGCCGGCGGCGGGCGGGGGCCTGGGGCCTGGGACCATGGGAGGTGCCATCGCTGCACTGCGCCGCGTTCGTGGAACGGCGCTGCAGGCCCTGTGAGTCAGCCGGCAGGCATCCCCGACGGCCGGCAGCCAACAAAGCCGCGGCCCGACTCGCCCGGGCCACCGGGAATCGCGCCCGAAGGACCCTCCACCGCCGCCGCCGCTGTAAGAGGCTCATGAATATCCGCGCTGCGGACGAGATCGCATTTTCGACGAACCCCGTACCGGGCATGTCAGTCGCTGTCAGTCAGTATTGCGGCCCGGCAGGTCACGCCATCCGGCTCGGCCGCCGCGGCCTGCCCTACCCTACTACGGGTCGGCCGCCCGGATCTGGGGCGGACCGGACCTGGACGGCGGCGCGCACCGGTCCGACGCTGCCCGGCGCCTGCCCGGCCCGGCCCGGCTCGGCCCTGGCCGGCGCTGCCCGACTCAGGCCTCTGTCCTTCGCGTGTAACGGTCCGCTCGCTGCTCGCTGAACTCCTTCTCGTCCCGGTTACACGGCTGGCGACCGACACCCGTTGTTCCATTGTGAGCGCTCCCCTCGCCGCCGTCCCTGTTCTCGCGCTCTGCCACGCGGCGCCGCGCGGCCCCGTCGTCGCCCGTCCCGCTGCTGTCGCCGGGATGAGGTGAGCGGCGCGAGACAGGTTTCGACGGCTTCGTCGCGTCGTGTCTCACCGCGGCCGGCGCCGGGCCGGATGGACGGTTCCGGCGGTTGCCAGCGGCGGCGGCGCGGCTGTGTCCGGCGCGTCTTCCGCCGCCGGCCGCGGGCAGGTCGGCCGCCCGTCGCCGGGCCGCGGCGGCGCGCGGCGTCGGCCGGCCGGCCGACCGGCCGGCCGCCCCGCCCGCCCGCCCGCCCGCCTGGCCTTGGCGGCCCGGCCGGGGGCGCGGCAGACAGCCCGGCGCCGGCCCGGACCGGCCGGGTGACGTGGTCCTGCCCGCCCGCGGCCCGGCCGCCCGCCGGCCAGCCCGCCGACCGGCCTGCAGTGCCGACCGCGAGGCCGCGCCGCGCGACGTCCGTCGCTCCGCCGCCCGCGCTCTCTCCCCAGGCCAGGTTAGGTCAGGTCGGTCAGCCTCCCGGGGTCGGGTCGGGTCAGGTCGGGCCGACGCGTGGTCTCCGCGCCGCGCAGTGCCAGCCGCGCCTCGTCTAAATGTTAATCGCGCGACGCGCGGGTCATTAGAATCATCGTTGGCTGGCCGCCGGCGCCGGCGCCCACCGAGGCCGGCTTGGGGCGCGCCGTTCCACCGGCCGCCGCGCCGTCTGCCGCGCACCGTCGGTGTGGACGAGCGGCGCCGTCGGCCGCAGGTGCTGATGGACGCCGCACACGTGATCGGCTCGCTCGAAGAGTCGGCCCGCGTGCCTGTGATTCACGGCTGTCCGCGAGTAATCGGAGTGGCTCTGTGGAGGCGGGCAGCGGTGTTTGCGCGGTGACCGAGTCGACACGCGACGCCTCGGCCGAGCGGCTGCTGCCTGGCGCGGTGTCGGACAGCCTGGCGTCTTCCCGTGCCGGGAGTGGCGACCGGTGCTCCTCTGTAAGGCCCGGCGGGCCAGCTCGTCCCGCGGACCGACCTGACGTGACCTGACCGAGCCCCTGTCGTGTCGAACAGCGAGTGAACGGCAAGTGCACTGTCAAGCGCCTCGCCGCGCGTGTCGTACGCGCCTGCTCAGCGGAGTCGGCGCAGCCGCGCCAGTGCCCTCCGCGCGCCCCGAGCGCTGCGCCATGACGGCGCCGCCGAACGTGAACGCGCTGGACCTGCCAGGCTTCGGCCGGGGCCCGGCGCCGCCGCCCAGCCCCGGCCTACCGGGCCCGTTCAGCCCGAACGTGCCCAGTCCGCGGCCGCAGGACGCCGCCAGTATGGTGATCATGGCGCGGCGCAACCCGCACCTGCGCCGCCGGCTCAGCCAGGTCAGTCCTCGTGCGGGCGCGGTGAGCTCGGCTGGCCGCCGGACGGGCGCTGCCCGCGCGGGGATGAGGCGCGATGGAGGTGGACGTCAGGGCGAAGCGGGCCCTGGCTTTGCGGAGGAGTGCACCTGGTGTTCGCGGGCCATGAACTTCGCCAGCATAAAGGCTGTCCCACATCGGCCTCTTTTCGTTGTAGATCATTGCGATGCAACGCGATGTGGGACGGAACCGAACCCAACCCAACCCAACCCAACCCAACCCAACCCGATCCAACCCAACCGAACTGAACTGAACTGAACTGAACTGAACTGAACTGAACTGAACTGAACTGAACCGAACCGAACCGAACCGAACCGAACCGAACTGTATAGGAGCATAGCGAACAAAGTCATGCGCACTTAAAGATTATAGGCCGCCGGCAACAGGCCGTATCTAATCAAGATGGCAGTCAACGGTGTGTTCCACGGCGATTTCTTGCGAGAAGCGGAGATAGTATTAGCGAGCAGCGGACTGAAATTCAAGTTTTCGTCTGCCAAGAGGCAGACGAAAACAAGCGCTCCCTCCCGCCTTGTACGTGGGCTGCGGTGTGGGACGCGTTGCAGAATCTCATTGGTTCCAACGCTGTGCTACTTTTCAGTTCCGTTCCGCCCGGAATCGTATCGCAGCGCCGCGCAACGAGAAGTGGCCGGTGCGGGACGGCCTCGGCGGGAGCCAGCGAGTCTGGAGTGGGTCGTCTATTCCGACGTCTGCCGGCGTTCCCGGGCCGGGCCTCCGTCTGGTCGGCAGTAACCTGTCGGCGCCGTGTTGGTTTTGGCCGGCGGCGAATGATACTAGCGCCGGGCGCGGCGGGAGGCCTGGCGTCGGAGTCGGCGCGGGCGGCAGTCCGGCGGCCGCCGGGAAGCCGAGTCCGGCGGCGGCGCGGCGGCGATGGGACGCTGGGCCGTCGTCGCCGGGCGCGACCGGCCGGCTTCCGTTCGTGGCGGTCTCGTCGCGGCTGGCGTGACAGCCGCGGCTCGCTCTGTGACCTAAGTGTCTGATAGCGGGCTTGCGCTTTGTCCTCGGCGTGCTTAGAGCAAACAGTGCTGAGTAACCGGGGTATTACTGTGGAGGGATACCGACATGGCGGTTTATCGTTACATGGGTCCATGGAGAGGAAAGCGGATCGCCGAGTTCTGTGTGCTGTGAGACAAGTGGTAATTGATCTAGAGATTAATAACGGCGGAGCTTGCCCCGGGCGGGGTACTGATAGCACATCAGCGGTGTCCTTGTCGGACGCGCCTTAGGCCTTCCCTCTCCGTAGTCGTCATGTCTTCCCTGGGGCGGAGCGTCGCCGCGGTTTGTGTCTTTGCGTTGGCCGCAATGCTCGAAGCGTCCACTTCGGTCAGCTGGCGCTTGTCATCACCCCTGGACTGGAGGCGTGTCTGCCCAGCCCCAGCAGCAATCGTCCAGCGTGCGCGAAAGCCGTCTCTGCGCCGCGCAGGCTGTGCTCAGAGACCCGGGATGGTCTGTGTGGTGCGCAGGGACCGGACCGCGGTCTGCGGCTGGGCCGTGGAGCGGCCGACCGCCGAGCGTGGTCGGTTTCGCGGGCGGCGACCCGACCGCCAGGGTCGAGCTTAAAGCTTGACAGCGCGAACGCTGCTCCCTGAGTGAGAGCCCCGTCTGTGTCAGTGTACAGCAGGCGGCGGGGGCGCTGGTTCGGTCCCGTCCGGTCCGGTCCGGTCCGGTCCGCTCCGCCCCGCCCCGGCCCAGTGTCGGGTAACAGGCGGACGTGCCGGCGGCCCGGCCGCGCCAGGGGTCACATTCTCGGCTCTGGCGTCCCGCCTCGGGCGCCGATCGCTAAAAACGGCCGCCGCCGCCGCCCCGCGGAATGCGGCGGCCCAGACGGCCTGCCGCCGCGGCCGGGCGCGCGCACTCGGCCGCCGGCCGGCCGCCCGCCCATGTATGCCCAGCCGCCGATAACCAATCAGCCGGTCGGGTTGGCCGTCCGGGCGTCGACGGCGTCGGGGCGCGACTTCGACCGGGCGACGCCGCGTGTCGGCGTGCCCGGCGACCTGAGGTCGCGCCGGCGTCGGCGGGGCGAGGGCGGCCTCGACCGGTCGGCGCGGGGTCAGTGGCCGGCGCCGGGCCTGCCCCGCACCGGCGCTCGGAAGATTCGACCGCGATCGGTCGCCCGGCTGTCCGACGGCGACCCTTGGCGGCCGTCGCCGCCGTGCTGATGCGCACAAAAACATGCTCAAGCGTACTGCCACTACCATCTTGGTTCAAGGGTCGTTGTGGGGTGTTTTTCTGTAGTGGTCGATGGCTCGTCGCACACGCTGGGAGGAGCGGCTGCAACCGACGTCTTCTTGCTTGATCGGCCCACCGTCGTCCGTTAAGTGAAGCGGCGTTATGCATTAGTGTTTTAGTCGAGTCGCTTTCTATCGGTCCCTCGGACCACTTTGCCATTATTTTCCCATTTGGGTGCGATCCGCAGGGATCTCTAAATGTTTTTCGTTCGCAGCAGCTGTGGACGGCACCCTTCGTAGGCTGATTTCCTGCTTTTCGCGGCACAAGTGTGACGAATGGGCTGGCCCGGACAAATATCGCTGATTTATGCGCCGCGAATGGCGGCCGGAAAGACAAACGCCTTGTTTGCGGGCCGCTGATTGGCGCAAGTTGCCTGTTTACATTTTTAATCACCAGTTGGCGATCCCGGAGCGGCGCCGCGCCGCAATCGAGCCGATTTTAATGGCGGCTGATGGACGCTGCGCCCGTCAGCGCCGTCCCGATCGCTGCTGAGCGTTTCATGGCCGGCGGCTGCGGCCCGGCCGGGCGTCTGGCTCCGCGCCGCGCCGCGCCGCGCCGCGCCGCCGACTCGGACCGCGGGGGCGATGCCGAGTCATTACGTCCGCGTCGAGTCATTAGCGGAACCCGTGGCAGCCGTCAGCGGCCGAGCTCTGGGAAGCGGCGCTGGTCGGCGACTCGCGCGCGTCAGCGGCGAAATCTGCCGGCGTTTAAAAGCCGCTCTGTCGGCGTTTGGCACGATTAGGACCAGACCGGGGAGGCGTGCCTCGTGACAAATGCGGCGCAGCGGCTGCCGGGCGCCGATGAGCCGTGAAACAACTACCTGCGCGCGCCTGGGAACGCGGTCCGCGCGCCACAAACGTCGGCAGATGTCGCTCCGCCGGCGCCGGGAGCTGGCCGGCGCTGCGTGGCGCCCCGCCGACCGGCCGGCCGCTATCGCGCTCCGGAAATAGCACCAGCCGCCGACGACATGGGCACGCCGTCAACGAACGCCCCCCCCCCCCCCTCCCAGCTCGGGCTGCCCCCCTCCCCGCTCCGATTGAACGGCCATCCATTGGTGGGCGTCGTAAACTCCTTAGCCGGCGTCGTAAATAGAGGCAGCGCGCGCTTTATTGGCGCGATCCTTCGCGACGGAACGGTGGCCGGCGCCGCCCCGCGGGTTTATCTAACGGCTCCCGCGCGAGTTTATTAAACGGTCCCGCGCGAGTTTATTAAACTCGGGCGGGCCCGCGGGACCTCGGCCGTGTTAACGAGGCGGCCGACGGCGGCCGGCCAGCGCGGCGGCCGTGTCCTGGCGGGTACGCCTCTCAATGAGCCTGCAGCGGCGGCCGACGCCGTCGCGGCCGGATCACCTTGACGCCGGCACAGGCTGGCCTTGGAGCCGTGGTCAGCGGCCGCCGGCCGCCCCTGGCCGCTCGCTGGGTTGCAGGCGCGGGCGCGCGCGCGCCCCGGCCGCCTGCACAACCAACAGACCGAGCGGCCGGCCGGCGGCGGCGCGTGGTCGCGCGCGCCCAGGGCGTAATGAATCGCCAGTATTTATGCGACGGCGGCTTAATTAATTCTGTCGGCCGTGTGTAGTTTACGGTCGGCGCGGTCTCTCGGCGGCGACCGTAAACAGGGCTGGCGGGGACGTGTGGGCCGCCGGACGGCGTCCCGCGACGCGGGACGGCAATTTACCGCCACCACGCGCTGACCACTGACTCTCTCCCCCTCTCTCTGTTCCCGGCAGTATGTGGGCGACGACTACAGCCAGGATTCGCCCGGACGCTACAGCTCCTACTTCCTCGACGGCGGCGCCCCTGCCGGCGATCCGTGGAACTCGCAGTACTCCAGCTACTCGCCAGGCGGCATGATGGGGCCGGTGCCGCAGGCGTCGCCGCATTACGGCATGCCCGACGGCATGGTAAGTTCGGCGAAGCGGCGGCGCCCCGTGCCGCGGTCGGTCGTGCGTCATTGAGTGTCGATATGGCTCGTAGCCAATGGCGTGATGGGGCCGTAAAACCGCCCTTGCCGGCCGCTAACGATGATCTTTATGGCCGGTTTGTCGCAACTTTATGTCGTGGACGACCGATATATGCCGTGGTACCTGCCTGAGCCCTCACACGGTCAGATAGGCTGCAACTGTTGCCACGAATTGCCGCACCTCTTCTCGGTCGGCCGCCCGACGCTGCGGGGCACTCGTTGTGCACAAAGTTGCTTACGGCGGATGTCTATGCGGTATTAATTACGCTGTAGTGGGTGTCTGCGGTATTGTTATGCTGCAGCGGATGTCTGCAGTATTAATTATGATGTAGTGGATGTCTGCAGTGTTAATTATGCTGCAGTGGTTGTCTGCGGCATTCATTATGCTGTGGTGGATGCCTTCACGGTATTATGGTGTTTGCAGTTTGTGTGCATATTTTTGGTCATCATTCGGCTCACAGGCTCGGTTCTCGGCGTGAATTTTGCGCTCAGAACATCCACATTACTGGAAATCGCTATCCCATCCTGTTCCATTTTTTGGATGGCTGCCAAGATCGGCGTGGGATTGGCGTGACGTGCGCACAACAAGCTTAACGCCACTGGCCTCCGTAGCTCATTAACCAGTCGCCGGCAATGACGTCTGCGAGGTCTTACATGGTATTATGAACAGCGCGGTACAATCCGAATTCAAGGAAAGTTAAATTCCAGCTGTGCCGGATCTGCATGTGGACCAGCCGCAGATCTTGGTCGGCTCCCGGGTGTGTCGCTGACGGCGATGCTCTTGTCCCGAGGCCGGTTTGAAGCACACGCGTCGTCGACGCGGCGTCAGACCGACATCGGCAGAACCCATCCTGGGCCCCCGACGAAGCGCGCCACGTCCCTACTGAATAAAAAACAAAACAAATTACCCCCTACTCCGACCTGCCCTCCGCTTTTGTTTGCGCAAACCAGGCGTGATTTGATCTGGCCCTACCAAAGCCAACCGATATTCAAAAGATAATTATATTCATATATTATTTTGTAGTAATTCAGGTGTAACTAAGCAGAGATTCAGATGTCATTTTGACGTGGATGACGTGTAGATTCAGACATGTGGATTTTCGATGTGTCAACATTCAGGTACAAATGCCCTAATTCGGAGAAAGACACATAAGGGCAACGCCTGTGACAGCGGGCGGACATCCTTGCGGCAGGTGTACGGGGCCGACCTGTCTTCCAACCTGCCGTCGATGTCGTCGTTCCGCGCGCCGCCGTCGTCGACGCCGGCCGTGTCGCCGCACCTGTCGGCCGGCTCGCCCATGTACAGCGCCGGCAGCGGCCACCCGGCGCCGCCGCCGCCGCCGCAGGCCAACACCGGAGACACGCTGGGCAAGGCGCTGGCCTCGGTACGGACCCGGCCCGCCACGGCGGACGGCGCCACGGGCTCACGGACGCCTCTGGTGCCGACCGCTTTCGCTCGCGGTGCCGCGCTGTAGGAGAGGATGACGGAGGTGTTTGTTCGCGCTGGCTCGTCGGTGGGTGGGGTTATAGTTGGTTTTTGCGAGTGCTTTGTTTTGCCCCGGCTCGTGGATGCATTTTCGTTTCGCCGTTAAATGCGTCATAGGTTGGCAATGTTCATCGAATTATTTCGCGTCTCGCCTGTGCTGCCTTGTACGCGAGCTGCGCCATAAGCCGTGTGAGCGGCTGGTGACGCTGTCGTGTCGGCCGTTTCAGATCTACTCGCCGGACCACGCAGCGAGCGGCTACGGCGGCGGCGCCGTTCCAAACACGCCGGTACGTGCCGGCCTCGGCCGCCGTCTTGGCTCGCTGCACCGTCGCATGTCGCCGTCACCGCCGTAACTGTGCCGCGCTCCGCCGTAACAGAGCCTCTCACCGTTAGTGCAGCAGACCGGCACTAGTGCATGCCACCCTAGCTCGGCGCGGAGGCGCTCTCTCACCGCACCCGGCGCTGACCGGTCGGCGCGCCACCTCTCGGCGGCCGTGAGCACTTCAGTTTGCCGTGACACCGCACAGGCGGCGCACCAGCCTCATTCGACCTCGGTTTGATGTTTGTGTCGTTGTTTCGTTTGTTTGGCAGAATCCACGAATGCCTGATGAGCATTTGGATGACGCTATTGGACTTCTAAGAGACCACGCTCAGGTAAGGTGGCAATCACTGAGCAGTGTTAAAACGTAAATAGCGTCGATGTGTGACCTATCTGTACACTGACCTGCGACTCCGTCACATGGCGCCGTACGTTCTCAGGCATGCAGCCCTGCTAAGTGTTTCATCACCCCTCTTTGCTCTAATGTTTGATGCACGATTGTTGACACCAACGAAGCGCTCTTGCCATTGTCTTGCTCTTCTAACATTAGTAGTTTGCTATTGTTGTCATTGGAGGAAAACTGATGAGAATGTCTGCGGTATTGCCACACCACACAATCATTTGATCCTAGCTGACGTGACCCAGGCTCAGTTGGCTTGGCATGGCCTGCCCTGCCCTGCCCTGCCCTGCCCTGCCCTGCCCTGCCCTGCCCTGCCCTGCCCTGCCCTGCCCTGCCCTGCCTGCTCTGCCCTGCTCTGGTGCTTTGCCCTTTCCTTCCCTGCCATGCCGTGCCCTTGTGCCCTGCCCTACCCTGGTGCCCTTCCCTGCCCTGATCCCCTGCCCTGCCCCGCCCCTGCGTGACGTGGTGGGCCGGTCGGCAGGGCGGCCGGATCGAGGAGCGCCTGGACGACGCGTTGATGGTGATGCGCAGCCACGCCGAGCCGCCGGCGCCGCCCATGCTGCCGCTGCACCCGGCGGCCGGCGGCGCTCACGCCAACGGCCTCCTCTACATGGAGCAGCACGTGGCCGGCCTGCGGGCGGCCGCCGGCTCGGCGCCGCCCTACGGCCAGCTGGTGTCGCCCGAGCAGCCCGACCGCGCCACCGCTTCCAGTGAGTGGCCGCCGCGCACGGCACCACGCGGCAGGGCAGCGACGGCTGCTGGCGTCGGCTGAGAGCGCTGTCTGAACTCGGCGCTTTGTGGTGATTGTGTCGCGCTGTGTGCGTTTGGACAGTGCCGCGCCGCCCCCCCGCTGACGGCCCGCTGACGGCCCGCTCCTCCCCGCCGCAGAGAAGCGGAAAGAGGCGCCGGACAGCACGGAGCTGGGCTCGAACCTGTCGGCCAGCTCCGTGGCCGCCTCCACCACCTCCACCTCGTCCACGTCGTCCAAGGCGAAGCGGTCGCGACGATAGTGAGTGTGGCTCGGCGGTGGCGGCCGGTGCACGGCCGGTGGGCGTCTGACGGGGGTCACGCTCTGGTTCGCGGCCGCAGCCCTCTGCCACGGCCTGTCAGCGAAGCTGTGAACAGATGTTTCTTCTTTCGGTTTGCATGCGGTCTGACTGTTTGGAAGCCTGCGGTAATACGACGGATGCGTGTTGGTGGTATTATAGCGTCGATTCTTTGTAGAGTACTAAGACTTAATCAGTTGCAGTCTGGGGTCTGAGCCGTCAAAGCAAGCCATACCTCACGAGTCATATTTCCCGTCGTTTTTCACGAGTCCCGTGACGTGCTGTCATTAAATGCAAACCCACTACCTGCGGCGCTCATGAGCCAGTCAAGCCAGCCTATTGGCGACACAATCTTTTCAGTCCGTCAGACGGGCGCTCGCCACTCCCCGCCGTTGCCTGTTGTCGTCCCTGTAGCGGTGTGAGGCGGGGGTGTGCGCGGCGCGCGCGCGCGCCGGCGGGCCGCACGCGCCGCCGGCGGCGCGCGCGCTGGCGGCGCCCCCGTGTGTGCGTGCTCTGTGGCGGACCGTGCGCCGTTACGAGACCGGGGATGCTCTGCCCAAACAGCGCCGGACAACAGCCCGCTGTCGATTGTTGCAGCGAAGAGGAGTCCGATCTGGACCCGGGCGTCAAGCTCGTGCGCGAGAAGGAGCGACGTAGTGCAAATAACCAGCGGGAACGGTACGTGGGCCGCCACCGGCCGGTCGGCGCCCGGCGCGCGGGAAGAGGGGAAGGGGAGCGTGCCGCCTCGCCGCGGCGCCGGCTGCCCTTTGGAATTTGGCTTCGAAGGCCTTGCTAGCCTCCAGCCTTGACCAACTATCATGCTCACGAAGTGAACGGCCGGATTTCGGCGAAGTCTCGTGCCTCTTTCCGAGCACGGCAGCACAAACAGGCCAGCTCTGCTCGACTTATGTTTTTGATCATTGAATGAAACACGCCACGGAGCTGGCCGACAGGCCGCGCCGTCAGTGGCCCGGCGCTTGCTATGTCGGGTGACGCGCGCCGCGGCCGGTAAATCTGGCCACCCGGGCTCGCGTTCGGGCTCGCTCCCCGACGCTGGACGCGGGGCGGTGCGGCGCGGCATGGCACGTGATGCCGGGCTGCACACGGCCGGCTCGGACGGCCCTGGCGCGCGTCGCCCGGCATACCGCGGTTTGGCCGGCATGCCGAGGCCGGCACGCTCAGCCTCGGCCGACGGCGCCGGCCCGCTCCGCCGTAGAGGGAGCGGGCCGGCGCCGAGGGGAGGGGGGTCCTGCACGCTGCATGCCCTCCGGGGGAGCCCGTCCGCCTGCCCGCCGGCCGCTGTCCGGTCCTGTCCGGGAGTCAGGAACCGGACAGGAGGCGACGACGGGCGGCCGCTGCCCGGCGGGCGCCGATGGGTCGGCGCCTCGACGGGCCGGCTGGAGGCTGTGGATATTTGTGTTGTAGGACGGCGCCCCGCCTGTGCGCTGAGCTGGTCACCAGCAGTAAAAGGGCTCACTGGACGGGCGTGGCTGGGTGGGTGCTGCGGGTTTTTTGTTTACGTAGAACGTCAACTTGCGTTTGCATCCGGTTGCAGTTAACGTTCGGTCGGTTTCTTTTTGTCGCGTTTTGATCGCTTGGTGTCAGCGGCCGTGGAGAAAGCGGGCGGGGAGCATTGTGCCGTTTATTTCTGGATTTGTCGGTGAATGAACCTCTTGAGTTACCTGTTGTTCGGTGTTGCCGCACTGTTCAGTTGACATTTCTTGTGGCTTGAGTCGGATCAGCTTGCGGTACGACTGCCTGCACGTCCCCCCCGCACTGGTACACGCACCGCCACACCCACACGTACCCGCCGCGGCCGGCCGCGTCTCTTCCGCGCCCCTCCCACTCTCTGTCCTTCCGTGTCGTCTGTCGGCGGGTGCGTGTGGGCGCCGCTCGCCAGCCTTACCCCGTGTGGCGGCCGCGGGCGGGCGCGACGCCGCGCCTGGCTCGGCTAGTCACGGCCGCCTCCGGCTGCTCCCGCAGGATTCGCGTCAAAGATATAAATGAGGCGTTCAAAGAGCTGGGTCGCATGGTGACGGTGCACATGACGAGTGACAAGGCGCAGACCAAGCTGGGCATCCTGCACCACGCGGTCGAGGTGATCAGCCAACTGGAGACCCAGGTCCGAGGTACGTACCGCTGACACCGACCGCGCGCCCCGCAGGGTGCGCATTCGCGACATCAACGAGGCGCTCAAGGAGCTGGGCCGCATGTGCATGACGCACATGAAGCAGGACAAGCCGCAGACCAAGCTGGGCGTGCTCAACCTGGCCGTCGATGTGATCATGACGCTGGAGCAGCAAGTTCGAGGTTAGGCCGCGCCGCCGCCGGCGCGCACGGCCGCGCGCGCGTTTGTGGTGCTGTGTGTGGCGTCCAGTCTGCTTTCGGTGTTGCCTGCTTTCAGCGCCGCCGCCGACGGTGCGCCGGCTGGGCGTGGCATGGGTGTGGCGGCGGTTTTCGGTGTTTGCGTGCGTGTCGGCGCCGTTTGCGGTGGCCTGCCTGCGGATGCCGTTCACTGGATTGGGCTCGGCTGGCGGGAGGGCACGCGTTCGGTGTTGGCGGCGGGTCCCCGCCGCGGCGGAGCCTTCGGCTGGGTTCGGCAGGCCTGCCGGAGAGGGTGGTCTGGTTCGCCGGTGTTCGCCGGCGGGCTGGCCGGCGCTCCGCGATAGAGAGGAGCGGCACTGAACCTTGGTCGGACGAGCACCGCCGCGTTACGGTCTTCCCGGGATTAAGTCGGGTTGTGGCGTCCTCGCCGCCTGAGCGCCGGAGCCGTGAAGGTGTGGGTCATCCCGCCGGCTTGCTAAGCTGTTGGCTTGCTGTCTTTCTCCTTAGTGTAAGCTGTTTTTGTTTTGTGGTTGGTTTCGCTCGCGTTATGTTGCTAACATTTGTTTTTTTTCTGATTGAGATAGCATGTGCGTGGCTGTTTCATTCAGTGCCGACATTCGGTCTAATGGCTGAAGAGTGGCTTGACTGGCGCGCTGAGTGTGGCTGGACAGAAACATTCTACCCGGTTAGATGGGGCTTTCAAACGTGATCACCAGACGGAATTTCGAGGGCATACTTACAAAACCGTTATGATCTCCATTTGCGGAGGTTGGGAATCCTTGTCTGGATGCAGCAACTTAGTCGAAACGGATGCCGGCTAGACGAACCTCTGTAAAAGTTCAAAACGGACACTCCCACACGCCAATCTGATCGCTTTCATTACAAGGTGCATGCATTGAGTTTGAACATCAACCGTCCCGACATATACGGATCGTCGCGATTGAACGGAATCCGTCGGTTGAGTTCAATCCCAGACCCGAGTGGTGTCCAGTTGACTTCACCCAGCCACGATTTTGAGACGCTTCCTTTTCTGAGGAGCTTTGTTTGCATGAAATCGTACATCTTGTTTCACTGTTCTAAATTATGTTTCAGTTGGCTTCATGGTTCTCCCTAGTTTAAATGTGTTTATCGTTGTTGTGTTGACTTTTGTTTTGCTGGTAACATTGAGCTACGCTGCTTTGAAACACGTTCATTTTCGATTGGTGTGTATTGTGCCTTGCAATTTCTGTTTACTTTGATCGCAATATGTCGGATGTCATGTGTTTTGTGTCATGCTCTTTATTTTCAACCACATCTGCATGCCTGACTTTATACGTCATGTTTGGTAACGGATGTGAAGAAACAGCTTGCGTACCATAAAAATCTGACACCCTCTGAAACTCAACCGAAATCCAAAACCCTACTCAGCTTCCCGCCCTGTGCATGATCCACGGAATGAGTCGAGAGTGATTTGATCGCGCTCAACTATCCTTGCCTGCATTTTTCATTGGCAGGTCGCCGTGTTGACCGGCTAGAGTCTGGCTGTAATCGGACTCCGTTGTGTGTTAGGGAGTGCCTCCTACCGGTGGCCGCCCGGGACCGGGCTGGGATCGGCCAGCCGCCGGCGCCGCCGCCGCTGACGTGTCGGGCCCCTCCGCAGAGCGCAACCTCAACCCCAAGGCCGCCTGCCTGAAGCGGCGGGAGGAGGAGAAGAACGACGACATACCTCATCACATGCACCCCAGCGCCGCCGGCATCCCCTTCAACATGAACGTCAGCAACGTCAGTCATTCCGTACGTGGCGGCACCTGGGCGCCGGACGCGGCATTGATGCCTCTGCAGAAGGACTGGCCCAGAATGGACATGTGACTACGTGCAACAGCTCTGTTCTATTTTTGGAGGCAAATGAGTCAGCACCTGTGGTGGGAGAGTATTTCGGCTACGTCACGAAGTGCTTCCCGTTTTGGTGCAGCAATGTTGGTCTCAAGGGCGTATTAAGATTGACCCCGCCAAAACATGTCCACTGTGCAGCTGAAAAATTCCGCCAAGCCTTGGCATTCGCCGTCTTTTGTTTCCTTGTTCCAGAGGGGGCGTCTTGTCCCTCCCGTAGCTCCTATTGAGGTGCACCGAGGTGCACTTCAGCACCAGAATATTGCATATTGAGACTGCCTTCTGACCTGCCCCAGAACATGGCCTTATAAGTCACGCACACCATCTTGCGTTTGAGATCCCGGCGAGACCTGGCTTTTGTGTTTTGCGGCGCGGGCTAACTATTGGGCTTTTGTTTTAGGGTGCGGTGCCCTCGCACTCTCTACAGCACCAACAGTAGCGGCACCTACCGACGGCTGATGACAGCTTCACTTCGGAGTCGGCCGTGCGCAGCGCTGACGGCGTCCGGGCGAACGCGGAAGGCAGCGCCGCGCAGCGTCACATGTGATACATATTGACTCGAGTCTTGCCCGCCGGATGGCGGTAGTGTGTACATAGTGGGCTGCGTCGGAGCGCCGCGGCGGCGGAGGACCGGTAGGCTAGGCGGGCGGGCGCGCTCCGGCCGCCGTGCAGACCAATTTACAAAGGCCGCACACAAGTGTTCTGTGTACAAAGTTGTTATTTTATGACCGCGGAGCGAGCGTGCTGCGTCGCGCGGCGGCCGTGGCGGTCGACCCCCATTCGTGCATGATATTCCATAAGTGCATTACGTATTTTACTCGTGAGTTGTGTCATTTGGGGGCCGGCGCGCCGCCTCTCCCCTTCTCGTCTCCATGACGTGCGCCCGCTCGGCGCCCGAGCCCGGCCCGGCCCTCGGACGGCCGCCAGCTGGCGACGCAACGTCAGTATTACGTTCATTCCGGCCTCGGCATCTGTCGCCCGCTTGTGGCGCCGGCGGCGCCGCCCCGTCTGTACATATGCGGCGCGAGGGCGATCGGCCAGTGGCGCGCGGCGCGGCGCGGCCGGGCGCCGCCAGATCTCCGGGCGTCGCCCGCGGACCCCGCCCCCTGCTCATTCTGGCATTACCGGCCCCGTGCGGAGGCCCGCGCGCCCCGCGCGAGAGACAGCGAGTGAGCGAGAGACAGAGAGTGCGCGTGGGTGGGTGGGTGTGCTGGTGGCGCCGCCCCTGCTGCTATTTTTGTGGTGATGAGCTTTTGCAGAGGCTGCCTGCCTCGCCTGGCGGCGTGCCGCGGAGGCACGGTTCATTCAATCGGCACTTCATATCTCCGCGCGCGCGCCCCCGCTCATGCCGCGAAATCAACCATTGGGAGGACGTTGTTTTTAGTGTGGCCTGCATGGAGGATATATTGTTTTCTTTGTTGAGTGGGTGTCACCCGACGCAGTCTCCGTGTTGTCTGTACTTCAAATCGCATTATACCTGAGTACGATAGTCGATTGTAGAAACATATATATCCATGTGCCATTTATGCCGAGTTTCGCTTTGCCGGAAATCAGCTCAACAGAACCTACGATATGCTGGGACATTTGAACAGACTTCGTTTCCAGCAAGACAAACGACCATATTTGCTGCCATGTCCTTATTGCGGTCTACCCCGTCGGAACAGATCGAGTTTGATAGAAGCTGTCGTTTGCCCTTGTTCCCCGTGCATTTTGGAAGAAGCACTCGGCTGGGGACTTTGTTTCCCTTCTGGCAAAAACCTGAGGTTCCCCTAATTCTCATCTGCACGACAGCTCTATGTATTTTAAGGCATGCCTTGGTCCCGCGAGTAATCAGGGTACGCGAACAGGGACGCTTCGGCTCGGCCGCGTGCGGCGCCGCGCCGGGTCGCTGGCCGTGTTGGGAGACGATCGATACTGACGACCGGGAGACAACCGATGCTAGCTACCAGGAGACAACGGATATTGACGGCCGGGAGACCACCGATATTGACGGTCGGGAGGCAACCGATATTAATGGCCGGAGTTTTGGTTTGTCGTCGCGAAAGCCGACATGGAAACGGCGGTTGCCTGTGACGGCGAGCATGGCGATCGAGGAATAAAACGGACAGCAAAAACTCACTATTTAAGCGGGGCCACGGGATAAGATAGTGCGCATCGGACAGTTTAGCTACGTAGACCTCACGTCTTCGAGAGCTTGCCTGCCGTGAAGCATACGGCCAGCTGGGGTCGGCGGTAGGTCACTGGGCAAGGAGGCGTCAGCTGTTCGATGTCCAGACCGTCAAGCCATCTGAAAACTTGCTTTTATCACCCAAGAAAGGCAGTTGTTGCAGTGAACCTGCCTGACCAGGCAATGAGACGGTCCGAGACATTGACAGCGGGAGACGGCCAAGGTCGACACGATTTGTACGTTCGCGCCAACTGCTCTGAGCCACTGTGTTTGCAATCCGCACGTTGCACATATATCGGACTACGCAGATCAGTTCAGTGCAAACTTAACAACGTGATCCCGCGAGCATGCCCGTCTGGAACGGACAAACGTAGCCAAGGCTCAGCACATCCGCAGCGGTCGTTTGCCATTCGCCAGGTACCGCTTCCAACCCCCAATCCGAACACAAGCGCGGACGACGGTGAGAGGCGTGTATTGCACGAGCGGACCGAGACGTGGCCGCCGAGCGAGCCAGAGCAGCGGACGTGACGGACAGTGCGCGCGGGCCGGCCCGGTCCCGACACGCTCGGGTCTCGCCCGACCAAGACACGGCTGCGGGACTCTGATGAGTCAGTGCACAGAACGGGTGACGTGGTGACAGTGTTTTAAAGACAGATACACAGAGTGGATCCGAACAATGGCTGGTGGATCCGAACAATGGCCGAACAACAGTGGATCCTGACCTCACGCGAAGCTCAGAAAATGGCACGTACAACCTGGAAGATGCCGCAAACTGCTAAGCACTCGTGGGTACCGGATCCCCAAGTCACGGATCCCGTTCCGTACGGGATCCCGGGTTTCAGAAGCGTCTTGGAGCTTGCGTCTAACCGTGGAGAGACGTGTTGACTGTCCACAGGACCTAGTACTACAGCGCGGGTCTATTCTTCGGATCCCGGCACACGCACGTTGCCTTGCACGCGTGTCCATTGACGGTGCAGCAGAGAGCGCAGCAGGCAGGGGCCATCGGACCACGTGCTCCAGACTTGACGGCAACGTGGTGCTACTTCGGCCCACTCCACCGGCCAGCCAACACCAGCTGGTGGAGTCATGACTGACACTTACGCGTGTAAACATTTCAAAACATCGATGACAATGAACGGCGGGACGGCGAGCAGCGGCCGGAGACTGACTGAGTTAGCTGGCTCCTCCAGCAGCACCGCTCCCTTGACCAGCCTCTTTCGACTCCGTGGCCGCGCCCTCAGACTCCTCCCCTGCTCCTGCCGCCGCATCCGGCCTCTCCCCCGCGCCTTTCGGAACAGCGGACGTCTCGCCCCCCTCCGCCGGCACAGCGGTCTTCTCACCGCCCTCTGACGTCACAGCGGTCTTCTCGCCACCCTGTGACGTCGCAGCGGTCTTCTCACCGCCCTCTGACGTCACAGCGAGCGCCTCGCCCGCCTCGCGCGCCTTCCGCTCCTGCTCGGCCACACGCTCGCGAAGTGCCGCGCAGAACCGCTTGTGCGTGAACCAGTGGGCGCGCTGGCAGGCGCGGTCGCAGTACTGGACGGCGCGGCAGGCGGCGCATCGCTTGGCGGCGCCCTCCTCGCCGCACGCCCAGCACTGCTTCTCGTCCTGGAAGGCGCGCTGGCCGTTAAGCGCGGCGCTTAGCAGGCCCAGCGCCGTCGTCTCGGCGGCGGCCGGCGGCGCGCGCGCCAGGTTCGCCACCAGCTGCTGGAAGAGCGGCGTCTCGCGGCACGGGAAGCTCTTGATGCACTCGCGCACGTAGTTTTCCTGGTACTCCTCCACCATGTTGGCGTTGCAGCGCAGCCAGGCGCGCGCGTGCAGTTCGCCGACGCGTGCGGCGAGCTGCGCCGCGTCGCCGCCGCCGTCCGGCTGCTTGGCCAGCTCGGCCTGCCGCGTCTCCTCCAGCGAGCGCAGCACGCACGCCAGGTAATGCGCCTTCACGGCCAGCACCTCGTTGCCGCCGCCCGGGAGTCGCACCTCGCGCTCGCAGATCAGATCCAGTACGCGCGCCACGCGCGGCAGGCCGGCGAACATGGCGGCCGACTGGCGCAGCACGGAGAGGATGTGCACGGGGTGTAGGTTCACCTGGCGGCGGGAGGCGAGGTCAGGTGGCGGTGCTGCGTGCCGGGGCGGCCACGCGGACGCGACGTTAGCGTGGGCGCCTACCGATAGTTGCTGGGACTTAAGAGGTTTGCGACGCATTAAAGACCTTGGTCGATTTGTGTGGCAATCCCTCATAGCGAGTGAGCCGCGATCAAGCTGGCAAGCACGGAACGCTGCTATTACAGAAGCTGACGTCACATCGTCACCCGTTGTTCGCATCAGGAGGCCGTCCGACCTATTACCAGCATCGGGAGGCCCCCGGCCTATTACCAGCACCAGGAAGCCCCCGACCTGTTACCCGCATCAGGAGGCCACCCGGCCTGTTATCCGCATCAGGAGGCCGCCCGGCCTGTTATCCACATCAGGAGGCCACCCGGACTGTTACCCGCACCAGGAGGTCACCCGGCCTGTTATCCACATCAGGAGGCCACCCGGCCTGTTACCCGCACATGAAGGCGCCCCCGCCCCGCCGGTTACCTGCATCAGGAGGTGGTGTGTGGGCGCGGCCAGGGCCGGCGGCAGTTTGGGCTCCGTCTCCAGACCCCGCGGAGCCGTGTAGTAGTCCACCAGCGAGCGGGGCACGTAGTTGTTGATCAGGGCCACCACCCGGTGGTTGCCTGCCGAACATACACCGAGCCCGAGACTGAGTAGATGACACAGGACAGCAGCACCGCCTGAACATACAATTACTGCCGGAAAATCTGAACATGACTCCGGTCCGAGGACATAGCGCGGTGTTGTCACCAATGTGAAGAATGCATTCTTTTCACGTAAAGGCCGCCTTCCAAAGTTCCGCAACCATACGTATTGCCAGAAATAGGTTTAATGATCCAAGCTTTAGAAATTGCAAACATGGTTAGGTTCTTGAAGGGAATTAACGCCAGCAATCCTTTGTGAAATCTGAAGGTGAAAGGCGTGCAGGACGGAGAACTTACAAGGCAGAGACAATCAATCGCCAGTGAACCGCGATCTGTACCGGGACGCGAGCAAGACCAGGGGCTCAATAATATGCGACATGGCTAACATGGTTCGTACCACGTCGTCACAGGAAAAGCTCAGATCTAACCCCACAACCAAAACCGAACCACCCGTGGAGCATACGGCGAAGAAGGAAGTGGTCACAAAAGCAGTTCGCAGCACCTAACTGTTAAGTTGTACTTTTGGATACAACATTTGTACCACAGGCAGAGGAGCGTCTCATCAAGTCTGGTACCAGAATCAATTTTGGAGTCGACTTTTTCATACGGCGCCAGAGGGATAACGTTCACTACTATCGGAAAATGGGAGTTCCATGTCGCCCATGCCCCTCGCCCCCCCCCCCCCCCCCAGACCCAACATCTGCACTGCAGGTGTAGGGCCTGGGGGGGCATGATATCATGTTTGATATCATATCAAATACACCATACGAGATCATACAAATGAAGCGTTACACTGCCCCACTGCCGCCTGCCGCAGTTTGGCGCTGCACCAGCCGCCAGGCCGTGCGGCACCACGTGACCCGGCCGCGGCCCGGGCCGCACCGGTACCGGGCCAACCGCTCGATGGTCTGCCGCGACCCCCGGCGGATTACCGGCCGGGCACCGCTCTCCGGGGCAATCAGCGCCCGGGGCGGGGCCGGCGCCCCGTCGATCGGCGCCAGGACAATCCCGGCCGGCGGCGGCGGCGGCCACCTGAGCGCGGTCGATCGTGACACGGGCCGGCGGGGACGCGGGGCTGCGCAGGCCGCGGCCGCAGCGGCGGCGGACGCGGCCAGGGCAGCGGCGGCGGCCGCCGCGCGCCGGCTGCCCGGCTACGTGTCGTGTGACGGTGTCAGGACAATTCTGGTAGGCTTTTGGTTGGATGTCTGTATTAGCCGATGACGCGTGCAAGAAATCCGAGCATCCTATGTGACTTCGGTGGATAAATTTGTGGAGATGAGGTTATATGCGGCCGATGAAGGCGGAAACAGGCTATTCAAAAGGTCACGGAGGATGTTTTTTTCTGGAAAGGCCTGTTGGACGTCATTGCATGACAGCATCCAATCACTTAAGGCTATGTAAGGATCTCCAGACCGCAAACAAGCGTTTAGATAACAAGATTTCGCGTGTTGGACTTCTGCAGCGATAGTCTGATACATTAAAGTTATGCTTATTATGGTAAGATAGTCCATGAAGAACCCCAAACGACGACATGACGACCAATCAATGCTTACTTACGGACTATAAGCCATCTGTTTGATCTCGTGGAACATCACAGCGTGCTAAACATGTCTATTCGCCAGATGTACCCCGACACCATGTTTTTGGGTTGACCCAAGGAACCGCTCATATTTCACCATGCACACACTATTTAAAGTCTGCCTACCAATTTTGCCGGAATTGGTACTCGGAAGGCCTGATCGGAGGTTTTTGGGACAGTCGTGGGAGGTCGATTCAAACCTTTGACGCAGCGTGTGGGTCCAGTGAAGACCAGCCATAAATACGCTTAACTCGCACGACATCATCAACCTCGAGATCTTGTCGTTTCACTTATCAGGCGGCGATATTTGGCCCCCAAGATTTAGAAGGGTTGATTCCGCGATTCCCACAGCGCTTGGGGCCATAAATACCGTCCACCAGAGTGGCAGATCCGTTGCAACCCGTGTTCTGCACGCATTCCGCGCTATGTGTACCACCGTCCTATCTAAACCCACAGACCCGTCACCTCTCCACCCACAGGTCCACCCATAAACTCAACTATCCCACCTAAGCCCACAGACCCATCACCTGTCCACCCACAGGTCCGCCCATAGACTCAACTGCCTCATCTCAACCCACAGACCCATCACCTGCCCACTCACAGGTCCACCCATAGACTCAACTGTCCGGCCTGAACCCACAGGCACGTCTCTCCACGCGTCTCTCGCGCGAGCCCATACGACACTGGCGATCCTTCACCCCCTCAGCACGTACTCAAACGTAGCCATGACCCCCTACACGCACCCACGGGGACAGCTAAACACTGCTGCCTGCCTCCTCGTCCCATGCGCCCTCGAGACATACACACACAATGTGAATGAGGGCGAGTCCTTATGCACACTCTTTGTGCATGGATGAAAAACCACAAATGGTGTGACATAAACACCCATAAACGAAGTTCTAGCCAAGTTGTTCTGCACTAAAATTACCCCACGCAAGGTATTTTTTTTGGGGGGGGGGGAGGGGCTTTACGACGCACTCAGCTGCTGAGGCTATATGGCCGCAAAGTATATTTTTTGCGTTCGACATGACTTACATTGGATGTGGAGCCGCAGCAACTTTTGTAAGCTAGTTTTCTTCAACGGAGGGCATTTCCCCGTAAGCACAGATAGTTGCACGGGACGTAGTGTTGCAGTAACTTTTGTAAGCCAGTTTTTATGGAGCGCGTTTATCGTCAGCAAAGACAGTAACTGATCGCGTGAATGTTTAGAATATGTTCCGGTGTTTTAATAATGTCGAAAATACGTATACGTCTTGCTACCAACTTTACGCGTTCACGCTCCAACAATATGCCGGAGAGAGTGCGACCTTAGGAGAGGATCCCCACACCCTGCCAATGCTCCACCGACAAAGTGGATGGTGGGAACGCCGTCGACCGCCGGCGTCGTCATTTCTAGTTACATGCCTTTTCCCTGATTTTTGCATTCCCTTTTGGCATAGTCCAGCAGGGCACTGCATGTTCCAGTTCAGGAGCTGGATCTGTCGCCGCGTCACGTACCGACAAACGCAGCCATCTGGGCGGGAGTGCGCTTGACCGAGTTGGTGCGGTCGGTGCGCGCGCCGGCCGCCAGCAGCGCGCGAACGGTCAGCTCGCTGCCGGAGAGGGCGGCGAAGTGGAGCGCCGTGTAGCCGTGCTCGTGGCCGTCCCAGTCCACGTCCGCACCCTGCGTGCGCACCGCACACGTGAACACTGCGCACCGCCCACCACACGCGTGTGCACACGTGCACCCCGTGGCATTGGACGCCTCGCTCGTGTAGGAGCGACTGTGCAGACACTGCGGTCGTGGACAGCTCTTGGAAAGGATTGGAAGGGAATGTAGGGAAATCAAGGGTTCGAGCCTTACGATATCCAGAGCACCATGCAAAGAACAACGAAGAGACAAAGGTCAGACAGGTATACGGAAATATGAGAAGTGCAGTGATCTAAACCTGCATGAAACGCATTGCACAAAACTACATGAGCGACGAGAACGCACGTTGCATGCCTAAATCTGGAATCACGGCATAACATGGTAATACTCAACCCTACAGCGTAAGTCTACCCGTAAACATAACTGCAAACGGATTTACCACCCGTTGCGGGCTCCCCAACAGCACCCCTGCACCCAAGAACTCAAACCTGCGTAGCATTCCACCCAGTAACCATCCAGTACCTGATCCAACAGCATCTGGCAGATCTTGTGCCGTCCTTTGTAGCTGGCGTGCTGCAGGGCTGTCATGCCGTGATCATCGCAGTCATTGACCTTAACTGAACCACTGGAGAGCTGCTCCTTGGCTGCTTCCACGTCATCAGCACTGATGTGATCAAACAGCTTTTGGAGCAACATTGTCCTGAAACAGAGCAACGACGGGTCACCATGTATAAAAGGCTGCAAGTTGCTGGGGCTCCGGAATATAGAGACGTCTATGTTTTACGAGTGCCTGTTATGCAATAACAAAACAAGAGCCAATGACATATTTTGGGTCAAAACATCGCTTGCATGTTTTTACATAAACAGTCACAAGAAACAACAGCCCCGCGTAATACTATCTAAAAGTGGGAGAAATGCCTCCGCAACTAGTGTCGCAGCAAAAGAGGACTGCAGAAGACGCTGCATCGCGAGTAGCAGCTGCGCCGCTACCCCCCCCCCCCCCCCCCCCCAACTGCTCGAGGCTGATAATTCGGTGTAAATGTGTGTAAATGTCCGATGTAAATGCGAGTAATTAACCGCCGTTAACACAGTGAACCCGCAAGCTGTGTCGCCGTGAACTGGCAGTTTCCAGTTCGTACTGGCAGTTCACGACGATACCATGTTAACGTAAGTTGTTCAGTGCATTAGCGAGGAACATCATTCACATACATAAGACAGTAGTATTAGCCTTATTCCTCGGATAAAAAAAACAGGAGAATGGAATGGAATAGAATGGAATTCACTTCTGCTATTGTTTTGATAAAGGCATGTTACCGAAATATCAACCCAACTACATCTCCATCCTCTTGTTTTTTTCTCCGAGGAATAAGACTAATAATACTATTGTCTTATCTAAGATACAATGTTGCAGCACCGGATATGCTGATTGCGCTCATTTAAGCGGCATAAATCAAAATTATTGCGCAGCGATGAATCACCTTCGTTGACCTCATCTGTAAAACCGGAGCAACCGCATACTTAAAATAACTCTCCTCCATGTCCAGCTTGTCGATTGAGATGGACATAGGCACCCGGAATACTGCCCAAACAGAGCGAAAGTGGCGGCAGAAGAGTCGCATGAGTTACAAGTCACCTTGCATGAATCGCCTCAGACATAGGCTCCAGCCGACACGATCCTAGCACAACCAAACCTGAACCTGATTCAACCGCCATTCAGGAAGCGCTGAAGAGCTTGAGAAAAGCTTCAATATGCGCAAATAATTAAACGAATCGGAAACTTTTTTTCGTGGTTACGACACTGCGTCCCAGCAGCTTCGGCACGTATATACAGCATCAAAATGTGACGCCCATGGTTGTTTTTCGATAGGTCACAGATCTGATCTACAGATATAATCGATTACGGAGCTTGTGACGGTGAGCGCGAGTTATGCGTAACGCCCACTCGTCAACTATGCTCTAGGGAACAGGGAGCTCTTGGGCTTCAACAAATAATTTTGGTGAATGATGCTGGTAATAATTTTGATGTTTGAAGCACATTATAAGGACGTATGAATTAGTGCTCAATGAATATGACTGACCTGTGACTTTTTGTCAAATGCTTACCTAAGGGTAGTGAGCATGACAAGATGTCAGTTCATGTCAAGAGACAAGGTAATCAAGGCCACAGTTTCAGTTATCTGAGGAAAAACCATGAGTTTCCAAGATTGTGAATGCCATTGATTTTTTGGAAAGTCATGCTTTTATCATGCAGGGCATATATACACACACACTCACACACAATATATATATATATATATATATATATATATATATATATATCATTGGGGCATAGGTCAGTGCAATATTCACCCTTTTGTAGCCCATTGACCCCACAAAGGTGCAGACTCCATGAGCTGGTCTTGAGATGTTAATCTGGACTTGCAAATGACTTGGACCAAATTATGAGCACTCACATGCCCTGCCCTCTTTGAATTAACTGCACACATATCACAGAACTGACTCACACTTTTCATTTCTATGTCATCAATGTTTAGTTTAAAAGTTAAGGAACAGCAGCTTATACCAAAGTTAGCATACAACAGCAGCTTGTGCCAAAGACATCAGTGTCCTTTTTGCTTCATGACAGCATCATGCAGTCAGGCATCTGTGTCTGCACACTATCTTACTATAGCACAGGCAGCTGACAAAGATGAAAAGATCTAAGTCATCTTTTGTGCAACTGGTTGGTGCTGAGTGAATGAACATGCTAGAACTTCTAGGCTAATGGCAAGCATACATGGTCTACTTGAAGTATCTTGAAGCCATCACTATGTAGCATCATCATTGCCCAAATTATATTGCTTGTTTGCCAAGCACAGTTTATGATTGATGTGTTGATGTCCAGTCACCTTTCCCTTTATACTTAATGTGTTAAAGTCACATGAAGGGTTAATCAAAACATAGCACTTAACAAAACATCAGTATGTTTCAGCCACTCAATTCTACACAAACTGAAGCATTATTCAGTGTTAAAATCCTTAATGTCTCCCCATCTTCAACCCATTTTAAAGGAAGATCACATGCAATTTCTGGATGTTGTTTCATACAGCTGCTTTCAAACAATTTTAAACCAGACATATCAAAAGGGAAACCAAAAACATTTAAGACTCAAGACTGATGTTACAGGTATGAAAATGGTTCAAATTAAGCAGATACAGTTTCAATGTTGTGAGAAAATGACAAACCTGCATTTTGCATGAGCTAATGGCAAGTTGCACCACTAGAAAATGTGAATGAAAATTTTAAGTGGAAGAAGAAATCATTTGCTGGTGGCAGTGTCAGCAAAAAATGGCACGCACTCATGAGACTCAGACTGGTCTGCCAGTCAGAGTACCAGTCTGCAAAACATGCTCACATGCTGTTATAGATCTGAACCTGCAGCACCTGTGCAGCAAAGTCAGGCAAGGCCAATTCACATTTAATTTTCATATAATTTTTGTTTGAAAAAATCTGGGAAGATGTTTTGTTTGAAATAAACTTAGCAGCATCACACTTCCTTGAAAACATAGACTTCATATATTCTTAAATTGATGGTTGCAATGAACCAGACTCAAACTTTTGGACTTCAGCTGTGTATGCTCCCAAATTGTTGCAATGATGTTGCTGCTATGCCAGAAGTGTTCAACAAAATACTTTTTTTAGTCTGACTAGAGTATGCCCACCATTTTGAATATAACAGAAATGGGGCGGAGAGATAGCGGCTTTTAGTGGTGCAAGCCATCAGCAATAAGGTATGACCAGTAAGGTCAACAAGTCATTACATGGTCCAGTCATAGATGGTGATGCTTGGCCAGGGGTGCTCAACAATAGTTTTCCGATACAACAGTGATATTCACATAAGTTTCCAAATGCACTCACGAGCAACATTATTCACATAGATAAGTGGTAATAGCCTAATTCCTTGAATACATACAAAGAGAATGAAGATAAATGTAGTAGCAACTCAGCAACATGCCTTCAGCAGAAGTTTGCTTTTTCTTTTACTGCTATTTGTTTCAATCAACATGTATTGCCAAACTATCAACATCTATATGTTCATTCTCCTGGTTTTTCTTCATGCAAAAGGCTATTACTACCATCTCATTCAATAATCATGTTTCATGTAGCTAACAAGCAAACAAAAAAGAGGCATCACACACTGGAATCAGTTTCTGGATATGTTCTTGGGCTCACACCGAAACTAAAGAGGGGGGGGGGGGGGGGTGTAATGACTCCTCATCCTTGACGGTACGCGCACCTACTTGGTACTCGCCTACGATGTCCGCGTTCGCTGATAATGGGCTTTTAATTGGACTCTTAACTCAGTGGAATGCAGCCCAAGAGGCAACCCTACAGCCACCCGAAACAACTCGGCCGGCAACCGTGCCCACGCCCAATGTCTGTGCTGCGCCCTTAGATCTATATGTTCCGCCGTGTTTGCTGGATTCGTTTTATCATTCAACCCTGCGCAGTAGACGGGCTGCGCATTTGTATCCATACCGCTATTTATGTAGATGAAACTAACAGCTGGCTAGTGCAGCGTAAAAGTTTGTTTCTGGTAATTTTAAAATACTTAGAGGGCTGCTGTTAGGTTGGTTCATTCGGTGAGATTAACTAAATTACTTCGCTAATTTTATCATGTTGAACTGCTATGAATATCATACGAAAATAGCTAAGCGTCACTAGGTTTAATAGTGCGAAAGTGACGCAGGCCACACACACACGCATACGCTGGGACGGCGATTTTCGTACCGTATGTGGGTTAATTTCTGTGAGACACTGCTCTGTTATTTTTACTTTTTGATTCGGGGAAGATTATTACTTCCACCTTGATAGCGTTTGTTTAGCAGGTAAGATTAAATGGGTAGCATTGCGTGAATGAAATTGATAAGCACGATGTGGCAAAGCACATCGTGACAACGAAACGCCGGATCCCTTGTTGATGGTCGTTGTTTTCCTTCAGTGTATCGTACATGACTGGAGGTCTCTGAACTTCTGTAGGTTTCTTTACGATTTAAAGTGTTTCAGAATGCGAACATGCAGCTTATGGATATCATTGCAGAGAAATTTACTTAATTAGTGTTCCACCCCAGTTGATAATCACCCTCACCCAATTCCATCAATCCTCTGGAACCTCACCGGGGCTTGTGTTGCTCATTTTAAGCTGTGGCACTTTTTTGGCTGCTTGGGGTGGTTAAAGGTGCCAAAGCAGTACACCTGCCTAATAGCATTGTGCTTAGAATGTGAATATTGTGGAATCATTATCATTATAATTATCATTATATTCATATGCTGCTTGTGTCAACCAAAGATTGTCATGTGGTGAACAGCAAATAGGTTTGTAGGAACATAGCAGAGATGCTCACAATATCAGAGACTTCATGATATCTCAATGTAATGTTGCTCAACTGGTACACATTTGGTATTAGTGAACATGTCTGTTTTCCCATTGCTTAGTTTAGATTGACCAAAGCACATATAATGTCATTATTATGAACAATTCACCTTTTATGTTATTGGATGATGGTCATACTAAAAAATTCTAAGCAATGTCACCTGCTGTGTACAGCTTTTCAAGTTAATTATATTCAACTTATGATCCAGTATGGTTGCAGCAATAGCCCATTTCGTTGTAGAATAACTGGGAGAATCAAGAGATAGATGGGTGAATATCTTGGCTACTTGTTTGTATAAAAACAAATATTGGTGCATTTCAGTCACAGACACTCTGCCCCATTGCACCCCAGACACATATCATAAAATGCAGATTGCAGTGTTGGATGCATATCACCATAAGGTAGTGTGAAAATAGATTCATTGATAACCATTTAAAAAGCAATTGGCAAACAACTGATATTAGTTTCATAAAAGTCATATGGCCAAAATATCAGTCCATCTATCTCTCAGTTCTGCTGGCTATTCTATGAGGGACAAGAACATTAGCACTGCCTTTTATATATATTGGACAATGGTAAAAAGAGCATATTTCTGAAGGCAACACAGTTAAAGCACTGCACAGTGCACACAGTCACAGAAACTGTGTTCTGCTGCACTCCTGACAAAGTATTGCTAAATGTGCTTTGTAGTGTTGGATGTCTGCCATAATAATGTAGTACCATTGAAAAAGAAAATGAATATCAATACAAAGCCTACCCTTACCTTAGCATGACACACTTTGTATTAGACAATCACTGGCCATTTGTTTGGAGTGGTTTCAGTATGCAAGAGGCATTGTGCTTAGGTGTGCATAATAATCTTATAATGCTTATGAGGCAAGAACTTGCCAGATCAGGTTTGTTGTACACATTACATTAAGGCTCTTCTTCATGTGAGATACTTAAGACTATTCTAAAATCTACATTTTCAATTTGTGTGTAACTGTTCTTACTTTGAATGGTGGGTTGCATTGTTTTACCTTACCTGATATATAGCATATAACAAATGGAGCAATACATACCTTTGCATGCTTTGCATTTTGGTATTTGTTGCTTGGTGCCATTTCTGTTTTTCATCTTAGGAATATTTTTGACTGCATGAGATAGGACATCCACATGCTTTGGATTGTTCACCAGCTGCAAGCAGGCACCATATGATTATTGTGATTTGCAGCCTTGGGACCAGGTGTGTGAGTGGTATTAACTTTTCTGACACAAGCTGTGTAAATGCTGGGACATCTGTTGGACTGGGTGGATCAGTTAATAAACCAGCCAAAACACAGGGGCTCATGAAATCAAGAGAGAAATGTCAAACAACATTAATACAATCTATTCCAGTGGTGAAGATGATTGGCCACCAGGGAGCAAAACATCAAGGTTGCAGAAGTGTTATCTGTATAAGCTTTCCTGCTTTAGACCACAGGCTCAACAGCTTGTCATAATAAATCATTGAACATCATTCAGCTATGTGTTAAATGTGTTGATAAGATAAAGAAATCATTAAGCTCAATGTCATGTCATAAGATCAACATGTCATGAGAAGTATTTTTTTGTTTGTGATTTAAAATGAGGAGCAATTTGGATGTGCAGTCCCATGTAATGTGTGACATTTTCCAGATAATCCCCTATATTACAAAATAATTGGATTTCCCAGTGTAAATTTAAGTTATGTAATCAATAACTATGAAGTGTTCCACTAAACAAGGTACACATTATATGTATTTTATTTAATTTTATGTTGTGCACTTTCAAAACAACTATGACTTATTTGAGGAAGTGTGGAATCATTGAATATTTGAAGGTGTTGTTCTTGCTTCAGCTGTAAAAAGGTTGTTTCTTTGCTAAACTCTCACTTCACAGCATCATGTTGAGTGTGTATGAATACAATTTTCTGCCTTTAAGCTGCTGTTTATGTTAGTTTTCATCTCATTGTGGAACCAAAAGACCAAACATGATGAAATGTGAGCCAACAGCAGGACATTTTGGGGTAAAGTGGTTTTCAGCACTCAATGAATCATACAGAGGTCTTATGTTCCACATCCCACCATAACTATGCAATACAATGCAAGTCTTTGGCCAATTTCTTATTATATGTGGTCTTAGTATGTAGCCCTATGACCTTGCACAGCTTTGTTCAAGTCAGTAGGTCATTTCACAACAGTTTATCAAGTCTTGTTTACAGGGAGAAAAATGTATGATGAGAAAGGGTCCATGTTTCAAGGAGATGTTATTGAAAGATCAGTCAATAGCAGGTAAAATGTTGGCTGTGCTTCTGTTTAATCAAGGGCATAATACAGCTCCACCTCTGTGAGGGAACAAACACATCTACCTTGCCCTTGAGGTCTGCTTGCAACAGTGATAGCATATCCAGGTGTGGTAAATAATTGGCTCATGATAATTTGTATGTAAAATCTCATCAGTAAGCATTCAGCTAGATTTTAAGAAATAAACAGGTTTCTGATCTGGACCAGAAGTCTGCCTCTGAGAGTGCAACTCAATCTGATCAACTCAGTCTGTAGGACCACAGCTGGTGCATGGACCACCACTGTCACTGCTGCTCTGCTGCACTCAACATGGGTGTGTGCATTATGGCTTGCTGTGATGTTGCACCCATCATCGTCGGACGATGGCGCTGCATGACAAACAAGCACACACAAGAGTATGTGTAGATGTGTGCTAAGCTGTGAGTGCTATGGCTTTCATCAACTCCTCCACCACCACCTGGGTTTTTCGCCACTTTCTTATCGCCTCAAAGCCAGTGGCTTAGTTTGACAAAACTCAGCGAATCTTGAACTTGTCTTGAAGCTCATAAACACTGGCTGCCTTTGTTATGTGTCTGTCCCCAATTTCGACTGAAGCTTAATGTGATGGTGCATTTCACTGCAAATACAGCTTGGTTGGTGGTGGTGGTGGTGCGGGGGGGGGGGCGGAGGGGCGGAGAGAAAGACCTTACCCTAGGATTGAGTCTGGCAAATTTTGCCTCAAGCACTGAATGTCTCATTGAGAAAGCTCAAATAAAAACATGGCTCTGTAGGGTTTGGCTTTTCCTCATCCATGAAATCTATGAACAACAAAACGTTTCGGTGTCAACTGACGGCACATTCACAACCTTTTGTCTTGTTTGGTGTCGAACGCTGCGTCATCTGCAGCCTGCTTGCTCTCCGTCCCCTGCGGCGTCCCACCGCCGGCCTGGGCCGCGCTCGCCCCGACGTCGCCGATGCGGCGCATCCGCGCGCGCCGCCGGGTAACCGCACCCCGCGGCGCGCCGGCCCCGCCGTGTGCTGGCGTCCTGTTACGGCGCGCCCGACCGACACCGGGCGCTGGACGCCGGACGCCGGAGACAGGCCGCTGCCGCGGGCGGTCCCGTGCAGCGGTGTGGAGTGTCGAGCGACGACCTGTCGGTACAGTCACGACATTGCCTCCCATCCCCGGGACACGGCGGCTCGGGCCGGCGCCGGCTCGTGCCGTGTTGACGCTCGGCTCGTGGGAGCGGGCTCCGACTTTCTCATGGCCTCGACAGGGCCGTGCTGGTGGCTGTCGGGCGGCGGACGTCCGGAAAATGTCGTCGTGTGTAGTCCAGAGGCGTGACGCGATGTGACTGCGCCATCGACAGGCCCTGTCGGGAGTCGTGTGGACTGGGCGTCAGGGCGTGCCCGGCGACTTTCAGGCTGACTCAGACTGCAAACTGCAGCGCGCTGCGGATTGCAGTGTGGCGCGGGAAATACTGTAGACATTGGACAGATTAGGGTTCCACTGTCAACTGACCTTGAGGCTGTGGGCCGTAACAGCGGCTTTTGTCCTGTCTGCCGCGTCTTTATCTGATGCAGTGGGCACGTATGAATAAAGGGCACGCCATGGCCGTGTGTAGGAGGTCGGAGTTAGCTTGTCCGAGCCTGGGAATTATTCATCCGTAGACCGGTCAGTCATTCGATCGTGCATGCTGTATTGGGTGTTAAATACGTGCGCGGTCCGATTCGTTTGACGACGGAGTGTTGGGGATAGTGCACCGCGGCTCCCGCACCTGAGCGAGAGCTGGCGATTTGCCTGCGCGGGGCGGGAAATAGTCTGATTGTGTGGCTGTATCCACCCCCGTGATCATGCCAATGGAGATGTGTTTTCGACGTCCGTGATTGTAGTTTCTTGGAAAAGGGGTGGGGTCATCAGGTTGCTGTGGTAAGGATCCACGCCGTAGAGACTTGGCTCCTTCAAGGCAGCTTCACCCATCCCCCGCCCCCATTGAAGCGGTGCTTCTCGTGCCTCCATGGATGTTGAAGGGCCTTCCAAATCCACGGAGTTGGTTGTGTCGCGCCGGTAGTTGCAGGCTACAGACCGTCACGGCACGTTTGCGATGCAATCCTTGATAATGTTTAGTGTCGGTTTGTCGCGAACTGCGTCGGGCGCCGACGCATATGGAACGGAATCGCAGCAGCCAGGAGTTTACCAAGCGCCAAAAGAATCGCCGAAGGTCGCTACGGACAGGAAATTTGATCTGAAGCTTGAGAGTACTCATATGTTAGGTTATCTATCGCGATAAGTGCGACAGGCATTGCAAACGAAATGCCGCCTCGCTTGCGTACTATTTTCTGCCGCTCGCGTCTCGTTTGCTGCGAGCAGTGTGATGGTCTGTCCTCACTGGAACCACACAGGAGCGGACCCTCCCCCCCCCGTCTTTAATTAAGACCTTCAAACGTAGGGCAACCCCCCAGGCCCCTTGCTATATGCCTTTGGTGGGTGTCTGACTTAACACTGCTGATTGCTCTAATGTGTGGTTCTGTCCGAGCCTGACCCGACCTGACCTACCATAGAACAGCATTGCATGAGCTTTCGCAACCCACGTTTAGTTACGCATTGACCGACAAGGCTCGTACGAAGCTGACGAGGCGTTCACCCCTAAAACCTCGGACAGGGCTCGTACGAAGCTGACGAGGCCTTACCCCCAAAACCTCGTGGCCGCCGTCCCGCGTGCGCACAGGCCCCGAGTTCTGTGCGGACCTGACTCCGAACCTCCCCCTTCCCCACCCCATCACCCGTGGGGCTAATGTTATGTATCGACCGGTGTCAGTCTGTGGGCTTGAGCTGACTGATTCCAACCGTCTCACTCGCGTCATGTTCCCGCCCAATGGCCGCCTACTGAACTTGACTTCGGGCCTGAGCTGACCAGCCTGCATCCCCAGGTGGCCGTTCGGCGCCTGCCCGCCTGATCTGACCTGGCCTGGCCCGACCTGACCTGACCTGACTCGACGGCTCGGCTCGCCCCTCATCATGGACGTGGCGCTGCGCAACATCCGGGGGAATATCGAGCGGCTCTTCGACAAGAACCTCACCGACCTGGTACGCGGTATCCGCAACAACAAGGACAACGAGGTACGTGGCCGCGCCGCTGCACACGGCGCGCGAGGTGGACCATTGGACGCGGAGAAGCAAACTGCGCGAACTGACTGTACCTTTCGCAGGCATGTGCAAGATGCGTCACTCATGTACCTTTCGCAGGCATTTGTGAGATGTGTGGCTCAAGCACTGCACCGGAATGGTGCGTAGTATCGATAGACGGTTTTGTGTTTTGGAGTGCTGGACGAAGGAAGAGCCGGTGTAATGCTCACGGCAGTGGGCCACAGACTACTCGAAAGGATGGAGGGCGTGGATTTCGGAAGGAAAAGATGGGCGGCACGAAGCTGTTCCTCTAACAATCCTTTTGGAGAGATCCATTTTGATCATACGTTTCACGACACCGGCCGAAACTCGGACACTTGTGGTCCAACAGTGTTTGCAGCGTCGTTTTGACGACGGGCCGGTCCGCCGCCGGCCCCGCCCCATATCAGATACCGCTAACTCCCGTGTTGTACCGCGCTCCGGCTCGGCCGTACGGGGGCCCGTATCGGGACGGGCCCGACCGTTATCCGTTATGGCCCCATCGTGGGCGGGACAGGCTCCTACAGTCTCCGTCGAGCGATCCCCAGACGGCGACGGCGCGGGCCGGCCGGCCGGTCGAGCTGCCCCGCCCGGCGCGCCCTGTTTACGTTAGCGCGTCCCCGTCGCTGTTATTGTAACCGCGTGTCCTCGAGTGGCCGTCCGATGTCCCCAGTGTACAGAGCGGCACGTGCCCGCCGCCTGAGGGCCCCGGGAGGGGATCGGCTGCTCCCTGAGCCGATGGTAGATGCGACGGGTTTGAGGGGGGGGGGGGACTCGGCCAGCCCCCGGCCCGGCTCCGGCTCCGGCTCCGGCTCCGGCTCCGGCTCCGGCTCCGGCTCCGGCTCCGGCTCCGGCTCCGGATCCGGATCCGGCTCCGGCTCCGGCCCCGGCCCCGGCCCCGGCCCCGGCCCCGGCCCCGGCTCCGGCTCCGGCTCCGGCTCCGGCTCCGGCTCCGGCTCCGGCTCCAACTCCCGAGGGCTCCCGTCTGTGGGCGGTGTCGATCGTGTGACGTCACTCGAGTGGGCTGTTGACCGCCGAGAGCAGAGCTTACTCCAGGGACGAGAGCGTTAGAATGGGATAGATCTTGCAGCCGAATCGATACAGCTATGGAGCAGAGCGGCGGTGTGTTTGTTCGCGGTCAATTGAGTCCAAGCTAGCTGTGGAAGGTAATGCTCTATTGGAGCACATTGAAGCAGGCGTCAAATATGATGAAATAAGCTCCCTTATAACCATTGTACTTTTAAAGGTGGAAGGCGACTCTGGACAACACAATTTCTCTTTCGTAAATGTGCTGCTCAATAGGTCATTGTTTGGTTGCCCTACTGCACCTTGCACACTATTAATTGAGTCAATTAACGGCCGATGTATCCGGAAATTCTGCTCACGAACGCCAGATAGGAACGACTCGACAATTATACTTTTGTTGGCCTTGTCGCTGCTCGGCTAATGAAATATAAGGATTTAGATAACGTCGTAATCTAGTCATGTACGCTTGAGTGACCTCAAAATATCCTCCCTGAAAAAGTATGCCCATCTTCGCGGGCGTGTATTTCAGGAACTAGAGGGCTTTAAGTCTCAATAAGGGCAGGACTGTGAATTGCACCGGATGATCTCCAAGATGGCCATTTCAGTTCAGACCCCCACGCAAATGTGGAGCACTCCTTCAATCACCTCCGCGGTGCATCTTGTATCGCCTGTCCTTCGCTCGTAACCGTGCTTGATGTGAGCGTCGTCCCGTTTTATGTTTGGGCTATCTCCACGTCGCCAGAACCGTTATTTGTGTTCTTTTTTCTTCAGTTTCCTTTCACGCCAGACATCTGCCCATTGGGTGATTGACATATGAGCCTGTCTCCCGGAAATTCCTGTTTATGTGGTTCGACTTTGATATCTGTAAAACACCCGCCAAAATTATGTATATATATATATATATATATATATATATATATATATATATATATAATGTACCTTTGTATAGTAGAATAAGAACGTGTGAAATTCCTGGGGTGGCCATCAACAAAAAGCCACCCAATCAACTGATGGGGAACATTTTTAGTGAGGTTTTTGCGGCGCACGGGTCGTTTTTAATGGACTCGAACTGCTGCCGGAAGCCCTGGTGTCATTTTCATCTCACGTTGTCAGTCTCACTATATTCCTGTGAGCATGTTTCATCTCACACGTCATCTGTCTGACATCTGTGATCGGTCCCACCGTCGAGCCTTGGCGATGTGACGGGGCCGTCACCCTGTCCGCTGACCTCACTCGCCGCTGCTCCCGCAGGCCAAGTACATTGCGCAATGCATCGAGGAGATCAAGCAAGAGCTGCGGCAGGACAACATCGCCGTCAAGGTCAACGCCGTCCAGAAGCTGACCTACGTGAGTGGCTTCGACGGCAGCCGTGTCCCGACACGGCAGCGGCCGGCGCCGTGTGTCGCCTGTAGCGGGCGCCGGAGGGCGCTGGTGTAGCTGTGTCCCGACACGACAGCGGCCGGCGCCGCGGGTCGGCTGCGGCCGGCGCTGGAGGGCGCCGATGATGTCTGCTCCGCTGAGTCCGGCTCCCATTCTTTCGCCACATCGCCACAGCATTCTCTGTCTAGACGATGTGTACGGCGTAGTTAACAGCTCTGGTTAGTACATTGATGCACCCCTGCAGCGTGGACGTGCTGACGCTGTCGTCGCCGCCCTCAGATCCAGATGCTGGGCTACGACATCAGCTGGGCGAGCTTTAACATCGTGGAGGTGATGAGCTCGCCCAAGTTCACCTATAAGCGCATCGGCTACCTGGCCGCCTCGCAGTCGTTCCACCCGGACACGGAGGTGAGCGGCCGGCCGCTCCGGCGCGGTCATGGTCACGAGGTCTGCAGCTGTCCGGCTAGTGTCCCCGACTGCGTGTCGTTCAGAGCGTTGGTGAGCGCCGCCGAGTGTCGTCCGCCCGGTTATTGCCAGGGTGCAGCAGTGATGGCCCGTCGTGTTCGTTGCGTCTGCGTGGGCCCTGTGAGAGCGGGATGTAGCTGCAGCTTCACAGATGCCGCGCTCCCCTGGGCGCGTTCAGCCCCGTCGGGGCACACCGCAGTGCCTGTTGTGTTGCCCGATCGGTGTGGCGGCGCCCGGGGTGGACCGGCGCCGCGCGACAGCACCGGCTCCGGCGGCGGGCCGTCTCACGACTCACGACGTCCGCCAGGTGCTGATGCTCACCACCAACATGATCCGTAAGGACCTGAACAGCCAGACCCAGTACGACTCGGCCGTGGCGCTCACCAGCCTCTCGTGCTTCATCTCCACCGACCTGGCGCGCGACCTCGCCAACGACGTCATGACCCTGGTCAGAGCCGCGCCGGGTCTGAGCGGGGGGGGGGGGGGGGGTGAGGGGTCCTGTCGTGGGGAGGCCCGTCGGCGTCACAGGCGGACGGCGGTGGAGCCGCGAGCTCCGGCGGCGATCTGCGGTTACGCTTGTGGTCGTCTCCGCGACGCTGTGGGGGTGGGGGGAGGGGGGGGAGGGGGGGGGGGGGGGACGGCTGGGTGGTGCGCGGTCCGGCACCCACCTGTTGGTAATCCGTGCGTTACCGGGCGTCACTGAGCTCTGCTTCTGTTTGCTGGGAACGATTGTCAACGCATTCAGGGGCTTCCCGGCCGCCCGGCTGACGGCCACACAGGTATTGCACGACTCCCGCCTGTGTCGCGCCTTTGGTATGGGCTTGAGCCGCGGACCCGACCTGGTCTGACCTGGCCCGACCTGAGCACCTGACTCGACCTGACGTGACCTGACCTGGCCCGTGGCTGTGCACCCAGCTCTCTTCCACCAAACCGTACCTGCGGAAGAAGGCGGTGCTGCTCATGTACAAGATTTTCCTCAAGTTCCCCGAGGCGCTGCGTCCCGCGTTCCCCCGGCTCAAGGACAAGCTGGATGACCCGGACCCGGGTGAGGGCATCGCGTGATGCTGCACCTGGCGTTTGGTCGTGCCGGAGCATCGGCGGTTCGCAGCAGTGACGATCTGTGGATGTTGAGGCTCCTTTCCTGCCGCGGGATTCAGGCGTAATCATGTTTTAAGACACGAGCGACATTATCACCGTGTTGAACATGCTCGGCCGCCGCTGGGCATCCGCAGTGTGTGTGGCATGATCCGGTTATCGGTAACTATGTCGCCGATCAGCTTGTGCGTGCGGTGGATGCGTACGCTGGCTGACGGCTGCGCCGCTCTGCAGGTGTCCAGAGCGCGGCCGTCAACGTCATCTGTGAGCTGGCCAGAAAGAACCCGCAGAACTACCTGGGCCTGGCTCCCGTGTTCTTCAAGCTGATGACGTCATCCACCAACAACTGGATGCTTATCAAGATCATTAAGCTGGTAAGCGTCTAAAGAAATCCGCCTGATCGGACAGAAAGTAGCGATGAATAATCTTACGATCAGCATGTTCCAGCACATCGTGTCATGCATACAATAACGCGCGCACACACACACACATATGCAAACCCAATTTCAAGTGAATGCTTCACGTTCGTATCAGGTGTGCACTAAGACAGGTGAACTGTGGCTTTGAGATGTGTGGGCTGCACCGTACTACACGAGTTGTGTCACCGCCATGTTTAGCAGATAGTTGAAACCCATTGAGAATGGAGGGATCCTTCATATTGCAGTTCTTGCCACTGCTCACGTTTTTCTAGCCCTGCCTACCCCACTTTTCTTCAGTCGATGATTACACTGACAGCGCTTCAGCTATTACACTCTGAGCAGTTCTTGTCATGTATCAGTCAAGATGCGCGAGGGATCTTTTTGATGACAAGGAAAACAATTCCGGTCGCATTTTGGCACGGTGCTGTGCGAGCAACAAAGTGGTGCCACGATGTGGCAAAATCTTATACCCATCAACAGCTTATCTGTCTGAACTACATATCTATATATAGTTGAGTATATAGTATCTATATGTAATCTATAACTATTTCATCGGAACAGTCCAGCAGCGGGAGTGAGCGAGCAGTGGCAGTGGGGCAGTGAGACACCTCGGGTCCGACGCGGGCCTGCCGCTCACCGGCCGCCGACGGGTGGGGCCGCCGGTCTGACCCGTCCGTTCGCCCGCAGTTCGGCGCGCTGACGACGCTGGAGCCGCGGCTGGGCAAGAAGCTGATTGAGCCGCTCACCAACCTCATCCACAGGTGAGCGCGCCGCACCGAGCCTGACCACCAGCGGGCCACATGACAGCCCCGTGCGCCGGCTGGTCATGCACCAGACCTGTGCCCGGCCCAGCTGCTGCGCGTCTGGTGCACCGTGTGTGCGGAGGGGTAGTGGATGTGCCCCAGTCTCGTACTCACCAGACTGAAACAGATCGCGTGCCAGGTGCGTCACTTCGACCGCGTGCAATAAGTCCGTTAACAGCTATGCACACGGAAATTGACCTGCGCAACAGGCTTGTGCACAGTGAACGGTCCACCAGCATGTCATGCACGTTGGCCGGTGTTCGCCATGCACGCGGGCTGTTGCCCACCTAGCGGACGGTGCGTTCGTCAGTCGGGTGCTCTGACGGGTGTGGCGGGGCGGGAGTTTGGCTGACGGTGGCTGCCTTTGTTCGTGCGTCTTCCGGCGAGCAGAAGCAAGGCGGGGCCCTGTCAGCCACCGAGCCGGCCGGCCGGGGCGGGGCCCGGTCAGAGCGCCGAGTGGGGGCGGCGCCGCCGAACCAACCGGCCGCCCTGCTGACCCTGCGTCCTCTGTTGCAGCACGTCGGCCATGTCGCTGCTGTACGAGTGCATCAACACCGTGATCGCAGGTGGGCCTGCTGTGTGAAAGGGGAATGCTCTACTGGTGAATTATCGAGGCGTATATAAGCTCACTTATACCTTTCGGTGTACTTTTAAGTGGAAAAATGCTCTAGACAACGTGATTACTCTGTTTGGTAAATATGCTTCTCAGTACGCCACTGTTTCATGACAGTCATGGTACCTTGCGCTACATTGATTGAGAGCCAATTGACCAGTATGTCTGGAAATCGCCACGAACGAACGCCAGATATGGACGACTCGACCACTATATTGTTCTTGGCCTTGATAGCCGCGTGACAAATGGAATGGCAGGATTTGAATGATGCTATTATGGCATCATGGATGCCTAGGTGACCTTGAAATGGTCTCTCCTAAATAGTTGCATATCTTCGCGGGTGTGTAGCGTAGCAACTAGAGGGGTTTAGGTTCTGAAGCGGGTACGCATGTGAAATGCATCGAATGATCTTCAAAATAGCTATTTCAGCCCCATACAAATGTGGAACACGTCATTTAAACGGGCGTGGGTCACGGCCTTTCTACGAACAAGGGAAGGGGAATGGGGGTCTTGCCACGAGCCCACTGTTGCTGTGCATGGCCGTGTTGCGACCTGGTCACGAACACTGGCCACGGCCACGAACCCAACTCCTAGTCAAAACCCTGTCACGAACTCGGACCGATTATAGGTGTACCGTCAAGGGCTTGGGCCCTGTCCCGGTACTGACGCGAGGTCGCGTCAGGGGCTCGTGCGCCATGCAAGCCCCAGTACTCAGCAGTTGCTCAGCTACAGCTGCTCCGCGGTGTATTGGGGTCTGCGACGGGGCGCGTGTCTTAACCGTGACCTGGAGCGAGTCCCTCGCATTAGGTTTAGCTTCCCTTTGGGGTTAGCGTCTCATGCTGGACGTGATGTCTGGACGGGTTTCCCCTCTATCTGGGGGCTTGAGTCAGCGCGCGTCACGGGCCATGATCGTATTCAAACCCTGATCCGATTTCCTATTTTCCTGAGCTGTGCGTGGGTGCTCACTCTCACCTTGGCCTGATGCTGTTAACCAGAGCTAAAGTCTCCTCCCAGAAGGATTGAAACCAAAGGCTGCCACGTCGGCTCTATAGCGTGATTGGCCGTCAGTCCGCGGTCCGGCCGAGCGCCCGCTGACCGATGTCGACCTCCGCTGCCGGCAGTGCTCATCTCCATCTCGTCCGGCATGCCCAGCCACAACGCCTCGATCCAGCTGTGCGTGCAGAAGCTGCGCATCCTGATCGAGGACTCGGACCAGAACCTGAAGTACCTGGGCCTGCTGGCCATGGGCAAGATCCTGCAGAGTCACCCCAAGTCAGTAACGGTGCACAAGGACCTGATCATGCAGTGCCTGGACGACAAGGACGAGTCGATCCGACTGCGCGCGCTCGACCTCCTCTACGGCATGGTGTCCAAGAAGAACCTGATGGAGATCGTGAAGAAGCTGATGGTGCACATGGATCGCGCCGAGGGCACCACGTACCGCGATGAGCTGCTCTCCAAGCTTGTCTTCATCTGCAGTCAGAACAACTACCAGTTTGTCACCAACTTCGAGTGGTGAGTGTCGATGGCGTACTGCCAGTGCCTTTGCGTCATCGGTCACGTGTGGTATTCAAGGACACGGCGAGAGTATTGCCGCTTCGTCGGATAGCGTGCTTGATAAGCTGTTCTGTTGAGTTATGACTATGCCCTGGAATTGGCTCTCTGGCTGGCGTTCTTGCCTCTGAAGGCTCATTTTCCACGCGTTCTTCACAGCCGTCGGCGCTGATGGCTGCGCCCCCCCCCCCCCCCTCCTTCGGAATTTGTACCCGTTGCGTCGCGCATTGTCGTGCTCCCCAGACACCGGACACCGCCTCACCTCTTGCTCCTGCTGGCCTTCAGGTACCTGAGCGTGCTGGTGGAGCTGACCCGGATCGAGGGCTCGCAGCACGGCCCGCTGGTGGCGGCGCAGATGATGGACGTCACCGTGCGCGTGCAGGCCATCCGACACTTCGCCGTGGCCCAGATGGCGCTGCTGCTGGAGAACGCGCACGTGCTGGCCACCGCCGCGCACCGCAACACCATGCTGGAGGTGACCGTCCGCGCCCCTCTTGGGTGGGGTGGGGGGAGGAGGAGCTGGAAACGTGGAGACACCTGTGGGCCCGGCGGCGCTGGAGGCGATGCGTTTAGCGGTATATGGGTGTAGTTGGGCGGGGTGTATTGTATTTGGTATGCGGGTGGCAAGACAGCCGACGGTTGTCGCGATGCATCGCCCGCGGGAGTGTTTTGGGCATTGCGCCAGGGTGCAGCGGCTTCATTAGCGGCACACGTGACTCGCCGGTCGTCGGCGCTTCCCGCACCTCCCGCCATCGGCAGACGCCGTCCGGCCCAGCTCTGCCCGTTGGTTTGTTGTTGGACGTTCGAACTTGTATGGCTAATGGTGTCGTGACGCCGGACCCTGGCCGTCGCCTTGAGCCCGCGAAATGTTCACGCTGCTGTGGGGATGCGAACCTGGGTCCGTTGCCTTAAAGCTTGGCGCGTTGTTGGGTACGCCTCCGAGCCCGACGCCCCTTCCCTCCCCGTGGCTACCACCATCTTCCATGGCTGCTCGCAACAAGGGCCCCATCGTCCCGCACCCAGTTCTGGTCATTGCGGACCATCGACCCGGCAGCGGTAGCAGCAGTAGACCCCGCAGGCCTTGATACTGCAACAGCAGCAGACCCGAAGACCCCCGCAGGCCGTAACCCTGTGACAGCAGACGACGGCAGCCGCAGCAGCAGCCGCAGCGGCAGCGTCACCGCACTGACCGGGCACTGACCGGCGCCGCCGCCCCGCTGCAGGTGCTGTACGCGGCCGCCTGGATCTGCGGAGAGTTCTCCGAGTACCTGCCCAACATCCGCTCCACGGTCGAGTCGATGCTGCGCACGCGCCCGGCCAGCCTGCCGCCCCACATCCTGGCCGTGTACGTGCAGAACGTGCTGAAGCTGTACGGTCGCATGCTGGGCCGCGCCGAACAGAGCGAGCAGCCGGAGGACGTGGACGGCGCCATGGTGGAGGTCAACCAGGTGGGTCACGCGGCGGGGCTCGGCACGCGGCGCCGCGGCGTGGTGCTGGACTGAGGTGGGGCGCGCCGTGGGTTGGATTGATTGTGCACGAGGGAGGGGCCAAGCGGTGTGCCGTTGCAGAGTTGTACTGAGCATTGGTGTGTCATTGTAGGTCAGTCATGTGCTGTGTGAAACAGCCAGGTGGTGGCGGGGGTGTCAGGTTGTTTGTGGTCTCTGTCAGACGTGCTGACATGTGTCACCCGCGGGTGCACTGCGGACAACCCAGGGACGCTAGCCTTCGGTACGCCCGCATTGGGGCTGAGACCGTGACTAACCGTGACCGACCGCGGCTGACGGTGACTGACGCTGTCGGGCTGTGGTGGCATCAGTGAGCGTGACTGGAGCCGCGGGCTGGCCGCCAGGTGGCTGAGCTGATCGTGGAGACGCTGCCGGCGTTCGCGTCGTCGGCGGACCTGGAGGTGCAGGAGCGCGCCACCTCGGCGCTGCAGCTGATGAAGACGGTACAGAAGCTGCAGCAGCGCGGCGAACGGCTCGGTCAGGAGCTGCAGGAGCTCTTCAGCGGAGAGCTGAACCCGGTGGCGCCCAAGGCGCAGCGTAAGGTACGCCTCGCGGGGTGTGGGGCCGGGCAGTGGACACAGCGCCGCACTCCCAGGTGGCATGGCAGAGCCGAGCACACACACCATGTCAAGCCATGTTAAGGCATATTGCGTGGGGGTAGAATCAGAGTGAGCGACATGGTGGGTGACGCCGCGGGTTGTCGATGATCTGTGGTGCTACCGGGGCTCATGTTCGGCATGGTAAAATGCGCCCACAGTTTCATCCTTGGTGGCCTATTTTGCCTCCATGGAGTTGTCTGCTGCCATATGCTAGCCTCAGGGCTGTTTGTCAAAGACCAGGCAATGCCCTATCCGTCCTCAAATATGAACGGGGTCGTCTCGAGTACCGTGCTTATTACGTCAGTGCTGATCCCTCTGCAGACCGAGGAGGTAAACCAGGCCACAGATAACCAGTCTCTCCCGCCGCTGCCGGCTGGTGTGTTGCTGTCCCCCGCCCCCTGTCGGCTGACCGCCTGCCAGATGACCTCAGCTGGCCCCTGACCTCGTCTGACGTCGTCCTCCGCCAGGTGCCGGTGCCGGAGGGCCTGCGGCTGGACGAGTGGATCAACGAGCCGTCGGACGAGTCCGGCGACGAGCCGGACGCCGGCGTCGACTACGGTGTCGAGGTGTTCGTGCGGGCCGAGAGCCGAGCGGCCGGGCCGGCGGCGGCCGAGCGGCGCTACCAGCCCACCGCCGAGGAGCTGCAGAAGGTGGGGCGGCCGGCGGACGGGCAGAGGTGTCCAGTGGAGCCATCTCTGTCGAGAAAACGGCCCTTGAGCCGGGATTCCGGGATTTCCCGCGGGACTTGCCGACAATCGCTGCCAGCTAGTGTTTTTTGTTTTGGACGATTACCATGCTATGCGATTGCAAAGGAGGTCTTTGTTTGTGCTCGTTCCCTGGAAGCAGTCGTCGGGGCGTGTAGTTTTTGTCAGCACACTCATCGGCCACGAGGCCGGCGGGAGCTTGCCACGAGGGCTTCCCAGGTGGTGACGCGCCGGGCGGGGCGTGACTGACGCGCTCACCCCGCTGACGTCCACAGAGCCGGGAGGCGCGCGTGCACGAGCAGACGCACAACCCGCACTACCTGAAGGGCACCGTCCAGTCGTCCAGCAACAACTACAGCAGCATGGCCGGCGAGCTGGCTGACACACCCGTCCAGCAGCTGGACCTGGACGTGCCCCTTCGGATAGGCGGTGAGTGGCGAACCGAGCAGGGGGAGGGGGAGGGGGCTGGGAGACCGTGCCGGGACTGGGAGGGAGAGTGGTGGGCGTGGGCCTGGAAACACTGGAACTCGATGTATTTGGCGTGATGTTTTTTGGAAGGCTCTCGCGTCGGACTTTCGCCTTGAAGCCTTGATGAGCCTGGGACTGCTGATGCTAGGTTATTACGTCTATTGCCAGCTGGGAAGAAAGGCGCCTTAGTTGTCATGTGCAGATGTGTAGTAAGTTCACGGTGTTTTTCGGATTTCGCAGATAACGGCAGTTGGGTTTGCAGATAACGGCAGTTGGATTTTAATACATCAACCAAATAACTGAGGGTCGTGGCGATAAGTGTTATGCCTGCCACCCTGAGATAGTCCCTGATACCGCCTCGAGGACTGGGGCGTGGGTCTGTTCGCGAACAACACGACTAACGAAGTGTGGGTTGTGCTGGATCTGTACCGACGCGTGCCGGTTTGCCGCAGGGTTCGCCAATTCAGACGACTATCTGAAAATGCAGAACAGATCCTACAAAGCCAGTAAAAAGAACAAGAAGAAGCGATCCAAGAAGAAGCGTACGTATCGCCGCTGTAGCCAGCCGGTTTCATGGACCAGCTTCATGGGCGTGTTGACTGGTTGAACCGAACACAGTCAAGCTGGAGCCAACTGAACATGACACGTCGCTGTCGCTCACGCAATGTGCCATGATGTCGTGCCTTCTTGTCGGTCCGGTAACACTGGTGTTTGTCACGTGCCTCAGTTTCACTTGCACATATAACCAAGACTGTAGCACGCCTCCGTTGAGCTGGGCGGCAGTGGCGGCGCGCCGTCTGACCGTGCTCCGCGCCGGCAGACGGAGCACAGAAGTCGTCCTCGGAGGACGAGGCGCCGCCGGTGGTGCACGAGGTGAGCGTGGGCGGCGAGATGCCGGAGGGGGCGCGCTCCTCCGAGGACGAGAAGGACGCCCGGCCGGCCGACGATCCGCACCGCGCGCTCGACATCAACCTGGACGAGTGAGTGGCGTCGGCCGCAGCCCGCGGCGGCTGTGATGCTGTAGTGTGTCGTGAGCAGGGCCGGTGGTCAGCAAAGCTTCCCGCGCTGCTTGAAGTCGTGATCGCTGTAATGCGAGTCCACAGAAGGTAAATCTATTGACGGTATTGGTGTTCTGCGTGACGCTGATTTGGCGCTCACATTATTTTTGGAAGGTTTTGTGATGCGAGATGTGACATCTGTTGTCTCGATATGATGAGACGGCAGGTGTCGCCTCATCAAGCCCCGGCCAACGTCACTGGCTGCAGTCGACGCCGGGCTGCCGCGCGCGGTCAGCTGTGCCACCTGTGCGCTGTCTGGCCCGCAGTCTCTGACGAGTGACGTAGCATGTGAACATCTCGAATCTGAACCCCCTACGTGGCACGTCCGGGTTCACTACCTGGCTGAAGCGCTCGCCTCCGGTCACTAACACGACCGCGTTGATCGCCGGCGCGCCGCCGAACGGTGACGCGGTGACCCGCGCCGCATATACTTCACCACAATAACACACCGATTAAAAGCGCGGCCCCTGACGCGGCGGCGTCTGTCTGGGCGGCAGGCCGCTGGCTCCAGACGAGGTACTGCCGGTGCGTGCCCACCGGCAGCCGGGCCGCGCGCCGCCCGCCGCGGCCGCGCCGGCCACCACCGATGCCCGCGACCGCCACAAGAAGAAAAAGAAGAAGGACGACAAGAAGCGCAAGTCCAAGAAGGAGAAGCGCGCGCCGGAGGAGGAGCGGGCCGAGCCGGCGCCGCCGGCCGCTGCCGCCGAGGAGAACGGCAGGAAGCCGGAGGTGAGGCGGCGGGCAGGCTCTCGGGGTGCGGCAGGGCCTCAGATGTGGTGGGAGCGTGGTCGGGGTGTTCCCGCGCCATCTGTGGGGCTTTCGTCGATGTTTCCGTTCCGTTGCCGCTCCGTGGCTGAGACGGAACCTGCTGCACGCAGACCTACACGGAAGGTCTACTCGGTCGTGCGTTCTCTTGCTGTAAGAAACGGAAGTTCGAGTATTCGGTATCGTTCTAGCTCGGCTGTTTAAAACGTACAGCAAAAGCCCAATGTTTGATCCACGCCGTGGTGATTTTTATGTTATTGTCCTGGATATCATCGGCCGCGTTCAACGGCTCACTGTTACGATGCGCAACAGGTCCCGTTACGCATCGTAACGGGACATGTAGCGGCGGGATGCACCACAGCCAAATCCCACAGCTGACACGACAAACCTAACAACAAAGCTGCCGGCGTAACGAACGTGGCTTCCTCCTCAGGACGACATTGAGTTTTGGCTGAGCGACATGCCGGCGACGGCGACGCCGGCGGCTGCCGCCAACCCGGCGGGCACCGCTGGCCCGGCCGACGGCGCGGGGCCGGCCGGCACCGCCGAGCCGGTGCCGCCGCCGAAGGAGAACGGCGAGCCCGTCTCCAACGGCGCCACCAAGCAGAAGAAGCACAAGTCGTCCAAGAAGAGTAAGAAGAATAAGAAGGTGAGCGCGTGGGCCGTGGTGGGCTTGAAATGGATGAAATGAGTGGATCATGAAGTGTAAAAGTCGTAGGACAAAGTGTTCGGTTTGCTGTAGGATCGCATCGTGCTTGGAGTGTTGGCAGATCATCTGGAGCCATTCTTGGCAGGAACTGAAGACACTGGGCTCTGCCAATGTATGTTCGCACGGTGTGTCGTTGGGTAATGGGATAAGGTTATTGTGAACACACTTGACGTTCATGTCTTGCAAAAACTCGTTGAATTTCCGTACTTCGATGCGCTATTTCGTCCTCAGGTTATTTTCATAAAAGGTGTGGCTTCTCAGTTGCTCTGTGTGTGGGGGCACCACACGTTGAAGTATGCTTTGCTTGTCAGCGCAGCGTATGAGCTGTGCCGGCGCCCAGGCCGTGCCCGTAACGCCCAGCCGAGCACCTGCTGTGACCATGTCCCCCGGCGGCAGGAGAAGTCTGGCCGTCTGCTCGGCTACGAGGAGGCCGTGGGCATATCGACTCCGAGTCACGAGGTGGTGGCGCCAGGGCTGTCCGACCTGCCCGACTCCCGTCTGCAGCCGCTGGCCGAGAACGACCGACTGAAGCTGGTGAGTGGGCCACCCCTGGCGGGTGGCCACCGCCAGTGACCGCGCTGGATGACTGGGGCTTCATGGATTTATCAGGGCGGCGTTTTTGACGCAGAGATATTGATTTGTGTGACAGGACACCTCCCATGCTGCTAGCTGGATGTAGCTGAGGTGTGGCGAAAGAAAATCTTTATTTCATTATCCGAAGCGATGAGCGCGTCCTCGCGTGCCGTACCGACTTCACGGCTGTCTGTGGCGGTTACCGCAGTGAGCAGACGGAGGGGCGATGTCTGGGGTCAGTGGGTGGTGTCAGGCGCAGTGGTGACGTTGGTGACATGATGCCGTCACGGCCGCTACAGACACCAGCTCAGCTGATCCTGTGGCTGCCGATCCCGCCACGCCCCGCCCCTGCCCGCCCCGGCCCGTCTCGGCCCGTCTCGGCCCGCCCCGGCCCGCCTCGGCCCGCCTCGGTCCGCCCCGGCCCGCCTCAGCCTTGCCTCTCTCCGCCCTGCTCCGCTCCGCCCTGCCCTGCCCTGCCCTGCCCTGCCTTGCCCTGATCTGACCTGTCCTGCCCTGCCCTGCCCTGCCCTGCCCTGCCCTGCCCTGCCCTGCCCTGCCCTGCCCTGCCCCGCCCCGGTCATCGCCGCGCCCCGGTCGGCTGCCGTGTGTGACCGCCGCCGCCCGGCAGCTGTACGAGCCGAGGGCGAGTCCGACGGACGACGACCGAGTGACCGTGGCCGTGCTGGTCACCAACAAGAGCCCCGAGCCGCTGGCCGACATACAGCTGCAGCTGGCCGCCAGCGACGCCGCCGAGCTGCTGGAGCAGGTACGGCGCGCCGCCTGCTGCCGACGCGGACGGAGGCCGGCGCGGCCAGGCGGGAGCTGGGGGGCGTGTTACACCGTGACGGCTACGGCCATGGTGATGCGGGGTGTGCTGACTTGAGAGTGGAAGGAAGGCCGTGAAGATGACAGCGGAGCAAAACACGCAGTCGATGTTCACGCAGGCATGGCCTTGATGCGGTCTATCTCCCGATGAACTGACCGAAGAGTGTTCCCGTGCGACCCTGACCCGATCTGCTGCACTGTCGTCTGGCCGCCGGCCTGCGTGACCCCGTCATCTGGGGCGCGGCTGTGCGTCCGTCGGCCGGCTGTCAGCAGCGCGCCGTGCCGTGTCTCCGCCAGGTGGAGCCGTTCTCGCTGGAGGCGGGCGCCAGCCGGGAGCTGCTGCTGCCGCTCCGCGTGCGCGAGGTCACGGCGCCGCTCAAGCTGGCTGCCAGTGTGACGTCACACACCGAGGTCAGCGCCCGGTCACTGGCAGGGGGAGGCTCCAGCTGTGTATCGCTGCCGGGCTTGCCGGGAGGCGTGGGCGGCGGAGGGGATGGGCGAGACGCTGCGACGTGAGCGGCTGCAGGGCTGGCTCGTCGGCCGGGTCGCGTCCGCATCGACAGGTCACCTGTTTGTGTGGAGCGGACTGTGCCGCGAGTCGGGCAAATCCCGATATGTTGGGGGGGGGGGGAATCTTGTGCTCTGCCGGCGGTCTGTGACCCCTCCCCGTGCCGCTACCGATACGACCGTAACTCTGTCCCCGGCTAAATGCATGACTGGTCCGGACTGACCGCAACCCGGGGCTCACCTGACTGGGTGATAATAATCCGTATCTAGGCATAATGCGGTGGACATGTACCCCGACCACCGGCTGCTCCCTGCTACCAGTCGGGGGGGGGGGGGGGGGGGGATCCGACCCTGGTTTATTTCTTAGTAATTGGCGCCTCGTTCTGACTGCAACTTGACCCTGGCCTGACCCAAGCCCGGTCTGGGTCTCGGCCCTAGCATTCGTCTTAACCATGACCGGGACCTTAAACCTGACCCAGCCTTGGAGTCCTACCCAGATCTTGACCTCAACCCGGACCCTGACTTGACCTAATCCTGCCCCTGGCCTTGGCCGTGATCCCGGTCCTGGCTCTGGCTTTGGCCCTAGCCCTAGCTATGGCTCTGGCTCTGGCCCTGGCTCTGGCTCTGGCCCTGGCTCTGGCTCTGGCTGTGTCTGTGCTCCTGCCCCTGCTCATGCCCCTGATTCTGCCCCTGCCCCTTCCCGCGCCCCTGGCCCTGCCTCTGCCCCTGGCTCTGACCCTAACCCTGGCCTCTCCCCTGCTTCTGGCCCTTTCCCTGTCCCTGGCTCTTCCACTGACCCTGGCCCTTGCCTAGACCCTGTCTTGATCTGGCCCTAACCCTGACCCTGACCCTGACCCTGACCTCACCCGTGACCGCTGCCTACCGCCTCGTCAGTCGGGCGGCGACACGCTGTCGTTCAAGCTGCGGCTTCCCTGCACCGCCCTGCTGGTGGGTCAGCTGGACGACAAGCAGCTGTTCTCAGACCTACTGGCCGGCGACCGGCTGACGGCCCGCGCCACCTGCCTCGTCTCCGAGGTCACCGACGACTTCAACCAGGTCAGGCAGGGGCGGGGACAGGTCACGGGGAGGTGGTGCTGGAGCAGGAAGGGCTATGGGCGAGGAGAGGGGGGACAGGTCAGGGGGTGGAGATATGACAGTGAACAGCAGAGGTCGGTCACGAGTCACGTGCGATGGAGACAACTCAAGGGAGGTACATGGTCGGGGTCAACTAGTGTCTGCTCAGGGACCAGTGAGTAACAGGTAACGCCTTCGACCACATCAGAAACTTCGCGAAGCGCAATTCAGGCATGGCTGGAAGAAGGTCGATGACGCTTTGACCTTATCGCCGGCCCATTACCAGATGAAGCGGGGCGGAACTCCGTTTCCATCATGTTTTGTTGCATGACTGGCGAGCCGACATTTCGTCGCGTCACAGTCCCGCGCGTCAGTCGGCGCCGGCGCTAGTTTCACGTGTCGCTGCTACTCCGCCAGCCATTGCCTTGACTGTGCGTCTGTCTGTGCGTACTCCTGCCGGGCGTGGTGTGCCGCAGCACCGCTCCCGTCCCCGGCCGACTGTTGACAGCCGCGCCGCGTCTCACCCGCCAGGTGCTGCGGCGGGTGGCCTTCTGGGGCCGACACACAGTCGTCGAGCAGATCGACACGACGGCCAGCCTCTACAGCCGCTCCATCTGCGGCGACCACGTCTGCGTGCTCGTCAAGCAGCTGGTCAGTGCGTCGGCCGCGGTGTGGGGGGCTCCCTGCGGGCCCTGTGTGGTGTTCGGCCGCGGTGGGGGGGGGGGGGGGGCTCTGTGTGGTGTTCGGCCTTGTGTGGGTGTTTGGTTGCCTGCGCCGCGCGGACCTTCCCTCGCTGCGTCAGCCGGCGTGAGGTGCGGTGCTCGTCCGCCGGCGGTAGTGCGGACCGCCGTCCCCTTTCACGTTCTCGTGGCGCTCGGTCTTCACATTGCCACTCCTCGGCCGTTCTCGCTCGTGCTGCGACCATCCGCGGGACGGCACGTGCCCTGTCGGGAGGCGGGGAGTGGTGACCCGTGCCGCACGTGCGGCTCGCGCGCCGGCGTCGCCGACCGGCACGTGGCGCCGGCGACTTCCCTGCCGCCTGCTGGGCTTTACGCTGCCGCCGGCCGACGTAAAGTCCGCCTCTCGGCCGGACGGTGCGTCCATGGCACCCCGCCGCGCTGTGCGGAGCCGGTGCACTCGGTTCGGGCCCAGCGTATGCAAGGGTCCGGCCGGGGTCTCGGGAGCCAGCACAGGGTCGCGGGCTCACCTCAGCTGTGCGTGCGTCACCGGTGGCGCCCCGCGGAACCGCGCACTGCCCGTACTGGGTTCGCTGCGGCCGGGCCGGGAGAGCAGGGATGCGGTGAAAACTGGGCCAGGGGCGGCGGCGGCGGGCGGGACGACCGCTGATGGGAGAGCCGATAGTTGTGGTCGGGTGGGTGAGAGACCGTTGCTTTGCGCGGAATAGAACGGTGGTCTCATGCAGCGGATGAAAAGGTTGAATGCGGTTCGGTTGCGTCACAGCTGCTGCAAAAGTCCGTCACGGATCCATGTTGATCACGTTACCGGCTGCTCCTCGGTGTGAGCCGTCCGTGCTGATCTGACCTGACCTGACCTGACCTGGCGTGACTTGACCCTGTATGTACAGGCGGCCGGCCGGCTCGGCATCGACGGCAAGGGCACCAACCAACAGCTGCTCTCCAACGTGGTGGACGAACTGCGCGCCATCGTCGCCTCCTAACTGAGCCGTGTGACGTCACACCCCGAGTCCGATGACGTCACGGGCGTCCGAGGGGCGCCGCGGGGCGAGGACGCCGTCCGTGCCAGGCGGCGGGCGTCGCCACACGGCACGTCGCCGGGCGTGGCGCGCGCGCAGCGCGCGCCCGGGGCCGAGCGACGCCGCGACAGATCTGCCGCGGGCCGAGTGTGCTTCGGGAGGGCCGGGTGTGACCCGCCGCCCGTTCTCCTCTCTCTATCTCTGTGTGTGCGCGTGCGGTGGGGCGGGCGCGGCGGGCGGCCCGGGCCGCCGTCCGGCCGAGACTCACGGCGTCGCGGACCGCCGGCGGGCGGGTCACGTGGCCCGGCTCGGCGGCGGCCGCCACGCGCGCCCGCATTCCAATCTTGTTATCGGCCGACTGACTGTACATAGGGGAGCTTTTATATTTAGCCGTGCGCTGGCATGGGATGGTTGTGGGACCGCGCCGTGGGTGAGCCCCCCGGCCGCCGTGGCGCGCTGTCGTCCGGTGACGCTGTTTATTTGTGCTGTTGCGAAGGCGTGTGGCGGACCGCTATTTTTCGGGAGGGGACGGTTAGAGCATAGCGAATGATCTATTTTGTTCCCGCCTTTGTAAAGTCTATTGTGTACCAGGTATATCATTAATCGGAAATAAACTATTCTCACTAGTGGGACGGCTTTGGGTGGAGGCGTGGTGCGGCACCGGATGAGAATGGTGTCGCCCCAGCCGAGGTGACGCTGGGTCTCGAACAATCGGCAACAGGCACAGGGCACTTCTCAGTCGGACGTCCAGAGAAAGCTCGCCACAGTCCGGATTGACACTTATTTCGTGTCGGCACGCTGGCTGACGTAGAGTGGGGGCAGAGTGCGGGATGAAGACTGGCTGTGTACCGGCGTGACCTCGAGAGTTCTGCGCAGATGTCGCCACGGACGCCGGGCGCGCGCCTAGCGAGCACGAGTGCCGCCGTGATGGTACGGTTTTATTTGGCACGCACTTTTAAACGAAAAGCCTGGTATTGTCTGCCCTGAGGGGCATCCGACTGCTTCTCTTGTGCGCAGGTGTTTCTGCTCAATAAAATACAGGGCCCAAAAGGTATCGAAATTGAAAGCACGTAAGCATTACCGCTTAAATGTGTCACGCGCCAGCTAAACACGCCCTTAAATCCGCTCCAGCATGCTGCGCGCCTTTTCACACCCGACAAGTCCGATATTCGCTGGCGGCCGTGTTTGCGGCGGCGCGCACGGGCTGCCG